>NW_026526908.1:0-600000 GCF_024362965.1 Panthera pardus
AAATATATACAGTTATTCAGCACCCAAAAAATGAAAAATCTGATTAAAAATAGGCAGAAGACAAAAATGGACATTTCCTGAAGGAAGACATATACCTGGCCAAGAGACACATGAAAAAATGCTCAACAATACTGATCTTCAGGGAAATACAATTTAAAAGTACAATGAGTTAACTCATCACATCTGTCACAATGACGAAAATCAATGAAGGATGAAACAGCAGGTGTTTCCAAGGATGTGGGGAAAGAATAACCCTCTTGCACTGTGGGTAAGAATGCAAACTGGTGCAGCCAGTATGGAAAACATTATGGAGATTTCTCAAAAAAAAAAAAACAAAACTGGAAATGGAAGTACCTTACAATCCAGCAATTTCATTACAAGGTATTTCCACAAAGAATACAAAATCTTCAAAGGGATACATACACCATGATGTTTACAGCAGCATTTTCTACAACAGCCAAATTACAGAAACTACCCAAGCTTCCATCAACTGATGAATAAATTGAGATGTGGTATATGGAATGTAATATTATTTAGCCGTAAAAACATGAAATCTTGTCATTTGCCATGAGCTGGATGCAGCGAGAGAATGTTATCCTGGGTGAAATAGCCTTTCAGACAAAGATAAATACCAGATGATTTCATCAACACATGGACATAAAATAAAACAAAGCGGGGGGGGGGGGGGCGGGGGCGGGGAGGAAATAGTGACAAACAGACTTTTAACTAGGAAACAAACTGAGGGCTTCCAGAGCAAGGTGGGGAATGGGTGAAACAGCTGCTGGGGATTAAGAAGTGCACCTGGGATGAGCACCGGATGACGTGTGGAAGGGTTGCTCTATATTTTACACCTGAAACTAATACTACACTGTATCTTTATGCACTGCAATTTAAATTCAAGATAACGTACGTTAATGACAGGTACCTACCAGGTTTTCTGTAGTTTGCAATCACTTAATTAGGTTGGAAAAAAAACCATGAAACTTTTTAAAAGGCATGTATGATGTGGGGGACAGTTTGTGCCCTTACCTCGGTCACTGGTTCTAGCAGGACTCGGAAAGTGGGTCCCAGCTCAATCTTCTAGGGGTTCCCAAGACGAGCATTTCATGTATTCATGTCCTAAGGGAATGCAGCTCCCGTTCTTCTGAATTTCTGTCAGGGTTTCTTCCCGGAAACAAGCCTGAATCTGGAACAACAAACCATCGACTGCATCAATGAGGTGATGTCGTGGGCCTCCGCAATCCACGAGACCTTTAGTAAAATATGTCTTGTTCAAATACTGTCCGGGAAGGGGAGGAATGAAACACGGGAACAGCCCAGAAAACGCAAGGGCCTGTGCAGCTCAGCAACCAGTTTGCCCAGGGAAGGCACCCAGCGCCCACTCCTCAGCACTCAGTACAATAAGACAAATTCTCTCTGGCGACTCAGGAGATGCCAAGTTGCTACAAAGCTCCCAAGATCTCCCCTGGGGCGGGTGGCACAACCTGCTGGAAATGCAGCTCTGCTCTCTGTACTGAGGCAGCGGCAGAGGCCCTGAGTCCTCTGGGAGCAATCAAAGCCCTTCCTGCTCTCAGGTGCCCTGGGTCAGAAAAGCCCATGGTGCGCCCTCTACTGGCCATCACTGCCTGGGCAGAGGAACCCGCCTCTCAGGGTCTATGGTGCTCGAGCTCTCTCTGTTGGCCATCGTGGGCATTCTTGCAATGTAGAAGGCCCTGGTCGCTCAGCTGAGACACTGAAGGTGCCTGGGCAACTAAACCTGTTCTCCACATTGGGAAAGGTTTTAATGACAGGGCCTGAGACACAAAGAAATCTTTTCCTTCTCCTTTCTTGTGAGTGAAGAATGAAACCGACGTTATTAACGTAATGACATCATTTGTAATGTTTTAAGCAATGTTCACAGAAAAACAGACCGCCAATTTACACTTGCTGAGCAAGTGGTAATTGTGTTTACCACCAAAATACTTAGGTTAGATAAAGAATGAACACCTTTGAGAGAGATACTGGCGTCAGCTATGGAATGAATGAGTCCTAGGGATACAAGGAACAGCCAATGTAATGGAGTCAATCCTGTAATACTGTTGCATGCTTTCACAGGATAGCTACACTTGTGCTTAAGTACAATATAATTTATAGACATATGGAATGACTACAATGCATGCCTAAAACTCATACAACAAATGTGTGAACAATATTTCAATTAAAAATAAACATCCTTTACACTATTTTTAATTTCTCCTTCTTTGCCAATAAACTATCATTCCTGGGGCGCTTGGGTGGCTTAGTCGGCTAAGCGTCCGACTTTGACGCAAGTCGTGATCTTGCAGTCCATGAGTTTGAGCCCCGCGTCAGGCTCTGTCCTGAGAGCTCAGACCCTCGAGCCTGCCTCAGATTCGGTATCTCCCACTCTCTCCCCCCTCCCCAGCTCGGGATCTCTCCAAAAAAGAAAAAAAGAAACATTAAAAATGAAAAATCATTCCTCATTTGGAATTTGTGAAATTCCATTTCTACCAGATTCTCTAACATCACCATCTTGATGTGGAGAGCTTATCTGAAAAGTCACTAATAATATCTTTGATGACACGTATGTGACAAGGTCAGAATGAAACTAACAGGGAGCTATGAATCAGTTGTGAATTTACAGTACGTATCCTTGGCTAATATTTACAATGAAACGTGCTTTAGGGTCACGGATGGATGAAATAATGTCCACCAGTCATATAGGTAAATTATCTATAGGACCATTATGCCTTCAATTACTAATTGCCATCTCTTCAGCAGTAAAAGAAAGCTGGGACAAGAAAATGTCTTTGAATTTGATGTAAGAGAAGACTAGAGTGTTTTAAAGTGTTCACCTACCTTCTGGAATGCTCAGATTAGTTGTGGACAGGAGGATAGCAACCCACGATTGGGATGCACACCGCTAGTCCCAGAGGGAGGATATGGACCTTATTGTCAAATTTTTTTTAAATCAGTATCAGCAGTCCACCTCTGCCAGGTACAGACTTCAGGACCTGGGGACAACATGATGCCTGATGCCTGGGTTCAGAACTTGAGGAAGGCCAGCTGGTGGGGGAGAGGGGAAATCCAACAGGGCCGGTGGCAGTGAGAGAGATGGCCCCAGGACACCTCCCCACAGGGCAGACTTGGAGTATACCTGCCAAAGAGCAGCACAATCTCCCTCAAGACATCCCTCTCCATGACAGAACATGAGGCTGAGCCTCACAGTTCCAGAAGAAATGAGGGATACCCATCTGTTCAATTCCAATGGCTTCTGCAGAGTTTGGACCCAGGGATGTTGGAGTCTTGGGGTCATGGAACTCTGGTGCCCATGATACAAGCCCTTTCTGCCCCAGCACTCAGAGCCACCTCATACATCCCCTCTCCCCTGATGCCTCTAACGCCATCCACATACCTCGAGCAGGTGTCTACCTTCCTCTTTGTACTTCCTCTTTGTCACTGTTTCTCTCTAACCACATCTCTCTATGTTTCTTCCTTTCACTCTTTAGGGAGTGGTGTAACATATGGTGCTAACCTTTATTCTTATACATGTGAATATCCAATTTTCGCAGCACCAGTTATTCAAGAGACTATTCTTCTCCACTGTGTATCTTTTACTCCCTTGTCAAATACTAGTTGACTGTGCATGCTTGGGTTTAGATTGGGCTCTGAATTTCCGTTCCATTGTCTTATGTGTGTGCTTATGCCAGTGACATAACTGACTTCTTTGTGTTAGAATGTAGCTTGAAATCGAGAAGTGTGATGCCTCCTATTTTGTCCTTTCTTGCATTGGCTACTTAGGGTCTTTTTGTGGTTCCAAGTACATTTGAGGAAATGTGTTTCTAATTGCATAAAAATTGCATCGGAGTCTTGATAGAGATAGCACTGAATCTCTAGGGGGCTTTGAGTAGTATGGACATTGTATCTGTATTAATTCCTCCTACAGATGGACATGGGGTGGCTTTTCACTGACTTGTGTGTTCTGTTTCTTCCATGCAAATTGAATTTCTTCCATTTCTGCACACAGGTTTTATAGTTTTCTGTAGAGATCTTTCACCTTCTTGGCTCAATTTATTCCAATAAATTTTATTGTTTTTGATGCTATTGTAAACGTATGGCCAACTAATCTTTGACAAAGCAGGAAAGATTATCCAATGGAAAAAAGACAGTCTCTTTAACAAATGGTGCTGGGAGAACCGGACAGCAACATGCAGAAGATTGAAACTAGACCACTTTCTCACACCATTCACAAAAATAAACTCAAAATGGATAAAGGATCTGAATGTGAGACAGGAAACCATCCAAACCCTAGAGGAGAAAGCAGGAAAAGACCTCTCTGACCTCAGCCGTAGCAATTTCTTACTTGACACATCCCCAAAGGCAAGGGAATTAAAAGCAAAAATGAACTACTGGGACCTCATGAAGATAAAAAGCTTCTGCACAGCAAAGGAAACAACCGACAAAACTAAAAGGCAACCAACGGAACGGGAAAATATATTTGCAAATGACATATCGGACAAAGGGCTAGTATCCAAAATCTATAAAGAGCTCACCAAACTCCACACCCGAAAAACAAGTAATCCAGTGAAGAAATGGGCAGAAAACATGAATAGACACGTCTCTAAAGAAGACATCCAGATGACCAACAGGAACATGAAAAGATGTTCAACATCGCTCCTTATCAGGGAAATACGAATCAAAACCACATTCAGATATCACCTCACGCCAGTCAGAGTGGCCAAAATGAACAAATCAGGAGACTATAGATGCTGGTGAGGATGTGGAGAAACGGGAACCCTCTTGCACTCTTGGTGGGAATACAAATTGGTGCAGCCACTCTGGAAAACAGTGTGGAGGTTCCTCAAAATATTAAAAATAGACCTACCCTATGACCCAGAAATAGCACTGCTGGGAATTAACCCAAGGGATTCAGGAGTACTGATGCATAGCGGCATTTGTACCCCAATGTTTATACCCTCCAGATTTTCCAGTGATCCGTGCACTGCAGTCTGCAGGGAACCAAGTCCCCACAGCACTGCACCCTGCATGAACCCTGTTCCGACTGCACTGCAGGTTCTAAGGATCCCAGTGCCCATGGCACTTCAGCCTCCAGGGAACAAAGTGCCCGCAGCAATGTAACCTCCAGTGAACCCAGTGCCTGCGGCACTGCAGCCTGCAGTGAACCCAGGGCCTGCGGGTCTCTATGCTCCAGTGAAGCCAGTGTCCCTGGCACTGCACCCTCCAGTGAACCCAGTGCCCACGGCACTACACCATCCAGTGAAAAGAGTGCCCTTGGGGCGCCTGGGTGGCGCAGTCGGTTAAGCGTCCGACTTCAGCCAGGTCACGATCTCGCGGTCCGTGAGTTCGAGCCCCGCGTCAGGCTCTGGGCTGATGGCTCGGAGCCTGGAGCCTGTTTCCGATTCTGTGTCTCCCTCTCTCTCTGCCCCTCCCCCGTTCATGCTCTGTCTCTCTCTCTGTCCCAAAAATAAATAAAAAACGTTGAAAAAAAATTTAAAAAAAAAAAAAAAAAAAAAAAAAAAAAAAAAAGAAAAGAGTGCCCTCAGCACTGCCCCATGCAGTGAATTCACTTCCCGCTTCTATGCAGCCTCAAGTAAACCAATTGCCCACAGCACTACAACCTCCAGTGTACCCACTGACCGAGGCACTGCACCCTACATTGAAGGCAGTGCCTGCCGCACTGCACCCTCCAGTGAAACCAGTGCTCGCGGAACTGCACCATGCAGTGAACCAGGTTCCCACTTATATGCAGCCTGTAGTGAACACAGTGCCCGTAGCACTGCAGTCTCCAGTGAACCCAGATCCCGCAGCAGTGGAGCCTCCAGTGAACCCACTTCCTGCAGCACTGCACCCGCCAGTGAAGGCAGTGCCTGCCGCACTGTAGCCTCCTGTGAACCCAGTGCCCGCGGCACTGCACCATGCAGTGAAACCAGTTCCAGCTTGTATGCAGTCTCCAGTGAACATATTGCCCGCAGCACTGCAGCCTCCAGTGAACCCAGATCCGGTGGCACTGCCCCCTACAGTGAACCCACTGCCTGCGGCACTGCAGCCTCCAGGGACCCACTGCCTGTCACACTGCCCCCTCCAGTAATACAGTGTCCGTGGCACTGCACCCTCCAGTGAACCCAGTGCCTGCGGCAATGCACCCTCCAGTGAACCCAGTGCCCAGGGCACAACAGCATCCAGTGAACAAAGTGCCTGCGGCACTGCAGCCTGCTATGAATCCAGTGCCCACGGATCTGCAGCCTCCACTGAAGTCAGTGCCTGCCGTACTACACTCTCCATTGAACCTTGGGTCCACGGCACTGCAGCTGCCAGTAAAGCCAGTGCCCTCGGCATTGCAGCCTCAAGTGAAACCCGTGCCCACAGCACTGCAGGCTCCAGGTTTCCCAGTGATCTGTGCACTGCAGTCTGCACTGAACCAAGTGCCCACAGCACTGCACCCTGCAGTAGAACCTAGTTCCGACTGCACTGCAGGTTCCAAGGATCCCAGTGCCCATGGCACTTCATCCTCCATTGAACAAAGTGCCTGCGGCAATGTACCCTGCAGTGAGCCCAGTACCTGCGGCTCTGCAGCCTGCAGTGAACCCAGGGCCTGCGGGTCTCTACCCTCCAGTGAAGCCAGTGTCCCTGGCACTGCACCCTCCAGTGAACCCAGTGCCCACGGCACTACACCATCCAGTAAACAAAGCGCCCTCAGCACTGCACCATGCAGTGAACCCCGTTCCCGCTTCTATGCAGCCTCAAGTAAACCAACTGCCCGCAGCACTGCAGCTTCCAGTGAACCCACTGACCGCGGCACTGCAGCCTCCATTGAAGGCAGTGACTGCCGCACTGCACCCTCCAGTGAACCCAGTGCTCGTGGAACTGCACTATGCAGTGAACCCAGTTCCCGCTTCTAGGCATCCTGCAGTGAACACAGTGCCCGCAGCACTGCAGCCTCCAGTGAACACAGATCCCGCAGCACTGGAGCCTCCAGTGAACCCACTTCACGCAGCATTGCACCCGCCAATGAAGGCAGTGGCTAACGCACTGTAGCCTCCTGTGACCCCACTGCCCACGGCACTGCAGCATGCAGTGTAACCAGTTCCAACTTGTATGCAGCCTCCAGTGAACACACTGCCCGCAGCACAGCAGCCTCCAGTGAACCCAGATCCGGCGGCACTGCCTCCTCCAGAGAACCCACTGCCTGCGGCACTGCAGCATCCAGTGACAAACTGCCTGCGACACTGCAGGCTCCAGTGAACCCAGTTACGCGGCACTGCACCATCCAGTGAACCGAGTGCACGTGTCACTGCATGCTGCATTGAACCCACTGCCCAGGGTACTGCAGCCTGCATTGAACCCAGTTCCCGCTGCACTGCACCATCCAGTGAACTCAGTACCCGTGGCACTGGAGCCTGCTGTGAACCCACTGCCCGAGGCCCTGCAGCCTCCAGTGACCCACTGCCTGCGACACTGCCCACTCCAGTGAACACAATGTCCGTGGCACTGCACCCTGCAGTGAAGCCAGTGCCAGCGGCAATGCACCCTCCAGTAAAACCAGTGCCCACGACACGACACCATCCACTGAACAAACTGTCCGCAGCATTGCAGCCAGTAATGAACCCAGTGCCCGCGGTTCTGCAGCTTACATTGAAGCCAGTGCCCGCCGTACTGCACTATCCAGTGAAACTAGGGTCTGCGGCACTGCAGCCGCCAGTAAAGCCAGTGCCCATGGCATTTCAGCCTCCAGTGAAACACTTGCCCACTGCACTGCAGCCTCCAGTTATCCCAGTGATCCGTGCACTACAGTCTGCAGTGAACCCAGTGCCCACAGCACTGCACCCTGCAGTGAACACAGTTCCGACTGCACTGCAGTTTCCAGGGATCCCAGTGCCCATTGCACTGCAGCATCCAGTGAACGAAGTGCCTACGGCACTGCAGCCTGCAATGAACCCAGTGCCCGCGTCTCTGCAGCCACCATTGAAGGCAGTGCCCGCTGTAATGCACTCTCCAGGGACCCTAGGGTCCGCGGCACTGCAGCTGCCAGTAAAGCCAGTGCCCGCTCCATGGCAGCCTCCAGTGAAACGCGTGACCACTGCACTGCAGCCTCCAGTTATCACTGTGATCCGTGCACTGTGAGCCTGCATTGAACACAGTACCCGCAGGACTGCACCATGCATTGAACCCAGTTCCCGCTTCTATGCAGCCTCCCGTGAACCTAGTACCCGTGGAATTGCAGCCTCCAGTGAACCCAGTGCACATGTCACTGCATCCTGCATTGAACCCACTGCCCAGGGTAATGCAGCCTGAAGTGAACACAGTTCCTGCGACACTGCACCATCCAGTGAACTCAGTACCCGTGGCACTGGAGCCTTCTGTGAACCCAATGTGCACGGCACTGCAGCCTCCAATGACCCACTGCCTGCGACACTGCCCCCTCTAGTGAACACAGTGTCCATGGCACTGCACCCTCCAGTGAAGCCAGTGCCCACGGCATTACACCATCCAGTGAACAAAGTGCCCGCGGCACTGCAGCCTGCAATGAACCCAGTGCCTGCAGCTCTGCAGCCAACATTGAAGACAGTGCCTGCTGTAATGCACTCTCCAGGGAACCTAGGGTCCGCGGCACTGAAGCCTCCAGTAAAGCCAGTGCCCGCGCCATTGCAGCCTCCAATGTAACCCGTGCCCACTGCACTGCAGCCTCCAGTTATCCCTGTGATCCGTGCACTGCACTCTGCATTGAAACCAGTACCCGCAGGACTGCACCATGCAGTGACCCAGTTCACGCTTCTATGCAGCTTCCAGTGAACCCAGTGCCCGCAGCACTGAACCATGCTGTGAAACCAGGTCCCGCTTCTATGCAGCCTCCAATGAACCCGGTGCCAACGGTACTGCAGCCTCCAGTGAACCCAGCGCACGCGTCACTGCATCTTGCATTGAACCCAGTGCCCAGGGTACTGAAGCCGGCAGTGAACCCAGTTCCCGCGGCAATGCACCATCCAGTGAACCCAGGACCCATAGTACTAGAGCCTGCTGTGAACCTCTGCCCGCGGCACTGCAACCTCCATTGACCCACTGCCTGCGACACTGCCCCCTCCAGTGAACAAAGTGTCCGTGGCACTGCACCCTCCAGTGAACCCAGTGCCCACAGCACTGCAGCCTGCTATGAACCCAGTGCCCGCCGCTCTGCAGCCTCCATTGAAGCCAGTGCCCGCAGTACTGCACTCTCTATTGAACCTTGGGTCCGCCGGACTGCAGCCGCCAGTAAAGCCAGTGCCCGCGGCATTGCAGCCTCAAGTGAAATCCGTACCCACAGTACTGCAGCCTATAGTTTTCCAAGTGATCTGTGCACTGCAGTCTGCAGTGAACCCAGTGCCCACACCACGGCACCCTGCAGTGAATCTAGTTCCGACTGCACTACAGGTTCCAAGGATCCCAGTGCCCATGGCACTTCAGCCTCCAGTGAACAAAGTGCCTGTGGCAATGCACCCTCCAGTGAACCCAGTGCCCATGGCACTGCAGCCTGCGGTGAACCCAGGGCCTGTGGGTGTCTACCCACCAGTGAAGCCAGTGTCCCTGGCACTGCACCCTCCAGTGAACCCAGTTACGTGGCACTACACCATCCAGTGAACAAAGTGCCCACGGCACTGCAGCCTGCAATGAACCCAGTGCCCGCAGCTCTGCAGCCTCCATTGAAGCCAGTGCCCGCTTCTATGCATCTTCCAGTGAACCCAGTCCCGCAGCACTGCACCATGCAGTGAACCCAGGACCCGCTTCTATGCAGCCTCCAGTGAACCCAGTGCCCACAGTACTGCAGCTTCCAGTGAACCCAGTGCCCATGGCACTTCAGCCTCCAGTGAACAAAGTGCCTGCATCAATGCACCCTTCAGTGAACCCAGTACCCAGGGCACTACAGCATCAAGTGAACAAAGCGCCTGCGGCACTGCAGCCTGCAGTGAACCCAGGGCCTGCCGGTCTCTACCCTCCAGTGAAGCCAGTGTCCCTGGCACTGCACTCTCCAGTGAACCCAGTGCCCACCACACTACACCATCCAGTGAACAAAGTGACTGCGGCACTGCAGCCTGCTATGTACCCAGTGCCCGTGGCTCTGCAGCCTCCATTGAAGCCACTGCCCGCCGTACTGAACTCTCCGTTGAACCGTGGGTCCCTCGAACTGCAGCTGCCATTTAAGCCAGTGCCCGCGGCATTGCAGCCTCAAGTGAAACCCGTGCCCACAGCACTGCAGCCTCCACTTATCCCAGTGATCCGTGCACTGCAGTCTGCAGTGAACCAAGTCCCCACAGCACTGGACCCTGCAGTGAACCTAGTTCCGTCTGCACTGCAGGTTCGAAGGATCCCAGTTCCAATGGAACTTCATCCTCCAGTGAACAAAATGCCTGCGGCAATGCATCCTCCAGTGAACGCAGTGCCCGCGGCACTGCAGCCTGCAGTGAACCCAGGGCCTGACGGTGCCTACGCACCAGAGAAGCCAGTGTCTCTGGCACTGCACCCTCCAGTGAACCCAGTGCCTACGGCACTAAACCATCCAGTGAACAAAGTGCCCGTGGCAGTGCAGCCTGCAATGAGCCCAGTGCCTGCAGCACTGCACCATGCAGTGAACCCAGGTCCCGCTTCTATGCAGCCTCCAGTGAACCCGGTGCCCACAGTACTGCAGCTTCCATTGAAGACAGTGCCCATGGCACTGCAGCCTCCATTGAACCCAGTGCCCGTGGCTCTGCAGCCTCCATTGAAGCCAGTGCCCGCCGTACTGCACTCTCCAGTGAACCTAGGGTCTGTGGCACTGCAGCCGCCAGTAAAGCAAGTGCCCGCAGCATTGCAGCCACAAGTGAAACCCGTGCCCACAGCACTGCAGCCTCCAGTTATCCCAGTGATCCGTGCACTGCAGTCTGCAGTGAACACACTGGCAATGGCACTGCACGCTGCAGTGAACCCAGTTCCAACTGCACTCCAGGTTCCAGGGATCCCAGTGCCCATGGAACTGCAGCCTCCAGTGAACAAAGTGCCCGGGGGAATGCACCCTCCAGTGAACCCAGTGACCGCGGCACTGCAGCCTGCAGTGAAACCAGGGCCTGAGGGTCTCTATATTCCAGGGAAGCCAGTGTCACTGGGAGTGCACACTCCAGTGAACCCAGTGCCCACTGTACTACATCATGCAGTGAACAATGTGCCTGCCGCACTGCAGCCTGCTATGAACCCAGTGCCCGCGTCTCTGCAGCCTCCATTCAAGACAGAGCCCACCATAACTGAACTCTCCATTGAAACTTGGGTCTGTGGAACTGCAGCCGCCATTTGAGCCAGTGCCCGCGGCATTGCAGCCTGAAGGAAACCCGTGCCCACAGCACTGCAGCCTCCAGTGATCCCAGTCATCCGTGCACTGCAGTCTGCAGTGAACCAACTCCCAACAGCACTGCACCCTGCAGTGAACCCATTTCCAACTGCACTGCAGGTTCAAGGATCCCAGTGCCCAAGACACTTCAGCCTCCAGTGAACAAAGTCCCTGTGGTAATGCACCCTCCAGTGAACCCAGTGCCCGCAGCACTGCAGCCTACTATGAACCCAGTGCCCGTGGCTCGGCAGCCTCCATTGAAGCCAGTGACCGCCATACTGCACTCTCCATTGAACCTTGGGTCCGAGGCACTGCACTGCCAGTAAAGCCACTGCCCGCGGCATTGCAGC
The DNA here is from genome assembly GCF_024362965.1 of Panthera pardus. Lineage (NCBI taxonomy): Eukaryota > Metazoa > Chordata > Mammalia > Carnivora > Felidae > Panthera > Panthera pardus. The sequence goes on from NW_026526908.1 coordinate 11,698, forward strand.
CTGAAGTGAAACCAGGGACCACAAAACTGCATCGTTCAGTTATCCCAGTGATCCATGCACTGCACTGTGCAGGGAACCCAGTGCCCACACCACTGCACCCTGCAGTGACCCCAGTTCCGACTGCACTGTAGGTTCCATGGATCCCAGTGCCCATGGCAATTCAGCCTCCAGTGAACAGATTGCCTGCTGCAATACACCCTCCAGTGAACCCAGTACATGCGGCACTGGGGCCTGCAATGAACCCAGGGCCTGAGGGTGTCTACCCACCAGTGAAGCCAGTGTCCCTGGCACTGCACCCTCCAGTGAACCCAGTTACGTGGCACTACACCATTGAGTGAACAAACTGCCCGCAGCACTGTAGCCTGCTATGAACCCAGTGCCCGTGGCTCTGCAGCCTCCATTGAAGCAAGTGCCCACCGTATTGCACTCTCCATTGAACCTTGGGTCCGCGGCACTGCAGCCGCCTGTAAAGCGCGTGCCCGTGGCATTGCAGCCTCAAGTGAAACCCGTGCACACAGCACTCCAGCCTCCAGTTATCCCAGTGATCAGTGCACTTCAGTCTGCAGTGAACCAAGCCCTCACATCTCTGGACACTGCAGTGAACCCATTTCCGACTGCACTGCAGGTTCCAAGGCTCCCAGTGCCCAAGGCACTTCAGCCTCCAGTGAACATAGTGCCTGCGGTAATGCACCCTCCAGTGAACCCAGTGCCCGCAGCAGTGCAGCCTGCTATGAACCCAGTGCCCACGGCTCTGCAGCCTCCATTGAAGACAGTGCCCGCCGTACTGCACTCTATTGAACCTTGGGTCCGCAGCCCTGCACTGCCAGTAAAGCCACTGCCCGCAGCATTGCAGCCTGAAGTGAAACGCGTGCCCACAGCACTGCATCGTCCAGTTATCCCAGTGATCCATGCACTGCACACTGCAGTGAACCCAGTGCCCACACCACTGCACCCTGCAGTGAACCCAGTTCCGACTGCACTGTAGGTTCCAAGGATCCCAGTGCCCATGGGAATTCAGCCTCCAGTGAACAAATTGCCTGCCGCACTGCACCCTCCAGTGAACGCAGAGCCCGCGGAACAGCACCATGCCATGAACACAGTTCCTGCGGCACTGCACCATGCATTGAACTCAGTACCCGTGGCACTGGAGCCTGCTCTGAACCCACTGCTTGTGGCACTGCAGTCTCCAGTGACCCACTGCCTGCGACACTGACCCCTCCAGTGAACACAGTGTCCGTGGCACTGCACCCTCCAGAGAACCTAGTGTCTGCGTCAATGCACCCTCCAGTGAAATACGTGCCCAAGGCACTACACCATCCAGTGAACGTGCCCGTGGCACTGCAGCCTGCTATGAACCCAGTGCCCGCGGCTCTGCAGCCTCCATTGAAGCCAGTGCCCACCGTACTGCACTCTCCATTGAACCTTGGGTCCGCGGCACTGCAGCCGCCAGTAAAGCCAGTGCCCGTGGCATTGCAGCCTCCAGCGAAACAAGTGCCCACTGCACTGCAGCCTCCAGTTATTCCAGTGATCCAGGCACTGCACTGTGCAGGGAACCCCGTACCCACACCACTGCACCCTGCAGTGAACCCAGTTCCGACTGCACTGTAGGTTCCAAGGATCCCAGTGCCCATGGCAATTCAGCCTCCAGTGAACAAATTGCCCGCAGCAATGCACCCTCCAGTGAACCCAGTGCCTGCGGCACAGCGGCCTGCAGTGAACCCAGGACCTGCGGGTGTCTACACACTAGTGAACCCAGCGCCCGCGGAATGGCACCATGCTGTGAACACAGTTCCCGTGGCTCTGCACCATGCAGTGAACTCAGTACCCGTGGCACTGGAGCCTGTTCTGAACCCACTGCTTGTGGCACTGCAGTCTCCAGTGACCCACTGCCTGCGACACTGACCCCTCCAGTGAACACAGTGTCTGTGGCACTGAACCCTCCGGAGAACCCAGTGCCCGTATCAATGCACCCTCCAGTCAAACCAGTGTCCTAGGCACTACACCATCCAGTGAACAAAGTGCCTGCGTCATTGCTGCCTGCTATGAACCCAGTGACCACGGATCTGCAGCCTCCATTGAAGCCAATGCCCACCCGTCTGCACTCTCCATTGAACCTTGGCTCTGCGGCACTGCAGCTGCCAGTTAAGACAGTGCCCGCGGCATTGCAGTCTCAAGTGAAACCTGTGCTGGCAGCACTGCAGCCTCCAGTTATCCCAGGGATCCGTGCAATGCAGTCTGCAGTGAACCAAGTCCCCACAGCACTGCACCATGCTGTGAACCCTGTTCCGACTGTACTGCATGTTCCAAGGATCCCAGTGCCCATGGCACTTCAGCCTCCAGTGAACAAAGTGCCTGCGGTAATGCACCCTCCAGTGAACCCAGTACCCGCAGCACTGCAGCCTGTTATGAACCCAGTGCCCACGGCTCTGCAGACTCCATTGAAGCCAGTGCCCGCCGTACTGCACTCTCCATTGAACCTTGCGTACGTGGGACTGCAGCTGCCCGTTAAGCCAGTGCCCGCGGCATTGGAGCCTCATGTGAAAACTGTGCCCACAGAACTGCAGCCTCCAGTTATCCCAGTGATCCATGCACTGCAGTCTAGAGTGAACCCAGTGCCCACAGCACTGCACCCTGCAGTGAACCCAGTTCCCACTTCTATGCAGCCTCAAGTAAACCAATTGCCTGCAGCACTGCAGCCTCCAGTGAACGCACTGACCGCGGCACTGCACCCTCAAATGAAGGTAGTGCCTGCCGCACTGCACCCTCCAGTGAACCCAGGGCCCGCAGAACTGCACCATGCGGTGAACCCAGTTCCCGCTTCTATGCACCCTGCATTGAACACAGTGCCCGCAGCACTGCAGCCTCCAGTGAACCCACTTCCCGCAACACTGCACCAACCAGTGAAGGCAGTGCCTAACGCACTGTAGCCTCCTGTGAACCCAGTGTCCACGGCACTGCACCATCCAGTGAACCCAGGACCCGTGGTACTGGAGCCTGCTGTGAACCAACTGCCCGCGGCACTGCAGCCTCCAGTGAACCCAGTTCCCGCGGCACTGCACCATGCAGTGAAACCATTTCCAGCTTGTATGCAGCATCCAGTGAACACATTGCCCCCAGCAATGCAGCCTCCAGTGAACCCAGATCCGGCGGCACTGCCCCCTCCAGTGAACCCACTGCCTGCGGCACTGCAGCCTCCAGTGACCCACAGCCTGCGACACTGCCCCCTCCAGTGAACACGGTGTACGTGGCCCTGCACCCTCCAGTGAACCCAGTGCCCGCGGCAATGCACCCTCCAGTGAACCCAGTGCCCAGGGCACGACAGCATCCAGTGATCAAAGTGCCTGCAGCACTGCAGACTCCTATAAACACAGTGCCCACTTCTCTGCAGCCTCCATTGAAGCCAGGGTCCACAGTAATAGACTCTCCAATGAACCTTGGGTCCGCGGCATTGCAGCCGCCAGTAAAGCCAGTGCTCACGGCATTGCAGTCTCAAGTGAAACCCGTGCCCACAGCATGACAGCCTCCAGTTTTCCCAGGGATCCGTGCAATGCAGTCTGCAGTGAACGCATGCCTACAGCACTGTACCCTGCAGTGAACCTAGTTCTGACTGCACTGCAGGTTTCAAGGATCCAAGTGCCCATGGCAGTTCAGCCTCCAGTGAAAAAAGTGCCTGCGGCAATGCACCGTCAAATGAACCCAGTGCCTGCGGCACTGCAGCCTGCAGTGAACCCAGGACCTGTGGGTCTCTACATTCCAGTGAAGACAGTCCCCACGGCACTACACCATCCAGTGAACAAAGTGCCCGCAGCACTGCACCATGCAGTGAACCCAGTACCCGCTTGTATGCAGCCTCAAGTAAACCAATTGCCGCAGAACTGCCGCCTCCAGTGAACCCACTGACCACGGCACTGCACCCTCAATTGAAGGCAGTTCCTGCCGCACTGCACCCTCCTGTGAACCCAGTGCCCGCGGAACTGCACCATGCTGTGAACCCAGTTCCCGCGGCACTGCACCATCCAGTGAACTCAGTCCCCTTGGCACTGGATCCTGCTGTGAACCCACTGCCCGCGGCACTGCACCCTGCTATGAACCTTGTCGCGAATGCACTGCAGGTTCCAGGGATCCCAGGACCCATGGCACTTCAACATCCAGTGAACAAAATGCCTGCCGCAATGCATCCTCCAGTGAACCCACTGCCCATGGCACTACACCATCCAGTGTACAAAGTGCCCGCGGCACTGCAGCCTGCAATGAACCCAGTCTCCGCGGCTCTGCAGCCTCAATTGAAGCCAGTGCCTGCCGTACTGAAATCTCCATTGAACATTGGGTCCGCGGCATGGCAGCTGCCAGTAAACCAGTGCCCGTGGCATTACAGCCTCCAGTGAAACACGAGCCCACTGCACTGCAGCCTCCAGTTATTCTAGTGATCCGTGCACTGCAGTGTGCAGTGAACCCAGTGACCACAGCACTGCACCCTGCAGTGAACCCAGTTCCGACTGCACTGAAGGTTCCAGGGATCCCATTGCCCATGGCACTGCAGCCTCCAGTGAACAAAGTGCCCGCGGCAATGCACCCTCCAGTGAACCCAGTGACCACGTCACTGCAGCCTGCACTGAACCCAGGGCCTGCGGGTCTCTACCTCCAGTGAGGCCAGTGTCCCTGGCACTGCACCCTCCATTGAAGACAGTGCCTGTGGCACTGCACCCTACAGTGAACCAAGTGCCCGCGCCACTGCAGCCTCAAGGGAAGCCAGTACCCATGGCACTGCACACTCTAGTAAAGCCAGTGATGGCGGCACTGCAGCTTCCAGTGAATCCAGTTCCTGCGTCACTGGAGCCTCCAGTGAACCCAGTGACCACTGCACTGCAGCCTCCTGTGAACCCAGTGCCAGCTGTAATGGATTGTCCAGTGAACCCAGTGCCTGGGGCAATGCAGCCTCCAGTGAATGCACTGCCCGATGCAGTGCAGCCTACAGTGAACCCACTGCCAGTGTCACTGCAGCCTCCAGTAAACTTACCACCCGAAGCACTGCTGACACCTGTAAACACACTTTCCGACGCACTGCTGCCTACAGTGAACCCACTGCCCGAGGCAATGCAGCCTCCATGAACCCAGCGCCTGCCATCATGGAGTTACTTACGTTAAGGCGTCATGTCACTAACCCTAAATTTACTCCTGTAGGAATGTAACCTTTAACCGGTCAACAATGAAATTCCTAGTCATTGCCGGAAATTTAACTGATAGACCACTGCCATTCCATCAGGGAGGAAATCTCGCATAAATAAGGTATTCCATGCCACTAAATTTGTTTTCAGTTTATTTTGAGAGAGACAGAGAGACAGAGAGCACAAGCAAGGAAGGGGCAGGAATAGAGGGAAAGAGAGAAGCCCATGACCACGAGGTCATGATCTGAGCCAGGATCAAGACTCGGACACTTAACCAAGTGATCCAGACCCTGAGAATGTGGAGTTTCAAAGGTTAGAAGGCTTGGCTGGGATACAGCCCTGAGGGCACTGGCCTAATCCTTCAGAGAGGGCAGCAAACTACTTACAGGCAGATGGCATGGAAACAGTGACCTGTACATCGCCTGGTGAACACAGTGGGGAGATTATACACTATCATGGAGAGCACCCGTGAGAGGCAGTGTTCACAACAAGGGGACAAAGGAGCTAGGACAGAGGAGGTGTGTGGGACCATTTTCCTCCTCTTCTCCACAGCATAAACACAGAGCCATCTGCTGGAAACAATGTCATCCCCACACTGGCTGCCTAAGATGCTTACACCAACCCCACATGCCTGTGCTCTGGTGAGACTGGCCTTCTAGGTCAATCAGGCTTGCCTCAGTCCCAATGGAGGTGTCCCCTTCCCCAGGAGACCAGCGGAAGCCCAGGACCACACCACCTCTCTTGACCAGACAGTTCTGCAGAGCTTCACTTCGAGTGGCAGTCATTTCAAGTCTCATTTAAGAAGCAGATCGGAGCTGGCCTAGACAAAACTCAGCACATTCTGGCCAAGGACCATACATTGTCCATACAACTGGCCTGAAGGACAGTGCAGCCAGAACACAAAACAATGTATGCAACACACACCACAGACACTCCCTGATGTGTCAGCCCCTGGACACTAGATGACCTCCTTTTCATAAAGCCATTCATCTCACAGACAGCTAACATAATGAGTGTTTGTAACACAGAGAAGGCAAAAACTCAGCCAAAATGCCAAGACAAGAGGAATGCATCCCAAATGAAAGAACAAGATAAGGTCATGGCCAGAGAAATGGAAGGAACACTTCCAAACTCATTCTATGAGGCCAGCTTGGCCTTGAGTCCAAACTGGACAAAGACCCCACCAGAAAGGAAAACTACAGACCAATTTCCCTGATGAACCTGGATGCAAAAATTCTCAACAAAAGTAGCAAACCGGATCCAACAATACATACAAATAATTATTCACCAGAATGAATTGGATTCTGGGATGCACCACGAATTCAATATCTGCAAATCAACTGATGTGATACATCACATTGATAAAAGAAAGAATAACAACCATATGATCCTCTCAATAGATGCAGAAAGAGCATTTGACACAATGCAGCATCCGTTCTTGATGGAAAAAAAAGCACTCGTGAAAGGAAGGATAGAAAGATCTTGTCTGAATATCCGTATGTCCAGATACGAAAGTCCCACAACTAATATCATCTTCAATGAGGAAAAACTGAGAGCTTTCCCCCTAAGGTCAGGAACACGACTGGGATGTCCACTCTCACCACTGTTATTCCACAAACTGTTGGAAGTCCTAACCTCAGCAAGCAGACAACAAAAAGAAATACAAGGAGTCCAAATTGGCAAGGAGGGTCAAACTTTCCCTCTTCGCAGACATGATACTTTCCAAGGAAATCCAAAAGACTCCATGGAAAAACTTGTAGGACTGATACTGGAATTCAGGAAAGTCTCAGGATATAAAATCAATATACAGAAGTTGACTGCATTTCTATACACCAATAATGAGTCAGCAGAGAGAAATCAAGGATTGATGTTCTTTACAACTGCACTGAAAACCATCAAATACCCAGGGGTAAACATAACCAAAGAGGTAAAAGATCAGTACACTTAAAACAATAGAGGGGCGGGGCGCCTGGGTGGCTCAGTCAGTTAAGCGTCCGACTTCAGGTCACGATCTCACGGTCCGTGAGTTCGAGCCCCACGTCGGGCTCTGGGCTGATGATGGCCCAGAGCCTGGAGCCTGCTTCCAATTCTGTGTCTCCCTCTCTCTCTGACCCTCCCCCATTCATGCTCTGCCTCTCTCTGTCTCAAAAATAAATAAACGTTAAAAAAATATTAAAAAAAAAAAAACAATAGAGGGGCGCCTGGGTGGCTCAGTCGGTTAAGTGCCGACTTTGGTTCTGGACATGATCCTGCATTTGTGGGTCTGAGTCCCGTGATGGGCACTGTGCTGACAGCTCGGAGCCTGGAGCCTGCTTCAGAGTCTTTGTCTCCCTCTCTCTCTCTTTCTGCCCCTCCCCTGCTCATGTGCTCTCTCTTTCTCTCTCTCTCCCTCAAAAATAAACAAAGATTAAAAACATAAAGGAACAAACCATAACATCTATGAAAGAAATGGAAGAAACACAAAGAAATGGAAAAACATTCCATACATGGATGAGAAGAACAAATATTATTAAAATGTCAATACCACCCAAAGCAATCGACACATTCAATGCAATCCCTATCAAAATAACAACAGCATTTCTCACAGAAACAGAACAACCCTAAAATTTGTAGGGAGCCAGAAAAGACCCCAAATCGCCAAAGTCATGTTGAAAAAGAAAACAAAGCTGGAGACATTAAAATCTGGACTTTATGGTGTATTAGAAAACCGCCATCATCAAGACAGTATGGTACGGGCACAAAAACGGACACAGACATCAATGGAACGGAATAGGGAACCCATAAATGGACCCTCAAACATATGGCCGAGTAATCTTTGATAACACTGGAAAGAGTATCCAATGGAAAAACAAAAGTCTCTTCAGCAAATGGTACTGGGAAAACTGGACAGTGAGAAGATTGGACCTCACCTATGTTCTTAAACCACACACACACACACACACACACACACACACACACACACACAAACACACCTCAAAATGGATGAAAGATATAAATGTAAGAAAGGGACCATCAAAATCCTAGAGGAGAAAACAGGCAATCTACCTCCTTGATCCTGGCCACAACAACTTCTTGCTTGTCATGTCTCCAAAGCAAGGGCAATAAAAACAAAATGAACTATTGGGACCTCAAGATAAAAAGCATCTGCACAGCAGAGGACACAATCAGCAAAACTGAAAGGCCACTGAATGAAATGGGAGAAGATATTTGCAGGTGACATATCAGATAAAGGGTTAGTATCTAAAATCTATAAAAAATTATCACACTCAACACCCAAAAACCAAATAATCCAGTGAAGAAATGGGCAAAAGACGTAAACAGACACTTTAACAAAGATGACATCCAGATTGGTCACACATGAAAAGATGCTAAATCTCACTTGTCATAACTGAAATACAAATCCAAACCACAATGAGATATCCCTTCACACCTATCAGAATGGCTAAAATTAACATCTCCGAAAAAGACAGATGTTGGCAAGGATGCATAGAAAGGGAACGCTTTTGAAATGCTGGTGGGAATGCAAAGTGGTGTAGCCACTCTGGAAATAGTATGGAGATTTGACAGAAAAACTAAAAATAGAACTACACTAGACCCCAGCAATTGCACTACTACGTATTTATGCAAAGGATACACTAATGCTGAGTCGAAGTGGCATATGCACTGCAATGTTTATAGCAACATTATCAACAATAGCTAAATTATCCAAAGAGCCCAAATGACCATTGACAGATGAATGGATAAAGAAGATGTGGTATATTCATACAATGGAATATTACTCGGCGGTCAAAAAGAATGAAATCTTGCTATTTGAAACAACATGGATGGAACCGGACTTGATTATGCTAAGCAAAATATGTCAGAGAAAGACACACATCATATGATTTCTCTCATCTGTGGAATTTAATACAACTGATGAATGTAGTGAAAGGAAAGCAAAAATAAGATGCAAACAGAGAGAGAGTCAAACGATAAGAGACTCTGAAATACAGAGAAGAAACTCAGGGTTCCAGGAGGGTTACTGAATAGGGGTATGGACTAAATGGGTATGGGCATTACGGGCGCACTTGGGATGAGTATTGGGTATAATTTGTACTTGATGGATCACTAAATTCTACTGCTGAAATGTATTCCACTATAAAGTAACTAACTTGGGCTTAAATTAAAAAAAAAAAAGAAATATTAAAAAGAAGTAAAGAAATGTACTACCAGTCAAAAGAAAAGAATATTTAAATCGGGCTCTTTGAGTGGAAATCTAGGACTAAAAGTGTTACAGACAAGAAAGGATCAGAGAAAACATCAAGAAACAATGGCAAAACAACTAGTAGAATGGCACTAAATATATGCCTATTAATAATCACTCTAAATGTACATGGACTAAATGCTCCAATCATAAGACATTGGATAGGGCGTCAGAATGGACAAAACAAACAAACAAACAAACAAACAAACAAAAACAACACCTATCTAGATACTGCCTACAAAGCTTTATTTGGACTTGAGTCACCTTCAGATTTAAAGTAAGGGAATGAAGAAACACTTATTATGCCAATAATGTCAAAGGAAAGCCAGTAGCAATACTTATATCAGGCAAAATAACCTTTAAAACCCAGACTCTATTTTGATACACTTTGGGTAAATACCTAATAGTGACATTTCATGAACCCAGTATTTATAGCAGCATTATCAAGAGTAGCCAAACTATAGAGAAAGCCCAAGTATCCATCAACTGATGAAGGTATAAAGAAGTTGTGGTGTGTGTGTGTGTGTGTGTGTATGTATGTATACGCATATATACATATGTACATATGTGTACGTTCATATATACAAACATGTATATGCAAAGAAATATAACTCAACTTCAAGAAGAATGAAATCTTGCCATTTGCAATGATGTGGATGGAGCTAGAATGTATTATGTGGATGGGGCTAGAATGTATATATGACATATATAGAAATATGTCAATCAGAGAAAGACAAATATATGATTTCACTCATGTGGTTTTGAAGAAACAAAACCGATGAAAACATGGGAAAGGGGCAGGAAACGAGAAGAGTGGTAACAAACCACATGACTCTCTTAATGTTAGAGAAAAAAACCGAAGGTTGATGGAGGGAAATGGGTCAGCGCTGGGCTAGATGTGGGATGACTATTACGGAGAGCACTTGTTGGGATGAGCACTGGGTATTGTATGTAAGGGATGAATCACCAAATTCTACTCCCGAAACCGAGAATGCACTATATGTCAACTATGACTTAAATTAAAATACATAAATAAATAAATAAATAAATAAATAAATAAAGCTATAACAAGAGATGAAGACGGACGCTATCTCATACTAAAGGGGACAATGAAACAAGAAGATCCAATGATTATAAATTTTGATGCACCCAACATGCGATCAACAAGTATATAAAATATTTAACAACAACCATAAAGGAACTCATCTTTTATAATATAATGATAGTAGAGGACTTTAACACATCGCTCACATCAATGGACAGAAGCTGTAAACAGAAAATCAACAAGGAAACAATGGCTTTGAATGACACACTGGACCAGAGGGGTTTAACAGATATATTGAGAACACTCCATACTAAAATGGCAGAGTACATATTCTTTCCAAGCGCACATGGGACATTCTCCAGAATTGATAATATTCTAGGTCACATATCAGAAGAAGAACGGCAGAAGGAAGGAAGTAATAGAGATTCAGACAGAAATGAGGGATATTCAAATCAAAAAGACACTAGTCAAAATCAGTGAAACCAGGGGCTGGTTCTTTGTAAACATTAATCGACATGAAAACTTCTAGGCAGACTTTTCAGTAAGAAGAGAGAAATGACTCAAATAACTAAAATCACAAATAAGAAAGGAGAAATAACAGTCCACACCACAAAAATACAGTTAGAAGTTAATATTATGAACAACTATATGCAACAAATTGGACACTCTGAGAAATATGGACAAATTCCTATAAACACACAAACTACCAAAACTGAAACAGGAAGATACATAAAATCTGAAAACAGAAAGAAATAAAATCTGTAATAAAAAAAAATCTCCCCCCAACACAAGAGTTCTGGGCCAGATGGTATAACTGATGAATTCTACCATCCATTTAAGAAAGAGGTAATATGTATTCTCCTCGAATTATTACGAAAAATAAAAAAGAAGGAAAACTTATAAATTCATCTTATGAGGCCATCATTACCCTGATACCAAAACCAGATAAAGTCTCCACTAAAACCGAAAACTGGCGGGGCGCCTGTGTGGCTCGGGCTGTTTACTGTCCAACTCTTAATTTCGGATTATGACATTATCTTGCGGTGCGTGGGTTCGAGTCCCATGTTGGACCCTGCCATGACAGTGTGGGGCATGGCCAGGATTCTCTCTCTCCCTATCTCTGAGCCCCTCCCTCACTTTTATGTACTCAAAGGAAAGAAATAAACATTTTAAAATGTTTAAATTTTTTTTAAATAAAACTGCAGCCCAATAGCCTGATGACTATGTATGCAGAAATTCTTATTAAAATACCTTAAAGTCAACAATACATTAATAGAATCATTTACCATAATCAAGTGGGATATATTCATGGGCTGCCAGGGTGGTTCCACATTCACAGATCAATCAACATGATGCACCACAGTAATAGAAGAAAGGATAAGAACAATACGATGCTTTCAACAGATGCAGGAAAACTATTTGACAGAATGTCACATCCATTCATGATAAAACCCCTCAGCAAAGTACATTGAGAGTCAACCTACCTGCACATAATAAAGGTCATCTAGGAAAAACCCACAGCTCATCTCATCCTCAATGGGGAAAAATTGAAAATTTTTCCTCCAAGGTCAGGGACAAAACAGGGATGACCCCTCTCACCACTGTTATTCCACGTAGTATGGGAAACCCTAACCACAGCACTCAGACAACCAAAAGAAATAAGAGGCATCCAAATCAGCAAGGAAGAAGTAGCACTTTCGCTATTGGGAACTGACGTGATGTGTTCTATAAAAAGCATGAAATATTCCCTTAAAAAATGCTAGAATTGATATATGAATTCCACAAGTCACAATATACAGAAATCAAGCTACATAGATGTATTGCATTTCTAACACAAATCATGAATTAACACAGAAAGAAAGTAAGGAATCAATCCCATTGACAGGCTCACAAATACCACAAGAAACCAGGAATAAACCTAACTAAAGAGGTGAAAGACCTGTACTCTAAAGTCTATGAAACACTGATGAAAGAAATGGAAGAGGACACAAAGAAATGGAATACATTTCATGTTCATGGATGGGAAGTACAAAATACTGTTAAAACGTCTACACTCCTCAAAACAATCTACACATATAATGAAATCCCTATCACACTAACAAAAACATTTGTCACAGAACAATAACAAATAATCTCAAAATTTGTATGGAATGACAAAAGTCCCCAAACAGCCAAAACAAACTTGAAGAAGAAAAGCAAAGCTGGAGACATCACAATTCCAGACTTTAGGTTATATTACAAAGCTGTACTGATCAGAACAGTATGGTACTGGCAAAACAACAACAACAACAACAACAACAACAACAACAACAACAACAACAACATCAAACACAGAGGCATAGATCAATAGAATAGAAACGCAGTAATGAATTCACACCTATATGGTCAATTAATTATCAACAAAGCAGGAAAGAACATCCAATGGAAAAAGAGATAGTCTTGGGACACAGGGGTGGCTCAGTCAACAAAGCGTGCGATTGTGAATTCAGCTCAGGTTATGATCTCAGGGCAGTGCAGAGCATGCATGGGATTCTCTGTCTCCATTTCTCTCTGCCCCCCTTCTGCATGCTCTCTCTCTCTCTCTCAAAAATAAGTAAATAAACTTAAAAAGAGGCTCCTCAACATATGGTTTTGGAAAAACTGGACAGCATCCGGCAAAACAAAACAAAAACAACAATGGACCACTTTCTTACAACATACACAAAAATAAATCCAACATGGACAAAGACCTATATGTGAAACCTGAAACCATAAAAATCCCAGAGGATAACACGGGTAGTATCTTATTTGACATTGCCTGTGCAAACGTCTTTGTAGATATATCTCTAGAGGTAAGGGAAACACAAGCAAAAATAATGAGACTTCATAAAAATTAAAACCTTCCGTCACCTAGGAAATAATCAACAAAACTAAAACACCTACAGAATGATATTTGCAAACGACATCAGATAAAGGGTTAGTGCCCAAAATATATACAGTTATACAGCACCCAAAAAATGAAAAATCTGATTAAAATTGGGCAGAAGACAAAAATGGACATTTCCTGAAGGAAGACATATACCTGGCCAAGAGACACATGAAAAAATACTCAACAATACTGATCTTCAGGGAAATACAATTCAAAAGTACAATGAGATAACACATCACATCTGTCACAATGACGAAAATCAATGAAGGATGAAACAGCAGGTGTTGCCAAGGATGTGGGGAAAGAATAACCCTCTTGCACTGTGGGTAAGAATGCAAACTGGTGCAGCCAGTCTGGAAAACATTATGGAGATTTCTCAAAAAAAAAAAAAAAACAACTGGAAATGGAAGTACCTTACGATCCAGCAATTTCACTACAAGGTATTTCCACAAAGAATACAAAATCTTCAAAGGGATACATGCACCATGATGTTTACAGCAGCATTTTCTACAACAGCCAAATTACAGAAACTATCCAAGCATCCATCAACTGATGAATAAATTGAGATATGGTATATGGAATGTAATATTATTAGGCCGTAAAAACATGAAATCTTGCCATTTGCCATGAGCTGCATGGAGAGAATGTTATCCTGGGTGAAATAAGCCTTTCAGACAAAGACAAATACCAGATGATTTCACTAACACATGGAAATAACACAAAACAAAGCGGGGGTCGGGGCGGGGAGAAGACAGTGACAAACAGACTCTTAACTAGGAAACGAACTGAGGGCTTCCAGAGCAAGGTGGGGAATGGGTGAAACAGCTGCTGGGGATTAAGAAGTGCACCTGGGATGAGCACCGGATGACGTGTGGAAGGGTTGCTCTATATTTTACACCTGAAACTAATACTACATTGTATCTTTACTCACTGCAATTTAAATTCAAGATAACGTACATTAATGACAGGTACCTACCAGGTTTTCTGTAGTTTGCAATCACTTAATTAGGTTGGAAAAATAACCATGAAACTTTTTAAAAGGCATGTATGATATGGGGGACAGTTTGTGCCCTTACCTCGGTCACTGGTTCTAGCAGGACTCGGAAAGTGGGTCCCAGCTCATTCTTCTAGGAGTTCCCAAGACGAGCATTTCATGTATTCATGTCCTAACGGAATGCAGCTCCCGTTCTTCTGAATTTCTGTCAGGGTTTCTTCCCGGAAACAAGCCTGAATCTGGAACAACAAACCATCGACTGTATCGATGAGGTGATGTCGTGGGCCTCCACAATCCACGAGACCTTTAGTAAAATATGTCTTGTTCAAATACTGTCTGGGAAGGGGAGGAATGAAACACGGGAACAGCCCAGAAAACGCAAGGGTCTGTGCAGCTCAGCAACCAGCTTGCCCAGGGAAGGCACCCAGCACCCACTCCTCAGCACTCAGTACAATAAGACAAATTCTCTCTGGCGACTCAGGAGATGCCAAGTTGCTACAAATCTCCCAAGATCTCCCCTGGGGCGGGCGGCACAACCTGCTGGAAATGCAGCTCTGCTCTCTGTACTGAGGCAGCGGCAGAGGCCCTGAGTCCTCTGGGAGCAATCAAAGCCCTTCCTGCTCTCAGGTGCCCTGGGTCAGAAAAGCCGATGGTGCGCCCTCTGCTGGCTATCACTGCCTGGGCAGAGGAACCCGCCTCTCTGGGTCTATGGTGCTCGAGCTCTCTCTGTTGGCCATCGTGGGCATTCTTGCAATGTGGAAGGCCCTGGTCGCTCAGCTGAGACACTGAAGTTGCCTGGGCAACTAAACCTGTTCTCCACATTGGCAAAGGTTTTAATGACAGGGCCTGGGACACAAAGAAATCTTTTCCTTCTCCTTTCTTGTGAGTGAAGAATGAAACCGACTTTATTAACGTAATGACATCATTTGTAATGTTTTAAGCAATGTTCATAGAAAAATAGACCGCCAATTTACACTTGCTGAGCAAGTGGTAATTGTGTTTACCACCAAAATACTTAGGTCAGATAAAGAACGAACAACTTTGAGAGAGATACCGGCGTAAGCTATGGAATGAATGAGTCCTAGGGATACAAGGGACAGCCAATGCAATGGAGTCAATCCTGTAATAATACTGTTGCATGCTTTCACAGGATAGCTACACTTGTGCTTAAGTACAATATAATTTATAGACATATGGAATGACTACAATGTATGCCTAAAACTCATACAACAAATGTGTGAACAATATTTCAATTAAAAATAGACATCCTTTACACTATGTTTAATTTCTCCTTCTTTGCCAATAAACTATCATTCCTGGGGCTCTTGGGTGGCTTAGCCGGCTAAGCGTCCGACTTTGACGCAAGTTGTGATCTTGCAGTCCATGAGTTTGAGCCCCGCGTCAGGCTCTGTCCTGAGAGCTCAGAGCCTCGAGCCTGCCTCAGATTCGGTATCTCCCACTCTCTCCCCCCTCCCCAGCTCGGGATCTCTCCAAAAAAGAAAAAAAGAAACATTAAAAATGAAAAATCATTCCTCATTTGGAATTTGTGAAATTCCATTTCTACCAGATTCTCTAACATCACCATCTTGATGTGGAGAGCTTATCTGAAAAGTCACTAAAAATATCTTTGATGACACATATGTGACAAGGTCAGAATGAAACTTACAGGGAGCTATGAATCAGTTTTGAATTTACAGTATGTATCCTTGGCTAATATTTCCAATGAAACGTGCTTTAGGGACACGGATGGATGAAATAATGTCCACCAGTCATATAGGTAAATATCCTATAGGACCATTATGCCTTCAATTACTAATTGCCATCTCTTCAGCATTAAAAGAAAGCTGGGACAAGAAAATGTCTTTGAATTTGATGTAAGAGAAGACTAGAGTGTTTTAAAGTGTTCACCTACCTTCTGGAATGCTCAGATTAGTTGTGGACAGGAGGATAGCAACCCACGTTTGGGATGCACACCGCTAGTCCCAGAGGGAGGATATGTACCTTACTGTCAATTTTTTAATCAATATCAGCAGTCCACCTCTACCAGGTACAGACTTCAGGACCTGGGGACAACATGATGCCTGATGCCTGGGTTCAGAACTTGAGGAATGCCAGCTGGTGGGGGAGAGGGGAAATCCAACAGGGCCTGGGGCAGTGAGAGAGATGGCCCAGGACACCTCCCCACAGGGCAGACTTGGAGTATACCTGCCAAAGAGCAGCACAATCTCCCTCAAGACATCCCTCTCCATGACAGAACATGAGGCTGAGCCTCACAATTCCAGAAGAAATGAGGGATACCAATGGTTCAATTCCAATGGCTTCTGCAGAGCTTGGACCCAGGGATGTTGGAGTCTTGGGGTCATGGAACTCTGATGCCCATGATACCAGCCCTTTCTGCCCCAGCACTCAGAGCCACCTCATACATCCCCTCTCCCCTGATGTATCTAACGCCATCCACATACCTCGAGCAGGTGTCTACCTTCCTCTTTGTACTTCCTCTTTGTCACTGTTTCTCTCTAACCACATCTCTCTATGTTTCTTCCTTTCACTCTTTAGGGAGTGGTGTAACATATGGTGCTAACCTTCATTCTTATACATGTGAATATCCAATTTTCCCAGCACCAGTTATTCAAGAGACTATTCTTCTCCACTGTGTATCTTTGACTCCCTTGTCAAATACTAGTTGACTGTGCATGCTTGGGTTTAGATTGGGCTCTCAATTTCCATTCCATTGTCTTATGTGTGTGCTTATGCCAGTGACATAACTGACTTCTTTGTGTTAGAATGTAGCTTGAAATCGAGAAGTGTGATGCCTCCTATTTTGTCCTTTCTTGCATTGGCTACTTAGGGTCTCTTTGTGGTTCCAAATACATTTGAGGAAATGTGTTTCTAATTGCATAAAAATTGCATCGGAGTCTTGATAGAGATAGCACTGAATCTCTAGGGGGCTTTGAGTAGTATGGACATTGTATCTGTATTAATTCCTCCTACAGATGGACATGGGGTGGCTTTTCACTGACTTGTGTGTTCTGTTTCTTCCATGAAAATTGAATTTCTTACATTTCTGCACACAGGTTTTATAGTTTTCTGTAGAGATCTTTCACCTCCTTGGCTAAATTTATTCCAATAAATTTTATTGTTTTTGATGCTATTGTAAACGTATGGCCAACTAATCTTTGACAAAGCAGGAAAGATTATCCAAGGGAAAAAAGACAGTCTCTTTAACAAATGGTGCTGGGAGAACTGGACAGCAACATGCAGAAGATTGAAACTAGACCACTTTCTCACACCATTCACAAAAATAAACTCAAAATGGATAAAGGATCTGAATGTGAGACAGGAAACCATCCAAACCCTAGAGGAGAAAGCAGGAAAAGACCTCTCTGATTCAGCCGTAGCAATTTCTTACTTGACACATCCCCAAAGGCAAGGGAATTAAAAGCAAAAATGAACTACTGGGACCTCATGAAGATAAAAAGCTTCTGCACAGCAAAGGAAACAACCAACATAACTAAAAGGCAACCAACGGAATGGGAAAATATATTTGCAAATGACATATCGGACAAAGGGCTAGTATCCAAAATCTATAAAGAGCTCACCAAACTCCACGCCCAAAAAACAATCTAGTGAATAAATGGGCAGAAAACATGAATAGACACTTCTCTAACGAAGACATCCAGATGGCCAACAGACACATGAAAAGATGCTCAACGTCGCTCCTCATCAGGGAAATACAAATCAAAACCACATTCAGATATCACCTCACGCCAGTCAGAGTGGCCAAAATGAACAAATCAGGAGACTATAGATGCTGGCGAGGATGTGGAGAAATGGGAACCCTCTTGCACTCTTGGTGGGAATGCAAATTGGTGCAGCCGCTCTGGAGAACAGTGTGGAGGTTCCTCAAAAAATTAAAAATAGACTACCCTGTGACCCAGCAATAGCACTGCTAGGAATTTACCCAAGGGATACAGGAGTACTGATGCATAGGGGCACTTGTACCCCAATGTTTATAGCAGCACTCTCAACAATAGCCAAATTATGGAAAGAACCTAAATGTCCATCAACTGATGAATGGATAAACAAATTGTGGTTTATATACACAATGGAGTACTACGTGGCAATGAGAAAGAATGAAATATGGCCCTTTTTAGCAACATGGTTGGAACTGGAGAGTGTTATGCTAAGTGAAATAAGCCATACAGAGAAAGACAGATACCATATGGTTTCACACTTATGTAGATCCTGAGAAACTTAACAGAAACCAATGGGGGAGGGGAAGGAAAAAAAAGAAGTTAGAGTGGAAGAGAGTCAAAACATAAGAGACTCTTAAAAACTGAGAACAAAATGAGGGTTGGTGGGGGGTGGGAGATAGGGGAGGGTGGGTGATGGGTATTGAGGAGGGCACATTTTGGGTTGAGCACTGGGTGTTGTATGGAAACCAATTCGACAATAAACTTCATATATTGAAAAAAAATAAAATAAAATGTATTTAGTTTAGTTTAAATTTATGTATGCATTTCTTTAGTATTTATTTTTTCAAGTTTTTTATTTAAATTCTAATTGGTTAGCATACAGTGTATGTTAATTTCAGGTATAGAATGTAGTCATCCATCACTTACATACAACACCCAGTGATCCTCACTGCTAGCGCCCTCCATAGCCCATCACCCATTTAACCCATGCCCCTGCCCACCTCACTTATAGTAACCCTCCATTTGCTATTTGTAGTTAAGAGTCTGGTTTCTGGTTGATTTTTATTTCATTCAATTATGTGAGGGGTCACATTTATTGATTTGCATTTCTGAAACATCCTGCCTTTACAGGGAAAAAACCCTTCATCATGGTCAATGATCCTTTTCATGTGATCCTGAATTTGGTTTGCCTGTATGTTACTGGGAATTATTCATCTATATTCATCACGGGGATACTGGCCTATAGATTTCTGTTCAGCTAGTATCCTTTCTGGCTTCCTACCAGGGTAATTCCAGTCTCATGAAATGAGTTTGGTGGTGTTCATTCCTTTTGAATCAGTGAGAGTACCGCTGTTAGTTCTTCTACAAACGTTTGGTTAAATTCACCAATGAATCCACCTGGTCCTGGGGTTTTCTTCCTTGGCAGAACATCGATTACTGATTCAATTTACTTACATTGGTTATCTTCTTGTATTGATACAGTCTTCCTTTAATGGGTCTGTGCAAACCTTCTATATCTTCCTGATACAATCTTGGTAGGTTGTGTGTTTCTAAGAACCTATCCATTTCTTCTAGGTAGGTAGTTTTCTGTCATCTAATTTGGCCATAGTCGCCACTTTGTCTGCTTTATGTTTCTTTTGTATAAGGCATAATATCTTCTCTTTTATGTATAATTCTTTTGAATTTGGTCCTCTTTATGTCTTAGCATAGTCTATGTATAGTCCTGACAATTTTATTTCACTCTTCTGAAAACTCACTGTTGGTCTTCTTCATATTTTCTATTGATTTCATGGTCTGTTTCATTGGTTTCCACTCTCATATGGATTAATTTCTCCCTTTTGAGAACATTGGGCATAGATTGTTTTTTTCTTCTGGTTCTTAGAAGTTAAAGGTAGGTTGTTCATTTGAGTCTCAAATCTATCCTCCACGCATGCAAATCCAGTGACTCATCAGAGAACCTTCAATAGGTCTTTTCTGTCCTATTTCTCATTCTCAGAACTCTGAGAAATAGAATCCGAAAATTTATTTGAAGACACAATAAATGAAAACTTCCCTAATGTGGGGAGGGAAACAGATCCAGAGCAGGAGGCACAAAGAACCCTCATTATATTCAACAGAAGCAGATCCACACCAAGTCGTATAGTAATTAAAACCCAAAATGTCGTGATAAAGAAAAATTTTCACAGCAAGAAAACAAAAGTTGACAGTTACCTACAAGGGAAACCCCATAAGGTTATCACTGGATGTATTTCAGTAAGTGAGCAGCACGGTTTTGTAAAGTGAGTGAGTGAAACCGCAAGTGAGCAGCACGGTTTGGTAAAGGTGCCGAATGGAAAACATCTGCAGCCAAAGAGAGTCTATCCAGCAAACTATCATTCAGAAGGAAGGAGAGATTAAGAGGTTCCCAAATAAATACTAAGCGAGTTCACAATCAACAAACCACCCCTGCAAGAAATGTTAAAGGGGACATTTTAAGTGGAAAAGAAACACCTAAAGTGACAATATTAAAGTGTGAAATGCAAAAGCAATAAAAATGAGTTTATCTGTAAAACATCAGTCAAAGTATTCACAATATGAAAGGTTTCGAAATAGGAACACTACATAGCTACAAAACGGGGAGGAGAGGAGTAAACAACTGGTTCAAACTTAAACAACTATCAACTTAATATAGACTCCTATATGCAGAAGTGGTTAGGTACAAACCTAATAATACCCACAAATCAAACACTACTAATACATATGCAGAGTATAAAGACAAACAATTTCAACTGTGAAATTGTGAAGAAACCCGGCAAATCAAAAAAAGAGAAAGAGAACAAAGGATCAGAAAAAATCAGAAATAACCAATATCAAGTAATAATAGGACAAGTACATGTCTATCAATTACTTTGAATAGAAACAGAATAAATGCTCAAATCAAAGGCACTGGGTGACAGGGGCAACTGGATGGCTCAATCGCTTGAGATTTCGACTCTTGATTTCGGTTCAGGCTATGATCGCAGGATCATGGGATTGAGCCCCAACTGGGCTCTGCACTGAGCATGGAACTTGGTGAGGATTCATTCTCATTCTCATTCTCTCTCTCCCTCTCTCTCTGTCTCTCTCTTCCCTCATTCCCCCCTCCCCACCCTCCCATGCCTGTGCTCTCCCTCTTCATAATAAAAGGCACTGGATGATAGAATGAGTAAATATATAGGACCCATCTATCTTCTACCTACAAGAGACTAATTATAGAACTAAGGTTTCAAAAGAAATCTGCAGTAGCAGTACCTTTATCAGACAAAATAGATTTAAAAATAAAACTGTAACAAGAGACAAAGAAGGACAATATAATAATAAAAGATACAATCCAACAAAAAGAACAATTGGAAACATATATGCGCTCAATCTGAGAGCATTCAAATACACAAAGCAGTCCAAAACTAAAGAATTGATAGTCATCCAATAATAGTAGGGCACTTTAACACCCCAATGACATCAATGGAGAGATTTTTCCATCAGAAAATCACAAAGGAATTAGAGACTTTGAATGATAGAGTAGACCAGATGGACTTAACCAATATATTTTAGACATTCCATCTTAAAACAGCACAATACACATTCGTTTCACGTGCACATAGAACATTCCCCACACTCGATAAAAAGGTCATAAAACAAGCCAAAACAAAATCAAACCGATCGACACCATACCATGTGTCTTTTCAGACCACAATGCTATGAAACTGGAAGTCTGAAACAAACAAAAAAAAAATTCCGGAAAGGCACAAAATCATGAAAGTTAAATAACATGCTACTAAACAATCAATGGCTCAACCAACAAATCAAAGAGAAAATACAAAAAAAAAATGAAAACAAATGAAAATGAAAATACAACAATCCAAATTTCTGTAAAGCAGGAAAACTGGTTCTAACAGGGAAGTTTATAACAATACATGTCTGCCTCAGGAAAAAAAGAAACAAAAAAAAAACCCAAAAACTGAAGTAAACACCATAACTTTATAAAATAAAAACCAGACAAAGGACAACAAACAAAACTCACAAAGGACAGAATGAAGAAAATAATTAAAATCAAAAAAGAAATAAATGATATAGAGATTCAAACTATGCATCCGATGCATCAAAAACAGATGAGGCAGTACGTGAAATCCTATCATACCGAGAGAGGCAGCGTGGCGGTGTGAAACAGTCCAGAGCCAAGCAAGAATGGAGCAAGGCAAAAACAACCTCCAGTGCACAGAGACAGGGGCGAAAAAAATGAACACACTCCCTCCCAGATGCAGGGCGGTGTCCACGGATAAACATCTCCCCGCTCCAAGTGGCAGTGTAAACATAACTTACTTCTTGTCCTAGACCTAACCCTAACAATAACCCAAGTCCCAACACCTAAACATAACAGCTAACCCTAACCAGAACCCAAATACTAAACCCAGTCCCTATCCCTACGCCTAAACCCAAACCTAACCCTACCGAATTGAGAAAGTAAACAAACCCTGAACTAACCCTAAACTTGTGACTAAATCTCTTACTCTAACTCTATAACTCTAACCCTAAAACCCTAACCCTAATGCTCTAACTATACCCACTAACCCTAAAGTTATAAAACATAAAACTAACCCTAACCATAACCATAAAACTCTAACACTAACCCTAACGCTAACCGCGAATCGAATCTCCAAACCCATAACCCGAACGCAAGTCCTAGACCTAGACCTCACCTTATCCCTAAACCTAATGCAAACCCTAACACTAATGCTATCAACTTACCCTAACCCCACCATCTAACCATTATCCTAACTCTCAAACCCAAACAATAACTCTAAACCTAAGCCTAACGCAAGCCCAAACCTAATGCCTAAACCTAACTCTAACTCCAAACCCTAACCCTTAAGCATAACCCTAAACATAACCCTAATGCATAAACCTAACTCTATCCCCTAACACTATCCCCTAACACCAACCCTAACCCTAACCCTAACCCCTAACACCAAACCCAATCCCAAACCCTAACCCAACGCACACGACACACAGGAATGGTGTCACATCCACACTGGTGAAGTCCCTGGTCAGAACATTAACCCTAGTTAAGGATCTTTCTAGATGGGGACCCAATTCCTATCTCTGAGAACACCACAAACAAATGGCCCAAAGCAGTGCAGAATTACTCCACATGGAACATCGAACATCATCATGACATTTCCAATGCCCGCATGGAGCAGCACAAGGGGGCTGATGAGGCCCAACTGAAGATGGCACACACACGAGGCTGGTCCTGGAACACAACGACTAAGCCTGAACAGCCCATTCTGATGAGGCCCACACACATTCCTCTGGGGAGACCACTACACTGCGGAGGTTCAGCGCTTGGAGCTTCCTGGGACCTAACCCTAACCTTAACTGTGACACTCACATACCGCTCAAACTAAAACTCACCCCAACTCTAAACCTAACCCTACACATGACTCGCAACCGCGCATGGACCCTCATTCAGCCCTCAGGGTGATCACGGCACTGGTGTCGCTTTGGCCCTGGCAACATCCATGGAACGAACCTTAACCTTGGCAAAAGCTTTCTCCTAATGGGGACCCAATTCCTAAGTCTAAGGGCATGACGGACATGGGGCCGAGAAGCGGAGGAGGATTACGTGGCATGGAACCTGGAACATCACCATGTCATTTCCAAAGACCAGAAGGAGCTCCACAGGGGACTTCTTGAAGTCTAACCGAGGAGTGGCACTGGCACCCAAAACTCAGCCTAACTGGGACCCTCCTTAGACCCCTCTACTCAGCCTTGTGGGGTGACAATGGCCCTACTGGGGGTATAGTTCCAGGAGCCTCCTGTGACCAAGCCCTAATCTTAACAGTGACCCACAGTATACACGTGAACCTAAACCTCACCTCATCTTTAACACTCACCCTACACCTGACTCGCACCATGCATGTGCCCTCATATAATCGATTCAGGGAGATCACAGGACTGGTGTCACTTCAGCCCTGGAGATTTCCCTGGCCAAAACCCTAACTGTAGCTAAGGCTTTCTGCATATGGAGACCGAATTTCCACAGTCTGACAAGAGCAGGCACAATTGGTTGAGAAGCGGTGCAGGATAATTGTGTGTGAAGCGTGGAACATCACCATGTCATTTCCAAAGCAGGGCTTCAGATGCACAGGAGGATTCCTGAGGCCTACTGAAGAGTGTGGATATAGGTGTGGGGCCGTGGAATGCAAAGACTAATGCTGACCGGTACCCTTCCTTCTGCACTCCAGTCAGCCCTTCGGGGAGACAACTGCACTGCTGTAGGTTCAGGGTCTAGAACCTCCTGGGAACTAATCTCAACCATAAACAGAAACGTAACCCTAACGCTACACCTAAACCTAACACGAACTCTCACACTAACTCTAAACCAGACCTACACCCGCCCATGTGCCCACATTTCAGCCCTCCATGGAATTCATGAGAATGGTATCGCTTTGGCCCTGGCGACGTCCCTGTACCAAACGCTAATCCTAGCTAAGGCTCTCTCACCATGGAGACCCAATTCCAAAGTCTGATAACAGCATGTACATGGGTTCCAGAATCAGTGCAGAAATACTCAACATAACATGGAACATCACCATGTCATATCCAAAACACGACTGCAGCTACAACAGAGGATTTATGAGTACTACATGAAGAGCATTCCATACACTTGTCTGGACTTTGTACACAAAGAAAAATCCATACTGGAAACCTCCCTTGTATACTCCACTCAGCCCTTCGGGGAGACAACTTCGGGGAGACAGCTGGACGAGGGGATTCCTGAGCCCCACCAGAAGGGTGGCCCATACATTTGACTGGCCATGGAACACAAAGACTAATCCTGACCGGCACCCTCCCTTGTGTACTCCACTGAAACCTTCAGGGAGACAACTCCTCTGCTGTGGGTTCAGTACCTGGAGCCTCCTGGGACATAACCCTGACCCTAACCCTAACCCTAACCCTAAAGCTTACCCTACACCTGACCCTATCTATCACACTAACTCTAAAACAGACCCAGAGCCAAGAATGTGCCCTCACGTCACCCTCCATGGATTCACAACACTGGTGTCACTTTGGCCCTGGCAATGTCCCTGGACCGAACCCTAACCCTAGGTAAGGCTTTCTTCCCTGGGGACCCAATTCCAAAGTCTGACAACAGCATGCACACGGGTTCAAGAATCAGTGGAGAAATACTCACCATGGAATGTGTAACATCACAACATCATTTCCAAAGATCTATGGCAGCTGTACTAGAGGTCTTCTTAGGCCTAACCAAAGGGTGGCCCATATATTTGTCTAGCCTTGGAATCAAAAAACTAATCCTGACGGGCACCTTCCCTTGTGTACTCCACTCAGAACTTTGGGGAGACATTGCTCTGCTGTGGGGTGTCTAGAGACTCCTGGGACCTAACCCTAACCCTAAACATAACCTTAAACATAACCATCACCCTACACCTAACCCTATCTGTAACCCTAACCCTACACGTGACCCGCACCGTCGCATGGGCCCTCACTTCAGCCCTCGAGGGAGATCACGAGACTGGAGTCGCTTCAGCCCTGGCGATGTCCCTGGACCGAACCCTAACCCTAGCTAACACTAGCTAAGGCTCTCTCCCCATGGGGACCCAAAACCAAGTGTGACAACACCACGCACCTGGGGTCCAGAAGTGGTGCAGGATCACTCGGCATAGAACCTGGAACAACACCATGTCCTTTCAAAGACCCGGCTGCGGCATCCCGAGAGGATTCCAGAGGCCTCACTGACCAGTGGCCCAAAGAGCTGTGTGGTCTTGGAAGACCAAGACTAATCATGACTAACACCCTACCATGTGCCCTCATCTTATTCCTTCGGGAAGACAACTGCACTGCTGTGGGTTCAGCGCCTGGAGCATCCTGGGTCCTAACACTACCCTAAACCTAAGCCTAACAAGAACCCTCAACCGAAACCTAATCCTATCTCAAACACTAACCCTCCACTTGACCATCACCATTGCATGGGCTCTCACTTCATCCCTGGAGGGACATCACGAGACTGGAGTCGCTTCGGACCTGGCGACGTCCAGGGACAGAATGTTAACCCTAGCTAAGGCTCTCTCCCCATGTGGACCCAAAACCAAAGTCTGACAACGCCACATGCCTGGGCTCCAGAAGCGGTGCAGGATCACTCGGGATAGAACCTGGAAGGTCCCCATGTTCTTTCGAAGGCCTGGCTGCAGCTGCCTGATAGGATTCCTGAGGCCTACTACACCAGTGACCCATAGAGTTGTCAGGCCTTGGAACCAAAAGACTAATCCTGACTAGCACCCTCCCTTGTACACTCATCCCAGCGGGGAGACAACGGCACTGCTGTGCTTTCAGTGCCTGGAGCCTCCTGGGACCTAATTCTAACCCTAACCCTAAACGTAATCCTAACCAGAACCCTCAACCGAAACCTAATCCTATCTTGAACTCTAACCCTACACTTGACCCACATCGTCACTGGGCCTCAATTCAGCCCGTGAGGGAGATCACGAACCTGGAGTCGCTTCGGTCCTGCCGACTACCCTGGACCTCACCCTAACCCTGGTTAAGGCACAAACCCTGTGGGGAACCAATTGCAAAGACTGACAACAGGAAACACACAGTTTCGAGATCAGTGTAGAAATACTCTACACAGAATGTAGAACATCACTACATCATTTCCAAAGCACGACTGCAGCTGCACAAGAGGATTCCTAAGGCCTATCTGAAGTGTCGCTCATACATTAGTCTGGAATTGGAACACAAAGACTTATCCTGACTGACACCCTCCCTGGGGACACCACTCGGCCCCTCAGGTAGACAACAGCACTGTTGTGGAATCAGTGCTTGGAGCCTCCTGGGACCTAACCCTAACCGAAACCATAACCCAAACCATATCCCTCAACCTACACTTAACCCTATCTCTAACCCTAACCCTGTACTTCACCTGAAACTTCGCATGGGCCCTCAATCAGCCCTCTAGGAAGATCATGAAACTGGAGTCGCTTCAGCCCTGGTGACTTCCCAGGACCGAACCCTAACCCTAGCTAAGGCTATCTCCCCATGTGGAATAAATTTCAAGTCTGAAAACAGCATGCACATGAGATCGACAATCAGTGCAGAAATACTCGGCATGGAACATGGAAATTCACCATGTCATTTGCAAAGCGCGACTGCAGCTGCATGAGAGGATTCCTGAGGCCTACCTGTAGGGTGGCCAATACATTTTTCTGGCCTTGAAACCCAAAGCCTAATGCTGACCGGCACCCTCCTTTGTGTAGTGCACTCAGCCCTTTAGGGAGACAACTGATCTACTGTGAGTTCAGTGCCTGGAGTCTCGTGTGACCTAACCCAAACCCTATCCATGACCCAAACCATAACCCTCACCCTACACCTAACCCTATCTAGCACACTAACTCTACAGCGGACTCACAGCCACACATTTTCCCTCACTTCACCTTCCATGGAATTAACAACACTGGTGTCGCTTCAGCCCTGGCAACTTCCCTGGACCAAATCCTAAACCTAGCTAAGCCTCTCTTCCCATGGGGTCCCAACTCCAAAGTCTGACAATACCACACAGACGGGTTCGAGAATCAGTGCAGAAATACTCAGTATGGAGCGTGTAACATCACCATGTCGTTTTCAAAGCGTGACTGCATCTGCACGAGAGGATTCCTGAGGCCTACCTGAAGGATGGCCCATACATTCATCTGGCCTTGAAACCCAAAGACTAATCCTGACCAGCACCCTCCCTTGTGTCCCCCACTCAGCCCTTTGGGGAGACAAAGGTTCTTCTGTGGGGTCAGTGCCTGGAGCCTCCTGGGACCTAACACTAACCCTACACATAACCCTAACCGTAACACTCACCCTACACTTAACCCATTCTCTAACACTAACCATACACTTGACGCGCACCCTCCCATGTGCCCTCATTTCAGCCCTTGAGGGAGATCACAAAACTGGAGTCGCTTGAGCCGGGTCTATTTGCCTGGACCGAATCCTAACCCTAGCTAAGACTCTCTCACCATGGGGACCCAATTCCAAAGTCTAACAACAGCCCGCTCAAGGGTTCAAGAATCGGTACAGAAATACTCGGCATGGAACGTGGAATATCAGTATGTCATTTTCTAAGGGTGACTGCAGCTGCAAGAGAGGTTTACCAAGGCTTACCCGAAGGGTGGCCCAGATATTTGTGTGGCCTAGAATCCAAAGGCTAATCATGACCGGCACCCTCCCTTGTGTCTTCCACTCAGCCCTTCGGGGAAACATCTGCACTGCCTTGGGGTCAGTGTCTGGAGGCTCCTGAGACCTAAACCTAACAGAAACCCTAACCAGAACCCTCAGGCAAACCCAAACCCTATATCGAACTCTAACCCTACACTTGAAGCACACAGTCACATGGGCCCCCACTTCAGCCCTCGAGGAAGGTCACGAAACTGGTCTCGTCAACACTGGCGATGTCCCTGGATCGAACCCTAACCCTAGCTAACGCTCTCTCCCCATGGGTACCCAATACCAAAGTCTGACAACCCCACGCGACTGGGGTCCTGAAGCGGTACAGGATCACCTGGCATAGAACCTGGAACATCACTATGTTGTTTCCAAGCCCCACTGTAGCTGCCCCTGAGAATTCCTGAGGCCTACCCGACCAGTGGCCCATACAGTTGTCTGGCCTTCGAACCCAAAAATTAATCCTGACGAGCATGATCCACTGTGCCCTCACTCAGCCCTTCCGGGAGACAACTGCACTGCTGTGGGGTCAGCGCTTGGATCCCCCTGGGAACTAACCCTAACCCTAACACTAGCCAAAACTCTCAACAAAACCCTAACCCTATCTCAATTCAAAGCCTATTCATGACATGCACCTTCGCATGGGTCCTCAATTCAACCCGCCAAGGAGATCACAAGACTGGATTCGCTTTGGCATTGGTGATGTCACTCAATCGAACCCTAAATTTAGCTAAGGTCTCTCCCATGGGGACCCAATACCAAAGTCTGAAAATACCACGTGTCTGGGCGCATGAAGCAGTACAGAATCACTCGGCAAAAATCTTGGACCATCACCATGTCCTTTCAAAATCCTGGCTGCAGCTGCCCAAGAGGATACCTGAGGCCACCCTGAAGGGTGGCCTATACATTTGTCTGACCTTGGAACTCAAAGACTAATCCTGACCGGCATCCTCCCTTGTGTACTCCACTCAGCCCTTCGGGGGGACAGTTGCTCTGATGTAGGGTCAGTGCCTGGAGTCTCCTGGGACATACCCTAACCCTAACCGTAATCCTAACCCTAGCCCTCAACCTGCTCCTAACCCTATTTATCACACTAACTCTACAGCAGGCCCACAGCTGTGCATGTGCCGTCACCTCAGTCCTCCATGGAATTTATGATACTGGTGTCGCCTCAGCCCTGTCGTCCCTGGTCCGAACCCTAACCGTTGCTATGGCTCTCTCCCCATGGGACCCAATTCCAAAGTCTGACTACAACACGCACACGGGTTCGAAAAAAGGTGCAGAAACACTTGGCATGGAACCTGAAACATCACCATGTGATTTCCAAAGCGCGAGTGTGTCTACAAGAGAGTATTTCTGAGGCCTACCTGAATAACGTCCCATAGAGTAGTCTGGTCTTGGAACCCAAAGAATAATCCTGACTGGTACCCTCCCTTGTGTACTCCACTCAACCCTTCGTGGAGACAAGTGCACTGTTGGGGTTTCAGTGCCTGGAGCATCCTGGGTCCTAAGTCTAACCCTAACCTTAACCCTAACCATAACCCTCAACCTACACCTAACCCTGTCTCATTAAAAAGGACAACATCAGAATCAGAGGGCTCCCAGAAGATGAAGAGAGAGACAAAGGGGTAGAAGTGTTAAGTCAGCAAGTCATAGCGGATATTTTTTTTTTTTTTACCTAGGAAAAGGCACAGACATTAAAGTCCAGGAAGCACAGAAGACTCCCATAAGATTCCATAAAAATCCACCAGTAAAAGGAATATCACATTCAAATTCACAAAATACTCAGGCAAGGAAAGAATCATGAATGCAGCAAGGGAAAAAAGTCCTTAACCAACAAGGGAAGACAACACAGATCAGGTTTGCAGCAGACCTACCCACAGAGGCTTGGCAGGCCAGAAAGGAGTGGCAAGATATACTCAATGTGCTGAATCAGAAAACTATGCAGCCAAGAATTCCTTATCCAGCAAATCTGTCGTTCAAAATAGAAGGACAGATTAAAAGTTTCCCAGACAATAAAACTTAAAGGAGTTTGTGACCACTAAGCAATTCCTCAAGAAATTTTCAGGGGGGCTCCCTGAGGGGAGAAAAGATTAAAAAAAGAATAAAAAAACACCAAAAGTACCAAAGACTGGATAGCACAAAAAAACACCACCACAAAATCCAACGCTACAAGACACATAACGGCCATAATCTCATATCTGTGAGTACTCACTCTAAACGTCAATGGCATAGATGCTCCAATCAAAATACACAAGGTAACAGGGTGGGGAAAAAAACAAGATCCATCTATATGCTGTTTACAAGAGACCCATATTAGACCTAAAGGCGCCTTCAGATTGAAAGGAAGGGGCTGCAGAACCATCTATCATGCTAATGATCGCCAAAGAAAGACGGAGTAGCCTTGCTCATATCAGACAATCTAGATTTCAAAATAAAGACTGTAACAAGAGATGAATAAGTGTGTTGTATCATAATTGAGGGGGTCTATCCACCAAGAAGACCTAACAATTGTAAACATTTATGCTCCCAATGTGAAAGCACACAAAGATATAAATCAATTAATCACAAATATAAGGAAGCTCATTGATAATAAAACCATAATACTATGGGACTTCAACACCCCATTATGACAACAGAAAGATCATTTAAACAGAAAATCAACAAACAAACAATGGATTTGAGTGTATATAAAAACACTATATTTGAGTGAATATACACATACATATATATACACACACACATACATACACACACACATATACATAGTGATATATATATCACTTATATATATAAGATATATATATATATATATATATATATATATATATATATATATATATAAAAGACTGAAATCTTGCCATTTGCAACTACGTGTTTAGAACTGTAGGGTATTATGTTAAGTGAAATTAGAGAAAGACAAAAATCATGACTTCACTCACATGAGGACTTTAAGAGACAAAACATGAACATAAGGGAAGGGAAACAAAAATAAAAACAGTCAGGGGGACAAAACAGAATGGACTCATAACTATGTAGGACAGACAGAGTGTTACTGGACAGGATGTGGGAGGGGGTTTGGCTAAATGGGTAAGGGGAATTAAGGAATATACTCATGAAATCATTGTTGCACTATATGCTAACTAATTTGGATGTAAATTTTAAAACATAAAAAAAAATGAAAAAAAAGGAATGAATGGGTGAACCAAGAAGTTAAAGAGAAAACTAAAAAGTACATGGAAGCCAATGAAACGGATAACACCACACCCCTAAACCTCTGGGATTCAGCAAAAGTAGTAATAAGAGGAAGTTTATAGCAATCCAGGCCTTCCAAAAGAGGTAAGAGGGTCTCAGATACACAGCCCAACTTTATACCTTAAAGAGCTGGAAAAAGAACAACAAATAAAACCAAAACCAGCAGAAGACAAGAAATGATAAAGATTACAGCAAAAATCAATGCTATCGAAACTGAAAACAAAAACAAAAACACACACAGAAAAAAAACAACAACAAATAACCCCCTCCACCCACACACAAAACAGTAGAACAGATCATTGAAACCAGAAGCTTGTTCTTTGAAATAATTAATAACATTGATAAACCACTAGCCAGTTGGATCAAAAAGAAAAAGGAAAGGACCCAAATAAATAAAATTACGAATGAAAGAGGAGAGGTCACAACCAACGCAGCAGAAATACAAATAATAAGAGAATATTACCAGCAAATATATGCCAATAAAATGGACAATCTGGAAGAAAGAGACAAATTCCTAGAAATATATAAACTAACAAAACTGAAACAGGAAGAAATAGAAAATTTGAACAGATCCATAACCAGTAAAGACATTGAATTAGTAATCAAAAATTTCCCAAGAAAAAGAGCCTAGGGCCAGATGGCTTTCCAGGGGAATTCTACTAAACATTTAAGGAAGAGTTAACACCTATGCTCTTGAAGCTGTCCCAAAAAAAGAAATGGAAGTAAAACTTCCAAACATTTTCTCTGAACCCAGCTTTACCTTGACTCCAAAACCAGAAAAAGACCCACTAAAAAGGAGAAGTATACACAAATTTTCATGATGAACATGGATACAAAAATCTTCCACAAGATATGAACCAACCAGATCTAACAATACATTTAAACGTTACTCACCACGACCAAGTGGGATTAATACCTGGAATACAAATTGGGTTCAATATCCACAAAACAATCAATGTGACTTATCACATCGATAAAAGAAAGGACAAGAACCACATGATCCTCTCAATAGATGCAGAGAAAGCATTTGACAAAATACAGCATCCTTTCTTGATAACATCCTTCAAGAACGTAGGGATAGAAGGATCATACCTCGAGATCATAAAAGGCATATATGAAAGGCCCGATGCTAATATTGTCCTCAAAGGGGCAACACTGAGAGCTTTCCTCCTAAGGTCAGGAACAAGACAAGGATGTCCACTCTCGCCACTGGTATTCAACATAATATGGGAATTCTTAGCCTCAGCAATCAAACAACACAAAGAAATAAAAGGCATCCAAATCGTCCAGGAGGAGCTCAACCTTTCATTCTTCATAGATGGCATGAAACTCTATGTGGAAAACCCACAATAGTCAACAAAAAACTGCTAGAAATAATACAGGAATTCAGCAAAGTGGCAGGATACAAAATCAATGCACAGAAATCAGTTGCATTCCTATGCACCAACAATGAAGCAAGAGAAAGAGGGATCAGGGAATCGATCCCATTTAAAATTGCACCAAAACCCATAAAATACCT
The DNA here is from genome assembly GCF_024362965.1 of Panthera pardus. Classification (NCBI taxonomy): domain Eukaryota; kingdom Metazoa; phylum Chordata; class Mammalia; order Carnivora; family Felidae; genus Panthera; species Panthera pardus. Next base: position 44,770 of record NW_026526908.1, read on the forward strand.
AGGAATAAATCTAACCAAATAGGTGAAAAATCTATACACTGAAAACTATAGAAAGCTTATGAAAGAAATTGCAGATGGCAAGCACACAGAAAAGACAAATATTGCATGCTCCTGGATAGGAAGAACAAATATTGTTAAAATGTCAATAGTACCCAGAACAATCTACATAGTCAACACAATACTTATCAAAATAATACCATCATTCTTCACGGAGCTACAACAAAGAATCCTACAATTTGTATGGAACCAGAAAAGACCCGGAATAGCCAAAGCTATCTTGAAAAAGAAAACCTAAGTAGGAAGCATCACAATCCTGGACTTCAAGCTGTATTACAAAGCAGTAATCACCAAGACAGTATGCTCTTGCCACAAGAACAGATACTCAGATGAGTGGAAGAGAATACGAACACAGAAATGGACCCAGAAACGTATGGCCAACTAATCTTTGACAAAAAGGATAGAATATCCAATGGAATAAATACAGTCTCCTCAGCAAGAGTGCTGGGAAAACTGGACAGCGACATACAGAAGAATGAGTCTGGACCACTTTCTCACACTCAAAATGGATGAAAGACCCTCAAAATGGATGAAAGACCTAAATGTAACATAGGAAGCCATCAAAACCCTCGAGGAGAAAGCTGGCAGAAACCTCTTTGATGTTTGCTTCCACAACTTCTTAGTCAACAAGTCTCCAGAGGCAAGGGAAACAAAAGCAAAAATGAACGATTAAGACCTCATCAAAATAAAAAGCTTCTGCACAGTGAAGGAAACAATCAGCAAAACTAAAAGGCAACCAACAGAATGGGAGAAGATATTTGCAAACGACATATGAGATAAAGGATTAGTATACAAAATCTATAAAGAACATATCGAACTCAATACCCAAAAAACAAGTAATCCAGTGAAGAAATGAGCAAAGACATGAGCAAACATCTTCCAAGGATGACATCCAGATGGCCAAATGAAACATGAAAAAATGCTCAACATCACTCATCATCATGGAAGTACAAATCAAAAACACAATGAGATAACACCTCACCCCTGTGAGAATGGCTAACACTAACAACTCGGGCAACAACAGATGTTGGCGAGGAAGCAGAGAAAGAGTAACTCTTGCACTGCTGGCGGGAATGCAAACTGGCACAGTCACTCTGGAAACCAGTAGGTAGGTTCCTCACAAAATGAAAAAGAGGACTACTCTACAACCCAGCAGTTGCACTACTAGGTATTTATCCAAATGATACAGATGTGCTATTTTGAAGGGAAAAGTGAACCTCAAAGTTATAGAAGCACCATCAACAACAGCTAAAGTATGGAAAAAACCAAAATGTCCATCGATGGATGAATGGATAAAGAAGATGTGGTGTATACACACACACACACACACACACACACACACACACACACACACACAATAGAGTATTGCTTAGCAATCCAAAAGAATAAAATGTTGCCATTTAACCTGCATGGATGGAACTAGAGGGTATTATGCTAAGCGAATTTAGTCAGAGAAAGACAAATATTATAGGACCTCACTCGTATGAGGACTTTAAGATACAAAACAGATGAATATAAAGGACGGGAAGCAAAATAATATAAAAACATGGAGGGGGACAAAAATATAAAAAAAAACCTCTTAAGTGTGGAGAATAAACAGGGTTACTGGAGGGACTATTGGAGGGCTGATGTGCTAAATGGGTAAGGGACTTTAAGTAATCTACTACTGAGATCATTGTTCCACATTATGCTAACTTGGATGTAAATTAAAAAATAAATTAACTAAAAATTAAAAAAATTATCCCAGTAAATAAAAGACATCCCAACAGAATATTGTTGAAAAGGTGTCAGTCATGAGTCCCCACTAAGGTTTGTACCTAAGTGGCTTTCTTAATTTCCCTAGTTTCTCATAAATACGGACAGTGCGCTCTGACACAAATCTGCTCTTGCCCTGCCTCAAGGTGAGCAGAAAGAATATATTCACCTTTGACTTGGGTTGTTAAAAATAAAAGAGAAAAGCAAATTCATTTAAGATAAAGCAACTTTTACTCATGATGCAAAATCTGCTTGACTACTTTGGACATAATGTATTGCATTTGTTTATGGCTGACTTTGCCTAAATTAGTGAATCTATTTAAATGACCAAATATTGCACATTTCACTTAGTTGCAAACACACACACACACACACACACACACACACACACACACACAAATAGCATGAAACAAAAATGAATAGTATATAACATAAATGCAGTAAGGACATAAAAGATTAGTTTTCCTATAAAACATAAAATAACTGCTTTGGCAACAGTTTTCCATTTGATAACTTCACAAGCAAATTTATATTGACTTCCAATTTATTAACCATTTTTAGAAATACTATGTTTAATGATAACTCTAAATACAAATGGGATTATTTTTCAGAAAGAGGGAAACATTTTTTTTCTCCTTAGTATATTAATTAAGCTGAAAACTGAAAGGATATCAGTTTTGTAAAAGACAATCCCAACAGACAACATTGTTGGTATCTGAACCATCATGTCAGTAAAAGTACAGTCAGTGAGGCTGTATCCTTGACTGAAAATCATGCACCATTTGTGGAGGGAACGCCAGAAACTCTCCTCCAACATGATGATTGTCATTCAGGAGCTGTATTTTTTTTTTTATTTGATGAAATGGCATGTTCAAACTATCTTTATCATGACTCCAGTCTCTGGCTTTTTAAGTCCAGGTCAGTTCTAAAATGGTCTTAATTCATTTTCCTTGGGTAACTTCTCTTAATCCTGAATACCCAAATAAAAGAGACCTCAAATTAATTTTTTGATCATTAAAGAAAATAGGTCTACCAAAACGACATATACCAAACCTTACTAGCTATGATAGTATGCTTATCTCTTCCAAGTTACTAAAAGATTACTGCTTGTATTCAGCTTAATGGTCAACCTGGCATTTAATGGGAGCCTAGGGAAACAACAGTAATGTATTTTTGGAATTTCAGGATATTTCTTTGTTTCAATCAGCAGTCACTATAAATATGTTATGGTCTGCAGATTTATTCTAGACCTATTTTCTATGTTTAAGTTTATATTTGAGAGAGAGAGAAAGAGCATGATCCAGGGAGGGGCAGAGAGAGGGAACACAGAATCGCAATCAGGCTCCAGGCTCCCAGCTGCCAGCACAAAGCCCAACATGGAGTTCAAAGTCATGAGCAGTGAGATCATGACCTGTGCCAAAGTCAGATGATTAACCAACTGAGCCACACAGATGCCCGAAGACCTATTTTAAATTTGCAAATATCAGACTCCAAAAGTACTGACTATTATCTAAGCCTTTAGCTCATTCACAAGTTGCATTGATTTTGAACAAACGTAATTTTGATAAGATGCGCTAGTCTTCTATTTTTAGGAGCTACACAGACATAGAAGCAGAAAACCAACAGCTTCCTCATACACAACTTAAGAATCACCTCTACACCACTGATGCCAATTTAAAACAACCATTATATGGCCACTTGATCAACATTCATAAGGTCATGGCAATGGTTTGGAAATGCCAAATGAAACCAGAGCTCAACACGTGTAAGGAGTCACACCATGACCCTTAGGATTTCCATCTACATGTCCAAATGACAACTATTAACAGCTGCTTTCCTGTCAATTTAATGATGGTACAACTTACATGAATGCAGATATAACATACTTTTTAAAACAAAGCTCATTCTGAAATAGACAATCTATGCAGACAAATCCTAAGTTCTATTTCAAAAATCAGCTGCACCCAAAGAAAGAACGATACTCTCTTAACTATAAATAACTGACTTTCAAAATCTACGACGGGTTTTCACCAATACAGCTCAGTCATGTTACCAAGAACACATGGTAAACTCTCACAACAAAGGCAATGACCTTTTCCTCTATATTGTAGGAAAAAATAACAGCTATTATCTTGACATTATGAATTCATCCTATAATTCAGACCTGTTAAAAAGGAAACAAACTCTCTCAGTATTCTTACTGGCTAAATTTTGCAAAGGGAAGAATACGTTTATATAATCATTAAGGATAACAGAAATTCCAGCAGTAAAAAATAAAAGGATGTGATATTGAAATTCAACCTGTGGGTATAATTACTCAGATACTAAACTTAATCCCATTTCCTGAATTGTTACACCAGCTTTACACGTACCATTGCTTATATTATACCATGCTGAAATATGGCTTTTCCCCATTCATCTTGGGGACATATGGTAGATGAAAGAAAGTGGGCTTTGGAGCCCATGAGAACAAAGTTATCCAAAGGACAGCACTTACTAGTATTGTGATCTCAGAAACATGACCTACTCTCTTTTGAGCTTCAGATTGTTGATTTTCAAAATGAAAATCATACTTACCTCACCTGGAGGTTATGATGTCCGTGCTAAAGATGTAATTCCAGTGCCAGCCAGGAACTTGGAGCATAGAGGTAGAGGGAAGATGCAAGCCTATACAAATAAATAAACAGAGTTATAACTTGGGCTAAGGGCAAACTGGGATTAGCACTGTGTGAGCAAATAACGGGCACAAGGGCATAAAGAAAAAAAAACCCATGTAGGTAGTGACTAGGTACAACAGACATAAACCTGTTATGGAATGGATTTGCCCCCAAAATCCATACATTGAAGTCCTAACTACCCATGGGACTGTACTTGGATACCAGATCTTGAAAGGTAAAGTGGAGGTCGAATGAGCTCATTTGCGGGGAGGGACTCTAGTCTGATAACCGGTGTCCTATAGGAAGAGAGTGGGCAACTACACACACAGAAGGAAGACCACGTGAAGACAGTGGGAAGGAGGCCATCCACCAGTCATGGAGAGAGGACACCCACCCTGGCCACACCTTGATCTGAAGTGTGAGAAAATAAATAAATCAATTTCTGTTGCTTAAGCCACCCAGTCTGTGGTACATTGTGATGGCAGACACAGCAAAACAATACGAAATCCTAATATTTACTTGCTCAGCAAATGGTTTGTGAGCCTTTGAAGGAGTCGGGCACTGTTCGAGGGCCCTAAGGAACCAGCCCTAAACAAAGCTAGTTTGGTCTTTGGAGCCCATGGAGCCGACAATCTGGCAGGGACTGCAGTAGGCAACATCCAGCAAGCAAGAAAGAAAACAGATGGTGCCAAGGGCCAGGAAGAAAAAGAATGCAGGGAAGGGATATGGGGTGTTCAGGTCGGAGAAGGAACAGTTTTCAGTTTTACATAGAGAGCTAGCAGAGAATCCACTGAGCAGGTGATGTCAGAGCAAGGTTATGACGGAATTGAGGGAGTATGTCTTGTTGGCACGTGGAAGTATATCTCCGACAGAGAGAGGCAAACTGATTGCAAAGACCTGAAGCAGGAGTATGTGCTTGACAAGCTCAGGGAACAGGGAGGGGCCAGTGTGGCAGCAGCCCAGTAAACAACGGGAGGGGAATAGGAGAGGCCTATAGGGAGGTAGCAGATTCTGGGGAGGGTAGCACCTGTGTGGTGCACAGCTGGAGTCAGGTGTCTGGAGACATGAACAGCTGTGGGCAGCGCATAAAGACTTAGAGGCCCCAGATGCTGGCATATAGAAGCCTGAGGCTGGCTGAGATCACCCCAAAGTAAGGGCGGGTGGAAAGCAGATGGGGGGCAGGAAGAAGACGAGGACCTACCAACACAGACACTGGTGAGCAGCGGCCCAGACGGTGGGAGGAGGAAGGAAGTAATTTTTAAAGAAAGGGGGTAATCAATTGAGACTGTAAAATGGTGCCACGTAATCCACATACTGAAGTTTGAGACTTCACTGTGACCTTCAGCGATGTGTGTCATCCATTAAAGAGATGAGAACTAGGGACAAGTGGGAGAGGAAGCCCATTCAGACTCAGCTGACAGAGAAACAAGGGAAGTTCTGCAGACACTGGCACGTGCGCTGCTAGGCGTAGGAAGACAAAGCAGGTGGTGCTGGATGGGAAGTGATTGCTCCCCGTGGGCCGGGAGAAACAGCTGCAGGTGCAAAGGAAACAATAATGCTAGTATGTGCAACACGAAATATTTGTACTTGTGTAAGCTGTATCAGAGCGGATAACCATGGATAGTTAACCATGAGATAAAAATAACCTAAATGTAAAGTCAATATCAAACTAATTGTTGACCCAACATGGATAGGCAATCAAGGAAAGATGAAACGAAGTAAAAGGAACTCAGTGAACACAAACCCCACCTGCTTACCAGTAAAATCACCTCTAGCATTTCTAGTTTTAGAGGCCCCGCCTGCCTAGGGACATTCATGAAATGGCCATGGTATCCTGACCGTGGAAAAGTAGCATAATCACTTGTTTCCTAAATAGTGACTCATTTGAATGGCCACACGAGGGTTTTACTCTCTTCGTAAAACCGTAAAACCAATCAGTGAAATGGACCTTCCCGTGAAGAGGCGGGAATAGGGCAAGAAGACAAGTAGACCGATGGAGCTGCTTTAAAATGTTTTCAGCTTCACTGTTTTTTTTGAGAGAGAGAGACAGACAGACAGACAGACAGACAGACAGACAGAACACACGTGGGGAAGGGGCAGACAGAGAGTGAGACACAGGATTTGAAGCAGGCTCCATGTTCAGAGTCATCAGCACAGAGATGAAGCGAGGGTTCGAAACCACAAACCGTGAGACTATGACCTGAAGTGGGACACTTAATCCACTGAACGGCCGAGGCAGTGCAAAATACGTCTGGCCTAAAAGGAACATCAAGGCTACATCACCGATGAAGGGGTGCAGAAGGGGCACATGCATGATCCCCTCCCATGCCAAGGTGTGGGAAAGAACATGAGTGACACCCCTCCATCGCAGAGACAGTGGCGCAATGGTGACCCCCTCCCTTGATGTGGGAGAGCGCATGTGTTAACCCCCTCCTGCCCAAAGGGGGGGGAAGCTAATGCTTGAAAACCTTTCATACCCAGGGTGGAGGAAGTACTACCTAAGCCTTACCCTACCCCTTATGTCAGTGTCAACCCTAACAATTAATTACCTTAAGAGATGTGTGTTTCTTCAGCTGTGAAAGTGAAAGAACCATTCATGAAATATCACATTTAATAGTGACACCACTACTCTCCCTAAAAGGTGGCACTGTGCATGGGTGACCATCTCACACACCAACCAGGGGCAAGGCAGAATCCTGAACCACTTCTGGCATCAAGTGGGGTGGGGCACATGTTTGAACACCCTCCAATGCTGAGGGGGGTTATGTGCATGTGTGAACACCCTTCCCACCGAGGTGAGTGGGGCCAAGCATGAACACTGTCCCTTGCTGAGGGAAGGTTGTGTGCCTGTACAAATGGTCTGCCTCACAGAGCGGGGGTTGTGGGCATGCCTGAACCCCCTTTGGCAAGGGGGGGGGGCTTTGCACATGTGTGAACACCATCCTGGCAAGGGGAGCGGGGAGAATATGTTAATGCCCTCCCTGGTCGCATTTCTTCAGCTGTGTTTCTTCAGCTCTGAAAGTGAAAAGAACCATTCATGAAACATCACATTCAATAGTGACATCAGTACTTCCTCCCTGAGGGGTGGCGCTGTGCATGGGTGACCGACTCACATGCTGACAGGGGGCCAGGCGGAAGCCTGAACCACCTCCTGTGCTAAGTGGGGCAGGCCGCATGCACCAACGACCTCCCTGGCTGAGGTGGTGGTTCTGTGCATGCCTGAACACCCTTCCTTGCCCAGGGGAAGGGGGCGCATGTGAAAATGCCTTCCCTCATTGAGGGGAGCTGTGTGCATGCGTGAACATACACCAGTAGGGGGGGCAGTGCGCATGCCTGTACAGCCTCCTGCGGTAGTGGGTAAGGAGCATGCATGCATGCCCTCCCTCACTGATGGGGATTGTGCTCATGTGGAAACACCCTACCTCTTGGAGCAGGAGTTTTGTGCATGTGTGAACACTCTTACGCCAGTAGGGAGAGCTGTGCACATGTGTGAACAGCACCCAGTGGTATGGGGTGGGGCCAACGTGAGAATGGCATCCCTCCCCCAGCCGGGGTTGTTCAGAAGTATGAACACACTTCCGCCACAACGGGGGCTGTGCACATCTATGAACACCCTCCAGCGCTGAGGGGGTAAGGTACATAGGTCAACACCCTCCCGTGCCAAAATGGGTATGGGGCACATGCTTGAACCATTCCCTTGTTGAGGGATGCATGGCGCATATGTGAATGCCCTCCTTCATGGAGGGGTTGTTGTGCGCATGCATGAATACCGTCCCTCACTGGTGGCTGTGCGCATGCATGAACACCCTCCCGGACAGAGGGGGGCGGGGCAGATGTGTGAATATTCCCCCATGCTGACATGTCATGTCACATAGGTCAACACCTTCCCATGCCAAAGTGGGGGGATGGTGCACATGGGTGAACGCCCTTCCACCAGGAGGGGGGGCCTTACACACACGAGAACAAACTCACGCACTAATGGGGCAGGGTGCATGCACAAACAAGTTCCATCGCCAAGGAGGGTTGTGCGTGAGAACACCCTTCTACACGGATGGAGGGCTGTGCCCATCTGTGCCAGGGGGGGCAGGGAGTATTAGTGAAACACCTCTCGTGCAGAGAGGGGAAGCAAGCATGACCTAACCCTTACCCTAAAGCCTAAATGTATAGCTAACCCTAACCCTTACCTTAAGTGATGCATGCTGCTTCAGCTGTGAGAGTGAAAAGAATCATTGATGAAAGGTCACATTTAATAGTGGCAACAGTACTCCCTTGCCAAGGGGTGGCACTGTTCATGGGTGACACCATCCATCACCGAGGGGATGAGGAGCATGTGTGTACCACCTCCCATGCCGAAGGAGACAGGGCACATGTGTCAACACCCTCCCTCACCTTGGGACGGGTGGTGCAAATGTGAGAATGCGTGAATGCACTTCCAAGCTGAAGAGGATGGGGCACATGTGTGAACACCCTCCCACGCTGAAGGGGGCAGGACACATGCATGAATATTCTCCCACACTGAGGGGCGGTGCTATTGTGTGAATACACTCTAGAGAGGAGGGGGTGGGTGTGGAAGCATGACCTAACCCTTACCATAACCGTTAATGGTAATGCTAACCCAGACCCTTACCTTAAGAGTTGTCTGCTACTTCAGCTGTGAAATTGAAAAGAACCATTCATGAAACGTCACATTTAATAATGGCATCACTATTCCCTCATTGAAGGGTGGCGCTCTGCATGGGTGACCTCCTCCCACACCAAGGTGAGGCTGTGCACATGCATAAAAGCCCTCCCTGCTGAGGTGAGCAAGACACATGCATGAACCTCTCCCATGCAGAGGTGGGGTGTGCCCATGAGTGAACACCCTCCCGACCCGACAGGTGGTCATGCACATATGTGAACAATCTTTCCCGAAGGGGGGATCTACGCATGTGTGAAAGCCCTCCCCAGCGGAAGTGGAGTGGAGCACGTGCTTCAATATTTTACCACTCTCAGGGGTTGGGGTGAAAGGGTGAACACTCTCCCTTGCTCAGGATAGTAGGGTGATGCGTGAAGTCTTCCGGTGCTGAGGGGGGAGAGCAAGCATGACCTAGCCCTATTCTTAACCCCTAACTGTAATGATAACCCTACCCCTGACCTTAAGAGATGCATGCTTCTTCAGCTGTGAAAGAGAAAACAGCCGTCCATGAAACGTCAGATTTAATAGTGGCATCACTACTCCCTTGCTGACTAGTGGTGCTGGGCACAGGTAACCCCCTCCAGCGCCTGAGGGGGGAGGGCACATGCGTGAACGCCCTCCCACGCTGGGGAGCGGGTTCATGCACATACCTGAACACCTTCCCAAGCCACGGGGGCACTGTGCTCATGCGTGAACACCTCCTGAGCCAAGGAGGGCATGGTGCATGGACAAATGCCCTCCCTCACCAAGCGTTGTGGTGTCCATGCATGAACACCCTCGCACACGAGATGGGTGCAGGCACATACATCAACATCCCCCCGCTGAAGGGGACTGGTTCCTATTGGTGAACACACTCCTGAGATGAGGGGGTCGTGGCTCATGTGTGAACGCCCTCCCACTCCAAGGGAGGGTGCAGGCATGGCCTATCCCTTACCCGAACCATGAACAGCAATCGTAACCATAACCCTTATGTTAAGAAATGCCTGCTTCTTCAGCTGTGAAAGTGAAAAGAGCCATTCATAAAACAACACATTAAGTAGTGGCATCACTACTCCCTTGTGGAGGGGAGGCAGGCTGCATGCCTGAACACCCTTCCACAAGGAGGGTGGCAGGGGTCAGGTGTGACCTTCCTCCCTTGCCAAAACGGGGGGTGCAAGCATGACCTAACCCTTACCCTAATCCTCAGGGTAATCCAAACCCTAACCCTCATCATAAGAGATGCTGCTTCTTCAGCCATCAAAATGAAAAGACTCATTCATGAAACATCAGATTTAATAGTGGCAACACTACTCCCTTGGTGTCTCTTTCAATCGGTGAAATGGACCTTCCCGTCAAGAGGCAAGAACAGGACAAGACCCTATGGAGCTTTAATTCACTGGCCTACAGAGACAACATCAATACAGTCAATAGGGACAACACATCTCCCCATGGGCCAACAATTTAGGTTGGGGTGACCTCAGAGAATATCCCCTCTGAGGGATTTAGTTGTACACTTACCAGTCAAAAGTACAACCTCACTTATTGATCCAAAATACATAACCAACACCTTAGGTTTGATACATGTACCCTGCTAGAGTTTCCTTTTGGGGGTGGGTGATTGTTGTCTCCACATTCGGTGCAGAGTTATGAAACAGTGGTGGTGGGTGTTTTCTCCTCTTCCATAAAGAGTTCCAAGGTGACCATTTGTGGGAGCGAAGCGGTAGTTGGTCTGCTCCTGAATCCCTGTGTGCTTCGGGTTCCCTGTTGAGCATCATAGCGGTGGCCTAGTGGAAACATGAGAGAAGATGTCAGAAGACACTCAGGTAACCAAAGATGCGAATGAAGAACCTCCTGAAATACCATCAGAAGACTATGGGACACTGCTACCATCCACAGTTACAGTCCAGTTTCCGAGAGCATGTGGGATGCTCTAGAGGAACGCAGTGTTACAGTGGATGAGAGGTGTCTGGCTGGTAGAAGAAATGCTGAGCATCCCCGATGCTGGCTGGGGAAATGTCGTATATGTTGTCAGCTATGCCAAAGATAACAAAAGAACAGTGAATGAGACAGACGCCTTCTTCTTCAGCAATGAAAGTGAAAAGAGCCATCCAGGAAACATTGGATTGAAAATGATTTTAGGTACATTAATTTTTGAAAGACACAAAGAACACAAGTGGGGCATGGGCAGAGAGAGAGAGAGAGAGAGAGAGAGAGAGAGAGAGAGAGACAGATAGTATCTGAAGCAGGCCCCAGATTCAGAGCCATCAGCACAGAAGCTACCCAGGGCTCAAAACCAGAAACCCAGAGACCATGAACCAAGACGGAGTGGGAAGCTTAACCCAGAGACATCCAGGTGCCAAGGAAAACATCTGAATTAAAAGGACTATCACTGCTACATCGCGGATAAAGAGAAGCAGATGGGACACATTCATGAAGGCATCCCACACCAAGGGGGATTGAACCATGCGCTAAACCTTAACTCACACCTAATATTAATCCTAAACATAAACCTTACCTTAAGAAACGCCTACTTTTTCAGTTGTGAAATTGGAAAAAGATATTCATGATTTAATACTGGCATCAGTATCAGATTTAATACTGGCATCAGTAATCCCAATCTAAGGAGGGGTGAGGCTCATGGGTGACACCATCGCATGCAGAGGGGGTGGAGGGTCGCATGTGTGAGCACACCCCATGCACCAAAAAGGATTGGGTGGTATGTGAAATCCTACCATACCGAGAGAGTGTGGGGTGATGGTGTGAAAAACTCCAGAGCAAAGCTGGAATGGGCGAGGCAAGAACAACCTGCAGTGCAGAGAGACTGGGGCCATACCAAGAACACAATCCCTCAAACGTGGAGGGCGGTATCCACGCATGAACACCTTCCCGCTCAAAGTGGGGGTGCAAGCATGACCTACTCCTTGCCCAACTCCTAACCCTATCACTAAACAAAATCCCACCACCTAAACCTAACACCTAACACTAACCATAACCCTAATGCTAAATACTGCCCCATCCTTCCCCTAACCCTAGCCCTACCTCTAACTAACCGCAAATGTAAACACAACCCGAACTCACCCTAACCTTACCCTAACCCTCTAACACTAAGCCTCTAATTCTAACCCTAAAACCCTCGTCCTAACCCTCTAACTCTACCCGCTAAGTCTAAAACTATAAACCTAAGGCCTCTCTCCCCATGGGGATCCATATCGAAAGACTGATAACAGCACACACACCAAGACCAGAAACGGTTCATGAACACTCAGCATAGAATGTGGAAATCACCATGTATTTCCAAAGCGTGGCTGCAGCTGCACAAGAGGATTCCTGAGGCCTAACTGATGGGTGGCCCATACAGTAGTCTGGCCTTGGAAGCAAAAGACTAATTCTGACCAGCACCCTCCTTTGTGTACTCCCTTCTGCCCTTCGGGGAGACAAATGCTCTGCTGTGCTTTCAGTGCCTGGAACCTCCTGGAACCTAACCCTAATGCTAACCAGAACCGTATGCTAACCCTCAACCTAAACCTAACCCTATCACTCACACTAGACACATGTATCTACACCAGACCAGATACAGTTGTCTGTCCTTAGAACCCAAAGATTAATCCTGACCCGCAGCCTCGGTTGTGCACACCACTCAGTCATTCGTGGGGGCAACTGCACTGCTGTGGGTTCAGTGCACGGAGCCTTGGGAACAAAGAAAACCCTAACCGTACCCCTAACCATAACCCTCAACCTAATCGTAACCCTATTTCTAACCCTAACCCTACACTTGAGCCACAGCCTCGCATGGGATCTCAGGTCAGCCCTTGAGGGATACCACTAGACTGGAGTTGCTTCGGCCCTGGTGGCTTCCCTGCACTGAACCCTAACCCTGGCTAAGGCTCCTTCCCCATGGGGACCCAATTCACAGTCTGACATCAGTATGCACATGGAATCGAGAAGTGGTACAGGAATACTTGGAGTGGAATGTGGAACATCATCATGTCATTTCAAAAGCCCGGCTGCCACTGCACTCGAGGATTCAACAGGCCTACCTGAAGAGTGCCCGATACAGTTGTCTGGCCTTGGAAACTGAAAACTATTCCTGACTGGCAGCCTCCGTTGTGCATTCCGCTCAACCCTTCCGGGAGACGACTGCACTGCTGTGGGTTCAGCGCCTGGAGACTACTGGGACCTAACTCTAAACCTAACCGTAAACCTAACAATAACCCTCAACCTAAATCTAACAGTTTCTATCACACTAGACTCACCTATCTACACCAGACCTTATAGAGTTGTTCATCCTTGGAACCCAAACACTAATTCTGACAAGCAGCCTCCATTGTGCACTGACTCAGCCCTTCGGGGAGATAACTGCACTGCTCTGGGTACAGCGCCTGGATCATTCTTTGACCTACCCTAACCATAACCATAACCCTGAGCATAACCCTCAATCTCACCTGACCATATATCTCACAATACCTCTACACCAGACCCACACCAGCGCATGTGCCCTCACTTCAGCCCTCCAAGGAGATCACGAGACTGGAGTCCTTTGGCCCTGGCCACATCCCTGCACTGAACCCTAACCCTAGCTAAAACTCACTCCCTAGGGGTACCCAATTACATTGTCTGACAACAGAATGCACATGGGGTCAAGAAGCAGTGCAGGATCACTCAGCTTGGAACGTGGAATATCACCATGTCATTTCCAAAGCCCGGCTGCTGCTGCATAAGAGGATTCCTGAGGTCTTCCCCAAAGAGTGTCCAATACACTTGTCTAGCCTTGGAACCCAAAGACTAATCCTGACCGGCAGCTTCCGTTGTGCCTGAGAGCATTCCTGAGGCTTACCCGAAGAGTGCCAGAAACAGTTGTCTGGCCTGGCAACCGAAAGACTAATCCTGACGCGCAGCATCCATTGTGTACTCCAGTCAGCACTTCAGGGAGACCACTGAACTGCTGTGGGTTCAGCATCTGGAGCCTCGTGGGACTTATCCCCAACGCTAACCAGAATCCTGACCCTAGCACTCAACCTAAACCTAAACCTATCTTTCACACTAACTCTATACCAGACCCATACCCTCACAAGGTTTCTCACTTCAGCCCTCATGAAATTCATGAGACTGGAGTCACTCTGCCCTGATGATGTCCCTGCACTGAACCCTAACCCTAGCTAAGTCTCCCTCCTCCTGGCAACCCAATTCCAATGACTGACAACAGCACACTCATGGTGTAAATCACTCGGCTTGGAACCTGGAACATCACCATGCCATTTCCAAAGCTCAGAGGGAGCTGCACAAGGGCGCTGCTGAGGCCCAACTAAGGAGTGTCCTACACCCAAGGAGGGCCTTCACACCCTAAGACTAAGAAGGAATGGCACCATCCTTTGCGCCCTCCACTCAACCCTCTAGGAGACCACTGCACTATTAGGTTTCTGCACTTAAGCGCCACCTGGAACCTACCCCTAACCCTCACCATGACCCTAGCCATATTCCTCAACCTAAACCTCACCCCAATTCTAACACTAACCCTACACCTGACCTGCTACTGCGCATGGCCCTCATTCATACTCAGTGGAGATAAATGGACTGTTGTTGCTTCAGCCTTGCTTATGTCCCTGGATCTAACTGTAATCCTACCTATTTCTCTATCCCGATGGGGATCCAATTCCTAATGCAGAGAATATCACGCACCTGTGGCCCAGAAGCAGTGCAGGATTACTCCACATGGAGCATGGACCACCACCATGTCATGTCCAAATACCAGAGGGAGGTGCCAAAGTGCTTGCTGAGGCCCAAAAGTGGCACACATGCAAGGCTGGCACTGGTAACCAAAGACTAAACCTGACCAGAACCCTCCCATGTGCCCTCCACTGAGCCCTCCCAGGAGACCACTGCACTGCATGGAGTTCATCACCTGGGGACTCCTTGGAGCTATCTCTCACCCTAATCATGACCCACTCCATACTCCTCAATCGGAACCTCACCCTAAGTCTAACGCTAACCCTACACGTGACCTGCATCCGTGCATGAGCCCTCACTCAGCCCTCCATGGAGGTAAAGGGATTGTTGTTTCTTCAGTCTTGCTTACGTCCCGTCCCTGGATCAAACGCTTGCCCTAGCTATGGCTCATTCCCAATGGGGACCCAATTCCTAACTCGGAGAAAACCACGTACATGGGGCCCAGATGCGGTGCAGGCTTACTTGGCATGGAACGGGGAACATCACCATACCATTTCCAATGCCCAGAGGGACCTGCACAAGGGGGTTGCTGAGGACCAACCGAAGAGTGGCCCACACAAGAAGCTGGCCTTGGCACCCAAAGAATAAGCATGACAGGCACCCTCCCATGCGCCCTCCTCTGGGTCCCCCAGGGAAACAACTGCACTGCCTTGGATTCAGCACCTTGGGCCTCCTGGAACCTAGCCCTAACCCAAACCATGACCCTCCCCATACTACTCAACCTATACATCACCCCAACGCTAATGCTAACCCTACACCTGACCCTCACCTGTGCATTGGCCCTCATACAGGCTCTCATGGAGATAATGGGACCAGTGTCTCTTCAGCCCGGCTTATGTCCCTGGACAGAACCTCACCCTATCCGTGGTTCTCTCCCAATGGATATCCAGGTCCTAATTCTGAAACACCATGCATATAGGTCAAACCCCTGCAGTATTATTCGGTATGGAATTGGAACATGATCATTTCATTTCCACTGCGGGGATGGAGCTGCCCCAGGAGGCTACTGAGACCCAATGAATAGTGGCACACACGGGAGGCTGGCCTTGAAACACAAAGAATAAGTCTGAACTGAAGGCTCCCGTGCAGCCACCACTCAGCCTTCCGTGGAGACCACTGTGATGCTAGGGGTTCACCGCCTGGAATTTCTTGGGCCCTAACCCTAACACTAACCGTGACCCTCACCATACCCTGAACCTCAAACTCATTCTTACACTAACGCTAACCCTACAACTGACCTTCACCTGCACACTGGCAACCATTCATCACCCCATGGAGGTAAGTGGAATGGGGTAGCTTTGGCCCTCCTCATGGCCCTGGTCTGAAACCCAACTGTATCTAAAGCTCTCTCCAGATGGTGACCCGATTCTTAAGTCTGAGGATACCTCCCTTCCAGAAGAAGAGGCGGATTCCTCGGCATGGAATGTGGAATATCACCATGTAATATCCAAAGCCCAGATGTTGCTTCAGAAGTGGTTCCTGAGGCTCAACCAAAGTGTGGCCCACAAAGGAGGCTCACCCTGGCTCTCAAAGACTAAGCATGACCTACACCCTCCCATGTGCTCACCACTGAACCCTACAGGAAGACCAGCACCGCTGGTGCTTCAGCTTCTGGAGGACCCAGGACAAAACCTAACCATCATATTGTCCAGAACCATACACATCATCCTCAACCTCACCCCAACTCTAAAGGTAACACTACACCTGACCTGCACCCCTGCATGGGTGCTCATTCAGCCCTCCATCTAGATAATGGGACTGGTGTTGCTTCGGCCCTGCTTATGTCCCTGGACCGAATCCTGACCATAGCTAGCTATGGCTCTCCCCCAAAGGGGATCCAGTTCCTAACTCTGAGAACACCATGCACATAGTGTCCAAACCCCTGCAGTACTCTTCAGTGTAGAATTGGAACATCATCATCTCATTTGCACTGCTGGGATGGAGCTGCACAAGGAGGTTGCTGAGGCCCAACTTAAGAGTGTCACACATAGGATGCTTCCCTGGCACGCAAAGACTTAGTCTGAACTGTAGACTTCCATGCAGCTTCCACTCAGCCCTCTGTGGAGACCACTGCACTGCTAGGCGTTCACTGCCTGGAACCTCCTGGGACCTAACACTAACACTAAACTTGACCCTCACCATACACCTCAACCTAAACTTCACACCAACTCTAACGCTAACCCTACACATGACCCGCACCCAAGCATGGGCCCTATGGAGTCCTCCAGAACGATCACGGACGCATGTGGATTTGGACCTATCTACATCCCTGGGCCGATACCTAACCCTAGTAATGGCTCTCTCTCATTGAGGAACAAATTCCTAAGTCTCAGTCACCACGCATATGGGGCCCAGAAGCACTGCAGCGTTACTCGCATGGAACATGGAACATCGACAGGTAATTTCCAAAGCCCAGAGGGAGCTGCACAAGGGGGTGGCTGAAGCCCAACCAAAGTGTGGTCCATATCCGAGGCTGGCCCTAGCCCTTAAAGACTAAGCCTGGCCGGCACCCTCCAATGCGACCTCCCTCAGCCTTCCAGGGTGATCACTGCACTGCTTGGGTTTCAGCACCTAGGGCCTCCTGGACCCTAACCCTAACTGTGACCCTCGCAGTACTCCTCAACCTAAACCTCACTCCAACTCTAACACTAATCCTACACCAGACCCTCACGTGTGCATGGTCCCTCATCCAACACCCCATGTAGATAACGTGAGTAGTGTTGCTTCAGCGCTGCTTATGGCCCTGAAGCAAACCCTAACTCAAACTAAGGCTCTCTCCTGATGGTGACTCAATTCTTTTGTCTGAGGATACCACACACATGGAGTCAGAGGAGGAGGACTATTACTCGGTGTGAAATGTGGAATATCACCATGTAATATCCAAAGCCCAGATGTTGCCGCAGAAGTGGTTGCTGAGGCTCAATCAAAGAATGGCCCACGATGGAGGCTTGCCCTGGCAAACAAAGACTAAACATGACGGACAACCTGCAATATGCCCTCCACTGAGCCCTCCGGGAAGCTCACTGCATTGCTGTTGGTTTATCGCTTGGAGCCACCTAGGACTTAACCCCAAACCCAATAATGAACATAACTATACACACCAACCTCACCATGAACATAACTATGAATAGAACTATAACAATGAACATAACTATAGACACCAACCTCACCAACTCTAACCGTAACCCTACATCTGACCTGCACCTGTGCATGTGCCCTATTCAGACCTCCATGTAGCTCAAGGGACTGGTGTCGCTTCAGCCGTGCTTATGTGGCTGGAACATACCCTAACCCTAGAGATGGCTCTCTCCCAATGAGGATCGAGTTCCGAATTCTGAGAACAACACGCCCATAGGGCCCAGAACCCTGAAGTATTATTCGGTATGGAATTGGAACATCATCATGTCAATTCCACTGCCGGCATGGAGTTGCACAAGGAGGGTGCTAAGGCCCAACTGAAGAGTGGCACACACGGGAGGCTGGCTCTGGCATGGAAAGACGAAGACTGAACTAGAGGCTTTCATGCAGTCTCCATTCAACCCTATGTGGAGACCACTGCACTGCTAGGAGTTCACTGCCTAGAACCTCCTGGGACCTAAACCTAACAGTAACCTTGACCCGCACCATACCCCTCAACCTAAAGTTCACACCAACTCTTACCATAATCCTAAACCTTACACACATTAGTGCATGGGCCCTCACTTCAGCCTTCCAGGGTGATCATGGGTCTTCTGTCCATTCAGCCCCATCTAAGTCCCTGGCCCAAACCCAAACACTAGCTAAGACTCTCTCTCTCTCTCGATGAGGACAAAATTCCTAAATCTGATATGACCACACACATGTGGGGCCAGAAGTGGTGCAGCATTACTTTCCATGGAAAGTGTCCTGAAGGGCACAGACGCTCCCAGTACCTGAAGGCACACCCCATGCCGGAAGTGGCTCCCCATAACTGAAGGCACTCCCCGTGCCTGAAGACAAGCTCCGTGCCTGAAGGCAAGCCACGCACCTGAAAGCAAGCCCCGTGCCTGAAGCCTTGCCCCATGCATGAAGCCCCACCCAGTGCCTGAAGGCACGCCCCTTGCCTGAAGGCACGCCCCATGCCTGAATTCTCACCCTGTGCCTGAAGGCTAGCCCCCTGCCTGAAGGGCACAGGCATGCCTAGTGCCTGAGGTCATGCCCAGTGACTGAAGTCACTCACCCCCAATGACTGAAGTCACTCCCACTGACCGAAGTCACTCTCGAAGTATCTCCCAGTGATTGAAGTCAATCCTGACGTCACTCCCACTGACTGAAGTCAAGTTACTCGCAGTGACTGATGTCATAGTCACTCCCAGTGACTGAAGTCAAAGACACACTCAGTGTCTGCGGTTACTCCGAGTGACTGCAGTCGTCAATCTCAGTGCCTGATGTCGGCACTCCAGTGAAAACAAGGCCCGCGACACTGCATCATCCAGTGAACCTAGTGCCCGCGGCAGTGGAGCCTCCAGTGAACCCAGGGCCCGCGACAGTGCATCCTCCAGTGAACACAGTGCCTGCGGCACTGCATCATCCAGTGAACCCAGTGCCCGCGGCACTGGAGCCTCCAGTGAACCAAGTGACCGCGACACGGCAGCTTCCAGTGAACCCAGTGACTGCGACATAGCCTCCTCCAGTGAACGTAGTGCTCGTGGCACTGGTGCCTCCAGTGAAAACAGTGCCCTTGACAATGCATCCTCCAGTGAACCCAATGCCAGCGGCACTGCATCCTCCAGTGAAACCAGGACCCGCAGCACTGGAGATCCAGTGAACACACTGCCGGTGGCACTGCAGCCTCCAGTGAACCCAGTGCCCTCGACACTGCATCCTCCAGTGAACCCAATGCCCGCGGCAATGGATCCTCCAGTGTGCCCAGTGCCTGAGGCCCTGCCGCCTCAAATGAACCCATTGTCCAACGCAATGAAGCTTACAGTGAATCCACTCCCCGAAGCACTTCTTGCAGGACACCCACTGCGCCACCACTGCTGCTAACAGTGAACCCTCAGCACGAGGCATGCAGCCTCCAGTGAAACCAATGCCCACGGAGTTGCATCTTCCAGTGAACACAGTGCCTGCAGAACTGCATCATCCAGTGAACCCAGCACACGAGGCACTGGAGCCTCCAGTGAACCCACTGCCCGCAGCACTGCAGCCTCCAGTGAACCCACTGCCAACAGCATTGCAGCCTCCAGTGAACCCAGTGCCGTGGTGCTGCATCCTCCAGTGAAAGCAGGGCCACAGCACTGGATTCTCCAGTGAACCCATTGCCAGAGGCACTGGAGCATCTAGTGAACCCAGTGCCCGTGGCACTGAATCATCCAGTGAACCCACTGCCCGCGGTCCTGCAGCTTCCAGTGAAGACAACGCCTGCTGCACTGGACCCTCCAGTGAACCCAGTGCCCACAGCACTGCAGCCTCCAGTGAACAAAGTGCCCACAGCAACGCATCCTGCAGTGAACCCAGTGCACGGGCCACTGCAGCCTGTAATGCACCCAGTGCCCGCGGCACTGCATCCTCCAGTGAACGCAGCATCCGCGGCACTGCAGCCTCCTGTGAACCCCGTTGTGGCACTGCATCCTCCAGTGAACCTAGTGCCCGCAGTACTGCATCCTCCAGTGAACACAGTGCCCGCAACACTGGAGCCTCCAATGAACACAGTGCCCGCGGAATGGCATCCTGCAGTGCACCTAGTTCCTGCGGTATGGCAGCCTCCAGTGAACCCAGTGCTCGAGGCACTGCAGCCTCCAGTGAACCCACTGCCAGATGCACTCCATCCTCCAGTGAACACAGTGACCGCAGCAATGCATCCTGAAGTGAACCCAGCCCGCGGCACTACACACTCAAGTGAACCCTGTGCCCGCGGGACTGCAGCCTGCAGTGAACCCAAGGTCTGCCGACTCTACCTTCCAGTGAAGCCAGTGTCCCCAGCACTGCACCCTCCAGTGAAGCCAGTGCCTGCTGCACTGCACCCTCAAGTGAACCCAGTGCCCACAGCACTGCACCATGAAGTGAACCCAGTTTCCGCTTCTCTGCAGCCTGCGGTGAACCCAGGGCCTGCAGCACTGCAGCCTCCAGTAAACACACTGCCCGCGGCACTGTCAGTGACCCGTGCACTGCAGCCCGCAGTGAACCCAATGCCCGCAGCACTGCAGCTTCCAGTTATCTCAGTGACCGGTGCACTACAGCCTGCAGTGAACCCAGTGCCCGTGGCACTGCACCCACCAGGGAACCCAGTTCCCACTGCACTGCAGCCTCCAGTGAACCCCCTGCCCGAGGCACTGCAACTTCCAGTGAAGGCAGCGCCCGCTGCACTGCACCCTGCAGTGAACGCAGTGCCTGCGACACTTCACCCTCCAGTGAACCAAGCGCCCTAGCACTGCAGCCTCCAGTGAAACCAGTTCCCCTGGCACTGCAGTGTGCAGTGAACCCAGTGCCCACAGCACTGCAGGCTCCAGTGAACAAACTGACCGCGGCAATACATCCTGCAGTGAACCCAGAGCCCGCGGCACTGCACACTACAGTGAACCCAGTTCCCATGGCACTGCACCATCCAGTGAACCGAGTGTCCGTGGCACTGGAGCCTGCTGTGAATCCACTGCCTG
Organism: Panthera pardus; assembly: GCF_024362965.1. Taxonomy (NCBI): domain Eukaryota; kingdom Metazoa; phylum Chordata; class Mammalia; order Carnivora; family Felidae; genus Panthera; species Panthera pardus. The sequence goes on from NW_026526908.1 coordinate 66,234, forward strand.
CGGCACTGCAGCCTCCAGTGACCCACTGTCTGCGACGCTGCCCCCTCCAGGAAACACAGTGTCTGTGGCACAGCACACTACAGTGAACCCAGTGCCCGAGACACTGCAGCCTGCAGGGAACCCAGTGCCCACGGCACTGCAGCCTCAAATGAACCCAAGGCCCGCGACACTGGAGCCTCAAGTGAATCACGTGCCCGCTGGATTGCATCCTCCAGGGAACCCACTGACCGAGGCACTGCTGCCTCCAGTGAACCCACTGCCCGAGGCACGGCACCCACCAGTGAACAAGTACCCGTGGCAATGCATCCTTCAGTGAACCCAGTGCCTGCGGCAATGCAGCCTCCAGTGAACCCACTGCCCGCGACACTGAAGATTCCAGAGAAGGCAGTACCTGCCGCACTGCACTTTCCAGTGAACTTAGTGCCCGTGGCACTGCACCATGCAGTGAACCCCGTTCCCGCTTGTATGCAGCCTCCAGTGAACCCAGTGCCCACAGCACTGCAGGCTCCAGTGAACCCACTGCCCGCAGCAATGCAGCCTCCAGTGAACACCGTGCACACATCACTACATCCTGCAGTGAACCCAGTGGCCGAGGCACAGCAGCCTGCATTGAACCCAGTTCCCACTGCACTGCAGACTTCAGTGAAGTCAGTCCTGAGTGCGCTGCACCCTCCAGGTAACGCAGTGACCGCAGCACTGCACCATCCAGTAAACCCAGTTCCCGCCACACTGCAGCCTGCAGTGAACCCAGTGCCCGAAGGACAGCAGCCTGCAGTGAACCCAGTCCCCACAGCACTGCATCCTGCAGTGAACCCAGTGCCTGAGGCACTACATCCTCCAATGAACCCAGTGTCGGCGGCATTGTAGCCTCCAGTGAGCCTGGTGCAGGCGGCACGAAAGTTTGCGGCGAACGCTGTGCTCGTGGCATGCACCCTGCAGTGAACCCCGTGCCCGCAGCACTGCAGCCTGCAGTGAACCCGGTGCCCGCGGCACTTCAGCCTCCAGTGAAGCCAGCCCTGAGTGCACTGCACCCTTCGGTTAATGCAGTGACCGCAGCACTGCACCACCCAGTGAACCCATTTCCTGCCACACTGCATCCTGCATTGAACCCAGTGCCCAGGGCACTGCAGCCTGCAGTTAAACCAGTGGCCACGGCACTGCACTGTCCAGTGAAGTCAGCGCACCCTGCACTGCACATTCCAGGGAACCCAGTGTCCACGGCATTGCAGCCTCCAGTGAACCCATCGCCCATGGCAATGAACCCTCCTGTGAAACCAGTGCACGTGGCACAGCACCCTCCAGTGAACCCAGAGCCCGCAGCACTGCAGCCTCCAGTGAACCCATCGCCCATGGCACTGAACCCTCTTCTGAAACCAGTGCACGTCGCACAGCACCCTCCAGTGAAGCCAGTGCCCGCGACACTGCAGCCTCCAGTGAAGTCAGTGCCCGCGGCACTGCAGCCTCCAGTGAACGGAGTGCGCGCAGCACTGCAGCTTCAATTGAACCCAGAGCCCGTGGCACTGCACCCTCCAGGGAACAGAGTGCCCACGGCACTACAGCCTGCAGTGAACTCAGTGTCTGTGGCAGTGCAGCCTCCAGTGAACCAAGAGCCCGCAGAACTTCACCCTCCAGTGAAATCAGTGTTCGGTACACTGCACCCTCCAGTTAAAGCAGTGCCCGCAGCACTGAACCATCCAGTGAAAAAAGTGCCCGCGGTACTGCAGCATTCAGTGAACCCAGTGCCCGAGGCACTGTGCCCTGCAGTGAACCCAGTGCCCAAGGCACTGCAGCCCGCAGTGAACCCAGGGCCTGCGTGTCTCTACCCTCCAGTGAAGCCAGTGCCTGCGGCACTGCACCCTCCAGTGAACCAAGTGTCTGCGCAACTGCAGCCTCAAGTGAAGCCAGTGTCCACGGCACTGCACACTCTAGTAAAGCCAGTGTCCGCGGCACTGCAGCTTGCAGTGAAGCCAGGTCCCACAGCACTGGAGCCTCCAGTGAACCCAGTGACCGCTACAATGCAGCCTCCAGTGAACCCAGTGCCTGTGGCACTGCAGGCACCAGTGAAACCAGTTCACGCGGCACTGCAGTCTGCAGTGAACCAAGTGCCCATGGCACTGGAGCCTCCAGTGAACCCCGTGCCCAAGGCAATGAATCCTCCCATGAATACAGTGCCCGCGGCACTGAAGCCTCCAGTGAACCCAGTGCACAAGGCACTGCAGCCTCCTGTGAACCCAGTGCCCGTGGCACTGCATCGTCCAGTAAACCCAGTGGCTGGGGCAATGCAGCCACCAGTGAATGCTGCCCGAGGCACTGCAGCCTCCAGTGAACCCACTGTCAGTATCACTGCAGCCTCCAGTGAACTTACCACCCGAAGCACTACTGAATCCTGTGAACACATTGTCCAAAGCACTGCTGCCTTCAGTGAACCCACTGCCCGTGGCACTGCAGCCTCAAGTGTACCCAGTGTCCGTGGCACTGCAGGCTCCAGTAAAGCCAGTGCCCGATGCACTGCATCCTCCAGTGACCCCAGTGCCCATAGCACTGCAGCATCCAGTCATCTCATTTACCGGTGCTCTGCAGCCTGCAGTGAACCCAGTGCCCGTGGCACTGCACCCTACAGTGAACCCAGTACCCACTGCACTGCAGCCTCCAGTGAACCCGCTGCCCGCGGCCCTGCAGCTTCCAGTGAAGGCAATACTCACTGCACTGCACCCTCCAGTGAACGCAGTGCCTGCAGCACTTCACCCTCCAGTGAACCCAGTGGCCAAGCACTGCAGCCTCCAGTGAACAAAGTGCCCATGGCAATGCATCCTGCAGTGAACCCAGTGCACGGGGCACTGCATCCTGTAATGCACCCAGTACCTGCGGCTGTGCATCCTCCAGTGAACACAGAGCCCACAACACTGCAGCCTCCAGTGAACCTCGTGCCTGAGGCACTTCAGCCACCAGAGAAGCAAGTGCCCACGGTGCTGCACCCTCCAGTGAACCCAGTGCCCGTGTCACTGCTTCATCCAGCGAACACAGTGCCCATTGCACTGCAGCATCCAGTGAACACAATGCGCGAGGCACTACAGCCCCAGTGAACCCAGTGCCCGCAGTTTGCAGCCTCCAGTGAACCCAGTGCCCGCAGCACTGGATCCTCCAGTGAATCCAGTGGCAGTGGCACTCCAGCCTCCAGTGCCCCATGACCGTGGCACTGCAGCCTCCAGTACCCCAGTGCTCATGGCACAGAGCCTCTAGGCTCTGTGCTCGCGGCACAGACCCTCCAGTTCCTGACGCCACTCACCATATCTGAAGGCGCTCCCCGTGCCTGAAGGCACTCCCTTGGCCTGAATGGCATAGGCACTCTCTGAGGTTGCACCCCTGCCAGAGGGCATTCTCTGTGTCTCCTTGAGTGACTTGTGCATGATGGGGCACCCCTGTTGAAGTCACATTTGCTCCCTTGGCCCGAATGGCACAGGAGCTCGCTGTGCCTGAAGCCGCGCCCTATGCCTGAAGAAGCTCCCATTGCCTGAAGGCAAGCCCCATGCCTAAAGGCGCTCCCTTTGACTCGAGGGCACAGGAACTCCGTGAAGGCTTTCCCATGCCTGATGGCGCACCCCTTGCCTGAGCGCGCCCTGTGCCTGATGGCGAGCCCAGTGCCTGATAGCTCATGCTGTGCCTGATGTGCAGAGAGGCTCCCCATGCCTGATGTTGGGCCCTGTGCATGAAGCCACTCACTGTACCTGAAGTTGCTCCCAGTGTCTGAAGACAAGCCCCATGGTTGAAGGTATGCACCGTGCCTGAAAATGTTCCCTGGGCCCGAAGCCGCTCCCTGTTCCTGAAGGCACGCCTCTTGCCTGAAACAGCTCCACGTGCCTGTACTCAAGCCTCTTGCATGAAGGCGAGCCCCGTGCCCGAAGCCTTGCCCCGTGCGTGAAGCCCCGCCTGGTGCCTGAAGGCACACCCCTCGCCTGAAGGCACGCCCCGTGCCTGAATTGCACGGGCATGCCCAGTGCCTGAGGGCATGCCCAGCGACTGAAGTCGGTCACCCCCGATGACTGAGTCATGCCCAGCGAACGAAGTCACTCCCAAAGTCACTCCAAGTGACTGAAGTCAAAGTCACTCCCAGTGAAGGAAGTTACTCCCAAAGTCCTTCCAAGCGACAGAAGCCTCTCCTCCCGATGTCACTCCCAGTGACGAAAGTCACTCGCTATGTCACTCCCAAGTGAGGGAAGCCTCTCCCAAAGTCACTCCCCGTGACAGAAGTCACTCCCGATGTCACTCCCAGTGACGCAAGTCACTCCCGAATTCACAACCAGTGACGGAAGTCCCTCTCGAAGTCCCTCTCCCAGTGACGGAAGTCACTCCCGAAGTCATTCCCAGGGACTGAAGTCAAAGCCACTCCCAGCTGCTGATCCGGCTGCTGAGGTCATCGTTACTCCCAGTGACGGAAGGAAATGTCACACTCGGTGTCTGAAGTGACTCCTAGTGACTGCAGTCGTCACTCCCACTCCCAGTGCCTGAAGTCTTCACTGCCAGTGCCTGAAGTCGGCACTCGCAGTGCCTGAAGGAATTGCAGGGGAAGGACGGAGAGAGCGAGACGCAGAATTCCAAGCAGCGCCTCCAGGCTCTGTGGTCTCGGCACGGAAACTCCCGGGGAAAGACAGAGACAGAGGGAGACACAGAATCCCATGCAGCCCCCAGGCTCTGTGCTCTCACCACAGAGCCTCCTGGGGAAGGACAGAGAGGGAGGCACAGAATCCCAAGCAGCCCCTCCAGGCTCTGTGCTCGCAGCACAGAGCCTCCAGTTCCTGAAGCCACTCACCATGCCTGAAGGCACTCCCCGTGCCTGAATGCGCTCCCCGTTCCTGAAGGCATTCCCTTTGCCTGAAGGCGCAAGCGCTCTCTGAGGGCGCACCCCGTGGGTGACGGCGCACCCCTTGCCTGAGGGCGCCCTGCGCCTGAGGGCGAGCCCAGTGCCTGATGACGCGCCCTGTGCCCGAAGAGCACAGGGGCTCCCCGTGCCTGAAGTCGCACCCCGTGCATGAAGCCGCTCACTGTACCTGGAGGTGCTCCCAGGGCCTGAAGACAAGCTCCATGGTTGAAGGTGCGCCCCGTGCTGGAAAACGCTCCATGTGCCCGAAGGGGCTCCTGTTCCTGAAGGCAGGCCTCTTGCCTGAAACAGCTCCACGTGTCTTTACTAAAGCCCCTTGCCTGTAGGCAAGGCCCGTGCCTGAAGGAAAGCCCTGTGCCTGAAGCCTTGCCCCACGCATGAAGCCCCGCCCAGGGCCTGAAGGCACGCCCCTGGCCTGAAGGCATGCCCCATGCCCGAAGGCTTGCCCCATGCGTGAATTCTCACCCTGTGCCTGAAGTCTAGCCCCCCGCCTGAAGGGCACAGGCACGCTCAGGGCCCGAGGGCATGCCCAGGGACTGAAGTCAGTCACTCCCAATGACTGAAGTCACTCCTAGTGACGGAAGTCCCTCGCAAAGACACACACAGTGACGGAAGTCCCACTCGAAGTCACTCCCACGGACGGAAGTCACTCCCGAAGTCACCCCCAGGGACTGAAGTCACTCCCGACATCACTCCCAGTGCCTGAAGTCCGCAATCCCAGTTCCTGGAGGAACTGGAGGGGAAGGACAGAGAGAGGGAGACACACAATCCCATGCAGCCTCCAGCTCTGTGCTCCAACCAGAGACCCCTGGGGAAAAACAGACAGGGAGACTCAGAATCCCAAGCAGCCCATCCAGGCTCCAGTGCCAGCCGTACCGGGGCACAGGACGCCCCAGCGACCGCGGGACTGGGGGTTCCGGTGACCCGAGGGACCGCGGCCCTGGAGCCTCCAAGGACCACAGTGTCCACGTCACTGCAGACTCCAATGAACCCAGTGCCCGCGGCACTGCGGCCTCCAGGGAGCCCAGTGCCCGCGGCACTGCACACTCGAGTGAACGCTGTGCCCGCGACACGGCAGTCAGCCGTGAACCAAGCGCCTGAGGCACTGCAGCGTGCAGTGAACCTAGTGCCCTCTGCACTGCAGCCTCCAGTGAACACACTGCCCACGACACTGCGGCTTCCAGTGAAGGCAGTGCCCGATGCACTGCACCCTCCAGTGAACGCAGTGCCTGCGGAAGTTCACCCCCAGTGAACCCATGACCGTTGCACTGCACGCTCCAGCGAACCCAGTGCCCAAGGCACTGCACCCTCCAGTAAACCCAGTGCCGCGGCACTGCAAATTCGAGTGAACCCAGGGCCCAAGGCACTGCACCGTCCAGTGAACCCATTGCCAGTGGCACTGCAGCATGCAGTGAATCCAGTGCCAGTGGCACTGGAGTCTGCAGTGTATCCAGTGCCCGCGGCACTGCACCCACCAGTGAACCAAGTGCCCGCGGCACTGCACACTCTAGTGAACCCATTGCCAGCGGCACTGCAGCATGCAGTGAATCCAGTGCCAGGGGCACTGCTGCATGCAGTGAATCCAGTGCCAGTGGCACAGCAGCATGCAGTGAATCCAGTGCCAGTGTCACTGCAGCATGCAGTGAATCCAGTGCCAGGGGCATTGCAGCCAGCAGTGAATCCAGTGCCAGGGGCACTGCAGCCAGCAGTGAATCCAGTGCCAGTGGCACTGGAGTCTGAATTGAATCCAGTGCCCCTGGCACTGCACCCTCCAGTGAACCCAGTGCCAGCGGCACTGCACGCTCTAGTGAATCCATTGCCAGCGGCACTGCAGCATGCAGTGAATCCAGTGCCAGGGGCAATGCAGCATGCAGTGAATCCAGTGCCAGTGGCACTGCTGCATGCAGTGAATCCAGTGCCAGGGGCACTGCAGCATGCAGTGAATCCAGTGCCAGCGGCACTGCAGCATACAGTGAATCCAGTGCCAGTGGCACTGCACCCTCCATTGAACCTTGTGCCAGCGGCACTGCACCCTCCACTGAACCCAGTGCCAGCGGTACTGCACCCTCCAGTGAACCCAGGGCCAGCGGCACTGCAGCCTGCAGTGAACCCAATACCTGTGGCTCTGCAGTCTGCAGGGAACCCAGTGTCCGTGGCACTACACCATCCAGTGAACCCAGTGCCAGCGGCACTGAAGCATGCAGTGAATCCAGTGCCAGTGGCACTGCTGCATGCAGTGAATCCAGTGCCAGTGGCACTGGAGTCTGCAGTGTGTACAGTGCCCGCGGCACTGCACCCTCCAGTGAACCCAGTGCCCGCGACAATGTAGCTTCCAGTGCAGCTAGTACAGAGTGCACTGCACCCTCCTGTTCACGCACTTACCGCAGCAATGCACCATCCAGTGAACCCAGTTCCCGCCGCACGGCAGCCTGCAGTGAACCCAGTCACGGGGAGTGCTGTCAGCCATGGTAAGGGACTCAGGACCTGGAGGCCATGGGCTGCGAGCTCCAGGAGGGGGCCCAGGGTTCGCAGGGGCTGCTACAGATTCTGTGTCTCGCATCCCTCGGACCTATCCTGGGAGTTACTGAGCTGAGACCACAGGGTCTGGAGGCTGTTTGGGATTCTTGCTTGTGTCTCACTTGGGATTTTGTGCTCGCTGCACAGCCCCTGGAGTGGCTGCTTGGGATTCTGTGTCTCCCATCCCTCAGACCTTCCACGGGAGTTTCTGAGCTGAGACCACAGGGTCTGGAGGCTGTTTGGGATTCTGTGACACCTTTCTCTCAGGTACAGGGAGCGGCTTCAGGCACACGGAGTATTTTGAGACACGGGGCACACCTTCAACCATGGGGCTTGTCTTCAGGCACTTGGAGCAACTTCAGGTACAGGGAGATGCTTCACGCACAGTGGGCGACTTCAGGCAAGGGGAGCCTCTGTGCTCTTCAGGCACAGGGTGCGCCATCAGGCACTGTGCTCGCCATCAGGCACAGGGCGCCCTCAGGCAAGGGGTGTGCAGTCAGGCATGGGGCAAGTCTTCAGGGAGTACTTGTGCCCTTGAGTCAAGGGGAGCCCCTTGAGGCATGAGGCTTGCCTTCAGGCACTGGGAGCTTTTTCAGGCATGGGGCGCAGCTTCAGGATGGGGAGCTCCTGTGCCATTCAGGAAAGTGGAGTACATGTGTTTTTCAACAAGGGGTGCCCCATCATGCACAGGGAACTCAAGGAGACAGAGAGACTACCCTCAGACATGGCGTGCATCCTCAGAGTGTGCCTGTGCATTTCAGGCAAGGGGAGTGCAGTCAGCCATGGGAAGTGACTCAGGACCTGGAGGCCCTGGGCTCGCAGCCCAACGCCTGGAGGCCGTGGGCTCTCAGCCCAGCTCCTGGAGGCCGTGGGCTCTCAGCCCAGCACATGGAGGCCCTGGGCTGCAAGCCCAGCACATGGAGGGCCTGGGCTAGAAGCCCAGCGCATGGAGGGCCTGGGCTACGAGCCCTGTGCCTAGCAGCTCTGGCCTGCGAGCCCAGGGCCTGCAGGCCCAGGGCAGCGAGCCCAGTGCCTGGAGGACCTGGGCTGCGAGCCCAGCGCCTGGAGGCCCTGGGATCGGAGCCCTGGGCCTGGAGGCCCTGGGATCGCAGCCCAGCAGCACCTGGAAGCCCTGGGCTCGCAGCCCAGCAGTGCCTGGAAGCCGTGGGCTCGCAGCCCACCAGCGCCTGGAGGCCCTGGGCTCGCAGACCATCAGCACCTGGAGCCCCTGTGCTCACAGAACATCAGCACATGGAGGCCCTGGGCTCACAGCCCAGCAGCACGTACAGGCCCTGGGCTGGCAGACCATCAGCGCCTGGAGGCCCTGGGCTAGCAGACCAGCAGCACCTGGAGGCCCTGGGCTAGCAGCCCAGCAGAGCCTGGAGGCCCTGGGCTGGCAGCCCAGCAACGCCTGGAGGCACTGGGCTCTCAGCCCAGCAGCGCCTGGAGGCCCTGGGCTCACAGCCCAGCAGGGCAGGGAGGCCCTGGGCTAGCAGGGGCTTCTTGGGATTCTGGGTCTCGCATCCCTCGGACCTATCCCGGGAGTTTCTGAGCTGAGACCACAGGGTCTGGAGGCTTTTTGGCATTCTCGCTTGTGTCTCGCTTGGGATTTTGTGCTCACTGCACAGCTCCTGGAGGGTCTGCTTGGGATTCTGTGCCTCCCATCCCTCGGAAGTTCCCCGGGAGTTTCTGAGGTGAGACCACAGGGTCAGGAGGCTGTTTGGGATTCTGTGACTCCTTTCTCTCAGGTACAGGGAGCGGCTTCATCTACCTGACGGGATGTGCCGTCAGCCATGGAAATTGACTCAGGACCTGGAGGCCCGGGGCTCGCAGGGGCTGCTACGGATTCTGTGTCTCGCATGCCTCGGACCTATCCTGGGAGTTTCTGAGCTGAGACCACAGGGTCTGGAGGCTGTTTGGGATTCTGTGACTCCTTTCCCTCAGGTACAGGGAGCGGCTTCAGCCATGGTAAGCCATGGTAAGTGACTCATGACCTGGAGGCCCGGGGCTCGCAGCAGCTGCTTGGGATTCAATGTCTCGCATCCCTCAGACCTATCCCGGGAGTTTCTGAGCTGAGACCTCAGGGTCTGGAGGCTTTTTGGGATTGTAGCTTGTGTCTCGCTTGGGATTTTGTGGTCGCTGAACAGCCCCTGTAGGGGCTGCTTGGGATTCTGTGTCTCCCATTTCTCGGACATTCCCTGGCAGTTTCTGAACTGCGACCCCAGGGTCTAGAGGCTGTTTGGAATTCTGGGCCCCTTTCTGTCAGTTACAGGGAGCGGCTTCAGCCATGGTAAGCCATGGTAAGTGACTCTGGCCTGGAGGCCCGGGGCTCGCAGGGGCTCTACCCATCTGTGTCTCGCATCCCTAGGACCTATACTGGGAGTTTCGGAGCTGACACCCCAGGGTCTGGAGGCTTTTTCGGATTCTAGCTTGTGTCTCACTTGGGATTTTGTGCTCACTGCACAGCCCCTGGAGGGGCTGCTTGGGAATCTGTGTCTCCCATCCCTCGGACCTTCCCCGGGAGTTTCTGAGCTGAGACCCCAGGTTCTGGAGGCTGTTTGGGATTCTGTGACTCCTTTCTCTCAGGTACAGGGAGCGGCTTCAGCCATGGTACGCCATGGTAAGTGACTCTGGCTTGGAGATCTGGGCCTCGTAGGGGCGCAACCCATTCTGTGTCTCACATCCCTCGGACCTATCCCGGGAGTTTCTGAGCTGAGACGACAGGGTCTGGAGGCTTTTTCGGATTCTAGCTTGTATCTCGCTTGGGATTTTTACTCGCTGCACAGCCCCTGGAGTGGCTGCTTGGGATTCTGTGTCTCCCATCCCTTGGACCTTCCCCGTGACTTTCTGAGCTGAGACCACAGGGTCTGGAGGCTGTTTGGGATATTGTGACTCCTTTCTCTCAGGTCCATGGGGCGGCTTCAGCTCCCTGAAGGGGAATGCCGTCAGCCATGGTAAGTGACACAGGGCCAGGAGGCCTGGGTCTCACAGCGGCTGCTTCGGATTCTGAGTTGCGCATCCCTCGGACCTCTCCCGGGAGTTTCTGACCTGAGACGACAGGGTCTGGAGGCTGTTTCGGTTTCTCGCTTGTGTCTCGCTTGGGATTTTGTGCTCGCTGCGCAGCCCCTGGACGCGCTGCTTGGGATTCTGTGTCTCCCATTCCTCGGAGCTTCCCCGGGAGTTTCTGAGCTGAGACCACAGGGTCTGGAGGCTGTTTGGTAAATTGTGACTCCTTTCTCTCAGGTACATGGAGCGGCTCCAGTTCCCTGACGGGGAATGCCGTCAGCCATGGTAAGTGACATAGGGCCAGGAGGCCCGGGGCTCGCAGGGGCTGCTTTGGATTCCATGTCTCGCATCCCTTGGACCTATCCTGTGAGTTTCTGACCTGAGACCACAGGGTCTGGAGGCTGTTTCGGATTCTCGTTTGTGTTTCGCTTGGGATTTTGTGCTCACTGCACAGCCCCTGGACGGGCTGCTTGGGATTCTGTGTCTCCCATTCCTCCCACCTTCCCCGGGAGTTTCTGAGCTGACCCACAGGGTCTGGAGGCTGTTTGGGATTCTGTGAGTCCTTTCTCTCAGGTACAGGGAGTGGCTTCAGCTCCCTGACGGGGAATGCCGTTAGTAATGGTAGGTGACGCAGGGCCTGGAGGCTCGGGGCTCGCAGGGCCTGCTTCGGATTCTGTGTCTCACATCCCTCGGACCTATCCTGGCAGGTTCTAACCTGAGACCACATGGTCTGGAGATTCTTTGGGATTCTTGCTTGGGATTTTGTGCTCGCTGCACAGCCTCTGGAGGGGGCCTGGGATTCTGTGTCTCCCATTCCTCGGACCTTCCCCGGGAGTTTCTGAGCTGAGTCTACAGGGTGTGGAGGGTGTTTAGGATTCTGTGACTCCTTTCTCTCAGGTACAGGGGGCGGCTTTAGGTACACGGAGCGTTTTGAGTCATGGGACACACCTTCAACCATGGGGCTTGTCTTCAGGCACTGGGTGCACCTTCAGGTACAGTGAGCTGCTTTATGCACAGGGTGTGACTTCAGGCAAGGGGAGCCTCTGTGCTCTTCAGGCACGGGGCGCGCCATTAGGCACTGTGCTCGCCATCAGGCTCAGGGCACCCTCAGGCAAGGGGTGTGCAGTCAGGCATGGGGCTATTTCAGGGAGTGCCTGTGCCCTTGAGTCAAGGGGAGCGCCTTGAGTCAAGGGGAGCGCCTTGAGTCAAGGGGCTTGCCTTCAGGCACTGGGAGCTTTTTGAGGCATGGGGCACACTTCAGGACGGCGAGCTCCTGTGCCATTCCGGAAAGGGGAGTATATGTGTCTTTCAACAAGGGGGGGCCCATCATGCACAGGGAACTCAAGGAGACAGAGAGACTACTCTCAGGCATGGCATGCATCCTCAGAGTGTGCCTGTGCATTTCAGGCACGGGGAGTGCAGTCTTCCATGGTGAGCGGCTCAGGGCCTGGAGCCTCTGGGCTCGCAGCACAGAGCCTGGAGGATCTGTGCTCGTGGCACAGATCCTGGAGGCCTGGTGCTTGCGGCACTGTACCTGGAAACCTGGTGCTCGCGGCACGGAGCTTGGATGCCCGGTGCTCGCGGCACAGAACCTGGAGGCACGGTGCTCGTGGCACAGAGCCTGGAGGCTGCATGGGATTTTATGTCTCCCTCTCTCTCTGACCTTCCCCTGGAATTTCTGTGCTGAGGCGACAGAGCCTGGATGCTGCTTGGGATTCTGTGTCTCCTGTCTCTCTGTCCTTCCTTTGCAGTTCCTTCAGCACTGGGAGTGCCGACTTCAGTCACTGGGAATGACGACTGCCGTCACTAGGAGTAACTGCAGACACTGAGTGTGACTTTTACTTCAGTCACTGGGAGTGACTCAGGCAAGAGATTGTGCTGCTCTTTGGCAGGTAAACTCCAAGCCTGCCTTGTGGGGGGGTGTCCTGGGGACATCTCCCTAACTGCCCCAGGCCCTGATGGATTTCCCCTCTCCCCCACCAGCTAGCCTTCCTCAAGTTCTGAACCCAGGCATCGGGCATCATGTTGCTCCCAGGTCCTGAAGTCTGTACCTGGAAGAGGTGGAATGCTGATATTGATAAAAAAAAAATTGACAATAAAGTCCATATCCTCCCTCTGGGACTAGTGGTTTGCATCCCAATCGTGGGTTGCTATCCTCCTTTCCACACAACTATCTGAGGATTCCAGAAGGTAAGTGAACACTTTAAAACACTCTAGTCTTCTCTTACATCAAATTCGAAGACACTTTCTTGTCCCAGCTTTCCTTTAATTCTGAAGAGATGGCAATTAGTAATTGAAGGCATAATGGTCCTATACGGTAATTACCTATATGACTGGTAGACATTATTTCATCCATCCGTGTCTCTAAATCATGTTTCATTGGAAATATTAGCCAAGGATACATACTATAAATTCACAACGGATTCATAGCTCCCTGTAAGTTTCATTCTGACCTTGTGACATATGTGTCATCAAAGATATTATTAGTGACTTTTCAGATAAGCCCTCCACATCAAGATGGTGATGTTAGAGAATCTGGTATAAATGGAATTTCACAGATTCCAAATTAGGAATGATTTTTCATTTTTAATGTTTCTTTTTTCTTTTTTTTTGAGAGAGCCCTGGCTGGGGAGTGGGGACAGAGTGGGAGATACTGAATCTGAGGCAGGCTCGAGGCTCTGAGCTCTCAGAACAGAGCCTGATGCAGGGCTCAAACTCATGGACTGCAAGATCACGACTTGCGTCAAAGTCAGACGCTTAACCAACTAAGCCACCCAAGCGCCCCAGGAATGATAGTTTATTGGCAAAGAAGGAGAAATTAAAGATAGTGTAAAGGATGTCTATTTTTAATTGAAATATTGTTCACACATTTGATGTATGAGTTTTAGGCATATATTGTAGTCATTCCATATGTCTATAAATTATATTGTACTTAAGCACAAGTGTAGCTATCCTGTGAAACCATGCAACAGTATTATTACAGGGTTGACCCCTTACATTGGCTGTCCCTTGTATCCCTAGGACTCATTCATTCCATAGCTGACTCCGGTATCTCTCTCGAAGGTGTTCATTCTTTATCTAACCTAAGTATTTTGGTGGTAAACACAATTATCTCTTGCTCAGCAAGTGTAAATTGGCGGTCTATTTTTCTGTGAACCTTGCTTAAAACATTACAAATGATGTCATTACGTTAATAAATTCGGTTTCATTCTTCACTCACAAGAAAGGAGAAGGAAAAGATTTCTTTGTGTCCCAGGCCCTGTCATTAAAACCTTTCCCAATGTGGAGAACAGATTTAGTTGCACTGAGCACCTTCAGTGTCTCAGCTGAGCGACCAGGGCCTTCCACATTGCAAGAATGCCCATAATGGCCAGCAGAGAGAGCTCGAGCACCACAGACCCGGAGAGGCGGATTCCTCTGCCCAGGCAGTGATGGCCAGCAGAGGGCGCAACATCGGCTTTACTGACCCAGGGCACCTGAGAGCAGGAAGGGCGTTGATTGCTCCCAGAGGACTCAGGACCTCTGCCGCTGCCTCAGTACAGAGAGCAGAGCTGCATTTCCAGCAGGTTGTGCCGCCCGCCCCAGGGGAGACCTTGGGAGCTTTATAGCAACTTGGCATCTCCTGAGTCGCCAGAGAGAATTTGCCTTATTGTACTGAGTGCTGAGGAGTGGGCGCTGGGTGGCTTCCCTGGGCAAGCTGGTTGCTGAGCTGCACAGGCCCTTGCATTTTCTGGGCTGTTCCAGTGTTTCATTCCTCCCCTTCCCGGTCAGTATTTGAAGAAGTCGTATTTTACTAAAGGTCTCGTGGATTGCAGGGTCCCACGACATCACCTCTTCGAGGAAATCGATGGTTTGTTCCAGATTCAGGCTGTTTCTGGGAAGAAACCCTGACAGAAATTCAGAAGAATTGGAGCTGCATTCCTTTAGGACATGAATACATGAAATGCTCTTGGGAACTCCTAGAAGAATGAGCTGGGACCCGCTTTCCGAGGCCTGCTGGAACCAGAGACCGAGGTAAGGGCACAAACTTTCCCCCACATCATACATGCTTTTTAAAAAATTTCATGGTTATTTTTCCAATTTAGTGAAGTGAGTGCAAAATACAGAAAACCTGGTAGGTACCAGTCATTAATGTACGTTAACTTTAATTTAAATTCCAGTGAGTAAAGATACAGTGTAGTATTACTTTCAGGTGTACAATAGAGAACAACCCTTCCACACATCACCCGGTGCTCATCCCAGGTGCACTTCTTAATCCCCAGCAGCTGTTTCACCAATTCTCCAACTTTCTCTGGAAACTCTCAGTTTCTTTCCTAGATAAAAGTCTGTTGGTCACTGTTTCCTCCCCCCTACCCCCGCTTTCTTTTATTTCCATGTGTTAGTGAAATCATCTGGTATTTGTCTTTGTCTGAAAGGCTTATTTCACCCAGGATAACATTCTCTCGCTACATCTAGCTCATGGCAAATGACAAGATTTCATGGTTTTACGGCTAAATATTACATTCCGTATACCACATCTCAATTTATTCATCACTTGATGGATGCTTGGGAAGTTTCCGTAATTTGGCTGTTGTGGAAAATGCTGCTGTAAACATCACGGTGCATTTATCCCTTTGAAGATTTTGTATTCTTTGTGGAAATACCTTGTAGTGAAATTTCTGGATTGTAAGGTACTTCTATTTCCAGTTTTTTTTTTATTTTTATTTTTTTTTATTTTTTGGAGATTCTCCATGATGTTTTCCAGAGTGGCTGCACCAGTTTGCATTCTTACCCACAGTCTGGTACGGTCCGTCTCAGAGTAGGGTTGGGGTTTGTGTTATGTCCCAGGAGGCTCCAGGCCCTGAACCCACAGCAGGGCAGTGGTCTCCCCGAAGGGCTGAGTTGAGGGAACAAGGGAGGGTGCAGGTCAGGATCTGTGTTTGGCTGCCAAGGCCACACAGGTCGATGGGCCCCTGGTCAGGGAGGCCTCAGGAATCTTCTCGGGCAGCTGCACCCGGGCCTGGGAAATGACATTGCGAGCTGCCAGGTTCCTTGCCGAGTGAGCCTGAACTGCTTGTGGACCCCAGGCGCATGGTGTTGTCAGACTTTGGTATTGGGTCCCCATGGGGAGAGAGCCTTAGCTAGGGTTAGGGTTCTGTCCAGGGCGTCACCAGAGCTGATGCGATTCCGGTCTCATGATCTCCCTCGTGGGCTGAAATGAGGGCCCATGTGAAGGGGCGGCTCAACTGAGGGTTAGGGTTTGAGGCCGGTTTAGGTTTCAGTGGAGGGGTCCGGTTCGGAATTGTGTTAGTGTTAGTGTTCGTTCCCAGGGGCCCCCAGGCGCTGAAGCCACAGCAGGGCAGTGGTTTCCCCAAAGGGCTGAGTTGAGGGCACAACAGAGGGTGCCGATCAGGATCAATCTTTGGCTGCCAAGGCCACACAAGTCGATGGGCCCCTGGTCGAAGACACCTCAGGAATACCTTCGGGCAGCTGTGACTAGGCCTGGGAAACGACATGGTGAGATGCCAGGTTCCATGCCAAGTGAGCCTGCACTGCTTCTGGACCCCAGGCACGTGGTGTTCTCATATTTGGTATTGGGTATCTCATATTTGGTATGGGGAGAGGGCCTTAGATAGGGTTAGGGTTAGGTCCAGGAACGTCGCCAGGCCCGAAGCGAGTCCGTTCTTGTGATCTCCCTCGAGGGCTGAAGTGAGAGCCCATGTGACGGGGTGGCTCAAGTGTAGGTTAGGGTTCGAGGCCAGATTAGGTTTCGGTGTGGGGGTCCTGTTCGTGGTAGGGTTAGGGTGAGGTACCAGGAGGCTTCAGGCACCGTTCCCACAGCAGGGTAGTGGTCTCCCTGACGGGCTGCATTGAGGGCACAAGGGAGCGTGCCAGTCAGGATCAGTCTTTGATTGCCACAGGCACACAAGTTGATGGGCCCCTGGTCTGGAGGCCTCAGGACTCCTCTCGGGTAGCTGCAGCTGGGCCTTGGAAAAGACATGGTGAGCTTCCATGTTCCAGGCTGAGTGAAACTGCACTGTTTGTGCACCCCAGGCGCGTGGTGTTGTCAGACTTTGCTTTTGGATCCCCATGGGGAGAGACCATAGGCAGGGATAGGGTTTGGTCCATGGAAGTCGCCAAGGCCGAAGCGACTCAGTTCTCTTGATCTCCCTCGAGGGCTGAAGTGAGGGTCCATGCGACAAGGCGGCTTAAGTGTAGGGTTAGGGATCGAGGTTGGCTTAGGTTTCGGAGTAGGGACCCGGTTCGGGGTAGGGGTAGGGTTAGGTCTCAGGAGGCTCCCAGCTCTGAAACCACACAGGGCAGTTGTCTCCCCAAAAGGCTGAGTTGAGGGCACAAGGGAGGTTGCCGGTCAGTATCAGTCTTTGGTTTCCAAGGCCACACACATCGATGGGTCCCAGGTTGGGGAGGCCTCAGGAATCCTCTCAGGAAGTTGCAGCCAGCCCCAGGAAACGACTAGTTTAGCTCCCAGGTTCCATGTCGAGTGAACCTGCACTGCTTGTGCACCCCAGGCGCGTAGTGTTGTTAGACTTTGGTATTGGGTCCCCATAGGGAGGGAGCCTTACTTATGGTTAGGGTTCTGTCCAGGGACGTCGCCACGGCCGTAGCATCTCAGTTCTCTTCATGTCCTTCGTAGGCTGAAGTGAGGGCCCATGTGACTGGACGGCTCAAGTGTAAGGTTAGGGATCCTGGCCGGTTTAGGTTTCGGTGGAGGGTCCCAGATCGGTTTAGGGTTAGGTTTAGGGTTAGGTCCCAGGAAGCACGAGGCGCTGAACCCACAGCAGAGCAGTGGTGTCCCGGATGGGCTGAGTTGAGGGCAAAAGGGAGGGTGCCGGTCAGGATTAGTCCTTGGCTGCCAATTCCACACACGTCGATTGCCCCCTGGTTGGGAGGCTTCAGGAATATTCTCGGGCAGCTGCAGCCGGGCCTGGGAAATGACATGGTGAGCTTCCACATTCCATGCCGTGTGAACCTGCACCACTTATGCACCCCAGGCGTGTGGTGTTGTCAGATTTTGGTATTGGATACCCATAGGGAGATAGCCTTAGGTAGGGTTAGGGTTCTGTCCAGGGACGCCGCCAAGGCCGAAGCGACACCGTTCTCTTGATCTCCCTCAGGGCTGAGGTGAGGGCCCATGCGACGTGGCGGGTCAAGTGTAGGGTTAGTGTTCGAGCACACCTTAAGGTTCATTGGAAGATCGTGTTTCAGGGCAGGGTTAGTGTTAGGGTTAGTTCTCAGGAGGCTCCAGGCGCCAAATGCACAGCAGGGCAGTGGTCTCCCCGAAGGGC
The DNA here is from genome assembly GCF_024362965.1 of Panthera pardus. Lineage (NCBI taxonomy): Eukaryota > Metazoa > Chordata > Mammalia > Carnivora > Felidae > Panthera > Panthera pardus. Next base: position 83,919 of record NW_026526908.1, read on the forward strand.
TGAGTTGAGGGCACAAGGGACGGTGACAGTCAAGATCAGTCTTTGGCTGCCAAGGCCACACACGTCGATGGGCCCTGGTCCAGGAGGCCTCCGGAATCCTCTCGGGCAGCTGCAGCCGGGCCTGGGAAACAACATAGTGAGCTTCCAGGTTCCATGCCGAGTTAGCCTGTACCCCTTTTGAACCCCAGGCGCTAGGTGTTGACAGATATTGGCATTGGGTCCCCATGCAGATAGAGCCTTAGCTAGGGTTAGCGTTCGGTCCAGGGACGTCGCCAGGACCGAAGCCACTCCAGTCTCATGATCTCCCTCGAGGGCTGAAGTGAGGGCCCATGAGACAAGGTGGCTCAAATGCAGGGTTAGGGTTCGAGGCAGGCTTAGATTTCGGTGGGGGGGCCCGCTTAGGGTTAGGGTTAGGGTTAGGTCTCAGGAGGCTCCAGGCTCCGAACCCACAGCAGGGCAGTGGTCTCCCCAAAGGGCTGAGTTGAGGGCACAAGGGACGGTGACAGTCAGGATCAGTCTTTGGCTGCCCATGCCACATACGTTGATTGGCCCCTGGTCGAGGAGGCCTCCGGAATCCTCTCAGGCAGCTGCAGCCGGGACTGGGAAACGATATGGTGACTTCCAGGTTCCATGCTGAGAGAGCCTGCATGACTTGTGGACCCCAGGTGCGTGGTGTTGTGAGATTTTTGTATAGGGTCCCCATGGGGAGAATGCCTTAGTAGGGTTAGGGTCCTTTCCTAGGACGTCCCCAGGGCCGAAGCGACTCTGGTCTTGTGATCTCCCTCGAGGGCAGACGTGAGGGCTCTTACGATTGGGCGGCTCAAGTGTAGGGTTAGGTTTCGAGGCCGGTTTAGGTTTCGGTGGAGGGTCCCGGTTCAGGGTAGTGTTAGGCTTAAGGTTAGGACCCAGGAGGCTCCAGGCGCCGAACCCACAGCAGGGCAATGGTCTCCCCGAAGGGCTGAATTGAGGGCTCAAGAGAGGGTGCCGGTCAGGATCCGTCTTTGGCTGCCAAGGCCACACACGTCAATCAATGGGCCCCTTGTTGGTGAGGTCTCACGAATGCTCTCGGGCAGCTGTAGCCGGGCCTGGGTAACGACATTGTCAGCTTCCATGTTCCATGCCGACTGAGCCTGCACTGCTAGTGGACCCCAGGCGCATGGTGTTGTCAGACTTTGGTTTGGGACCACATGAGGAGAGAGCCTTAGCTAGTGTTACAGTTCGGACCAGGGACGTCGCCAAGGCCGACGTGACTCTGGTCTAGTGATTTCCCTCGGGGGGCGCAAATGAGGGCCCAGGCGATGGGGCGGCTCAAGTGTACGTTTACGGTTCGAGGCCGGCTTAGATTTCGTTGGAGGGTCCCGGTTCGGGGTACGGTTAGGGTTAGGGTTAGGTCCCAGGAGGCTCCAGGCGCCGAACCCACAGCAGGGCCGTGGTCTCCCCAAAGCGGTGAGTTGAGGACACAAGGGAGGGTGTCTGTCAGGATCAGTCTTAGGCTGCCAAGGCCACACACGTCGATGGGCCCCTGGTCAGAGTGGTCTCAGGAATCCTCTCGGGCAGCTGCAGCTTGGCCTGGTAAACGACATGGTGAGCTTACATATTCCATACTGAGTGAGTCTGCACCGCTTGTGCACCCCAGGGGCGTGGTGTTATCAGATTTCTGTATTGGGTCCCCCGGGAAGAGTGCCTTAGCTAGAGTTATGGTTCAGTCCTGGGACGTCGTCAGGGCTGAAGCGACTCTGGTCTCGTGATCTCCCTCGAGGGCAGACATGAGGGCTCATGCGAAAGCGTGACTCAAGTGTAGCGTTGGGTTTCGAGGTCCGCCTAGGTTTCGGTGGAAATTCCCAGTTCAGGGTAGGGTTAGGGTTAGGTCCCAGGAGGCTCCAGGCACCAAACCCACAATAGGGCAGTAGTCTCCCCGAAGGGCTGAGTTGAGGTACAAGGGAGGGTGCCAGTCAGGATCGGTCTCTGGCTGCCAAGGCCACACACGTCGATGGGCACCTGGTCGGGAATGCCTCAAAATTGTCTCGGGCACCTGCAGCCGGACCTGGGAAAGGACATGGTGAGCTTCCAGGTTCCATGTCCAGTGAGCCTACACGGCTTGTGGACCCCAGGCGCATGGTGTTGTCAGACTCTGGTATTGGGATCTCATGGGGAGAGAGACTAAGCTAGGGTTAGAATTCGGACCAGGGACATCGCCAGGTCCGAAGCGACTCCAGTATCGTGATCTCCCTCGAGGGCTGAAGTGAGGGCCTAGGTGACGGGGAGGCTCAAGTGTACGTTTTGGGTTCGAGGCCCAGTTATGTTTCGGTGGAGTGTCCCGGTTCGACGTAGGGTTACGGTTAGGGTTAGGTCTCAGGAGGCTCTAGGCGACGAACCCACAGCAGGGAATTGTTCTCCCCGAAGGGCTGAATTGAAGGCACAAGGGATGGTTCCGGTCAGGATCCGTCTTTGGCTGCCAAGGCCACACACGTCGATGCACCCCTGGTCGAGGATGCCTCCGGAATCGTCTTGGGCAGCTGCATCCGGGCCTGGGAAACGACATGGTGAGCTTCCAATTTCCATGCCGAGTCAGCCTGCACCGCTTATGTACCCCAGGCGCGTGGTGTTGTCAGATTTTGATATAGGTTCCCCATGGGGAGAGTGCCTCAGCTAGGGTTAGGGTTTAGTCCAGGGACGTCGCCAGGGCCGAAGTGACTCCAGTCTCGTGATCTCCCTTGAGGGCTGAATTGAGGGCTCCTGCGATGGGGCGGCTCCAGTGTAGGGTTAGGTTTCGAGGCCGGTTTATGTTTCGGTGGATGGTCCCATTTTGGGATAGGTTTAGGGTTAGTGTTAGGTCCCAGGAGGCTCCAGGCGCTGAACCCACAGCAGGGCAGTGGTCTCCCCGAAGGGCTGAGTTGAGGGCACAAGGGAAGGTGCCGGTCAGGATCTGTCTTTGGCTGCCAAGGTCACACACGTCTTTGGGCCCCTGGTCGGGAAGGTCTCAGGAATCCTCTCAGACAGCTGCTGCCGAGCCTGGGAAAAGACATGGTGAGCTTCCAGGTTCCATGCCGAGTGAGCCTGCACTGCTTCTGGACCCCAGGTGCATGGTGTTGTCAGACTTTGGTATTGGGTACCCATGGGGAGAGAGCCTTAGCTAGGGTTAGGGTTCGGTCCAAGGATGTCACCACGGCCGAAGCGATTCCAGTCTTGTGATCTCCCTGGAGGGCTGATTTCTGGGCCCATGTTACTTGGGAGCCGGGGAATGTAGGGTTAGTGTCCTATATAGGGTTATATTTGGTTTAGGGTTCTGTAGGTTTAGTGTTTTTGTTAAGTCCTGTGCGGCTCCAGATGCTGAACACACAGCAGGGTAGTTGTCTTCCCAAATGGTGATTGATTGCAGACGGGAGGGTCCCAGTCAGGACTAGTCTTTGGCTTTCAAGGCCACACAACTCTATGGGCCCCTGGTCAGGTAGGCCTCAGGAATCCTCTCGGCAAGCTGTTGCCGGTTGTGTCAAAGGATATGGTGAGGTTCCTGGTCTATGCTGAGGCATCCTGCACCGCTTCTGGACCCCAGGAGCGTAGTGTTGTCAGACTTTGGTATTAAGTCCCTAATGGGGAGAGAGCCTCAGTTAGGGTTTGTGTTCAGTCTAGGTACATCACCAGGGCCAAAGTAACACCATTCACATGAGTTCCTTGGAGGGCTAAAATGTGGGCACTTGGGCGGTTGTCGGTCTGGTGTAGAGTTAGTGTGAGAGTTTGTATTAGGTTTAGGTTTAGGGTTAAGTTTACAGTTCTGTTTAGGGGTAAGATTAGTGCCCAAGCATTTCCAAGCCCTTATTGTACAGTAGTGCAGTTGTCTCCCCGAAGGGCTGACTGGTGTGCAGAAGGGTACTGATCAGCATTAGTCTTTGCGTCCAAGGCCAGACATCTATTTTTGCACTCAGGATGTAGGCCTCAAGATTCCTCCTGTGCATCAGAAGCCATGCTTTGGAAATGACATGGTGATGTTCCACGTTTCACACAGAATTATCTTGCACCGCTTCTCAACCCAGTGTGTGTGCTCTTGTCATACTGTGGTATTCAGTCCCCATGTGGAGATAGCCTCAGCTCCGTTTGGGTTTTGTGCCAGGGAAATCTCCAGGGCTGAAGTGACACCAGTCCTGTGATCTCCCTGTATCGATGATGTGTGGGCACATGCATGGTGCGAGTCAGGTTTTGGGTGAGTGTTAAAGATGAGGTGAGGTTTAGGTTCACGTATATACTGTGGGTCACTGTTAAGATTAGGGCTTGGGCACAGGAGGTTCGTGGCACTATACCCCCAGTAGGGCAGTTGTCCCCCCGCAGGGCTGAGTAGAGGGGTCTAAGGAGGGTCCCAGTCAGGCTGAGTTTTGGGTGCCAGGGTCACTCCTTGGTTAGACCTCAAGAAGTCCCCTGTGGAGCTCCTTCTAGTCTTTGGAAATGAAATTGTGATATTCCAGGTTCCATGCTGAGTAATCCTCTTCCGCTTCTGGGGCCCATGTCCGTCATGTCCTCAGACTTAGGAATTGGGTCCCCATTAGGAGAAAGCTTTAGCCAAGGTTAAGTTTTGGTCCAGGGACGTTGCCAGGGCCGAAGCGACACCATTGCCATGATCACCCTGGAAGTCTGGATGAGGGTCCATGCGCGGGTGCGGGTCATGTGTAGGGTTAGGTTTGAGTTGGGGTGAGGTTTAGTTTGAGCGGTATGTGAGTGTCACAGTTAAGGTTAGGGTTAGGTCCCACGAAGCTCCAAGCACTGAAACTCTTGCAGGGTAGTGGTCTTCCCAGAGGATTGAGTGTAGGCCTCATTGGAGCGGGCTGTTCAGGCTTAGTCTTTGTGAGCCAGGGCCAGCTGTGTGTGGCATCTTCAGTTGGGCTTCATCAACCCCCTTGTGCAGCATCATGAGGGCATTGGAAATGTCATGATGATGTTTGATGTTCCATGCCAAGTAAGTCTGCACCGCTTTGGGCCATTTGTTTGTGGTGTTCTCAGAGATAGGAATTGGGTCCCCATCCAGAGAGATCCTTAACTAGGGTTACTGTTCTGTTCAGGGACTTCACCAGTGCCGAGGTGACACCATTCCTGTGTGTCGTGTGTGTTGGCTTAGGGTTTGGGATTGGGTTCGGTGTTAGGGGTCAGGGTTACGGTTAGGGTTGGTGTTAGGTGTTAGTGTTAGGGGCTAGAATTAGGTTTATGCTTTAGGCTTGGGTTTAGGGTTATGGTTAGTGTTTAGGGTTATGGTTAGGGGTTAGGGTTTTGAGTTAGAGTTAGGTTTAGGTGTTAGCTTTGGACTTGGATTAGGCTTAGGTTTAGGGTTATTGTTTGGGTTTGAGAGTTAGGGTTAGGGTTAGATGGTAGGGTTAGGGTTAGGTGTTAGCGTTAGTGTTAGGGTTTGCCTTAGGTTTAGGGATAAGGTGAGATCTAGGTCTAGGACTTTGGTTCGCTTACGGGTTAGGGGATTGGATCAGGGGTTAGCGTTTGGGTTAGTGTTAGGATTTTATGGTTAGGGTTAGTGTTAGTGTTTGGGTTTATAATTTTAGTGTTAGCAGGTAGAGTTAGAGCATTAGGGTTAGGGTTTTAGGATTAGAGTTGTAGGATTCTGGTAAGATGGTTAGGGTTAGTATGGGATATGTTTACCTTTACAGTTCGGTTGGGTTAGGGTTGGGTTTAGACCTAGGGATAGGGGCAGGGTTTAGAATTAGTATCATGGTTAGCGTTAGCTGCTGGGTTTAGGTGTGGGATTTGGGTTAGTGTTAGCGTTAGGGCTACAGCAAGAAGTAGGTCATGTTTGCACTCCCAAATGTAGTGGGAGGATGTTCATGTGTGGACACCGCCCTCCATCCTGAGGGATTGTGTTCATTATATCGCCCCTGTCTTCCTGCACTGGAGATTGTTTTTGCCTCGCCCCTTTCCAGCTTGGGTGTGGAGTGTTTCACGCCATCACCCTGCCCTCTCTCGGTGTGGTAGGATTTCTCTTACTGCCTCATCCAATTTTGGTCCTTGGGGTGCATCCTTTTAATCTTTATATCATTTATTTCTCCTCTGCCTTTAATTATTTTCATCATTCTTCTCTTTGGGGGTTGTGTTTGTTGTCCTCTGTCTGGCTTTTATAATTATAAGCTCATGGAGTTTATTTCAGGGTTTTCTTTTTCTTGAGGCAGACATGTATTGCTGTAAAATTCCCTGTTAGAACCAGTTTTCCTGCTTTACAGAAGTTTGGATTGCTGTGTTTTCATTGTCTTTTGTTTCCATGCCATTTTGGATTTTGTCTTCGATTTCATGGTTGAACCATTGATTGTTTAGTAGCATGTTATTTAACTTCCATGTTTTGTGCCTTTTCCAGATTTTTGTTTCTTGTTGTAGTCTTCTACTTTCATAGCATTATAGTCTGAAAAGACACATGGTATGACGTCGATCAATTTGATTTTGTTTTGGCTGGTTTTATGACCTAATTTTTTATCGAGTGTGGGAATGTTCCATGTGCACATGAAAAGAATGTGTATTGTGCTGTTTTAGGATGGAATGTCTAAAATATATCGGTTAAGTCCATCTGGTCTACTCTATCATTCAAAGTCACTACTTCCTTGTTGATTTTCTGATGGAATGATCTCTCCATTGATGTCATTGGGGTGTTAAAGTGCCCTACTATGATGGTATGACTATCGATTCTTTACTTTAGTTTTGGACTGTTTTGTGTATTTGGATGCTCTCAGGTTGAATGCTTATATGTTTACAATTGTTCCATCTTTTTGCTGGATGGTACCTTTTATTAGTATAGTGTCTTCTTTGTCTCTTGTTACCGTTTTATTTTTAAATCTATTTTGTTTGATATAGGTAGAGCTACTGCAGTTTTCTTTTGACGCTTTTGTTCCTTAACTAGTCTTTTCTAGGTAGGAAATAGATGGGTACTATATTGTAATCATTCTATCACCCAGTGCTTTTTATTATGAAGAGAGTGAGCACAGGCATGGTAGGGCGGGGTGGGGGGAATGGGGGAAGAGAGAGACAAAGAGAGAAAGAGGGAGAGAGAGAATAAGAATGAGAATTAATCCTCCCCAAGTTACATGCTCAGTGCAGAGCTTAATTGGGGCTCAATCCCATGATCCTGGGATCATAGCCTAAGTCGAAATCAAGAGTCTAAATTTCAAGCGATTGAGCCATCCAGTTGCCCCTCTCTGGCACCCAGTGCCTTTGGTTTGATCATTTATTTTGTTACCATTCAAAGTAATTGATAGGCATGTATGTGTCCTATTACTACTTGATGTTGGTTGTTTCTGAATTTTTCTGATCCTTTCTTCGCTTTCTCTTTTTTTGGTTTGCTGGGTTTCATCACAATTTCACAGTTGAAATTGCTTGTCTTTATACTCTGCATATGTATTAGTGGTGTTTGTTCTGTGGTTATTATGAGGTTTGTACCTAACCACTTCTGCATATAGAAGTCTATATTAAGTTGATAGTTGCTTAAGTTTGAACCGGTTCTTTACTCCTCTCCTCCCCGTGTTATAGCTATGTAGTGTTCCTCTTTCAAAACCTTTAATATCATGAATACCTTGACTGATGTTTTACAGATATACACCTTTTTATTGCTTCTGCATTTCACACTTTAATATGGTCACTTTCGGTGTTTCTTTTCCACTTAAAGAGTCCCCTTTAACATTTCTTGCAGGGGTGGTTTGTTGGTGTTGAGCTCGCTGAGTATTTATTTGGGAACCTCTTGATCTCTCCTCCCATTTGAATGATAGTTTGCTGGATAGACTCTCTTTGGCTGCAGATGTTTTCCATTCCGCAACTTTACCATACCATGCTGGTCACTTACAGTTTCAAAGTTTCTTCTGAAAAACATCCAGTGATAACCTTATGGGGTTTCCCTTGTAGGTAAATGCCATCTTTTGTTTTCCTGCTTTGAAATTTTTTCTTTGTCACGATATTTTGGGTTTTAATTACTATATGACTTGGTGTGGATCTGCTTCCATTGAATATATTGGGGGTTCTTTGTGCCTCCTGCTTCTGGATCTGTCTCCTTCCCCGCATTAGGGAAGTTTTCATCTATTGTGTCTTCAAATAAATTTTCTGATTCTAATTTCTCAGAGTTCTGAAAATGAGAAATAGGACAGAAAAGACCTATTGAAGGTTCTCTAATGAGCCACTGGATTTGCATGCGTGGAGGATAGATTTGGGAGTCAAATGAACAACCTACCTTTAACTTCAAAGAACTAGAAAAAAACAACAATCTATGTACAGTGTACTCAAAAGGGAGAAAGTAATCCATACGAGAGTGCAAACCAATGAAACTGAGACCATGAAGTCAATAGAAAATATGAAGAAGACCAACAGGGGTTTTCAGAAGAGTGAAACAAAATTGTCAAGACTATACATAGACTACGCTAAGACACAGAGAGTACGCAGTTCAAAATAATTATGAATAAAAGAGAAGACATTACGCCTTATACCGAAGAAACATAAAGGAGACAAAGAGGGGACTATGGCCAAATTAGATGCCAGCAAACCGCCTGCCTAGAAGAAATGGATAGGTTCTTAGAAACACACAACCTACCAAGACTGTACCAGGAAGAAATAGAAGGTTTGCACAGACCCATTAAAGGAAGACTGTATCAATACAAGAAGATAACCAATGCAAGTAAATTGAATCAGTAATCGAAGTTCTCCCAGGGAAGAAAAGCCCAGGGCCAGGTGGATTCACTGGTGAATTTGACCAAATGTTTGTAGAAGAACTAACAGCAGTCCTCTCTCAGATTGAAAAGGAATGAACACCACCAAACTCATTTCATGACACTGGAATTACCCTGGTAGGAAGCCAGAGAAGGACATTACCTGAACAGAAATCTATAGGCCAGTATCCCCGTGATGAATATAGATGAATGATTCCCAATAATGGACAGGCAAACCAAATTCAGCAGCACATTAAAAGGATCATTGACCGTGATGAAGGATTTTTTTCCCTGCAAAGGAAGGATGTTTCAGAAATGCAAATCAATCAGTATGACCCCTCACATAATTGAATGAAAGAAAATCAACCCGAAACAAGATTCTTAATTATAAATAACAAACGGAGGGTTACTATAAGGGAGGTGGGTAAGGGGATGGGTTAAATGGGTGATGGGCTAAGGAGGGCACTAGTAGTGAGGATCACTGGGTGTTGTATGTAAGTGATGGATGACTACATTCTATACTTGACGCTAACATTACACTGTATGTTAACCAACTGGAATTTAAATAAAAACTTGAAAAAATAAATACTAAAGAAATACATAAATACATTTAAACTAAACTAAATAAGTACATGTTAAAAAAGAAAAAGAAAACTCATGTGATGATGTCAATAGACACAGAAAAACCGTTCTGAGAAAATTTGGTATCCATTTGTGCTAAAAATCTCTTTAAGATTCTGTGTAGAAGGAACATATCTCAACATAAGAAAGGCCATGTATGTGAAGCCCACAGTTAATATCATACTCAGTAGTGAAATTGTGAAAGATTTTCCACTAAGATCAGGCACAAGACAAGGATGCCCTAGATATGTGAAGGGGATTGCGTGATGCAGGCTTCTGGTGATGCAATGAATGAATCACAGCTAGAAGATATAGCATAGGGGACATAGAGAATGGTACTGGAGTAGTGATGCATGGTGACAGATGATAGCTACACCTGTGTTAGCGTAGCAGAATGTATACATTTGTCCAATCTCTATGTTGTTCATCTGAAACTAATGTAACATAGTGTGTCAGCTATTTCCAAATAACATGTTTTTTTAAACAAGGTAAAGGACTGAAATAAAAAATTTAATGTAAAATAACCTGTTAATATCTAACCAAGAAATGCAGTGAAGTTCCAAACTAGAAAGTCACCATATCAAATTCTGTATCATTCCTATACACTAACCCAATTATCTAAGAAGAAGTAAAGAAAACAATCCCATTTACAATAGCATCAAAAACAATAAAAATTATAGCAATACATTTAGCCAAGGAAATGAAACTCTCTTTACAGAAAACTATAAAACCTGTGTGCAGGAATGGAAGAAATTCAATTTGGGTGAAAGAAAGGGGAGAACACACAAGTCAGTGAAAAGCCATCCCATGTCCAACTTTCGGAGGAATTAATACAGATACAATGTCCATATTACCCAAAGCCATCTAGAGATTCAGTGCAATCTCTATCAAGACTCCGATGCAATTTTTATGCAATTAGAAAATCATATCCTAAAATTTATTTGGAACCACAAAAAGACCCCAAGTAGCCAACGCAACAAAGAACAAAACAGGAGGCATCACACTTCTTGCTTTCAAGCGTCATTCTCACACAAAGAAATCAATTATGTCACTGGCATAAGCACACACACAAGACAATGGAACAGAAGTTGAGAGCCCAAACTAAACCCATGCATCACAGTCACCTAGCATTCGACAAGGGAGTCAATAATACACAGTGGAGAAGAGTAGTCTTTTGAATAACTGGTGCTGGGAAAATTGGACATTCCCATGTATAACAACAAAGTTTGGCACCGTATAATACACCACTCCCTAGAGAGTGAAAGGAAGAAATAGAGAGAGAGATGTGGTTAGAGAGAAACAGAGACAAAGAGGAAGTACAAGAAGGAAAGTAGAGACCTGGTCTGGGTATGTGGACAGGGTTAGATGGGCCAGGGGAGAGGGGATGTATGAAGTGGCTCTGAGTGCTGGGGCAGAAAGGGCTTCTATCATGGGCATCAGAGTTCCGTGGCCCCAAGACTCCAACATCCCTGGGTCCAAGTTCTGCAGAGGCCATTGGAATTGAAAAGATGGGTAGCCCTCATTTCTTCTGGAATTGTGAGGTTCAGCCTCACGTTCTGTCATGGAGAGGGATGTCTTGAGGGAGAGTGTGCTGCTCTTTGGCAGGTAAACTCCATAGCCTGCCCTGTGGGGAGGTGTCCCAGGGCCATCTCCCTCACTGCCCCAGGCTCTGTTGGATTTCCCCCCTCCCCCACCAGCTGGCCTTCCTCAAGTTCTGAACCCAGGCATCAGGCATTGTGTTGCCCCCAGGTCCTGAAGTCTGGACCAGGCAGAGGTGGACTAGTAATATTGATTAAAAAAAAATATTTGTCAATAAGATACATATCCTCCCTCTGGGACTAGCAGTGTGCATCCAAATCATAGGTTGCTATCCTTCTCTCCACAACCAATCTGAGGAATCGAGAAGGTAGGTGGACCCTTTAAAACACCATAGTCTTCTCTTACATCAAATTCAAAGACATTTTCTTGACCCAGCTTTCTTTTAGTTCTGAAGAGATGGCAATTAGTAATTGAAGGCATAATAGTCCTATAGGAAATTGACCTATATGACTGATGGACGTTATTTCATCCATCCGTATCCCTAAAGCACATTTCATTGGAAATATTAGCCAAGGATACGCACTGTAAATTCACAACAGATGTGTAGCTCCCTGGAAGTTGCATTCTGATCTTGTCACATATGTTTCATCTAAGATATTATTAGTGACTTTTCAGATAAGCTTTCAACATCAAGAAGGTGATGTTAGAGAATCTGGTATAAATGGAAATTTCGCAGATTCTAAATGAGGAATGATTTTTCATTTTTAATGTTTCTTTTTTTGAGAGAACCCGAGCTGGGGAGGGGGATAGAGTGGGAGACACCGAATATGAGGCAGGCTCGAGGCTCTGAGCTCTCAGAACAGAGCCTGATGTGGGGCTCAAACTCATGGACTGAAAAATCATGACTCGAGTCAAAGTCGGACGCTTAACCGCCTAAGCCACCCAAGCGCCCCAGGAAGGATAGTTTAGTGGCAAAGAAGAAGAAATTAAAGATAGTGTAAAGGATGTCTATTTTTAATTGAAAGATTGTTCACACATTTGTTGTGTTAGTTTTAGGCATACATTTCAGTCATTCCATATGTCTATACATTATGTTGTACTCAACCACAAGTGTAGCTATCATGTGAAAGCATGCAACAATATTATGACGGGATTGACTCCATTCCATTGGCTGTCCCTTGTATCCCTAGGACTCATTCACTCCATAGCTGGACGCCGGTATCTCTCTCTCTCAAAGGTGTCCATTCTTTATCTAACCTAAGTATTTTGGTGGTAAACAAAATTACCTCTTGTTCAGCATGTGTAAATCGGTGGTCTATTTTTCTGTGAATATTGCTTAAAACATTACAAATGATGTCGTTACGTTAATAAATTCGGTTTCATTCTTCACTCACAAGAAAGAGAAGGAAAAGATTTTGTGTCCCAGGCCCTGTCACTAAAACCTTCCCAACGAGGAGAACAGGCTTAGTTGCCCAGAGCACCTTCGGTCTCTCAGCTGAGCAACCAGGGCCTTCCACATTGAAGGAATTCCCATGGTAGCCAGCAGAGAGAGCTCAAGAACCACAGACCCCCGAGGGGCGGGTTCCTCTGCTGGGCAGTGATAGCCAGCAGAGGGCGCACCATCTGCTTTTCTGACCCAGGGCACCTCAGAACAGGAAGGGCTTAGATTGCTCTCAGAGGACTCAGGCCTCTGCTGGTGCCTCAGTACAGAGAGCAGAGCTGCATTTCCAGCAGGTTCTGCCACCCGCCCCAGGGGAGACCTTGGGAGCTTTATAGCAACTTGGCATCTCCTGAGTCGCCAGAGAGAAGCTGCCTTGTACTGAGTGCTGAGGAGGGGGCGCCGGGTGTCTTCCCTGGTCAAGCTGGTTGCTGAGCTGCACAGGCCTTTGCATTTTCTGGGCTGTTCCCGTGTTTCATTCCACCCCTTCCCGGACAGTTTTTGAACAAGACGTATTTTACTAAAGGACTTGTGGATTGCGGGGTCCCACGACATCACCTCATAGATGAAGTCGATGGTTTGTTCCAGATTCAGGCTTGTTTCCGGGAAGTAACCCTAACAGAAATTCAGAAGCACGGGAGCTGCATTCAATTAGGACGTGGATACATGAAATGCTCGTCTCACGACCTTCTAGAAGAATGAGCTGGGACCCATGTTCCGAGTCCTGCTGGAACCAGAGACCAAGGTAAGGGCACAAACTGTCCCACACATCATACATGCTTTTTTAAAAATTTCATGGTTATTTTTCCAACCTAGTGAAGCGATTGAAAACTACAGAAAACCTGGTAGGTAAGTCTCATTAACCTTATGTTATCTTTTAATTTAAATTCCAGTGAGTGAAGAAATAGTGTAATATTAGTTTCAGGTGTCCAATATAGAGCAAGACTTCCACAGGTCACCCGGTGCTCTTCCCAGGTGCACTTCTTAATCCCCATCAGCTGCTTCACCCATTCCCTCACCTCGCTGTGGAACTCCTCAGTTTGTTTCCTAGTTAAGAGTCCATTTGTCCCCCCCCCCCCCCACCTTTGTTTTGTTTTCTTGCCATGTGTTAGTGAAATCATTGGGTATTTGTCTGTCTCTGACAGGCTTATTTCACCCAGCATAACATTCTCTCTCTCCATCCACCTCGTGGCAAATGACAAGATTTCATGTTTTTATGGCTAAATAATGTTACATTCCATATACCACATCTCAATTTATTCATCAGTTGATGGATGTTTGGATAGTTTCCGTAATTTGGCTTTTGTAAAAAATGCTGCTGTAAACATCACGGTGCATGTATCCCTTTGAAGATTTTGTATTCTTTGTGGAAATACTTTGTAGTGAAATCGCTGGATTGTAAGGTACTTCTATTTCCAGTTTGTTTTTTTTTTGACATCTCCATGTTGTTTTCCAGAGTGGCTGCACCAGTTTGCATTCTTACCCACAGTGCAAGAGGGTTATTCTTTCCACACATCCTTGGCAACACCTGCTGTTTCATCCTTCATTGATTTTCGTCATTGTGACAGATGTGATGTGTTATCTCATTGTACTTTTGAATTGTATTTCCCTGAAGATCAGTATTGTTGAGCATTTTTTCATGTGTCTCTTGGCCATGTATATGTCTTCCTTCGGGAAATGTCCATTTTTGTCTTCTGCCCATTTTTAATCAGATTTCTCATTTTTTGGGTGCTGTATAACTGTATATATTTTGGACACTAACCCTTTATCCGATGTCGTTTGCAAATATCATTCTGTTGATGTTTTAGTTTTGTTGATTATTTCCTTGGTGACAGAAGGTTTTAATTTTTATAAAGTCTCATTATTTTTGCTTGTGTTTCCCTTACCTCTAGAGATATATCTACAAAGACGTTTGTACAGGCAATGTCAAATAAGATACTACCCGTGTTATCCTCTGGGATTTTTATAGTTTCGGGTTTCACGTATAGGTCTTTGTCCATGTTGGATTTATTTTTGTGTATGTTGTAAGAAAGTGGTCCGTTGTTTTTGTTTTGTTTTGCAGATTGCTGTCCAGTTTTTCCAAAACCATATGTTGAGGAGCCTTTTTTTAAATTTATGTATTTATTTTTGAGAGAGAGAGAGAGAGAGAGAGAGAGCGAGCATGCAGAAGAGGGGCAGAGAGAAATGGAGAGAGAGAATCCCACGCATGCTCTGCACTGCCCTGAGATCATGACCTGAGCTGAATCCACCATCACACGCTTTCGTGACTGGGCCACCCATGTGTCCCAAGACTATCTTTTTTTCCATTAGATGTTCTTTCCTGCTTTGTTGAGAATTAGTTGACCATAGAGGTGTGAGTTTATTTCTGGGTTTCCATGCTATTGATCTATGCGTATGAGTTTGTTGTTGTTGTTATTTTTTGTTGTTGTTTTGTCAGTACTGTTCAGTACTGACATACTGATCATACTGTTCTGATCAGTATAGCTTTGTAATGTAACCTAAAGTCTGGAATTGTGATGTCTCCAGCTTTGCTTTTCTTCTACAAGTTTGTTTTGGCTGTTTGGGGACTTTTGTCATTCCATACGTATTTTGAGATTATTTGTTCTTGTTCTGTGACAAATGTTTTTGTTAGTGTGATAGGGATTTCATTATATGTGTAGATTGTTTTGAGGAGTGTAGACATTTTAACAGTATTTTGTGCTTCCCATCCATGAATATGAAATGTATGTCCATTTCTTTGTGTCCTCTTCCATTTATTTCATCAGTGTTTCATAGCCTTTAGAGTAAAAGTCTTTCACCTCTTTGGTTAGGTTTATTCCTGGTTTCTTGTGGTATTTGTGAGCCTGTCAATGGGATTGATCCCTTACTTTCTCTCTGTGTTAATTCATGATTTGTGTTAGAAATTCAATACATCTATGTTCCTTGATTTCTGTATATTGTGACTTGTCGAATTCATATATCAATTCTAGCAATTTTTAAGGGAATATTTCATGCTTTTTATAGAACACATCATGTCAGTTCCAAATAGCGAAAGTGCTACTTCTTCCTTGCCGATTTGGATGCCTCTTATTTCTTTTTGTTGTCTGAGTGCTCTGGTTAGGGTTTCCCGTACTATGTGGGATAACAGTGGTGAGAGGGGTCATTCCTATCTTGTCCCTGACTTTGGAAGAAAACCTTTCAATTTTTCCCCATTGAGGATGAGATGAGCTGTGGGTTTTTCCTAGATGACCTTTATTATGTGCAGGTAGGTTGAGTCTCAATGTACTTTGCTGAGGGTTTTTATCATGAATGGATGTGGCATTGTATCAAATAGTTTTCCTGCATCTGTTGAAAGCATCATATTGTTCTTATCCTTTCTTCTATTACTGTGGTGCATCATGTTGATTGATCTGTGAATGTGGAACCACCCTTGCAGCCCAGGAATATATCCCACTTGATTATGGTAAATGATTCTATTAATGTATTGTTGACTTTAATTTGAAGGTATTTTAATGAGAATTTCAGCATACATAGTCATCAGGCTATCGGGCTGCAGTTTTATTTAAAAATTTTTAAACATTGTTTTAAATGTTTATTTCTTTCCTTAGATAGAGTACATAATAGTGAGGGAGGGGCAGAGAGACAGGGAGGGAGAGAATCCTGGCCATGCCCCACACTGTCATGGCAGGGCCCAACGTGGGACTCGAACCCACGCACCGCAAGATAATGTCCTAATCCAAAATTAAGAGTTGACAGTAAACCCACTGACCCACACAGGTGCTGCTGCCGTTTTCGGTTTTAGTGGAGGATTCATCTGGTTTTGGTATCAGGGTAATGATGGCCTCATACGATGAATTTGTAAGTTTTCCTTCTTTTTTTATTTTTTGTAATAATTCGAGGAGAATACATATTACCTCTTCCTTAAATGGATGGTAGAATTCATCAATGAAGCCATCTGGCCATGAACTCTTGTGTTGGGGGGAGATTTTTTTAATTACTGATGTGGTATCTTTCTGTTTTCAGATTTTAGATATCTTCCTGTTTCAGTTTTGGTAGTTTGTGTGTTTCTAGGAATTTGTCTGTTTTTCTCAGAGTGTCCAATATGTTGCATGTCGTTGTTCATAATATTATCTTCTAATTGTATTTTTGTGGTGTTGACTGTTATTTCTCCTTTCTTATTTGTGATTTTATTTATTTGAGTCCTTTCTGTATTCTTTGTGAAGAGTCTGCCTAGGAGGTTTTCAAGTTGATTACTGTTTTCAAAGAACAAGCCCCTGGTTTCATTGATTTGGTCTAGTGTCTTTTTGGTTTCTATATTCCTTATTTCTGCCCTAAACTCTATTATTTCCTTCCTTCTGCTGCTCTTTTCTCTCATTCCTTTAGGTGTAAGTTAGGATTGTTTGAGATTTTTCTTGCTCTTTAAGGTAGGCTTGTATTGCTATATACTTCCATCATAGACTGCTTTTGCCGCATTCCAAAGGGTTTTACCAGTGTATTTTCATTTTCATTTGTTTCAGTGTATTTTCTCATTGATTTCCTGTTTGACCCATTCATTTAGTAGCATGTTATTTAACCTCCCTTTATTCGTGGCCTTCCACCCCCCCCCAGCCCTTTTTTTGTGGTTGACTTCAAGTTTCCTAGCTTTGTGGTTAGAAAAGATGCTTGGTCTGATCTCTGTCGTTGGGTACCTCTTGAGGCCTGATTTGTGACCTAGAATGTGATCAATTCTGGAGAACGCCCCATGTATGCTTGAAAAGATTGTGTACTCTGCCATTTTAGTATGGAGTGTTCTGAATATATCTGTTAAACCCATCTGGTCCAGTGTGTCATTCAAAGCCATTGTTTCCTTGTTAACTTTCTGTTTATAGGTTCTGTCCATTGATGGGAGTGATGTGTTAAAGTCCTCTACTGTCATCATATTATTATAAATGAGTTCCTTTATGGTTGTTGCTAAATGTTTTATATACTTGGCGATGGCATGTTGGGTGCATCAAAATTTACAATCATTGGATATTCTTGTTTGGCCGTCCCCTTTAGTATGAGATCGTGTCTGTCTTCATCTCATTATAGCTTTCTTTCTTTCTTTCTTTCTTTCTTTCTTTATTTATTTATCTTAATTTAAGTTAATTTAAGTCTTAGTTGACATACAGTGCATTCTCAGATTCAGGAGTAGTATTCGGTGATTCATCCCTTACATACAACACCCAGTGCTCATCACAACAAGTGCTCTCCTTAATACTCGTCCTCCATCTAGCCCAGTGCTGACCCATCTCCCTCCATCAACCTTCACTTTTTTTTCTCTAACATTAAGAGACTCATGTGGTTTGTTACCACGCTTCTCTTTTCCTGCCCCCTTCCCTAGTTTTCATGTGTTTTGTTTCATAAATTCCACATGAGTGAAATCATATATTTGTCTTTCTCTGATTGACATATTTCACTTAGCAAATACATTCGAGCTCCATCCACATCGTTGCAAATGGCAAGATTTCATTCTTCTTGAAGCTGAGTTATATTTCATTGTACATACATATGTATGTATATATGAACATACACATATGTACATATGCAAATACATACGTATACACACACACACACACACCACAACTTCTTTATACCTTCATCAGTTGATGGATACTTGGGCTTTCTCCATAGTTTGGCTACTGTTGATAATTCTGCTATAAATATTGGGTGCATGCAATGTCACTATTAGGTATTTACCCTAAGGGTACCAAAGTAGAGTCTCGGTTTTAAAGTTTATTTTGCCTGATATAAGTATTGCTACTGGCTTTCTTTTGACATTATTGGCATGATAAATATTTCTTTATTCCCTCACTTCAAATCTGCAGGAGACTTAAGTCCAAATAAGGCTTTGTAGGCAGCATCTAGATAGACATTGTTTTTTGTTTGTTTGTTTGTTTGTTTTGTCCATTCTGACGCCCTATCCAATGTCTTTTGATTGGAGCATTTAGTCCATTTATATTCCGAGTGATTATTGATAGGTATATATTTAGTCCCATTCTACTAGTTGTTTTGTCATTGTTTCTTGATGTTTTCTCTGATCCTTTCTTGTTTGTAACACTTTTAGTCTTTCATTTCCAGTCAACAGCCCGATTTAAATATTCTTTTCTTTTGCCTGGTGGTACATTTCTTTACTTATTTTTAATATTTCTTTTTTTTTTTAATTTAAGCCCAAGTTAGTTACCTTATAGAGGAATACAGTTTCAGCAGTAGAATTTAGTGATCCATCAAGTGCAAAATATACCCAATACTCATCCCAAGGTCCACCCCTAATGCCCATCACCCATTGAGCCCATACCCCTATTCAGTAACCCTCCAGGAACCCTGAGATTCTTCCCTCTATTTAACAGTCTCTTATCATTTGACTCCCTCTCTGTTTGTATCTTATTTTTGCTTTCCTTTCACTATGTTCATCAGTTTTTTTTAAATTCGACATAAGAGAGAAATCATAGGATGTGTGTCTTTCTCTGACACATTTTGCTGAGCTTAATAAAGTCCGGTTCCATCCACGTTGTTGCAAATAGCGAGATTTCATTCTTTTTGATCGCCAAGTAATAGTCCATTGTATGAATATGCCATATCTTCTTTATCCACTCATCTGTCAGTGGTCATCTGGGCTCTTTGCATAACTTAGCTATTGTTGATAATGCTGCTATAAATACTGGAGTACATGTGCCACTTCGAGTCAGCGTTAATGTATCTTTTGGATAAATACCCAGTAGTGCAATTGCTGGGTCCTAGTGTAGTTCTATGTTTTGTTTTTGTGACGAATCTCCATACTATTTTCCAGAATGGCTACACCACTTTGCATTCCCACCAGCATTGCAAAAGGGTTCCCTTTCCCTGCATCCTTGCCAACATCTGTCATTTCCAGAGATGTTAATTTTAGCCATTCTGATAGGGGTGAGGGGATATCTCATTGTGGTTTTGATTTGTATTTCAGTGATGACGAGTGAGATTGAGCATCTTTTCATGTGTGACCAATCTGGATGTCATCTTTCTTAAAGTGTCTCTTCATGTCTTTTGCCCATTTTTTCACTGGATTAGTTGGTTTCTGGGTGTTGAGTGTGATACGTTTTTGTATAGATTTTGGATACTAACCCTTTATCTGATATGTCACCTGCAAATATCTTCTCCCATTTCATTCAGTTGCTTTTTAGTTTGGCTGATTTTGTCCCCTGCTGTGCAGAAGCTTTTTATCTTCAGGACCCAATAGTTCATTGTGGTTTTTATTGCCCTTGTTTCTGGAGACATGACAAGCGAGAAGTTGCTGGGGCCAGGATCAAGGAGGTACATTGCCTGTTATCTCCTCTAGGATTTTGATGGTTCCTGACTTACATTTAGATCATTCATCCATTTTGAGGTGTGTGTGTGTGTGTGTGTGTGTGTGTGTGTGTGTCTGTGTGTGAGTGTGTATGTGTGTCGTTTAAGACAAGTGTCCAGGTTCATCATTCTCACTGTCCAGTATTCCTAGTACCATTTGCTGAAGAGACTCTTATTCCATTGGATATTCTTTCTGTGTTAACAAAGATTACTCACCATATGTTGGAGGGTATATTTCTGGGTTCCATATTCTGTTCCACTGACGTCTGTCTCCGTTTCTGTGCCTGTACATACTGTCTTGATGAATGCAGCTTTCTAATACACCACAAATCCAAAATAGTTATGTTTCCACCTTTGTTTTCTTTTTCAACATGACTTTGGCTTTTGGTATCTTTTCTGGATCCTTACACATTTTAGGGTTGTTCTAGCTCTGTGGACAAAGCTCGTGTTATTTTGATAGGGATTGCATTGAGTGTGTTGATTGGTTTGGTAGTATTGACATCTTAACAAAGTTTGTTCTAATTCGTGAGCATGGAATGTTTTCCATTTCTTTGGGTTTCTTCAATTTTTCTCATAGACGATTTATGGTTTGTTACTTACATCCCCATTGGGAGAGAGTCTGAGCTAGGGTTAAGGTTCGGTCCAGGACGTTGCCAGGGCCAAAGCAACTCCAGTCTCTTGATCTCCCTAGAGGAATGAAGTAAAGGACCAGGAGACAGCGGGGGTCAAGTGTTTGACTAGGTTTCAAGATTGGGTTAGGATTCGGTTGAGGTTTCAGGTTAGGGGTAGAGTTTGGTTTAGGACCCAAGAGGCTCCAGGTACTGAACCCACAGCAGGGCAGTGGTCTCCCGATTGGGCTAAGTTGAGGGCACAGGGGAGAGGGCCGGTAAGGTTCAGTCTTTGGCTTCCAAGGCTACGGAACTCTATGGGCCATTGGTCGGGTAGGTCTCAGGAATTCTCTCAGACAACTGCAGCCGGGCCTGCAAAACCTCATTGTGAGGTTCCAGGCACCATGCCGAGTGACACTGCCCCGCTTCTGGAACCCCAGGCACATGGTGTTGCCAGACCTTGGAACTGGGTCCCCAAGGGGAGAGAGCCTTAGCTAGGGTTAGTGTTTGGACCAGGGACGTAGCCAGGGCCGAAGCGACTCCAGTCTTGAGATCTCCCTTGAGAGATGAAGTGAGGGCCCATGCGAGGGGGGGTTAAAACGAAGGGTTAGGGTTCAAGGCCGGCTTAGGATTTGGTGGAGGGTCCGATTAAGGGTAGGGTTGGGGTTAGGTCCCAGGAGGCCCCAGGTGCTGAAGCCAGAGCAGTGCAGTGTTCTCCCCGAAGGACTGAGTTCAGGACACAAGGGAGGGTGCCGGGCAGGATCAGACTCTGTTCTTCCAGGCAACACAACTCTATGAGCGCCTGGTCGAGGAAGCCTCAGAAATCCTCTCTGGCAGCTGTAACCGGCATGGGAAACGATATGGTGAGCTTCCAGATACCATACCGAGTGACACTGAAAACCTTCTGGACCCCAGACTTGTGGTGTTGTCAGACGTTGGGATTGGGTCCCCATGGGGAGACAGCCTTAGCTAGGGTTAGGTTTCGGTCAAGGGACGTCACCAGGACCGAAGCCACACTGGTCCGGCGATCTGTCTCAAGGCCTAAAATGAGTGCCCATGCGACGGGGCAGCTCAAGTGGAGGGTAAAGTTTCGAGGACGGCTGAGGTTTCGGTGGAGGGTTCCGACAAGGGTAGGGTTGGGGTTAAGTTTAGATCCCAGGAGCTCCAGGAGCCTAACGCACAGCAAGTCAGTGGTCTCCCTGAAGGTCTAAGTTGAGGACACAAGGGAGGGTGCCGGTCAGGATCAGTCTTAGGCTGCCAGGACCACACACGTGGATGGGCCCCTGGTCAGGGAGGCCTCAGGAATTCTTTCGGGCAGCTGCAGCCGGGCCTGGGAAATGTATGGTGAGCTTCCAGGTTCCATGCCGAATGAGCCTGCACCGCTTGTGGACCCCAGGATCGTGGTGTTGTCAGACTTTGGTATTGGGTCCCCATGGGGAGAGAGCCTTAACTAGGGTTGGAGTTCAGTCCAGGGTCGTCACCAGGGCCGAAGCGACTCCGGTCTCGTGATCTCCCACGAGGGCTGAAGTGAGGGAACATGCGATGGGGCGGCTCAAGTGTAGGTTTAGGGTTCGAGGCACCCTTAGGTTTTGGTGGAGGGTTCCGGGTTGGGGTACGTCAGACTTAGGGTTAGGACCCAGGAGGCTCCAGGCGCCAAACACTCAGCAGGGCAGTTGTCTCCCCAAAGGGCTGAATTGAGGGCACAACGGAGAGTGCCTTTCAGGATCAGTCTTTGGCTGCCAAGGCCACACACGTCGATGGCCCCTGGTCGGGGAGGCCTCAGGTATCCTCTTGTGTAGCTGCAGCCGGGCCTGGGAAACAACATGGTGAGGTTCCAGGTTCCATGCCGAGTTAGCCTGTACCGCTTGTGAACCCCAGGCGCGTGGTGTTGTCAAACTTTGGTATTGGTTCCCCATGGGGAGAGAGCCTTAGCTAGGGTTAGGGTTTGGTCCAGGGACGTCGCTAGGGCTGAAGCGTCTCCGATCTCGTGAACTCCCTTGAGGGGAGAAGTGAGGGTATGTGTGATGGTGCGGCTCAAGGGTTAGGTTAGGAGGACCCCTTAGGTTTCACTGGAGGTCCCTTTTGTGGGTAGGGTTAGGGTTAGGCCTTGGAGGCTTCAGGCGCCGAACCCACAGCAGGGGACTGGTCTCCCCGATGGGTCATTTGAGGGCACAAGAGGGGGTGCCGATCTGGATCAGTCTTTGGCGGCCAACACCACACAAGTTGCGGGCCCCTGGTCGGGGAGCCCTCAGGAAATCTGTTGGGCTGCTGCAGCCGCACTTGAGAAAGGACATGGTGAGCTTCCAGGTTCCATGGCAAGTGTGCCTGCACAGCTTGTGGACCTCAGGCACGTGGTGTTGTTAGACTTTGGTACTGGGTCCCCATGGAGGAGAGCCTTAGCTAGGGTTAGTGTCTGGTCCAGGAACGTCGCCATACCCGAAGCGACTCCAGTGTCATGATCTCCCTCGATGGATGAAGTGAGGGCCCATGCGAAGGGGCAGCTCAACTGTAGGGTTAGAGTTCGAGCCCGGCGTAGTTTTCGGTGGAGGGTCTTGTCTCTGGGCAGAATTAATGTTAAGGTTAAGTCCCAGGAGGCCCCGGCGCCAAAACATCAGCAAGGCAGTGGTCTCCCCAAAGGGCTAAGAGGAGTGCACAACGGAGGTGCCGGTCAGGATCAGTCTTTGGATACCAAGGCCACACACGTCGATGGGACCCTGGTCGGGAGGCCTCAGGAATACTCTAGGGCAGATGCAGCCAGGCCAGCGAAACAACATGGTGAGCTTCCAGGTTCCATGCAGAATGAGCCTCCACCGCTTGTGGACCCCAGGTGTATGATGTTGTTGGACTTTGTTATTGGGTCCCAATGGGGAGAGAGCCTTAGCTAGGGTTATGGTTCAGAGCAAGGAGGTCGCATTGGCCAAAGTGACTCTGGTATCATGATCTCCTTCAATCGCTGAAGTGAGGGCCCTTGCGACCAGGCGGCTCAAATGTAGGGTTAGAGTTCGAGGCACTCTTAGGTTTCAGTGGAGGGTCGAGTTTTGGGGTAGGGTTAGGGTTAGGGGAAGGTCCCATGAGGCTCCATGCCCCGAACCCATGGCAGGGCAGTGGTCTCCCCGAAGGGCTGAGTTGAGGGCACAAGGGAGGGTGCCGATCAGGATCAGTCTTTGGCTGCCAAGGCCACACACGTCGATGGGCCTATGGTCAGGAGGGCCTCAGAAATCCTCTTGGGCACATGCAACCGTGCCTGGGATATGACATGGTGGGACTTCAGGTTCCATTCCGAGTGACCATGCATTGCTTGTTGACCCCAGGGACGTGGTGTTGTCAGACATTGGTATTGGATTCCCATGGGGAGAGAGTTAGTTAGGGTTAGGGTTCGGTCCAGGGTCGTGACCAGGGCCGAAGCGACTCAGGTCTCGTAATCTCCCTCGAGGACTGAAGTGAGGGCACACATATCAAGGCGGCTCAAGTCCAGGGTAGGGTTCGAGGCAGGCTTAGGTTTTGGTGGAGTGGCCCGGTATGGGGTAGGTTGAAGGTTAGAGTTAGGGTTAGGGTTCGGTCAAGGGACGTCGCCAGGGCTGAAGGGACTCCAGTCGCGTAATCTCCCTCGAGGGCTGAAGTGAGGGTCCATGCCAGAAGGCGGCTCCATTGCAGGGTTAGGGTATGAGGCAGGCTTAGGTGGCGGTGGAGGGTCACGGTTCAGGGTACGGTTAGGGTTCGGTTTAGGTCCCAGGAGGCTCCAGGCGCCGAAGACACAGCAGAGCAGTGGTTTCCCCCGAAGGGCTCAGTTGAGGGCACAAGGGAAGCTGTCGGTCAGGATCGGTCTTTGGTTATCTAGGCCAAACACGTGATTGGGCCCCTGGTCCAGGAGGCCTCCGGAATCCTCTCGGGCCACTGCAGCCGGGCCTGGGAAACGACATGGTGAGATTCCAGGATCCATTTGGAGTCAGCCTGAAACGCTTCTGGAACCAAGGCGCCTGGTGTTCTAAGACGTTGGAGTTGGGTCACCATGGGGAGGGAGCCTCATATACGGGTAGGGTTTGGTCCAGGGACTTCGCCAGGGCCGAAGCTACTCCAGTCTCGAGATCTCCCTCCAGGGCTGAAGTGAGGGCCCATGCCAGAGGGCGGCTCCTTTGCAAGATTGGGTTCGAGGCAGGCTTAGGTTGCGGTGGAGGGTCCCAGATCGGGGTAAGGTTAGGGTTAAGGTTAGGTACCAGGAGGCTCCAGGCGCTGAACCCACAGCAGTGCAGTGGTCTCCCAGAAGGCCTCAGATGAGGGCACAAGGGAGGCTGCCTGTCAGGATCCGTCTTTGGCTGCCAAGGCCACACACGTGAATGGGCCCCTGGTCGAGGAGGCCTCCGGAATCCTCTCGGCAGCTGCAGCCGGGCCTGGGAAACGACATGGTAAGCTTCCAGGTTCCATGCCGAGTCAGCCAATACCGCCTATGGACCCCAGGCGCCTGGTGATCTCACACGTTGGAATTGGGTCCCCATTGGGAGGCAGCCTTATCTAGGGTTAGGGTTTGGTCCAGGCACGTGGCCAGGGCCGAAGCGACTCCGGTCTCGTGATCTCCCTCCAGGGCTGAAGTGAGGGCCCATGCCAGAAGAAGGCTCCATTGCAGGGTTAGGGTTTGAGGCAGGCTTAGGTTGCGGTGGAGGTTCCCGGTTAGGGGTACGGTTAGGGTTAGGGTTAGGTCCAAGGAGGATCCAGGCGCCCAACACACAGCAGGGCAGTGGTCTCCCCGAAGGACTGAGTTGAGGGCACAAGGGAGGCGGCCGGTCACGATCCGTTTGGTTGCCAAGGCCACACACGTGATTGGGACCCTGGTCGAAGAGGCCTCCGGAATGCTCTCGGCAGCTGCAGCCGGGCCTGGGAAATCACATGGTGAGCCTCCTGGTTCCATGCCGAGTCAGCCTGCACCTCTTCCGGACCCCAGGCGCGTGGTGTTGTCAGACGTTGGCATTGGGTCCACTTGGGGAGAGAGCCTTAGCTAGGGTTAGGGTTCGGTCCAGGGACGTGGCCAGGGCCGAAGCGACTCCGGTCTCGTGATCTCCCTCGAGGGCTGAAGTGAGGGCCCATGCAGCAA
Source organism: Panthera pardus (assembly GCF_024362965.1). NCBI lineage: Eukaryota > Metazoa > Chordata > Mammalia > Carnivora > Felidae > Panthera > Panthera pardus. The sequence continues at coordinate 109,197 of NW_026526908.1, forward strand.
GGCGGCTCAAGTGCAGGGTTAGGGGTCGAGGCCGGCTTAGGTTTCGGTGGAGGGTCCCCGTTCGGTGTGGGGTTAGGGTTAGGGTTAGGTCCCAGGAGGCTCCAGGCGCCGAACCCACAGCAGGGCAGTGGTCTTCGCGAAGGCCTGAGTTGAGGGCACAAGGGACCGTGCCGGTCAGGATCCGTCTTTGGCTGCCAAGGCCACAGACGTCGATCGGCCCCTGTTCGAGGAGGCCTCCGGAATCCTCTCGGTCAGCTGCACACGGGCCTGGGAAACCACATGGTGAGCTTGCAGCTTTCATGCTGAGTCAGCATGCACCGCCTCTGGAACCCAGGTGCGTGGTCTTGTCAGACTTTGGCATGGGGTCCCCGTGGGGAGGGAGCCTTAGCTAGGGTTAGGGTTCGGTCCAGCGACGTGGCCAGGGCCGTAGCGACTCCGGTCTCGTGATCTCCCTCGAGGGCTGAAGTGAGGGCCCATGCAGCAAGGCGGCTCCATTGCAGGGTTAGGGTTCGAGGCAGGCTTACGTTGCAGTGGAGGGACCCGGTTAGGGGTACGGTTAGGGTTCCGGGTTAGGTCCCAGGAGGCTCCAGGCGCCCAACCCACAGCAGGGCAGTGGTCTCCCCGAAGGGCTGAGTTGAGGGCACAAGGGACTGTGCCGGTCAGGATCCGTCTTTGGCTGCCAAGGCCACACACGTGATTGAGCCCCTGGTCGAGGAGGCCTCTGGAATCCTCTCGGCAGCTGCAGCCTGGCCTGGGAAACGACATGGTGAGTTTCCAGGTTCCATGCCGAGTCAGTCTGCACCTCTTCCGGACCCCAGGCGCGTGGTGTTGTCAGACGTTGGCATTGGGTCCTCTTGGGGAGAGAGCCTTAGCTAGGGTTAGGGTTCGTTCCAGGGACGTGGCCAGGGCCGAAGCGACTCCGGTCTCGTGATCTCGCTCGAGGGCTGAAGTGAGGGCCCATGCAGCAAGGCGGCTCAAGTGCAGGGTTAGGTGTCGAGGCCGGCTTAGGTTTCGGTGGAGGGTCCCCGTTCGGTGTGGGGTTAGGGTTAGGGTTAGGTCCCAGGAGGCTCCAGGCGCCGAACCCACAGCAGGGCAGTGGTCTTCCCGAAGGCCTGAGTTGAGGGCACAAGGGACCGTGCCGGTCAGGATCCGTCTTTGGCTGCCAAGGCCACAGACGTGATTGGGCCCCTGGTCGAGGAGGCCTCCGGAATCCTCTCGGCAGCTGCAGCCGGGACTGGGAAACGACATGGTGAGCTTCCAGGTTCCATGCCGAGTCAGCCTGCACCTCTTCGGACCCCAGGGGCGTGGTGTTGTCAGACGTTGGCTTTGGGTCCTCTTGGGGAGAGAGCCTTAGCTAGGGTTAGGGTTCGGTCCAGGGACGTGGCCAGGGCCGAAGCGACTCCGGTCTCGTGATCTCCCTCGAGGGCTGAAGTGAGGGCCCATGCAGCAAGGCGGCTCAAGTGCAGGGTTAGGGGTCGAGGCCGGCTTAGGTTTCGGTGGAGGGTCGCCGTTCGGTGTGGGGTTAGGGTTAGGGTTAGGTCCCAGGAGGCTCCAGGCGCCGAACCCACAGCAGGGCAGTGGTCTTCCCGAAGGCCTGAGTTGAGGGCACAAGGGACCGTGCCGGTCAGGATCCGTCTTTGGCTGCCAAGGCCACAGACGTCGATCGGTCCCTGTTCGAGGAGGCCTCCGGAATCCTCTCGGTCAGCTGCACACGGGCCTGGGAAACCACATGGTGAGCTTGCAGCTTCCATGCCGAGTCAGCCTGCACCGCCTCTGGACCCCAGGCGCGTGGTCTTGTCAGACTTTGGCATGGGGTCCCCATGGGGAGCGAGCCTTAGCTAGGGTTTGGGTTTGGTCCAGGGACGTCGCCAGGGCTGAATCGACTCCAGTCTCGTGATCTCCCTCGAGGGCTGAAGTGAGGGCCCATGCCAGAAGGCGGCTCCATTGCAGGGTTAGGGTTCGAGGCAGGCTTACGTTGCGGTGGAGGATCCCGGTTCGGGGTACGGTTAGGGTTAGGGTTAGGTCCCAGGAGGCTCCAGGCGCCCAACCCACAGCAGGGCAGTGTTCTCCCCGAAGGGCTGAGTGGAGGGCACAAGGGACCGTGCCGGTCAGGATCCGTCTTTGGCTGCCAAGGCCACACACGTGATTGGGCCCCTGGTCGAGGAGGCCTCCGGAATCCTCTGGGCAGCTGCAGCCGGGCCTGGGAAACGACATGGTGAGCTTCCAGGTTCCATGCCGAGTCAGCCTGCACCTCTTCCGGACCCCAGGCGCGTGGTGTTGTCAGACGTTGGCATTGGGTCCTCTTGGGGAGAGAGCCTTAGCTAGGGTTAGGGTTCGGTCCAGGGACGTGGCCAGGGCCGAAGCGACTCCGGTCTCGTGATCTCCCTCGAGGGCTGAAGTGAGGGCCCATGCAGCAAGGCGGCTCAAGTGCAGGGTTAGGGGTCGAGGCCGGCTTAGGTTTCGGTGGAGGGTCCCCGTTCGGTGTGGGGTTAGGGTTAGGGTTAGGTCCCAGGAGGCTCCAGGCGCCGAATCCACAGCATGGCAGAGGTCTTCCCGAAGGCCTGAGTTGAGGGCACAAGGGACCGTGCCGGTCAGGATCCGTCTTTGGCTGCCAAGGTCACAGACGTCGATCGGCCCCTGTTCGAGGAGGCCTCCGGAATCCTCTCGGTCAGCTGCACACGGGCCTGGGAAACCACATGGTGAGCTTGCAGCTTCCATGCCGAGTCAGCCTGCACCGCCTCTGGACCCCAGGCGCGTTGTCTTGTTAGACTTTGGCATGGGGTCCCCATGGGGAGCGAGCCTTAGCTAGGGTTTGGGTTTGGTCCAGGGACGTCGCCAGGGCTGAATCGACTCCAGTCTCGTGATCTCCCTCGAGGGCTGAAGTGAGGGCCCATGCCAGAAGGCGGCTCCATTGCAGGATTAGGGTTCGAGGCAGGCTTACGTTGCGGTGGAGGGTCCCGGTTCGGGGTACGGTTAGGGTTAGGGTTAGGTCCCAGGAGGCTCCAGGCGCCCAACCCACAGCAGGGCAGTGTTCTCCCCGAAGGGCTGAGTTGAGGGCACAAGGGACCGTGCCGGTCAGGATCCGTCTTTGGCTGCCAAGGCCACACACGTGATTGGGCCCCTGGTCGAGGAGGCCTCCGGAATCCTCTGGGCAGCTGCAGCCGGGCCTGGGAAACGACATGGTGAGCTTCCAGGTTCCATGCCGAGTCAGCCTGCACCTCTTCCGGACCCCAGGCGCGTGGTGTTGTCAGACGTTGGCATTGGGTCCTCTTGGGGAGAGAGCCTTAGCTAGGGATAGGGTTCGGTCCAGGGACGTCGCCAGGGCCGAAGCGAGTCCGGTCTCGTGATCTCCCTCGAGGGCTGAAGTGAGGGCCCATGCAGCAAGGCGGCTCAAGTGCAGGGTTAGGGGTCGAGGCCGGCTTAGGTTTCGGTGGAGGGTCCCCGTTCGGTGTGGGGTTAGGGTTAGGGTTAGCTCCCAGGAGGCTCCAGGCTCCGAACCCACAGCAGGGCAGTGATCTTCCCGAAGGCCTGAGTTGAGGGCACAAGGGACCGTGCCGGTCAGGATCCGTCTTTGGCTGCCTTGGCCACTGACGTCGATCGGCCCCTGTTCGAGGAGTCCTCCGGAATCCTCTCGGTCAGCTGCACACGGGCCTGGGAAACCACATGGTGAGCTTGCAGCTTCCATGCCGAGTCAGCCTGCACCGCCTCTGGACCCCAGGCGCGTGGTCTTGTCAGACTTTGGCATGGGGTCCTCTTGGGGAGGGAGCCTTAGATAGGGTTAGGGTTTGGTCCAGGGACGTCGCCAGGGCTGAATTGACTCGAGTCTCGTGATGTCCCTCGAGTGCTGAAGTGAGGGCCAATGCCAGAAGGCGGCTCCATTGCAGGGTTAGGCTTCGAAGCAGGCTTAGGTTGCGGGGGAGGGTCCCGGTTGGGGTTACGGTTAGGGTTAGGGTTAGGTCCCAGGAAGATCCAGGCGCCCAACCCACAGCAGGGCAGTGTTCTCCCCGAAGGGCTGAGTTGAGGGCACAAGGGACCGTGCCGGTCAGGATCCGTCTTTGGCTGCCAAGGCCACAGACGTGATTGGGCCCCTGGTCGAGGAGGGCTCCGGAATCCTCTGGGCAGCTGCAGCCGGGCCTGGGAAACGACATGGTGAGCTTCCAGGTTCCATGCCGAGTCAGCCTGCACCTCTTCCGGACCCCAGGCGCGTGGTGTTGTCAGACGTTGGCATTGGGTCCTCTTGGGGAGAGAGCCTTAGCTAGGGTTAGGGTTCGGTCCAGGGACGTGGCCAGGGCCGAAGCGACTCCGGTCTCGTGATCTCCCTCGAGGGCTGAAGTGAGGGCCCATGCAGCAAGGCGGCTCAAGTGCAGGGTTAGGGGTCGAGGCCGGCTTAGGTTTCGGTGGAGGGTCCCCGTTCGGTGTGGGGTTAGGGTTAGGGTTAGGTCCCAGGAGGCTCCAGGCGCCGAACCCACAGCAGGGCAGTGGTCTTCCCGAAGGCCTGAGTTGAGGGCACAAGAGACCGTGCCGGTCAGGATCCGTCTTTGGCTGCCAAGGCCACACACGTGATTGGGCCCCTGGTCGAGGAGGCCTCCGGAATCCTCTGGGCAGCTGCAGCCGGGCCTGGGAAACGACATGGTGAGCTTCCAGGTTCCATGCTGAGTCAGCCTGCACCTCTTCCGGACCCCAGGCGCGTGGTGTTGTCAGACGTTGGCATTGGGTCCTCTTGGGGAGAGAGCCTTAGCTAGGGTTAGGGTTCGGTCCAGGGACGTGGCCAGGGCCGAAGCGACTCCGGTCTCGTGATCTCCCTCGAGGGCTGAAGTGAGGGCCCATGCAGCAAGGCGGCTCAAGTGCAGGGTTAGGGGTCGAGGCCGGCTTAGGTTTCGGTGGAGGGTCCCCGTTCGGTGTGGGGTTAGGGTTAGGGTTAGGTCCCAGGAGGCTCCAGGCGCCGAACCCACAGCAGGGCAGTGGTCTTCCCGAAGGCCTGAGTTGAGGGCACAAGAGACCGTGCCGGTCAGGATCCGTCTTTGGCTGCCAAGGCCACAGACGTCGATCGGCCCCTGTTCGAGGAGGCCTCCGGAATCCTCTCGGTCAGCTGCACACGGGCCTGGGAAACCACATGGTGAGCTTGCAGCTTCCATGCCGAGTCAGCCTGCACCGCCTCTGGACCCCAGGCGCGTGGTCTTGTCAGACTTTGGCATGGGGTCCCCATGGGGAGCGAGCCTTAGCTAGGGTTAGGGTTTGGTCCAGGGACGTCGCCAGGGCTGAATCGACTCCAGTCTCGTGATCTCCCTCGAGGGCTGAAGTGAGGGCCCATGCCAGAAGGCGGCTCCATTGCAGGGTTAGGGTTCGAGGCAGGCTTACGTTAAGGTGGAGGATCCCGGTTCGGGGTACGGTTAGGGTTAGGGTTAGGTCCCAGGAGGCTCCAGGCGCCCAACCCACAGCAGGGCAGTGTTCTCCCCGAAGGGCTGAGTGGAGGGCACAAGGGACCGTGCCGGTCAGGATCCGTCTTTGGCTGCCAAGGCCACACACGTGATTGGGCCCCTGGTCGAGGAGGCCTCCGGAATCCTCTGGGCAGCTGCAGCCGGGCCTGGGAAACGACATGGTGAGCTTCCAGGTTCCATGCCGAGTCAGCCTGCACCTCTTCCGGACCCCAGGCGCGTGGTGTTGTCAGACGTTGGCATTGGGTCCTCTTGGGGAGAGAGCCTTAGCTAGGGTTAGGGTTCGGTCCAGGGACGTGGCCAGGGCCGAAGCGACTCCGGTCTCGTGATCTCCCTCGAGGGCTGAAGTGAGGGCCCATGCAGCAAGGCGGCTCAAGTGCAGGGTTAGGGGTCGAGGCCGGCTTAGGTTTCGGTGGAGGGTCCCCGTTCGGTGTGGGGTTAGGGTTAGGGTTAGGTCCCAGGAGGCTCCAGGCGCCGAACCCACAGCAGGGCAGTGGTCTTCCCGAAGGCCTGAGTTGAGGGCACAAGAGACCGTGCCGGTCAGGATCCGTCTTTGGCTGCCAAGGCCACAGACGTCGATCGGCCCCTGTTCGAGGAGGCCTCCGGAATCCTCTCGGTCAGCTGCACACGGGCCTGGGAAACCACATGGTGAGCTTGCAGCTTCCATGCCGAGTCAGCCTGCACCGCCTCTGGACCCAGGCGCGTGGTCTTGTCAGACTTTGGCATGGGGTCCCCATGGGGAGCGAGCCTTAGCTAGGGTTAGGGTTTGGTCCAGGGACGTCGCCAGGGCTGAATCGACTCCAGTCTCGTGATCTCCCTCGAGGGCTGAAGTGAGGGCCCATGCCAGAAGGCGGCTCCATTGCAGGGTTAGGGTTCGAGGCAGGCTTACGTTGCGGTGGAGGATCCCGGTTCGGGGTACGGTTAGGGTTAGGGTTAGGTCCCAGGAGGCTCCAGGCGCCCAACCCACAGCAGGGCAGTGTTCTCCCCGAAGGGCTGAGTGGAGGGCACAAGGGACCGTGCCGGTCAGGATCCGTCTTTGGCTGCCAAGGCCACACACGTGATTGGGCCCCTGGTCGAGGAGGCCTCCGGAATCCTCTGGGCAGCTGCAGCCGGGCCTGGGAAACGACATGGTGAGCTTCCAGGTTCCATGCCGAGTCAGCCTGTACCTCTTCCGGACCCCAGGCGCGTGGTGTGGTCAGACGTTGGCATTGGGTCCTCTTGGGGAGAGAGCCTTAGCTAGGGTTAGGGTTCGGTCCAGGGACGTGGCCAGGGCCGAAGCGACTCCGGTCTCGTGATCTCCCTCGAGGGCTGAAGTGAGGGCCCATGCAGCAAGGCGGCTCAAGTGCAGGGTAAGGGGTCGAGGCCGGCTTAGGTTTCGGTGGAGGGTCCCCGTTCGGTGTGGGGTTAGGGTTAGGGTTAGGTCCCAGGAGGCTCCAGGCGCCGAATCCACAGCATGGCAGAGGTCTTCCCGAAGGCCTGAGTTGAGGGCACAAGAGACCGTGCCGGTCAGGATCCGTCTTTGGCTGCCAAGGTCACAGACGTCGATCGGCCCCTGTTCGAGGAGGCCTCCGGAATCCTCTTGGTCAGCTGCACACGGGCCTGGGAAACCACATGGTGAGCTTGCAGCTTCCATGCCGAGTCAGCCTGCACCGCCTCTGGACCCCAGGCGCGTTGTCTTGTTAGACTTTGGCATGGGGTCCCCATGGGGAGCGAGCCTTAGCTAGGGTTAGGGTTTGGTCCAGGGACGTCGCCAGGGCTGAATCGACTCCAGTCTCGTGATCTCCCTCGAGGGCTGAAGTGAGGGCCCATGCCAGAAGGCGGCTCCATTGCAGGGTTAGGTTTCGAGGCAGGCTTAAGTTGCGGTGGAGGATCCCGGTTCGGGGTACGGTTAGGGTTAGGGTTAGGTCCCAGGAGGCTCCAGGCGCCCAACCCACAGCAGGGCAGTGTTCTCCCCGAAGGGCTGAGTTGAGGGCACAAGGGACCGTGCCGGTCAGGATCCGTCTTTGGCTGCCAAGGCCACACAGTGATTGGGCCCCTGGTCGAGGAGGCCTCCGGAATCCTCTGGGCAGCTGCAGCCGGGCCTGGGAAACGACATGGTGAGCTTCCAGGTTCCATGCCGAGTCAGTCTGCACCTCTTCCGGACCCCAGGCGCGTGGTGTTGTCAGACGTTGGCATTGGGTCCTCTTGGGGAGAGAGCCTTAGCTAGGGTTAGGGTTCGGTCCAGGGACGTGGCCAGGGCCGAAGCGACTCCGGTCTCGTGATCTCCCTCGAGGGCTGAAGTGAGGGCCCATGCAGCAAGGCGGCTCAAGTGCAGGGTTAGGGGTCGAGGCCGGCTTAGGTTTCGGTGGAGGGTCCCCGTTCGGTGTGGGGTTAGGGTTAGGGTTAGGTCCCAGGAGGCTCCAGGCGCCGAACCCACAGCAGGGCAGTGGTCTTCCCGAAGGCCTGAGTTGAGGGCACAAGAGACCGTGCCGGTCAGGATCCGTCTTTGGCTGCCAAGGCCACAGACGTCGATCGGCCCCTGTTCGAGGAGGCCTCCGGAATCCTCTCGGTCAGCTGCACACGGGCCTGGGAAACCACATGGTGAGCTTGCAGCTTCCATGCCGAGTCAGCCTGCACCGCCTCTGGACCCCAGGCGCGTGGTCTTGTCAGACTTTGGCATGGGGTCCCCATGGGGAGCGAGCCTTAGCTAGGGTTAGGGTTTGGTCCAGGGACGTCGCCAGGGCTGAATCGACTCCAGTCTCGTGATCTCCCTCGAGGGCTGAAGTGAGGGCCCATGCCAGAAGGCGGCTCCATTGCAGGGTTAGGGTTCGAGGCAGGCTTACGTTAAGGTGGAGGATCCCCGTTCGGGGTACGGTTAGGGTTAGGGTTAGGTCCCAGGAGGCTCCAGGCGCCCAACCCACAGCAGGGCAGTGTTCTCCCCGAAGGGCTGAGTGGAGGGCACAAGGGACCGTGCCGGTCAGGATCCGTCTTTGGCTGCCAAGGCCACACACGTGATTGGGCCCCTGGTCGAGGAGGCCTCCGGAATCCTCTGGGCAGCTGCAGCCGGGCCTGGGAAACGACATGGTGAGTTCCAGGTTCCATGCCGAGTCAGCCTGCACCTCTTCCGGACCCCAGGCGCGTGGTGTTGTCAGACGTTGGCATTGGGTCCTCTTGGGGAGAGAGCCTTAGCTAGGGTTAGGGTTCGGTCCAGGGACGTGGCCAGGGCCGAAGCGACTCCGTTCTCGTGATCTCCCTCAAGGGCTGAAGTGAGGGCCGATGCAGCAAGGCGGCTCAAGTGCAGGGTTAGGGGTCGAGGCCGGCTTAGGTTTCGGTGGAGGGTTCCCGTTCGGTGTGGGGTTAGGGTTAGGGTTAGGTCCCAGGAGGCTCCAGGCGCCGAAGCCACAGCAGGGCAGTGGTCTTCCCGAAGGCCTGAGTTGAGGGCACAAGGGACCGTGCCGGTCAGGATCCCTCTTTGGCTGCCAAGGCCACAGACGTCGATCGGCCCCTGTTCGAGGAGGCCTCCGGAATCCTCTCGGTCAGCTGCACACGGGCCTGGGAAACCACATGGTGAGCTTGCAGCTTCCATGCCGAGTCAGCCTGCACCGCCTCTGGACCCCAGGCGCGTGGTCTTGTCAGACTTTGGCGTGGGGTCCCCATGGGGAGGGAGCCTTAGCTAGGGTTAGGGTTTGGTCCAGGGACGTCGCCAGGGCTGAATCGACTCCAGTCTCGTGATCTCCCTCGAGGGCTGAGGTGAGGGCCCATGCCAGAAGGCGGCTCCATTGCAGGGTTAGGGTTCGAGGCAGGCTTACGTTGCGGTGGAGGGTCCCGGTTCGGGGTACGGTTAGGGTTAGGGTTAGGTCCCAGGAGGCTCCAGGCGCCCAACCCACAGCAGGGCAGTGTTCTCCCCGAAGGGCTGAGTGGAGGGCACAAGGGACCGTGCCGGTCAGGATCCGTCTTTGGCTGCCAAGGCCACACACGTGATTGGGCCCCTGGTCGAGGAGGCCTCCGGAATCCTCGGGGCAGCTGCAGCCGGGCCTGGGAAACGACATGGTGAGCTTCCAGGTTCCATGCCGAGTCAGCCTGCACCTCTTCCGGACCCCAGGCGCGTGGTGTTGTCAGACGTTGGCATTGGGTCCTCTTGGGGAGAGAGCCTTAGCTAGGGATAGGGTTCGGTCCAGGGACGTGGCCAGGGCCGAAGCGACTCCGGTCTCGTGATCTCCCTCGAGGGCTGAAGTGAGGGCCCATGCAGCAAGGCGGCTCAAGTGCAGGGTTAGGGGTCGAGGCCGGCTTAGGTTTCGGTGGAGGGTCCCCGTTCGGTGTGGGGTTAGGGTTAGGGTTAGGTCCCAGGAGGCTCCAGGCGCCGAAGCCACAGCAGGGCAGTGGTCTTCCCGAAGGCCTGAGTTGAGGGCACAAGGGACCGTGCCGGTCAGGATCCGTCTTTGGCTGCCAAGGCCACAGACGTCGATCGGCCCCTGTTCGAGGAGGCCTCCGGAATCCTCTCGGTCAGCTGCACACGGGCCTGGGAAACCACATGGTGCGCTTGCAGCTTCCATGCCGAGTCAGCCTGCACCGCCTCTGGACCCCAGGCGCGTGGTCTTGTCAGACTTTGGCATGGGGTCCCCATGGGGAGGGAGCCTTAGCTAGGGTTAGGGTTTGGTCCAGGGACGTCGCCAGGCCTGAATCGACTCCAGTCTCGTGATCTCCCTCGAGGGCTGAGGTGAGGGCCCATGCCAGAAGGCGGCTCCATTGCAGGGTTAGGGTTCGAGGCAGGCTTACGTTGCGGTGGAGGGTCCCGGTTCGGGGTACGGTTAGGGTTAGGGTTAGGTCCCAGGAGGCTCCAGGCGCCCAACCCACAGCAGGGCAGTGTTCTCCCCGAAGGGCTGAGTGGAGGGCACAAGGGTCCGTGCCGGTCAGGATCCGTCTTTGGCTGCCAAGGCCACACACGTGATTGGGCCCCTGGTCGAGGAGGCCTCCGGAATCCTCTGGGCAGCTGCAGCCGGGCCTGGGAAACGACATGGTGAGCTTCCAGGTTCCATGCCGAGTCAGCCTGCACCTCTTCCGGACCCCAGGCGCGTGGTGTTGTCAGACGTTGGCATTGGGTCCTCTTGGGGAGAGAGCCTTAGCTAGGGTTAGGGTTCGGTCCAGGGACGTGGCCATGGCCGAAGCGAGTCCGGTCTCGTGATCTCCCTCGAGGGCTGAAGTGAGGGCCCATGCAGCAAGGCGGCTCAATTGCAGGGTTAGGGGTCGAGGCCGGCTTAGGTTTCGGTGGAGGGTCCCCATTCGGTGTGGGGTTAGGGTTAGGGTTAGGTCCCAGGAGGCTCCAGGCGCCGAATCCACAGCATGGCAGAGGTCTTCCCGAAGGCCTGAGTTGAGGGCACAAGAGACCGTGCCGGTCAGGATCCGTCTTTGGCTGCCAAGGTCACAGACGTCGATCGGCCCCTGTTCGAGGAGGCCTCCGGAATCCTCTTGGTCAGCTGCACACGGGCCTGGGAAACCACATGGTGAGCTTGCAGCTTCCATGCCGAGTCAGCCTGCACCGCCTCTGGACCCCAGGCGCGTTGTCTTGTTAGACTTTGGCATGGGGTCCCCATGGGGAGGGAGCCTTAGCTAGGGTTAGGGTTTGGTCCAGGGACGTCGCCAGGGCTGAATCGACTCCAGTCTCGTGATCTCCCTCGAGGGCTGAAGTGAGGGCCCATGCCAGAAGGCGGCTCCATTGCAGGGTTAGGTTTCGAGGCAGGCTTACGTTGCGGTGGAGGATCCCGGTTCGGGGTACGGTTAGGGTTAGGGTTAGGTCCCAGGAGGCTCCAGGCGCCCAACCCACAGCAGGGCAGTGTTCTCCCCGAAGGGCTGAGTTGAGGGCACAAGGGGCCGTGCCGGTCAGGATCCGTCTTTGGCTGCCAAGGCCACACACGTGATTGGGCCCCTGGTCGAGGAGGCCTCCGGAATCCTCTGGGCAGCTGCAGCCGGGCCTGGGAAACGACATGGTGAGCTTCCAGGTTCCATGCCGAGTCAGCCTGCACCTCTTCCGGACCCCAGGCGCGTGGTGTTGTCAGACGTTGGCATTGGGTCCTCTTGGGGAGAGAGCCTTAGCTAGGGTTAGGGTTCGGGCCAGGGACGTGGCCAGGGCCGAAGCGACTCCGGTCTCGTGATCTCCCTCGAGGGCTGAAGTGAGGGCCCATGCAGCAAGGCGGCTCAAGTGCAGGGTGAGGGGTCGAGGCCGGCTTAGGTTTCGGTGGAGGGTCCCCGTTCGGTGTGGGGTTAGGGTTAGGGTTAGGTCCCAGGAGGCTCCAGGCGCCGAACCCACAGCAGGGCAGTGGTCTTCCCGAAGGCCTGAGTTGAGGGCACAAGAGACCGTGCCGGTCAGGATCCGTCTTTGGCTGCCAAGGCCACAGACGTCGATCGGCCCCTGTTCGAGGAGGCCTCCGGAATCCTCTCGGTCAGCTGCACACGGGCCTGGGAAACCACATGGTGAGCTTGCAGCTTCCATGCCGAGTCAGCCTGCACCGCCTCTGGACCCCAGGCGCGTGGTCTTGTCAGACTTTGGCATGGGGTCCCCATGGGGAGCGAGCCTTAGCTAGGGTTAGGGTTTGGTCCAGGGACGTCGCCAGGGCTGAATCGACTCCAGTCTCGTGATCTCCCTCGAGGGCTGAAGTGAGGGCCCATGCCAGAAGGCGGCTCCATTGCAGGGTTAGGGTTCGAGGCAGGCTTACGTTGCGGTGGAGGATCCCGGTTCGGGGTACGGTTAGGGTTAGGGTTAGGTCCCAGGAGGCTCCAGGCGCCCAACCCACAGCAGGGCAGTGTTCTCCCCGAAGGGCTGAGTGGAGGGCACAAGGGACCGTGCCGGTCAGGATCCGTCTTTGGCTGCCAAGGCCACACACGTGATTGGGCCCCTGGTCGAGGAGGCCTCCGGAATCCTCTGGGCAGCTGCAGCCGGGCCTGGGAAACGACATGGTGAGCTTCCAGGTTCCATGCCGAGTCAGCCTGCACCTCTTCCGGACCCCAGGCGCGTGGTGTTGTCAGACGTTGGCATTGGGTCCTCTTGGGGAGAGAGCCTTAGCTAGTGTTAGGGTTCGGTCCAGGGACGTGGCCAGGGCCGAAGCGACTCCGGTCTCGTGATCTCCCTCGAGGGCTGAAGTGAGGGCTCATGCAGCAAGGCGGCTCAAGTGCAGGGTTAGGGGTCGAGGCCGGCTTAGGTTTCGGTGGAGGGTCCCCGTTCGGTGTGGGGTTAGGGTTAGGGTTAGGTCCCAGGAGGCTCCAGGCGCCGAACCCACAGCAGGGCAGTGGTCTTCCCGAAGGCCTGAGTTGAGGGCACAAGAGACCGTGCCGGTCAGGATCCGTCTTTTGCTGCCAAGGCCACAGACGTCGATCGGCCCCTGTTCTAGGAGCCCTCCGGAATCCTCTCGGTCAGCTGCACACGGGCCTGGGAATCCACATGGTGAGCTTGCAGCTTCCATGCCGAGTCAGCCTGCACCGCCTCTGGACCCCAGGCGCGTGGTCTTGTCAGACTTTGGCATGGGGTCCCCATGGGGAGCGAGCCTTAGCTACGGTTAGGGTTTGGTCCAGGGACGTCGCCAGGGCTGAATCGACTCCAGTCTCGTGATCTCCCTCGAGGGCTGAAGTGAGGGCCCATGCCAGAAGGCGGCTCCATTGCAGGGTTAGGGTTCGAGGCAGGCTTACGTTGCGGTGGAGGATCCCGGTTCGGGGTACGGTTAGGGTTAGGGTTAGGTCCCAGGAGGCTCCAGGCGCCCAACCCACATCAGGGCAGTGTTCTCCCCGAAGGGCTGAGTGGAGGGCAAAAGGGACCGTGCCGGTCAGGATCCGTCTTTGGCTGCCAACGCCACACACGTGATTGGGCCCCTGGTCGAGGAGGCCTCCGGAATCCTCTGGGCAGCTGCAGCCGGGCCTGGGAAACGACATGGTGAGCTTCCAGGTTCCATGCCGAGTCAGCCTGCACCTCTTCCGGACCCCAGGCGCGTGGTGTGGTCAGACGTTGGCATTGGGTCCTCTTGGGGAGAGAGCCTTAGCTAGGGTTAGGGTTCGGTCCAGGGACGTGGCCAGGGCCGAAGCGACTCCGGTCTCGTGATCTCCCTCGAGGGCTGAAGTGAGGGCCCATGCAGCAAGGCGGCTCAAGTGCAGGGTAAGGGGTCGAGGCCGGCTTAGGTTTCGGTGGAGGGTCCCCGTTCGGTGTGGGGTTAGGGTTAGGGTTAGGTCCCAGGAGGTTCCAGGCGCCGAATCCACAGCATGGCAGAGGTCTTCCCGAAGGCCTGAGTTGAGGGCACAAGAGACCGTGCCGGTCAGGATCCGTCTTTGGCTGCCAAGGTCACAGACGTCGATCGGCCCCTGTTCGAGGAGGCCTCCGGAATCCTCTTGGTCAGCTGCACACGGGCCTGGGAAACCACATGGTGAGCTTGCAGCTTCCATGCCGAGTCAGCCTGCACCGCCTCTGGACCCCAGGCGCGTTGTCTTGTTAGACTTTGGCATGGGGTCCCCATGGGGAGCGAGCCTTAGCTAGGGTTAGGGTTTGGTCCAGGGACGTCGCCAGGGCTGAATCGACTCCAGTCTCGTGATCTCCCTCGAGGGCTGAAGTGAGGGCCCATGCCAGAAGGCGGCTCCATTGCAGGGTTAGGTTTCGAGGCAGGCTTACGTTGCGGTGGAGGATCCCGGTTCGGGGTACGGTTAGGGTTAGGGTTAGGTCCCAGGAGGCTCCAGGCGCCCAACCCACAGCAGGGCAGTGTTCTCCCCGAAGGGCTGAGTTGAGGGCACAAGGGACCGTGCCGGTCAGGATCCGTCTTTGGCTGCCAAGGCCACACACGTGATTGGGCCCCTGGTCGAGGAGGCCTCCGGAATCCTCTGGGCAGCTGCAGCCGGGCCTGGGAAACGACATGGTGAGCTTCCAGGTTCCATGCCGAGTCAGCCTGCACCTCTTCCGGACCCCAGGCGCGTGGTGTTGTCAGACGTTGGCATTGGGTCCTCTTGGGGAGAGAGCCTTAGCTAGGGTTAGGGTTCGGTCCAGGGACGTGGCCAGGGCCGAAGCGACTCCGGTCTCGTGATCTCCCTCGAGGGCTGAAGTGAGGGCCCATGCAGCAAGGCGGCTCAAGTGCAGGGTGAGGGGTCGAGGCCGGCTTAGGTTTCGGTGGAGGGTCCCCGTTCGGTGTGGGGTTAGGGTTAGGGTTAGGTCCCAGGAGGCTCCAGGCGCCGAACCCACAGCAGGGCAGTGGTCTTCCCGAAGGCCTGAGTTGAGGGCACAAGAGACCGTGCCGGTCAGGATCCGTCTTTGGCTGCCAAGGCCACAGACGTCGATCGGCCCCTGTTCGAGGAGGCCTCCGGAATCCTCTCGGTCAGCTGCACACGGGCCTGGGAAACCACATGGTGAGCTTGCAGCTTCCATGCCGAGTCAGCCTGCACCGCCTCTGGACCCCAGGCGCGTGGTCTTGTCAGACTTTGGCATGGGGTCCCCATGGGGAGCGAGCCTTAGCTAGGGTTAGGGTTTGGTCCAGGGACGTCGCCAGGGCTGAATCGACTCCAGTCTCGTGATCTCCCTCGAGGGCTGAAGTGAGGGCCCATGCCAGAAGGCGGCTCCATTGCAGGGTTAGGGTTCGAGGCAGGCTTACGTTGCGGTGGAGGATCCCCGTTCGGGGTACGGTTAGGGTTAGGGTTAGGTCCCAGGAGGCTCCAGGCGCCCAACCCACAGCAGGGCAGTGTTCTCCCCGAAGGGCTGAGTGGAGGGCACAAGGGACCGTGCCGGTCAGGATCCGTCTTTGGCTGCCAAGGCCACACACGTGATTGGGCCCCTGGTCGAGGAGGCCTCCGGAATCCTCTGGGCAGCTGCAGCCGGGCCTGGGAAACGACATGGTGAGCTTCCAGGTTCCATGCCGAGTCAGCCTGCACCTCTTCCGGACCCCAGGCGCGTGGTGTTGTCAGACGTTGGCATTGGGTCCTCTTGGGGAGAGAGCCTTAGCTAGGGTTAGGGTTCGGTCCAGGGACGTGGCCAGGGCCGAAGCGACTCCGGTCTCGTGATCTCCCTCGAGGGCTGAAGTGAGGGCCCATGCAGCAAGGCGGCTCAAGTGCAGGGTTAGGGGTCGAGGCCGGCTTAGGTTTCGGTGGAGGGTCCCCGTTCGGTGTGGGGTTAGGGTTAGGGTTAGGTCCCAGGAGGCTCCAGGCGCCGAACCCACAGCAGGGCAGTGGTCTTCCCGAAGGCCTGAGTTGAGGGCACAAGAGACCGTGCCGGTCAGGATCCGTCTTTGGCTGCCAAGGCCACAGACGTCGATCGGCCCCTGTTCGAGGAGGCCTCCGGAATCCTCTCGGTCAGCTGCACACGGGCCTGGGAAACCACATGGTGAGCTTGCAGCTTCCATGCCGAGTCAGCCTGCACCGCCTCTGGACCCCAGGCGCGTGGTCTTGTCAGACTTTGGCATGGGGTCCCCATGGGGAGCGAGCCTTAGCTAGGGTTAGGGTTTGGTCCAGGGACGTCGCCAGGGCTGAATCGACTCCAGTCTCGTGATCTCCATCGAGGGCTGAAGTGAGGGCCCATGCCAGAAGGCGGCTCCATTGCAGGGTTAGGGTTCGAGGCAGGCTTACGTTGCGGTGGAGGGTCCCGGTTCGGGGTACGGTTAGGGTTAGGGTTAGGTCCCAGGAGGCTCCAGGCGCCCAACCCACAGCAGGGCAGTGTTCTCCCCGAAGGGCTGAGTGGAGGGCACAAGGGACCGTGCCGGTCAGGATCCGTCTTTGGCTGCCAAGGCCACACACGTGATTGGGCCCCTGGTCGAGGAGGCCTCCGGAATCCTCTGGGCAGCTGCAGCCGGGCCTGGGAAACGACATGGTGAGCTTCCAGGTTCCATACCGAGTCAGCCTGCACCTCTTCCGGACCCCAGGCGCGTGGTGTTGTCAGACGTTGGCATTGGGTCCTCTTGGGGAGAGAGCCTTAGCTAGGGTTAGGGTTCGGTCCAGGGACGTGGCCAGGGCCGAAGCGACTCCGGTCTCGTGATCTCCCTCGAGGGCTG
Source organism: Panthera pardus (assembly GCF_024362965.1). NCBI lineage: Eukaryota > Metazoa > Chordata > Mammalia > Carnivora > Felidae > Panthera > Panthera pardus. Next base: position 125,611 of record NW_026526908.1, read on the forward strand.
AAGTGAGGGCCCATGCAGCAAGGCGGCTCAAGTGCAGGGTTAGGGGTCGAGGCCGGCTTAGGTTTCGGTGGAGGGTCCCCGTTCGGTGTGGGGTTAGGGTTAGGGTTAGGTCCCAGGAGGCTCCAGGCGCCGAACCCACAGCAGGGCAGTGGTCTTCCCGAAGGCCTGAGTTGAGGGCACAAGAGACCGTGCCGGTCAGGATCCGTCTTTGGCTGCCAAGGCCACAGACGTCGATCGGCCCCTGTTCGAGGAGGCCTCCGGAATCCTCTCGGTCAGCTGCACACGGGCCTGGGAAACCACATGGTGAGCTTGCAGCTTCCATGCCGAGTCAGCCTGCACCGCCTCTGGACCCCAGGCGCGTGGTCTTGTCAGACTTTGGCATGGGGTCCCCATGGGGAGCGAGCCTTAGCTAGGGTTAGGGTTTGGTCCAGGGACCTCGCCAGGGCTGAATCGACTCCAGTCTCGTGATCTCCCTCGAGGGCTGAAGTGAGGGCCCATGCCAGAAGGCGGCTCCATTGCAGGGTTAGGGTTCGAGGCAGGCTTACGTTGCGGTGGAGGGTCCCGGTTCGGGGTACGGTTAGGGTTAGGGTTAGGTCCCAGGAGGCTCCAGGCGCCCAACCCACAGCAGGGCAGTGTTCTCCCCGAAGGGCTGAGTGGAGGGCACAAGGGACCGTGCCGGTCAGGATCCGTCTTTGGCTGCCAAGGCCACACACGTGATTGGGCCCCTGGTCGAGGAGGCCTCCGGAATCCTCTGGGCAGCTGCAGCCGGGCCTGGGAAACGACATGGTGAGCTTCCAGGTTCCATGCCGAGTCAGCCTGCACCTCTTCCGGACCCCAGGCGCGTGGTGTTGTCAGACGTTGGCATTGGGTCCTCTTGGGGAGAGAGCCTTAGCTAGGGTTAGGGTTCGGTCCAGGGACGTGGCCAGGGCCGAAGCGACTCCGGTCTCGTGATCTCCCTCGAGGGCTGAATTGAGGGCCCATGCAGCAAGGCGGCTCAAGTGCAGGGTTAGGGGTCGAGGCCGGCTTAGGTTTCGGTGGAGGGTCCCCGTTCGGTGTGGGGTTAGGGTTAGGGTTAGGTCCCAGGAGGCTCCAGGCGCCGAACCCACAGCAGGGCAGTGGTCTTCCCGAAGGCCTGAGTTGAGGGCACAAGAGACCGTGCCGGTCAGGATCCGTCTTTGGCTGCCAAGGCCACAGACGTCGATCGGCCCCTGTTCGAGGAGGCCTCCGGAATCCTCTCGGTCAGCTGCACACGGGCCTGGGAAACCACATGGTGAGCTTGCAGCTTCCATGCCGAGTCAGCCTGCACCGCCTCTGGACCCCAGGCGCGTGGTCTTGTCAGACTTTGGCATGGGGTCCCCATGGGGAGCGAGCCTTAGCTAGGGTTAGGGTTTGGTCCAGGGACGTCGCCAGGGCTGAATCGACTCCAGTCTCGTGATCTCCCTCGAGGGCTGAAGTGAGGGCCCATGCCAGAAGGCGGCTCCATTGCAGGGTTAGGGTTCGAGGCAGGCTTACGTTGCGGTGGAGGATCCCCGTTCGGGGTACGGTTAGGGTTAGGGTTAGGTCCCAGGAGGCTCCAGGCGCCCAACCCACAGCAGGGCAGTGTTCTCCCCGAAGGGCTGAGTGGAGGGCACAAGGGACCGTGCCGGTCAGGATCCGTCTTTGGCTGCCAAGGCCACACACGTGATTGGGCCCCTGGTCGAGGAGGCCTCCGGAATCCTCTGGGCAGCTGCAGCCGGGCCTGGGAAACGACATGGTGAGCTTCCAGGTTCCATGCCGAGTCAGCCTGCACCTCTTCCGGACCACAGGCGCGTGGTGATGTCAGACGTTGGCATTGGGTCCTCTTGGGGAGAGAGCCTTAGCTAGTGTTAGGGTTCGGTCCAGGGACGTGGCCAGGGCCGAAGCGACTCCGGTCTCGTGATCTCCCTCGAGGGCTGAAGTGAGGGCCCATGCAGCAAGGCGGCTCAAGTGCAGGGTAAGGGGTCGAGGCCGGCTTAGGTTTCGGTGGAGGGTCCCCGTTCGGTGTGTGGTTAGGGTTAGGGTTAGGTCCCAGGAGGCTCCAGGCGCCGAAGCCACAGCAGGGCAGTGGTCTTCCCGAAGGCCTGAGTTGAGGGCACAAGGGACCGTGCCGGTCAGGATCCGTCTTTGGCTGCCAAGGCCACAGACGTCGATCGGCCCCTGTTCGAGGAGGCCTCCGGAATCCTCTCGGTCAGCTGCACACGGGCCTGGGAAACCACATGGTGAGCTTGCAGCTTCCATGCCGAGTCAGCCTGCACCGCCTCTGGACCCCAGGCGCGTGGTCTTGTCAGACTTTGGCATGGGGTCCCCATGGGGAGCGAGCCTTAGCTAGGGTTAGGGTTTGGTCCAGGGACGTCGCCAGGGCTGAATCGACTCCAGTCTCGTGATCTCCCTCGAGGGCTGAAGTGAGGGCCCATGCCAGAAGGCGGCTCCATTGCAGGGTTAGGGTTCGAGGCAGGCTTACGTTGCGGTGGAGGGTCCCGGTTCGGGGTACGGTTAGGGTTAGGGTTAGGTCCCAGGAGGCTCCAGGCGCCCAACCCACAGCAGGGCAGTGTTCTCCCCGAAGGGCTGAGTGGAGGGCACAAGGGACCGTGCCGGTCAGGATCCGTCTTTGGCTGCCAAGGCCACACACGTGATTGGGCCCCTGGTCGAGGAGGCCTCCGGAATCCTCTGGGCAGCTGCAGCCGGGCCTGGGAAACGACATGGTGAGCTTCCAGGTTCCATGCCGAGTCAGCCTGCACCTCTTCCGGACCCCAGGCGCGTGGTGTTGTCAGACGTTGGCATTGGGTCCTCTTGGGGAGAGAGCCTTAGCTAGGGTTAGGGTTCGGTCCAGGGACGTGGCCAGGGCCGAAGCGACTCCGGTCTCGTGATCTCCCTCGAGGGCTGAAGTGAGGGCCCATGCAGCAAGGCGGCTCAAGTGCAGGGTGAGGGGTCGAGGCCGGCTTAGGTTTCGGTGGAGGGTCCCCGTTCGGTGTGGGGTTAGGGTTAGGGTTAGGTCCCAGGAGGCTCCAGGCGCCGAACCCACAGCAGGGCAGTGGTCTTCCCGAAGGCCTGAGTTGAGGGCACAAGAGACCGTGCCGGTCAGGATCCGTCTTTGGCTGCCAAGGCCACAGACGTCGATCGGCCCCTGTTCGAGGAGGCCTCCGGAATCCTCTCGGTCAGCTGCACACGGGCCTGGGAAACCACATGGTGAGCTTGCAGCTTCCATGCCGAGTCAGCCTGCACCGCCTCTGGACCCCAGGCGCGTGGTCTTGTCAGACTTTGGCATGGGGTCCCCATGGGGAGCGAGCCTTAGCTAGGGTTAGGGTTTGGTCCAGGGACGTCGCCAGGGCTGAATCGACTCCAGTCTCGTGATCTCCCTCGAGGGCTGAAGTGAGGGCCCATGCCAGAAGGCGGCTCCATTGCAGGGTTAGGGTTCGAGGCAGGCTTACGTTGCGGTGGAGGATCCCGGTTCGGGGTACGGTTAGGGTTAGGGTTAGGTCCCAGGAGGCTCCAGGCGCCCAACCCACAGCAGGGCAGTGTTCTCCCCGAAGGGCTGAGTGGAGGGCACAAGGGACCGTGCCGGTCAGGATCCGTCTTTGGCTGCCAAGGCCACACACGTGATTGGGCCCCTGGTCGAGGAGGCCTCCGGAATCCTCTGGGCAGCTGCAGCCGGGCCTGGGAAACGACATGGTGAGCTTCCAGGTTCCATGCCGAGTCAGCCTGCACCTCTTCCGGACCCCAGGCGCGTGGTGTTGTCAGACGTTGGCATTGGGTCCTCTTGGGGAGAGAGCCTTAGCTAGTGTTAGGGTTCGGTCCAGGGACGTGGCCAGGGCCGAAGCGACTCCGGTCTCGTGATCTCCCTCGAGGGCTGAAGTGAGGGCCCATGCAGCAAGGCGGCTCAAGTGCAGGGTGAGGGGTCGAGGCCGGCTTAGGTTTCGGTGGAGGGTCCCCGTTCGGTGTGGGGTTAGGGTTAGGGTTAGGTCCCAGGAGGCTCCAGGCGCCGAACCCACAGCAGGGCAGTGGTCTTCCCGAAGGCCTGAGTTGAGGGCACAAGAGACCGTGCCGGTCAGGATCCGTCTTTGGCTGCCAAGGCCACAGACGTCGATCGGCCCCTGTTCGAGGAGGCCTCCGGAATCCTCTCGGTCAGCTGCACACGGGCCTGGGAAACCACATGGTGAGCTTGCAGCTTCCATGCCGAGTCAGCCTGCACCGCCTCTGGACCCCAGGCGCGTGGTCTTGTCAGACTTTGGCATGGGGTCCCCATGGGGAGCGAGCCTTAGCTAGGGTTTGGGTTTGGTCCAGGGACGTCGCCAGGGCTGAATCGACTCCAGTCTCGTGATCTCCCTCGAGGGCTGAAGTGAGGGCCCATGCCAGAAGGCGGCTCCATTGCAGGGTTAGGTTTCGAGGCAGGCTTACGTTGCGGTGGAGGGTCCCGGTTCGGGGTACGGTTAGGGTTAGGGTTAGGTCCCAGGAGGCTCCAGGCGCCCAACCCACAGCAGGGCAGTGTTCTCCCCGAAGGGCTGAGTGGAGGGCACAAGGGACCGTGCCGGTCAGGATCCGTCTTTGGCTGCCAAGGCCACACACGTGATTGGGCCCCTGGTCGAGGAGGCCTCCGGAATCCTCTGGGCAGCTGCAGCCGGGCCTGGGAAACGACATGGTGAGCTTCCAGGTTCCATGCCGAGTCAGCCTGCACCTCTTCCGGACCCCAGGCGCGTGGTGTTGTCAGACGTTGGCATTGGGTCCTCTTGGGGAGAGAGCCTTAGCTAGGGTTAGGGTTCGGTCCAGGGACGTGGCCAGGGCCGAAGCGACTCCGGTCTCGTGATCTCCCTCGAGGGCTGAAGTGAGGGCCCATGCAGCAAGGCGGCTCAAGTGCAGGGTGAGGGGTCGAGGCCGGCTTAGGTTTCGGTGGAGGGTCCCCGTTCGGTGTGGGGTTAGGGTTAGGGTTAGGTCCCAGGAGGCTCCAGGCGCCGAACCCACAGCAGGGCAGTGGTCTTCCCGAAGGCCTGAGTTGAGGGCACAAGAGACCGTGCCGGTCAGGATCCGTCTTTGGCTGCCAAGGCCACAGACGTCGATCGGCCCCTGTTCGAGGAGGCCTCCGGAATCCTCTCGGTCAGCTGCACACGGGCCTGGGAAACCACATGGTGAGCTTGCAGCTTCCATGCCGAGTCAGCCTGCACCGCCTCTGGACCCCAGGCGCGTGGTCTTGTCAGACTTTGGCATGGGGTCCCCATGGGGAGCGAGCCTTAGCTAGGGTTAGGGTTTGGTCCAGGGACGTCGCCAGGGCTGAATCGACTCCAGTCTCGTGATCTCCCTCGAGGGCTGAAGTGAGGGCCCATGCCAGAAGGCGGCTCCATTGCAGGGTTAGGGTTCGAGGCAGGCTTACGTTGCGGTGGAGGATCCCGGTTCGGGGTACGGTTAGGGTTAGGGTTAGGTCCCAGGAGGCTCCAGGCGCCCAACCCACAGCAGGGCAGTGTTCTCCCCGAAGGGCTGAGTGGAGGGCACAAGGGACCGTGCCGGTCAGGATCCGTCTTTGGCTGCCAAGGCCACACACGTGATTGGGCCCCTGGTCGAGGAGGCCTCCGGAATCCTCTGGGCAGCTGCAGCCGGGCCTGGGAAACGACATGGTGAGCTTCCAGGTTCCATGCCGAGTCAGCCTGCACCTCTTCCGGACCCCAGGCGCGTGGTGTTGTCAGACGTTGGCATTGGGTCCTCTTGGGGAGAGAGCCTTAGCTAGGGTTAGGGTTCGGTCCAGGGACGTGGCCAGGGCCGAAGCGACTCCGGTCTCGTGATCTCCCTCGAGGGCTGAAGTGAGGGCCCATGCAGCAAGGCGGCTCAAGTGCAGGGTTAGGGGTCGAGGCCGGCTTAGGTTTCGGTGGAGGGTCCCCGTTCGGTGTGGGGTTAGGGTTAGGGTTAGGTCCCAGGAGGCTCCAGGCGCCGAAGCCACAGCAGGGCAGTGGTCTTCCCGAAGGCCTGAGTTGAGGGCACAAGGGACCGTGCCGGTCAGGATCCGTCTTTGGCTGCCAAGGCCACAGACGTCGATCGGCCCCTGTTCGAGGAGGCCTCCGGAATCCTCTCGGTCAGCTGCACACGGGCCTGGGAAACCACATGGTGAGCTTGCAGCTTCCATGCCGAGTCAGCCTGCACCGCCTCTGGACCCCAGGCGCGTGGTCTTGTCAGACTTTGGCATGGGGTCCCCATGGGGAGCGAGCCTTAGCTAGGGTTAGGGTTTGGTCCAGGGACGTCGCCAGGGCTGAATCGACTCCAGTCTCGTGATCTCCCTCGAGGGCTGAAGTGAGGGCCCATGCCAGAAGGCGGCTCCATTGCAGGGTTAGGGTTCGAGGCAGGCTTACGTTGCGGTGGAGGGTCCCGGTTCGGGGTACGGTTAGGGTTAGGGTTAGGTCCCAGGAGGCTCCAGGCGCCCAACCCACAGCAGGGCAGTGTTCTCCCCGAAGGGCTGAGTTGAGGGCACAAGGGACCGTGCCGGTCAGGATCCGTCTTTGGCTGCCAAGGCCACACACGTGATTGGGCCCCTGGTCGAGGAGGCCTCCGGAATCCTATGGGCAGCTGCAGCCGGGCCTGGGAAACGACATGCTGAGCTTCCAGGTTCCATGCCGAGTCAGCCTGCACCTCTTCCGGACCCCAGGCGCGTGGTGTTGTCAGACGTTGGCATTGGGTCCTCTTGGGGAGAGAGCCTTAGCTAGGGTTAGGGTTCGGTCCAGGGACGTGGCCAGGGCCGAAGCGACTCCGGTCTCGTGATCTCCCTCGAGGGCTGAAGTGAGGGCCCATGCAGCAAGGCGGCTCAAGTGCAGGGTTAGGGGTCGAGGCCGGCTTAGGTTTCGGTGGAGGGTCCCCGTTCGGTGTGGGGTTAGGGTTAGGGTTAGGTCCCAGGAGGCTCCAGGCGCCGAACCCACAGCAGGGCAGTGGTCTTCCCGAAGGCCTGAGTTGAGGGCACAAGAGACCGTGCCGGTCAGGATCCGTCTTTGGCTGCCAAGGCCACAGACGTCGATCGGCCCCTGTTCGAGGAGGCCTCCGGAATCCTCTCGGTCAGCTGCACACGGGCCTGGGAAACCACATGGTGAGCTTGCAGCTTCCATGCCGAGTCAGCCTGCACCGCCTCTGGACCCCAGGCGCGTGGTCTTGTCAGACTTTGGCATGGGGTCCCCATGGGGAGCGAGCCTTAGCTAGGGTTTGGGTTTGGTCCAGGGACGTCGCCAGGGCTGAATCGACTCCAGTCTCGTGATCTCCCTCGAGGGCTGAAGTGAGGGCCCATGCCAGAAGGCGGCTCCATTGCAGGGTTAGGGTTCGAGGCAGGCTTACGTTGCGGTGGAGGGTCCCGGTTCGGGGTAAGGTTAGGGTTAGGGTTAGGTCCCAGGAGGCTCCAGGCGCCCAACCCACAGCAGGGCAGTGTTCTCCCCGAAGGGCTGAGTGGAGGGCACAAGGGACCGTGCCGGTCAGGATCCGTCTTTGGCTGCCAAGGCCACACACGTGATTGGGCCCCTGGTCGAGGAGGCCTCCGGAATCCTCTGGGCAGCTGCAGCCGGGCCTGGGAAACGACATGGTGAGCTTCCAGGTTCCATGCCGAGTCAGCCTGCACCTCTTCCGGACCCCAGGCGCGTGGTGTTGTCAGACGTTGGCATTGGGTCCTCTTGGGGAGAGAGCCTTAGCTAGGGTTAGGGTTCGGTCCAGGGACGTGGCCAGGGCCGAAGCGAGTCCGGTCTCGTGATCTCCCTCGAGGGCTGAAGTGAGGGCCCATGCAGCAAGGCGGCTCAAGTGCAGGGTTAGGGGTCGAGGCCGGCTTAGGTTTCGGTGGAGGGTCCCCGTTCGGTGTGGGGTTAGGGTTAGGGTTAGGTCCCAGGAGTCTCCAGGCGCCGAACCCACAGCAGGGCAGTGGTCTTCCCGAAGGCCTGAGTTGAGGGCACAAGAGACCGTGCCGGTCAGGATCCGTCTTTGGCTGCCAAGGCCACAGACGTCGATCGGCCCCTGTTCGAGGAGGCCTCCGGAATCCTCTCGGTCAGCTGCACACGGGCCTGGGAAACCACATGGTGAGCTTGCAGCTTCCATGCCGAGTCAGCCTGCACCGCCTCTGGACCCCAGGCGCGTGGTCTTGTCAGACTTTGGCATGGGGTCCCCATGGGGAGCGAGCCTTAGCTAGGGTTTGGGTTTGGTCCAGGGACGTCGCCAGGGCTGAATCGACTCCAGTCTCGTGATCTCCCTCGAGGGCTGAAGTGAGGGCCCATGCCAGAAGGCGGCTCCATTGCAGGGTTAGGGTTCGAGGCAGGCTTACGTTGCGGTGGAGGATCCCGGTTCGGGGTACGGTTAGGGTTAGGGTTAGGTCCCAGGAGGCTCCAGGCGCCCAACCCACAGCAGGGCAGTGTTCTCCCCGAAGGGCTGAGTGGAGGGCACAAGGGACCGTGCCGGTCAGGATCCGTCTTTGGCTGCCAAGGCCACACACGTGATTGGGCCCCTGGTCGAGGAGGCCTCCGGAATCCTCTGGGCAGCTGCAGCCGGGCCTGGGAAACGACATGGTGAGCTTCCAGGTTCCATGCCGAGTCAGCCTGCACCTCTTCCGGACCCCAGGCGCGTGGTGTTGTCAGACGTTGGCATTGGGTCCTCTTGGGGAGAGAGCCTTAGCTAGGGTTAGGGTTCGGTCCAGGGACGTGGCCAGGGCCGAAGCGACTCCGGTCTCGTGATCTCCCTCGAGGGCTGAAGTGAGGGCCCATGCAGCAAGGCGGCTCAAGTGCAGGGTTAGGGGTCGAGGCCGGCTTAGGTTTCGGTGGAGGGTCCCCGTTCGGTGTGGGGTTAGGGTTAGGGTTAGGTCCCAGGAGGCTCCAGGCGCCGAAGCCACAGCAGGGCAGTGGTCTTCCCGAAGGCCTGAGTTGAGGGCACAAGGGACCGTGCCGGTCAGGATCCGTCTTTGGCTGCCAAGGCCACAGACGTCGATCGGCCCCTGTTCGAGGAGGCCTCCGGAATCCTCTCGGTCAGCTGCACACGGGCCTGGGAAACCACATGGTGAGCTTGCAGCTTCCATGCCGAGTCAGCCTGCACCGCCTCTGGACCCCAGGCGCGTGGTCTTGTCAGACTTTGGCATGGGGTCCCCATGGGGAGCGAGCCTTAGCTAGGGTTAGGGTTTGGTCCAGGGACGTCGCCAGGGCTGAATCGACTCCAGTCTCGTGATCTCCCTCGAGGGCTGAAGTGAGGGCCCATGCCAGAAGGCGGCTCCATTGCAGGGTTAGGGTTCGAGGCAGGCTTACGTTGCGGTGGAGGGTCCCGGTTCGGGGTACGGTTAGGGTTAGGGTTAGGTCCCAGGAGGCTCCAGGCGCCCAACCCACAGCAGGGCAGTGTTCTCCCCGAAGGGCTGAGTGGAGGGCACAAGGGACCGTGCCGGTCAGGATCCGTCTTTGGCTGCCAAGGCCACACACGTGATTGGGCCCCTGGTCGAGGAGGCCTCCGGAATCCTCTGGGCAGCTGCAGCCGGGCCTGGGAAACGACATGGTGAGCTTCCAGGTTCCATGCCGAGTCAGCCTGCACCTCTTCCGGACCCCAGGCGCGTGGTGTTGTCAGACGTTGGCATTGGGTCCTCTTGGGGAGAGAGCCTTAGCTAGGGTTAGGGTTCGGTCCAGGGACGTGGCCAGGGCCGAAGCGAGTCCGGTCTCGTGATCTCCCTCGAGGGCTGAAGTGAGGGCCCATGCAGCAAGGCGGCTCAAGTGCAGGGTTAGGGGTCGAGGCCGGCTTAGGTTTCGGTGGAGGGTCCCCGTTCGGTGTGGGGTTAGGGTTAGGGTTAGGTCCCAGGAGGCTCCAGGCGCCGAAGCCACAGCAGGGCAGTGGTCTTCCCGAAGGCCTGAGTTGAGGGCACAAGGGACCGTGCCGGTCAGGATCCGTCTTTGGCTGCCAAGGCCACAGACGTCGATCGGCCCCTGTTCGAGGAGGCCTCCGGAATCCTCTCGGTCAGCTGCACACGGGCCTGGGAAACCACATGGTGAGCTTGCAGCTTCCATGCCGAGTCAGCCTGCACCGCCTCTGGACCCCAGGCGCGTGGTCTTGTCAGACTTTGGCATGGGGTCCCCATGGGGAGGGAGCCTTAGCTAGGGTTAGGGTTTGGTCCAGGGACGTCGCCAGGGCTGAATCGACTCCAGTCTCGTGATCTCCCTCGAGGGCTGAGGTGAGGGCCCATGCCAGAAGGCGGCTCCATTGCAGGGTTAGGGTTCGAGGCAGGCTTACGTTGCGGTGGAGGGTCCCGGTTCGGTGTACGGTTAGGGTTAGGGTTAGGTCCCAGGAGGCTCCAGGCGCCCAACCCACAGCAGGGCAGTGTTCTCCCCGAAGGGCTGAGTGGAGGGCACAAGGGACCGTGCCGGTCAGGATCCGTCTTTGGCTGCCAAGGCCACACACGTGATTGGGCCCCTGGTCGAGGAGGCCTCCGGAATCCTCTGGGCAGCTGCAGCCGGGCCTGGGAAACGACATGGTGAGCTTCCAGGTTCCATGCCGAGTCAGCCTGCACCTCTTCCGGACCCCAGGCGCGTGGTGTTGTCAGACGTTGGCATTGGGTCCTCTTGGGGAGAGAGCCTTAGCTAGGGTTAGGGTTCGGTCCAGGGACGTGGCCAGGGCCGAAGCGACTCCGGTCTCGTGATCTCCCTCGAGGGCTGAAGTGAGGGCCCATGCAGCAAGGCGGCTCAAGTGCAGGGTTAGGGGTCGAGGCCGGCTTAGGTTTCGGTGGAGGGTCCCCGTTCGGTGTGGGGTTAGGGTTAGGGTTAGGTCCCAGAAGGCTCCAGGCGCCGAATCCACAGCATGGCAGAGGTCTTCCCGAAGGCCTGAGTTGAGGGCACAAGAGACCGTGCCGGTCAGGATCCGTCTTTGGCTGCCAAGGTCACAGACGTCGATCGGCCCCTGTTCGAGGAGGCCTCCGGAATCCTCTTGGTCAGCTGCACACGGGCCTGGGAAACCACATGGTGAGCTTGCAGCTTCCATGCCGAGTCAGCCTGCACCGCCTCTGGACCCCAGGCGCGTTGTCTTGTTAGACTTTGGCATGGGGTCCCCATGGGGAGGGAGCCTTAGCTAGGGTTAGGGTTTGGTCCAGGGACGTCGCCAGGGCTGAATCGACTCCAGTCTAGTGATCTCCCTCGAGGGCTGAAGTGAGGGCCCATGCCAGAATGCGGCTCCATTGCAGGGTTAGGTTTCGAGGCAGGCTTACGTTGCGGTGGAGGATCCCGGTTCGGGGTACGGTTAGGGTTAGGGTTAGGTCCCAGGAGGCTCCAGGCGCCCAACCCACAGCAGGGCAGTGTTCTCCCCGAAGGGCTGAGTTGAGGGCACAAGGGACCGTGCCGGTCAGGATCCGTCTTTGGCTGCCAAGGCCACACACGTGATTGGGCCCCTGGTCGAGGAGGCCTCCGGAATCCTCTGGGCAGCTGCAGCCGGGCCTGGGAAACGACATGGTGAGCTTCCAGGTTCCATGCCGAGTCAGCCTGCACCTCTTCCAGACCCCAGGCGCGTGGTGTTGTCAGACGTTGGCATTGGGTCCTCTTGGGGAGAGAGCCTTAGCTAGGGTTAGGGTTCGGTCCAGGGACGTGGCCAGGGCCGAAGCGATTCCGGTCTCGTGATCTCCCTCGAGGGCTGAAGTGAGGGCCCATGCAGCAAGGCGGCTCAAGTGCAGGGTTAGGGGTCGAGGCCGGCTTAGGTTTCGGTGGAGGGTCCCCGTTCGGTGTGGGGTTAGGGTTAGGGTTAGGTCCCAGGAGGCTCCAGGCGCCGAACCCACAGCAGGGCAGTGGTCTTCCCAAAGGCCTGAGTTGAGGGCACAAGAGACCGTGCCGGTCAGGATCCGTCTTTGGCTGCCAAGGCCACAGACGTCGATTGGCCCCTGTTCGAGGAGGCCTCCGGAATCCTCTCGGTCAGCTGCACACGGGCCTGGGAAACCACATGGTGAGCTTGCAGCTTCCATGCCGAGTCAGCCTGCACCGCCTCTGGACCCCAGGCGCGTGGTCTTGTCAGACTTTGGCATGGGGTCCCCATGGGGAGCGAGCCTTAGCTAGGGTTAGGGTTTGGTCCAGGGACGTCGCCAGAGCTGAATCGACTCCAGTCTCGTGATCTCCCTCGAGGGCTGAAGTGAGGGCCCATGCCAGAAGGCGGCTCCATTGCAGGGTTAGGGTTCGAGGCAGGCTTACGTTGCGGTGGAGGATCCCGGTTCGGGGTACAGTTAGGGTTAGGGTTAGGTCCCAGGAGGCTCCAGGCGCCCAACCCACAGCAGGGCAGTGTTCTCCCCGAAGGGCTGAGTGGAGGGCACAAGGGACCGTGCCGGTCAGGATCCGTCTTTGGCTGCCAAGGCCACACACGTGATTGGGCCCCTGGTCGAGGAGGCCTCCGGAATCCTCTGGGCAGCTGCAGCCGGGCCTGGGAAACGACATGGTGAGCTTCCAGGTTCCATGCCGAGTCAGCCTGCACCTCTTCCGGACCCCAGGCGCGTGGTGTTGTCAGACGTTGGCATTGGGTCCTCTTGGGGAGAGAGCCTTAGCTAGGGTTAGGGTTCGGTCCAGGGACGTGGCCAGGGCCGAAGCGACTCCGGTCTCGTGATCTCCCTCGAGGGCTGAAGTGAGGGCCCATGCAGCAAGGCGGCTCAAGTGCAGGGTTAGGGGTCGAGGCCGGCTTAGGTTTCGGTGGAGGGTCCCCGTTCGGTGTGGGGTTAGGGTTAGGGTTAGGTCCCAGGAGGCTCCAGGCGCCGAACCCACAGCAGGGCAGTGGTCTTCCCGAAGGCCTGAGTTGAGGGCACAAGAGACCGTGCCGGTCAGGATCCGTCTTTGGCTGCCAAGGCCACAGACGTCGATCGGCCCCTGTTCAAGGAGCCCTCCGGAATCCTCTCGGTCAGCTGCACACGGGCCTGGGAAACCACATGGTGAGCTTGCAGCTTCCATGCCGAGTCAGCCTGCACCGCCTCTGGACCCCAGGCGCGTGGTCTTGTCAGACTTTGGCATGGGGTCCCCATGGGGAGCGAGCCTTAGCTAGGGTTAGGGTTTGGTCCAGGGACGTCGCCAGGGCTGAATCGACTCCAGTCTCGTGATCTCCCTCGAGGGCTGAAGTGAGGGCCCATGCCAGAAGGCGGCTCCATTGCAGGGTTAGGGTTCGAGGCAGGCTTACGTTGCGGTGGAGGATCCCGGTTCGGGGTACGGTTAGGGTTAGGGTTAGGTCCCAGGAGGCTCCAGGCGCCCAACCCACAGCAGGGCAGTGTTCTCCCCGAAGGGCTGAGTGGAGGGCACAAGGGACCGTGCCGGTCAGGATCCGTCTTTGGCTGCCAAGGCCACACACGTGATTGGGCCCCTGGTCGAGGAGGCCTCCGGAATCCTCTGGGCAGCTGCAGCCGGGCCTGGGAAACGACATGGTGAGCTTCCAGGTTCCATGCCGAGTCAGCCTGCACCTCTTCCGGACCCCAGGCGCGTGGTGTTGTCAGACGTTGGCATTGGGTCCTCTTGGGGAGAGAGCCTTAGCTAGGGTTAGGGTTCGGTCCAGGGACGTGGCCAGGGCCGAAGCGACTCCGGTCTCGTGATCTCCCTCGAGGGCTGAAGTGAGGGCCCATGCAGCAAGGCGGCTCAAGTGCAGGGTTAGGGGTCGAGGCCGGCTTAGGTTTCGGTGGAGGGTCCCCGTTCGGTGTGGGGTTAGGGTTAGGGTTAGGTCCCAGGAGTCTCCAGGCGCCGAACCCACAGCAGGGCAGTGGTCTTCCCGAAGGCCTGAGTTGAGGGCACAAGAGACCGTGCCGGTCAGGATCCGTCTTTGGCTGCCAAGGCCACAGACGTCGATCGGCCCCTGTTCGAGGAGGCCTCCGGAATCCTCTCGGTCAGCTGCACACGGGCCTGGGAAACCACATGGTGAGCTTGCAGCTTCCATGCCGAGTCAGCCTGCACCGCCTCTGGACCCCAGGCGCGTGGTCTTGTCAGACTTTGGCATGGGGTCCCCATGGGGAGCGAGCCTTAGCTAGGGTTTGGGTTTGGTCCAGGGACGTCGCCAGGGCTGAATCGACTCCAGTCTCGTGATCTCCCTCGAGGGCTGAAGTGAGGGCCCATGCCAGAAGGCGGCTCCATTGCAGGGTTAGGGTTCGAGGCAGGCTTACGTTGCGGTGGAGGATCCCGGTTCGGGGTACGGTTAGGGTTAGGGTTAGGTCCCAGGAGGCTCCAGGCGCCCAACCCACAGCAGGGCAGTGTTCTCCCCGAAGGGCTGAGTGGAGGGCACAAGGGACCGTGCCGGTCAGGATCCGTCTTTGGCTGCCAAGGCCACACACGTGATTGGGCCCCTGGTCGAGGAGGCCTCCGGAATCCTCTGGGCAGCTGCAGCCGGGCCTGGGAAACGACATGGTGAGCTTCCAGGTTCCATGCCGAGTCAGCCTGCACCTCTTCCGGACCCCAGGCGCGTGGTGTTGTCAGACGTTGGCATTGGGTCCTCTTGGGGAGAGAGCCTTAGCTAGGGTTAGGGTTCGGTCCAGGGACGTGGCCAGGGCCGAAGCGACTCCGGTCTCGTGATCTCCCTCGAGGGCTGAAGTGAGGGCCCATGCAGCAAGGCGGCTCAAGTGCAGGGTTAGGGGTCGAGGCCGGCTTAGGTTTCGGTGGAGGGTCCCCGTTCGGTGTGGGGTTAGGGTTAGGGTTAGGTCCCAGGAGGCTCCAGGCGCCGAAGCCACAGCAGGGCAGTGGTCTTCCCGAAGGCCTGAGTTGAGGGCACAAGGGACCGTGCCGGTCAGGATCCGTCTTTGGCTGCCAAGGCCACAGACGTCGATCGGCCCCTGTTCGAGGAGGCCTCCGGAATCCTCTCGGTCAGCTGCACACGGGCCTGGGAAACCACATGGTGAGCTTGCAGCTTCCATGCCGAGTCAGCCTGCACCGCCTCTGGACCCCAGGCGCGTGGTCTTGTCAGACTTTGGCATGGGGTCCCCATGGGGAGCGAGCCTTAGCTAGGGTTAGGGTTTGGTCCAGGGACGTCGCCAGGGCTGAATCGACTCCAGTCTCGTGATCTCCCTCGAGGGCTGAAGTGAGGGCCCATGCCAGAAGGCGGCTCCATTGCAGGGTTAGGGTTCGAGGCAGGCTTACGTTGCGGTGGAGGGTCCCGGTTCGGGGTACGGTTAGGGTTAGGGTTAGGTCCCAGGAGGCTCCAGGCGCCCAACCCACAGCAGGGCAGTGTTCTCCCCGAAGGGCTGAGTGGAGGGCACAAGGGACCGTGCCGGTCAGGATCCGTCTTTGGCTGCCAAGGCCACACACGTGATTGGGCCCCTGGTCGAGGAGGCCTCCGGAATCCTCTGGGCAGCTGCAGCCGGGCCTGGGAAACGACATGGTGAGCTTCCAGGTTCCATGCCGAGTCAGCCTGCACCTCTTCCGGACCCCAGGCGCGTGGTGTTGTCAGACGTTGGCATTGGGTCCTCTTGGGGAGAGAGCCTTAGCTAGGGTTAGGGTTCGGTCCAGGGACGTGGCCAGGGCCGAAGCGAGTCCGGTCTCGTGATCTCCCTCGAGGGCTGAAGTGAGGGCCCATGCAGCAAGGCGGCTCAAGTGCAGGGTTAGGGGTCGAGGCCGGCTTAGGTTTCGGTGGAGGGTCCCCGTTCGGTGTGGGGTTAGGGTTAGGGTTAGGTCCCAGGAGGCTCCAGGCGCCGAAGCCACAGCAGGGCAGTGGTCTTCCCGAAGGCCTGAGTTGAGGGCACAAGGGACCGTGCCGGTCAGGATCCGTCTTTGGCTGCCAAGGCCACAGACGTCGATCGGCCCCTGTTCGAGGAGGCCTCCGGAATCCTCTCGGTCAGCTGCACACGGGCCTGGGAAACCACATGGTGAGCTTGCAGCTTCCATGCCGAGTCAGCCTGCACCGCCTCTGGACCCCAGGCGCGTGGTCTTGTCAGACTTTGGCATGGGGTCCCCATGGGGAGGGAGCCTTAGCTAGGGTTAGGGTTTGGTCCAGGGACGTCGCCAGGGCTGAATCGACTCCAGTCTCGTGATCTCCCTCGAGGGCTGAGGTGAGGGCCCATGCCAGAAGGCGGCTCCATTGCAGGGTTAGGGTTCGAGGCAGGCTTACGTTGCGGTGGAGGGTCCCGGTTCGGTGTACGGTTAGGGTTAGGGTTAGGTCCCAGGAGGCTCCAGGCGCCCAACCCACAGCAGGGCAGTGTTCTCCCCGAAGGGCTGAGTGGAGGGCACAAGGGACCGTGCCGGTCAGGATCCGTCTTTGGCTGCCAAGGCCACACACGTGATTGGGCCCCTGGTCGAGGAGGCCTCCGGAATCCTCTGGGCAGCTGCAGCCGGGCCTGGGAAACGACATGGTGAGCTTCCAGGTTCCATGCCGAGTCAGCCTGCACCTCTTCCGGACCCCAGGCGCGTGGTGTTGTCAGACGTTGGCATTGGGTCCTCTTGGGGAGAGAGCCTTAGCTAGGGTTAGGGTTCGGTCCAGGGACGTGGCCAGGGCCGAAGCGACTCCGGTCTCGTGATCTCCCTCGAGGGCTGAAGTGAGGGCCCATGCAGCAAGGCGGCTCAAGTGCAGGGTTAGGGGTCGAGGCCGGCTTAGGTTTCGGTGGAGGGTCCCCGTTCGGTGTGGGGTTAGGGTTAGGGTTAGGTCCCAGAAGGCTCCAGGCGCCGAATCCACAGCATGGCAGAGGTCTTCCCGAAGGCCTGAGTTGAGGGCACAAGAGACCGTGCCGGTCAGGATCCGTCTTTGGCTGCCAAGGTCACAGACGTCGATCGGCCCCTGTTCGAGGAGGCCTCCGGAATCCTCTTGGTCAGCTGCACACGGGCCTGGGAAACCACATGGTGAGCTTGCAGCTTCCATGCCGAGTCAGCCTGCACCGCCTCTGGACCCCAGGCGCGTGGTCTTGTTAGACTTTGGCATGGGGTCCCCATGGGGAGGGAGCCTTAGCTAGGGTTAGGGTTTGGTCCAGGGACGTCGCCAGGGCTGAATCGACTCCAGTCTAGTGATCTCCCTCGAGGGCTGAAGTGAGGGCCCATGCCAGAATGCG
Source organism: Panthera pardus (assembly GCF_024362965.1). Lineage (NCBI taxonomy): Eukaryota > Metazoa > Chordata > Mammalia > Carnivora > Felidae > Panthera > Panthera pardus. The sequence continues at coordinate 142,559 of NW_026526908.1, forward strand.
GCTCCATTGCAGGGTTAGGTTTCGAGGCAGGCTTACGTTGCGGTGGAGGATCCCGGTTCGGGGTACGGTTAGGGTTAGGGTTAGGTCCCAGGAGGCTCCAGGCGCCCAACCCACAGCAGGGCAGTGTTCTCCCCGAAGGGCTGAGTTGAGGGCACAAGGGACCGTGCCGGTCAGGATCCGTCTTTGGCTGCCAAGGCCACACACGTGATTGGGCCCCTGGTCGAGGAGGCCTCCGGAATCCTCTGGGCAGCTGCAGCCGGGCCTGGGAAACGACATGGTGAGCTTCCAGGTTCCATGCCGAGTCAGCCTGCACCTCTTCCAGACCCCAGGCGCGTGGTGTTGTCAGACGTTGGCATTGGGTCCTCTTGGGGAGAGAGCCTTAGCTAGGGTTAGGGTTCGGTCCAGGGACGTGGCCAGGGCCGAAGCGATTCCGGTCTCGTGATCTCCCTCGAGGGCTGAAGTGAGGGCCCATGCAGCAAGGCGGCTCAAGTGCAGGGTTAGGGGTCGAGGCCGGCTTAGGTTTCGGTGGAGGGTCCCCGTTCGGTGTGGGGTTAGGGTTAGGGTTAGGTCCCAGGAGGCTCCAGGCGCCGAACCCACAGCAGGGCAGTGGTCTTCCCAAAGGCCTGAGTTGAGGGCACAAGAGACCGTGCCGGTCAGGATCCGTCTTTGGCTGCCAAGGCCACAGACGTCGATTGGCCCCTGTTCGAGGAGGCCTCCGGAATCCTCTCGGTCAGCTGCACACGGGCCTGGGAAACCACATGGTGAGCTTGCAGCTTCCATGCCGAGTCAGCCTGCACCGCCTCTGGACCCCAGGCGCGTGGTCTTGTCAGACTTTGGCATGGGGTCCCCATGGGGAGCGAGCCTTAGCTAGGGTTAGGGTTTGGTCCAGGGACGTCGCCAGAGCTGAATCGACTCCAGTCTCGTGATCTCCCTCGAGGGCTGAAGTGAGGGCCCATGCCAGAAGGCGGCTCCATTGCAGGGTTAGGGTTCGAGGCAGGCTTACGTTGCGGTGGAGGATCCCGGTTCGGGGTACAGTTAGGGTTAGGGTTAGGTCCCAGGAGGCTCCAGGCGCCCAACCCACAGCAGGGCAGTGTTCTCCCCGAAGGGCTGAGTGGAGGGCACAAGGGACCGTGCCGGTCAGGATCCGTCTTTGGCTGCCAAGGCCACACACGTGATTGGGCCCCTGGTCGAGGAGGCCTCCGGAATCCTCTGGGCAGCTGCAGCCGGGCCTGGGAAACGACATGGTGAGCTTCCAGGTTCCATGCCGAGTCAGCCTGCACCTCTTCCGGACCCCAGGCGCGTGGTGTTGTCAGACGTTGGCATTGGGTCCTCTTGGGGAGAGAGCCTTAGCTAGGGTTAGGGTTCGGTCCAGGGACGTGGCCAGGGCCGAAGCGACTCCGGTCTCGTGATCTCCCTCGAGGGCTGAAGTGAGGGCCCATGCAGCAAGGCGGCTCAAGTGCAGGGTTAGGGGTCGAGGCCGGCTTAGGTTTCGGTGGAGGGTCCCCGTTCGGTGTGGGGTTAGGGTTAGGGTTAGGTCCCAGGAGGCTCCAGGCGCCGAACCCACAGCAGGGCAGTGGTCTTCCCGAAGGCCTGAGTTGAGGGCACAAGAGACCGTGCCGGTCAGGATCCGTCTTTGGCTGCCAAGGCCACAGACGTCGATCGGCCCCTGTTCAAGGAGCCCTCCGGAATCCTCTCGGTCAGCTGCACACGGGCCTGGGAAACCACATGGTGAGCTTGCAGCTTCCATGCCGAGTCAGCCTGCACCGCCTCTGGACCCCAGGCGCGTGGTCTTGTCAGACTTTGGCATGGGGTCCCCATGGGGAGCGAGCCTTAGCTAGGGTTAGGGTTTGGTCCAGGGACGTCGCCAGGGCTGAATCGACTCCAGTCTCGTGATCTCCCTCGAGGGCTGAAGTGAGGGCCCATGCCAGAAGGCGGCTCCATTGCAGGGTTAGGGTTCGAGGCAGGCTTACGTTGCGGTGGAGGATCCCGGTTCGGGGTACGGTTAGGGTTAGGGTTAGGTCCCAGGAGGCTCCAGGCGCCCAACCCACAGCAGGGCAGTGTTCTCCCCGAAGGGCTGAGTGGAGGGCACAAGGGACCGTGCCGGTCAGGATCCGTCTTTGGCTGCCAAGGCCACACACGTGATTGGGCCCCTGGTCGAGGAGGCCTCCGGAATCCTCTGGGCAGCTGCAGCCGGGCCTGGGAAACGACATGGTGAGCTTCCAGGTTCCATGCCGAGTCAGCCTGCACCTCTTCCGGACCCCAGGCGCGTGGTGTTGTCAGACGTTGGCATTGGGTCCTCTTGGGGAGAGAGCCTTAGCTAGGGTTAGGGTTCGGTCCAGGGACGTGGCCAGGGCCGAAGCGACTCCGGTCTCGTGATCTCCCTCGAGGGCTGAAGTGAGGGCCCATGCAGCAAGGCGGCTCAAGTGCAGGGTTAGGGGTCGAGGCCGGCTTAGGTTTCGGTGGAGGGTCCCCGTTCGGTGTGGGGTTAGGGTTAGGGTTAGGTCCCAGGAGGCTCCAGGCGCCGAAGCCACAGCAGGGCAGTGGTCTTCCCGAAGGCCTGAGTTGAGGGCACAAGGGACCGTGCCGGTCAGGATCCGTCTTTGGCTGCCAAGGCCACAGACGTCGATCGGCCCCTGTTCGAGGAGGCCTCCGGAATCCTCTCGGTCAGCTGCACACGGGCCTGGGAAACCACATGGTGAGCTTGCAGCTTCCATGCCGAGTAAGCCTACACCGCCTCTGGACCCCAGGCGCGTGGTCTTGTCAGACTTTGGCATGGGGTCCCCATGGGGAGCGAGCCTTAGCTAGGGTTAGGGTTTGGTCCAGGGACGTCGCCAGGGCTGAATCGACTCCAGTCTCGTGATCTCCCTCGAGGGCTGAAGTGAGGGCCCATGCCAGAAGGCGGCTCCATTGCAGGGTTAGGGTTCGAGGCAGGCTTACGTTGCGGTGGAGGGTCCCGGTTCGGGGTACGGTTAGGGTTAGGGTTAGGTCCCAGGAGGCTCCAGGCGCCCAACCCACAGCAGGGCAGTGTTCTCCCCGAAGGGCTGAGTTGAGGGCACAAGGGACCGTGCCGGTCAGGATCCGTCTTTGGCTGCCAAGGCCACACAAGTGATTGGGCCCCTGGTCGAGGAGGCCTCCGGAATCCTCTGGGCAGCTGCAGCCGGGCCTGGGAAACGACATGGTGAGCTTCCAGGTTCCATGCCGAGTCAGCCTGCACCTCTTCCGGACCCCAGGCGCGTGGTGTTGTCAGACGTTGGCATTGGGTCCTCTTGGGGAGAGAGCCTTAGCTAGGGTTAGGGTTCGGTCCAGGGACGTGGCCAGGGCCGAAGCGACTCCGGTCTCGTGATCTCCCTCAAGGGCTGAAGTGAGGGCCCATGCAGCAAGGCGGCTCAAGTGCAGGGTTAGGGGTCGAGGCCGGCTTAGGTTTCGGTGGAGGGTCCCCGTTCGGTGTGGGGTTAGGGTTAGGGTTAGGTCCCAGGAGGCTCCAGGCGCCGAACCCACAGCAGGGCAGTGGTCTTCCCGAAGGCCTGAGTTGAGGGCACAAGAGACCGTGCCGGTCAGGATCCGTCTTTGGCTGCCAAGGCCACAGACGTCGATCGGCCCCTGTTCGAGGAGGCCTCCGGAATCCTCTCGGTCAGCTGCACACGGGCCTGGGAAACCACATGGTGAGCTTGCAGCTTCCATGCCGAGTCAGCCTGCACCGCCTCTGGACCCCAGGCGCGTGGTCTTGTCAGACTTTGGCATGGGGTCCCCATGGGGAGCGAGCCTTAGCTAGGGTTAGGGTTTGGTCCAGGGACCTCGCCAGGGCTGAATCGACTCCAGTCTCGTGATCTCCATCGAGGGCTGAAGTGAGGGCCCATGCCAGAAGGCGGCTCCATTGCAGGGTTAGGGTTCGAGGCAGGCTTACGTTGCGGTGGAGGGTCCCGGTTCGGGGTACGGTTAGGGTTAGGGTTAGGTCCCAGGAGGCTCCAGGCGCCCAACCCACAGCAGGGCAGTGTTCTCCCCGAAGGGCTGAGTGGAGGGCACAAGGGACCGTGCCGGTCAGGATCCGTCTTTGGCTGCCAAGGCCACACACGTGATTGGGCCCCTGGTCGAGGAGGCCTCCGGAATCCTCTGGGCAGCTGCAGCCGGGCCTGGGAAACGACATGGTGAGCTTCCAGGTTCCATGCCGAGTCAGCCTGCACCTCTTCCGGACCCCAGGCGCGTGGTGTTGTCAGACGTTGGCATTGGGTCCTCTTGGGGAGAGAGCCTTAGCTAGGGTTAGGGTTCGGTCCAGGGACGTGGCCAGGGCCGAAGCGACTCCGGTCTCGTGATCTCCCTCGAGGGCTGAATTGAGGGCCCATGCAGCAAGGCGGCTCAAGTGCAGGGTTAGGGGTCGAGGCCGGCTTAGGTTTCGGTGGAGGGTCCCCGTTCGGTGTGGGGTTAGGGTTAGGGTTAGGTCCCAGGAGGCTCCAGGCGCCGAATCCACAGCAGGGCAGAGGTCTTCCCGAAGGCCTGAGTTGAGGGCACAAGAGACCGTGCCGGTCAGGATCCGTCTTTGGCTGCCAAGGCCACAGACGTCGATCGGCCCCTGTTCGAGGAGCCCTCCGGAATCCTCTCGGTCAGCTGCACACGGGCCTGGGAAACCACATGGTGAGCTTGCAGCTTCCATGCCGAGTCAGCCTGCACCGCCTCTGGACCCCAGGCGCGTGGTCTTGTCAGACTTTGGCATGGGGTCCCCATGGGGAGCGAGCCTTAGCTAGGGTTAGGGTTTGGTCCAGGGACGTCGCCAGGGCTGAATCGACTCCAGTCTCGTGATCTCCCTCGAGGGCTGAAGTGAGGGCCCATGCCAGAAGGCGGCTCCATTGCAGGGTTAGGGTTCGAGGCAGGCTTACGTTGCGGTGGAGGATCCCGGTTCGGGGTACGGTTAGGGTTAGGGTTAGGTCCCAGGAGGCTCCAGGCGCCCAACCCACAGCAGGGCAGTGTTCTCCCCGAAGGGCTGAGTGGAGGGCACAAGGGACCGTGCCGGTCAGGATCCGTCTTTGGCTGCCAAGGCCACACACGTGATTGGGCCCCTGGTCGAGGAGGCCTCCGGAATCCTCTGGGCAGCTGCAGCCGGGCCTGGGAAACGACATGGTGAGCTTCCAGGTTCCATGCCGAGTCAGCCTGCACCTCTTCCGGACCCCAGGCGCGTGGTGTTGTCAGACGTTGGCATTGGGTCCTCTTGGGGAGAGAGCCTTAGCTAGGGTTAGGGTTCGGTCCAGGGACGTGGCCAGGGCCGAAGCGACTCCGGTCTCGTGATCTCCCTCGAGGGCTGAAGTGAGGGCCCATGCAGCAAGGCGGCTCAAGTGCAGGGTTAGGGGTCGAGGCCGGCTTAGGTTTCGGTGGAGGGTCCCCGTTCGGTGTGGGGTTAGGGTTAGGGTTAGGTCCCAGGAGGCTCCAGGCGCCGAAGCCACAGCAGGGCAGTGGTCTTCCCGAAGGCCTGAGTTGAGGGCACAAGGGACCGTGCCGGTCAGGATCCGTCTTTGGCTGCCAAGGCCACAGACGTCGATCGGCCCCTGTTCGAGGAGGCCTCCGGAATCCTCTCGGTCAGCTGCACACGGGCCTGGGAAACCACATGGTGCGCTTGCAGCTTCCATGCCGAGTCAGCCTGCACCGCCTCTGGACCCCAGGCGCGTGGTCTTGTCAGACTTTGGCATGGGGTCCCCATGGGGAGCGAGCCTTAGCTAGGGTTAGGGTTTGGTCCAGGGACGTCGCCAGGGCTGAATCGACTCCAGTCTCGTGATCTCCCTCGAGGGCTGAAGTGAGGGCCCATGCCAGAAGGCGGCTCCATTGCAGGGTTAGGTTTCGAGGCAGGCTTACGTTGCGGTGGAGGATCCCGGTTCGGGGTACGGTTAGGGTTAGGGTTAGGTCCCAGGAGGCTCCAGGCGCCCAACCCACAGCAGGGCAGTGTTCTCCCCGAAGGGCTGAGTGGAGGGCACAAGGGACCGTGCCGGTCAGGATCCGTCTTTGGCTGCCAAGGCCACACACGTGATTGGGCCCCTGGTCGAGGAGGCCTCCGGAATCCTCTGGGCAGCTGCAGCCGGGCCTGGGAAACGACATGGTGAGCTTCCAGGTTCCATGCCGAGTCAGCCTGCACCTCTTCCGGACCCCAGGCGCGTGGTGTTGTCAGACGTTGGCATTGGGTCCTCTTGGGGAGAGAGCCTTAGCTAGGGTTAGGGTTCGGTCCAGGGACGTGGCCAGGGCCGAAGCGACTCCGGTCTCGTGATCTCCCTCGAGGGCTGAAGTGAGGGCCCATGCAGCAAGGCGGCTCAAGTGCAGGGTTAGGGGTCGAGGCCGGCTTAGGTTTCGGTGGAGGGTCCCCGTTCGGTGTGGGGTTAGGGTTAGGGTTAGGTCCCAGGAGGCTCCAGGCGCCGAACCCACAGCAGGGCAGTGGTCTTCCCGAAGGCCTGAGTTGAGGGCACAAGAGACCGTGCCGGTCAGGATCCGTCTTTGGCTGCCAAGGCCACAGACGTCGATCGGCCCCTGTTCGAGGAGGCCTCCGGAATCCTCTCGGTCAGCTGCACACGGGCCTGGGAAACCACATGGTGAGCTTGCAGCTTCCATGCCGAGTCAGCCTGCACCGCCTCTGGACCCCAGGCGCGTGGTCTTGTCAGACTTTGGCATGGGGTCCCCATGGGGAGCGAGCCTTAGCTAGGGTTAGGGTTTGGTCCAGGGACGTCGCCAGGGCTGAATCGACTCCAGTCTCGTGATCTCCCTCGAGGGCTGAAGTGAGGGCCCATGCCAGAAGGCGGCTCCATTGCAGGGTTAGGGTTCGAGGCAGGCTTACGTTGCGGTGGAGGATCCCGGTTCGGGGTACGGTTAGGGTTAGGGTTAGGTCCCAGGAGGCTCCAGGCGCCCAACCCACAGCAGGGCAGTGTTCTCCCCGAAGGGCTGAGTGGAGGGCACAAGGGACCGTGCCGGTCAGGATCCGTCTTTGGCTGCCAAGGCCACACACGTGATTGGGCCCCTGGTCGAGGAGGCCTCCGGAATCCTCTGGGCAGCTGCAGCCGGGCCTGGGAAACGACATGGTGAGCTTCCAGGTTCCATGCCGAGTCAGCCTGCACCTCTTCCGGACCCCAGGCGCGTGGTGTTGTCAGACGTTGGCATTGGGTCCTCTTGGGGAGAGAGCCTTAGCTAGGGTTAGGGTTCGGTCCAGGGACGTGGCCAGGGCCGAAGCGACTCCGGTCTCGTGATCTCCCTCGAGGGCTGAATTGAGGGCCCATGCAGCAAGGCGGCTCAAGTGCAGGGTTAGGGGTCGAGGCCGGCTTAGGTTTCGGTGGAGGGTCCCCGTTCGGTGTGGGGTTAGGGTTAGGGTTAGGTCCCAGGAGGCTCCAGGCGCCGAATCCACAGCAGGGCAGAGGTCTTCCCGAAGGCCTGAGTTGAGGGCACAAGAGACCGTGCCGGTCAGGATCCGTCTTTGGCTGCCAAGGCCACAGACGTCGATCGGCCCCTGTTCGAGGAGCCCTCCGGAATCCTCTCGGTCAGCTGCACACGGGCCTGGGAAACCACATGGTGAGCTTGCAGCTTCCATGCCGAGTCAGCCTGCACCGCCTCTGGACCCCAGGCGCGTGGTCTTGTCAGACTTTGGCATGGGGTCCCCATGGGGAGCGAGCCTTAGCTAGGGTTAGGGTTTGGTCCAGGGACGTCGCCAGGGCTGAATCGACTCCAGTCTCGTGATCTCCCTCGAGGGCTGAAGTGAGGGCCCATGCCAGAAGGCGGCTCCATTGCAGGGTTAGGGTTCGAGGCAGGCTTACGTTGCGGTGGAGGATCCCGGTTCGGGGTACGGTTAGGGTTAGGGTTAGGTCCCAGGAGGCTCCAGGCGCCCAACCCACAGCAGGGCAGTGTTCTCCCCGAAGGGCTGAGTGGAGGGCACAAGGGACCGTGCCGGTCAGGATCCGTCTTTGGCTGCCAAGGCCACACACGTGATTGGGCCCCTGGTCGAGGAGGCCTCCGGAATCCTCTGGGCAGCTGCAGCCGGGCCTGGGAAACGACATGGTGAGCTTCCAGGTTCCATGCCGAGTCAGCCTGCACCTCTTCCGGACCCCAGGCGCGTGGTGTTGTCAGACGTTGGCATTGGGTCCTCTTGGGGAGAGAGCCTTAGCTAGGGTTAGGGTTCGGTCCAGGGACGTGGCCAGGGCCGAAGCGACTCCGGTCTCGTGATCTCCCTCGAGGGCTGAAGTGAGGGCCCATGCAGCAAGGCGGCTCAAGTGCAGGGTTAGGGGTCGAGGCCGGCTTAGGTTTCGGTGGAGGGTCCCCGTTCGGTGTGGGGTTAGGGTTAGGGTTAGGTCCCAGGAGGCTCCAGGCGCCGAAGCCACAGCAGGGCAGTGGTCTTCCCGAAGGCCTGAGTTGAGGGCACAAGGGACCGTGCCGGTCAGGATCCGTCTTTGGCTGCCAAGGCCACAGACGTCGATCGGCCCCTGTTCGAGGAGGCCTCCGGAATCCTCTCGGTCAGCTGCACACGGGCCTGGGAAACCACATGGTGCGCTTGCAGCTTCCATGCCGAGTCAGCCTGCACCGCCTCTGGACCCCAGGCGCGTGGTCTTGTCAGACTTTGGCATGGGGTCCCCATGGGGAGCGAGCCTTAGCTAGGGTTAGGGTTTGGTCCAGGGACGTCGCCAGGGCTGAATCGACTCCAGTCTCGTGATCTCCCTCGAGGGCTGAAGTGAGGGCCCATGCCAGAAGGCGGCTCCATTGCAGGGTTAGGTTTCGAGGCAGGCTTACGTTGCGGTGGAGGGTCCCGGTTCGGGGTACGGTTAGGGTTAGGGTTAGGTCCCAGGAGGCTCCAGGCGCCCAACCCACAGCAGGGCAGTGTTCTCCCCGAAGGGCTGAGTGGAGGGCACAAGGGACCGTGCCGGTCAGGATCCGTCTTTGGCTGCCAAGGCCACACACGTGATTGGGCCCCTGGTCGAGGAGGCCTCCGGAATCCTCTGGGCAGCTGCAGCCGGGCCTGGGAAACGACATGGTGAGCTTCCAGGTTCCATGCCGAGTCAGCCTGCACCTCTTCCGGACCCCAGGCGCGTGGTGTTGTCAGACGTTGGCATTGGGTCCTCTTGGGGAGAGAGCCTTAGCTAGGGTTAGGGTTCGGTCCAGGGACGTGGCCAGGGCCGAAGCGACTCCGGTCTCGTGATCTCCCTCGAGGGCTGAAGTGAGGGCCCATGCAGCAAGGCGGCTCAAGTGCAGGGTTAGGGGTCGAGGCCGGCTTAGGTTTCGGTGGAGGGTCCCCGTTCGGTGTGGGGTTAGGGTTAGGGTTAGGTCCCAGGAGGCTCCAGGCGCCGAACCCACAGCAGGGCAGTGGTCTTCCCGAAGGCCTGAGTTGAGGGCACAAGAGACCGTGCCGGTCAGGATCCGTCTTTGGCTGCCAAGGCCACAGACGTCGATCGGCCCCTGTTCGAGGAGGCCTCCGGAATCCTCTCGGTCAGCTGCACACGGGCCTGGGAAACCACATGGTGAGCTTGCAGCTTCCATGCCGAGTCAGCCTGCACCGCCTCTGGACCCCAGGCGCGTGGTCTTGTCAGACTTTGGCATGGGGTCCCCATGGGGAGCGAGCCTTAGCTAGGGTTAGGGTTTGGTCCAGGGACGTCGCCAGGGCTGAATCGACTCCAGTCTCGTGATCTCCCTCGAGGGCTGAAGTGAGGGCCCATGCCAGAAGGCGGCTCCATTGCAGGGTTAGGGTTCGAGGCAGGCTTACGTTGCGGTGGAGGATCCCGGTTCGGGGTACGGTTAGGGTTAGGGTTAGGTCCCAGGAGGCTCCAGGCGCCCAACCCACAGCAGGGCAGTGTTCTCCCCGAAGGGCTGAGTGGAGGGCACAAGGGACCGTGCCGGTCAGGATCCGTCTTTGGCTGCCAAGGCCACACACGTGATTGGGCCCCTGGTCGAGGAGGCCTCCGGAATCCTCTGGGCAGCTGCAGCCGGGCCTGGGAAACGACATGGTGAGCTTCCAGGTTCCATGCCGAGTCAGCCTGCACCTCTTCCGGACCCCAGGCGCGTGGTGTTGTCAGACGTTGGCATTGGGTCCTCTTGGGGAGAGAGCCTTAGCTAGGGTTAGGGTTCGGTCCAGGGACGTGGCCAGGGCCGAAGCGACTCCGGTCTCGTGATCTCCCTCGAGGGCTGAATTGAGGGCCCATGCAGCAAGGCGGCTCAAGTGCAGGGTTAGGGGTCGAGGCCGGCTTAGGTTTCGGTGGAGGGTCCCCGTTCGGTGTGGGGTTAGGGTTAGGGTTAGGTCCCAGGAGGCTCCAGGCGCCGAATCCACAGCAGGGCAGAGGTCTTCCCGAAGGCCTGAGTTGAGGGCACAAGAGACCGTGCCGGTCAGGATCCGTCTTTGGCTGCCAAGGCCACAGACGTCGATCGGCCCCTGTTCGAGGAGCCCTCCGGAATCCTCTCGGTCAGCTGCACACGGGCCTGGGAAACCACATGGTGAGCTTGCAGCTTCCATGCCGAGTCAGCCTGCACCGCCTCTGGACCCCAGGCGCGTGGTCTTGTCAGACTTTGGCATGGGGTCCCCATGGGGAGCGAGCCTTAGCTAGGGTTAGGGTTTGGTCCAGGGACGTCGCCAGGGCTGAATCGACTCCAGTCTCGTGATCTCCCTCGAGGGCTGAAGTGAGGGCCCATGCCAGAAGGCGGCTCCATTGCAGGGTTAGGGTTCGAGGCAGGCTTACGTTGCGGTGGAGGATCCCGGTTCGGGGTACGGTTAGGGTTAGGGTTAGGTCCCAGGAGGCTCCAGGCGCCCAACCCACAGCAGGGCAGTGTTCTCCCCGAAGGGCTGAGTGGAGGGCACAAGGGACCGTGCCGGTCAGGATCCGTCTTTGGCTGCCAAGGCCACACACGTGATTGGGCCCCTGGTCGAGGAGGCCTCCGGAATCCTCTGGGCAGCTGCAGCCGGGCCTGGGAAACGACATGGTGAGCTTCCAGGTTCCATGCCGAGTCAGCCTGCACCTCTTCCGGACCCCAGGCGCGTGGTGTTGTCAGACGTTGGCATTGGGTCCTCTTGGGGAGAGAGCCTTAGCTAGGGTTAGGGTTCGGTCCAGGGACGTGGCCAGGGCCGAAGCGACTCCGGTCTCGTGATCTCCCTCGAGGGCTGAAGTGAGGGCCCATGCAGCAAGGCGGCTCAAGTGCAGGGTTAGGGGTCGAGGCCGGCTTAGGTTTCGGTGGAGGGTCCCCGTTCGGTGTGGGGTTAGGGTTAGGGTTAGGTCCCAGGAGGCTCCAGGCGCCGAAGCCACAGCAGGGCAGTGGTCTTCCCGAAGGCCTGAGTTGAGGGCACAAGGGACCGTGCCGGTCAGGATCCGTCTTTGGCTGCCAAGGCCACAGACGTCGATCGGCCCCTGTTCGAGGAGGCCTCCGGAATCCTCTCGGTCAGCTGCACACGGGCCTGGGAAACCACATGGTGCGCTTGCAGCTTCCATGCCGAGTCAGCCTGCACCGCCTCTGGACCCCAGGCGCGTGGTCTTGTCAGACTTTGGCATGGGGTCCCCATGGGGAGCGAGCCTTAGCTAGGGTTAGGGTTTGGTCCAGGGACGTCGCCAGGGCTGAATCGACTCCAGTCTCGTGATCTCCCTCGAGGGCTGAAGTGAGGGCCCATGCCAGAAGGCGGCTCCATTGCAGGGTTAGGTTTCGAGGCAGGCTTACGTTGCGGTGGAGGATCCCGGTTCGGGGTACGGTTAGGGTTAGGGTTAGGTCCCAGGAGGCTCCAGGCGCCCAACCCACAGCAGGGCAGTGTTCTCCCCGAAGGGCTGAGTGGAGGGCACAAGGGACCGTGCCGGTCAGGATCCGTCTTTGGCTGCCAAGGCCACACACGTGATTGGGCCCCTGGTCGAGGAGGCCTCCGGAATCCTCTGGGCAGCTGCAGCCGGGCCTGGGAAACGACATGGTGAGCTTCCAGGTTCCATGCCGAGTCAGCCTGCACCTCTTCCGGACCCCAGGCGCGTGGTGTTGTCAGACGTTGGCATTGGGTCCTCTTGGGGAGAGAGCCTTAGCTAGGGTTAGGGTTCGGTCCAGGGACGTGGCCAGGGCCGAAGCGACTCCGGTCTCGTGATCTCCCTCGAGGGCTGAAGTGAGGGCCCATGCAGCAAGGCGGCTCAAGTGCAGGGTTAGGGGTCGAGGCCGGCTTAGGTTTCGGTGGAGGGTCCCCGTTCGGTGTGGGGTTAGGGTTAGGGTTAGGTCCCAGGAGGCTCCAGGCGCCGAACCCACAGCAGGGCAGTGGTCTTCCCGAAGGCCTGAGTTGAGGGCACAAGAGACCGTGCCGGTCAGGATCCGTCTTTGGCTGCCAAGGCCACAGACGTCGATCGGCCCCTGTTCGAGGAGGCCTCCGGAATCCTCTCGGTCAGCTGCACACGGGCCTGGGAAACCACATGGTGAGCTTGCAGCTTCCATGCCGAGTCAGCCTGCACCGCCTCTGGACCCCAGGCGCGTGGTCTTGTCAGACTTTGGCATGGGGTCCCCATGGGGAGCGAGCCTTAGCTAGGGTTAGGGTTTGGTCCAGGGACGTCGCCAGGGCTGAATCGACTCCAGTCTCGTGATCTCCCTCGAGGGCTGAAGTGAGGGCCCATGCCAGAAGGCGGCTCCATTGCAGGGTTAGGGTTCGAGGCAGGCTTACGTTGCGGTGGAGGATCCCGGTTCGGGGTACGGTTAGGGTTAGGGTTAGGTCCCAGGAGGCTCCAGGCGCCCAACCCACAGCAGGGCAGTGTTCTCCCCGAAGGGCTGAGTGGAGGGCACAAGGGACCGTGCCGGTCAGGATCCGTCTTTGGCTGCCAAGGCCACACACGTGATTGGGCCCCTGGTCGAGGAGGCCTCCGGAATCCTCTGGGCAGCTGCAGCCGGGCCTGGGAAACGACATGGTGAGCTTCCAGGTTCCATGCCGAGTCAGCCTGCACCTCTTCCGGACCCCAGGCGCGTGGTGTTGTCAGACGTTGGCATTGGGTCCTCTTGGGGAGAGAGCCTTAGCTAGGGTTAGGGTTCGGTCCAGGGACGTGGCCAGGGCCGAAGCGACTCCGGTCTCGTGATCTCCCTCGAGGGCTGAATTGAGGGCCCATGCAGCAAGGCGGCTCAAGTGCAGGGTTAGGGGTCGAGGCCGGCTTAGGTTTCGGTGGAGGGTCCCCGTTCGGTGTGGGGTTAGGGTTAGGGTTAGGTCCCAGGAGGCTCCAGGCGCCGAATCCACAGCAGGGCAGAGGTCTTCCCGAAGGCCTGAGTTGAGGGCACAAGAGACCGTGCCGGTCAGGATCCGTCTTTGGCTGCCAAGGCCACAGACGTCGATCGGCCCCTGTTCGAGGAGCCCTCCGGAATCCTCTCGGTCAGCTGCACACGGGCCTGGGAAACCACATGGTGAGCTTGCAGCTTCCATGCCGAGTCAGCCTGCACCGCCTCTGGACCCCAGGCGCGTGGTCTTGTCAGACTTTGGCATGGGGTCCCCATGGGGAGCGAGCCTTAGCTAGGGTTAGGGTTTGGTCCAGGGACGTCGCCAGGGCTGAATCGACTCCAGTCTCGTGATCTCCCTCGAGGGCTGAAGTGAGGGCCCATGCCAGAAGGCGGCTCCATTGCAGGGTTAGGGTTCGAGGCAGGCTTACGTTGCGGTGGAGGATCCCGGTTCGGGGTACGGTTAGGGTTAGGGTTAGGTCCCAGGAGGCTCCAGGCGCCCAACCCACAGCAGGGCAGTGTTCTCCCCGAAGGGCTGAGTGGAGGGCACAAGGGACCGTGCCGGTCAGGATCCGTCTTTGGCTGCCAAGGCCACACACGTGATTGGGCCCCTGGTCGAGGAGGCCTCCGGAATCCTCTGGGCAGCTGCAGCCGGGCCTGGGAAACGACATGGTGAGCTTCCAGGTTCCATGCCGAGTCAGCCTGCACCTCTTCCGGACCCCAGGCGCGTGGTGTTGTCAGACGTTGGCATTGGGTCCTCTTGGGGAGAGAGCCTTAGCTAGGGTTAGGGTTCGGTCCAGGGACGTGGCCAGGGCCGAAGCGACTCCGGTCTCGTGATCTCCCTCGAGGGCTGAAGTGAGGGCCCATGCAGCAAGGCGGCTCAAGTGCAGGGTTAGGGGTCGAGGCCGGCTTAGGTTTCGGTGGAGGGTCCCCGTTCGGTGTGGGGTTAGGGTTAGGGTTAGGTCCCAGGAGGCTCCAGGCGCCGAAGCCACAGCAGGGCAGTGGTCTTCCCGAAGGCCTGAGTTGAGGGCACAAGGGACCGTGCCGGTCAGGATCCGTCTTTGGCTGCCAAGGCCACAGACGTCGATCGGCCCCTGTTCGAGGAGGCCTCCGGAATCCTCTCGGTCAGCTGCACACGGGCCTGGGAAACCACATGGTGCGCTTGCAGCTTCCATGCCGAGTCAGCCTGCACCGCCTCTGGACCCCAGGCGCGTGGTCTTGTCAGACTTTGGCATGGGGTCCCCATGGGGAGCGAGCCTTAGCTAGGGTTAGGGTTTGGTCCAGGGACGTCGCCAGGGCTGAATCGACTCCAGTCTCGTGATCTCCCTCGAGGGCTGAAGTGAGGGCCCATGCCAGAAGGCGGCTCCATTGCAGGGTTAGGTTTCGAGGCAGGCTTACGTTGCGGTGGAGGATCCCGGTTCGGGGTACGGTTAGGGTTAGGGTTAGGTCCCAGGAGGCTCCAGGCGCCCAACCCACAGCAGGGCAGTGTTCTCCCCGAAGGGCTGAGTGGAGGGCACAAGGGACCGTGCCGGTCAGGATCCGTCTTTGGCTGCCAAGGCCACACACGTGATTGGGCCCCTGGTCGAGGAGGCCTCCGGAATCCTCTGGGCAGCTGCAGCCGGGCCTGGGAAACGACATGGTGAGCTTCCAGGTTCCATGCCGAGTCAGCCTGCACCTCTTCCGGACCCCAGGCGCGTGGTGTTGTCAGACGTTGGCATTGGGTCCTCTTGGGGAGAGAGCCTTAGCTAGGGTTAGGGTTCGGTACAGGGACGTGGCCAGGGCCGAAGCGACTCCGGTCTCGTGATCTCCCTCGAGGGCTGAAGTGAGGGCCCATGCAGCAAGGCGGCTCAAGTGCAGGGTTAGGGGTCGAGGCCGGCTTAGGTTTCGGTGGAGGGTCCCCGTTCGGTGTGGGGTTAGGGTTAGGGTTAGGTCCCAGGAGGCTCCAGGCGCCGAACCCACAGCAGGGCAGTGGTCTTCCCGAAGGCCTGAGTTGAGGGCACAAGAGACCGTGCCGGTCAGGATCCGTCTTTGGCTGCCAAGGCCACAGACGTCGATCGGCCCCTGTTCGAGGAGGCCTCCGGAATCCTCTCGGTCAGCTGCACACGGGCCTGGGAAACCACATGGTGAGCTTGCAGCTTCCATGCCGAGTCAGCCTGCACCGCCTCTGGACCCCAGGCGCGTGGTCTTGTCAGACTTTGGCATGGGGTCCCCATGGGGAGCGAGCCTTAGCTAGGGTTAGGGTTTGGTCCAGGGACGTCGCCAGGGCTGAATCGACTCCAGTCTCGTGATCTCCCTCGAGGGCTGAAGTGAGGGCCCATGCCAGAAGGCGGCTCCATTGCAGGGTTAGGGTTCGAGGCAGGCTTACGTTGCGGTGGAGGATCCCGGTTCGGGGTACGGTTAGGGTTAGGGTTAGGTCCCAGGAGGCTCCAGGCGCCCAACCCACAGCAGGGCAGTGTTCTCCCCGAAGGGCTGAGTGGAGGGCACAAGGGACCGTGCCGGTCAGGATCCGTCTTTGGCTGCCAAGGCCACACACGTGATTGGGCCCCTGGTCGAGGAGGCCTCCGGAATCCTCTGGGCAGCTGCAGCCGGGCCTGGGAAACGACATGGTGAGCTTCCAGGTTCCATGCCGAGTCAGCCTGCACCTCTTCCGGACCCCAGGCGCGTGGTGTTGTCAGACGTTGGCATTGGGTCCTCTTGGGGAGAGAGCCTTAGCTAGGGTTAGGGTTCGGTCCAGGGACGTGGCCAGGGCCGAAGCGACTCCGGTCTCGTGATCTCCCTCGAGGGCTGAAGTGAGGGCCCATGCAGCAAGGCGGCTCAAGTGCAGGGTTAGGGGTCGAGGCCGGCTTAGGTTTCGGTGGAGGGTCCCCGTTCGGTGTGGGGTTAGGGTTAGGGTTAGGTCCCAGGAGGCTCCAGGCGCCGAATCCACAGCAGGGCAGAGGTCTTCCCGAAGGCCTGAGTTGAGGGCACAAGAGACCGTGCCGGTCAGGATCCGTCTTTGGCTGCCAAGGTCACAGACGTCGATCGGCCCCTGTTCGAGGAGCCCTCCGGAATCCTCTCGGTCAGCTGCACACGGGCCTGGGAAACCACATGGTGAGCTTGCAGCTTCCATGCCGAGTCAGCCTGCACCGCCTCTGGACCCCAGGCGCGTGGTCTTGTCAGACTTTGGCATGGGGTCCCCATGGGGAGCGAGCCTTAGCTAGGGTTAGGGTTTGGTCCAGGGACGTCGCCAGGCCTGAATCGACTCCAGTCTCGTGATCTCCCTCGAGGGCTGAAGTGAGGGCCCATGCCAGAAGGCGGCTCCATTGCAGGGTTAGGGTTCGAGGCAGGCTTACGTTGTGGTGGAGGATCCCGGTTCGGGGTACGGTTAGGGTTAGGGTTAGGTCCCAGGAGGCTCCAGGCGCCCAACCCACAGCAGGGCAGTGTTCTCCCCGAAGGGCTGAGTGGAGGGCACAAGGGACCGTGCCGGTCAGGATCCGTCTTTGGCTGCCAAGGCCACACACGTGATTGGGCCCCTGGTCGAGGAGGCCTCCGGAATCCTCTGGGCAGCTGCAGCCGGGCCTGGGAAACGACATGGTGAGCTTCCAGGTTCCATGCCGAGTCAGCCTGCACCTCTTCCGGACCCCAGGCGCGTGGTGTTGTCAGACGTTGGCATTGGGTCCTCTTGGGGAGAGAGCCTTAGCTAGGGTTAGGGTTCGGTCCAGGGACGTGGCCAGGGCCGAAGCGACTCCGGTCTCGTGATCTCCCTCGAGGGCTGAAGTGAGGGCCCATGCAGCAAGGCGGCTCAAGTGCAGGGTTAGGGGTCGAGGCCGGCTTAGGTTTCGGTGGAGGGTCCCCATTCGGTGTGGGGTTAGGGTTAGGGTTAGGTCCCAGGAGGCTCCAGGCGCCGAAGCCACAGCAGGGCAGTGGTCTTCCCGAAGGCCTGAGTTGAGGGCACAAGGGACCGTGCCGGTCAGGATCCGTCTTTGGCTGCCAAGGCCACAGACGTCGATCGGCCCCTGTTCGAGGAGGCCTCCGGAATCCTCTCGGTCAGCTGCACACGGGCCTGGGAAACCACATGGTGCGCTTGCAGCTTCCATGCCGAGTCAGCCTGCACCGCCTCTGGACCCCAGGCGCGTGGTCTTGTCAGACTTTGGCATGGGGTCCCCATGGGGAGCGAGCCTTAGCTAGGGTTAGGGTTTGGTCCAGGGACGTCGCCAGGGCTGAATCGACTCCAGTCTCGTGATCTCCCTCGAGGGCTGAAGTGAGGGCCCATGCCAGAAGGCGGCTCCATTGCAGGGTTAGGTTTCGAGGCAGGCTTACGTTGCGGTGGAGGATCCCGGTTCGGGGTACGGTTAGGGTTAGGGTTAGGTCCCAGGAGGCTCCAGGCGCCCAACCCACAGCAGGGCAGTGTTCTCCCCGAAGGGCTGAGTGGAGGGCACAAGGGACCGTGCCGGTCAGGATCCGTCTTTGGCTGCCAAGGCCACACACGTGATTGGGCCCCTGGTCGAGGAGGCCTCCGGAATCCTCTGGGCAGCTGCAGCCGGGCCTGGGAAACGACATGGTGAGCTTCCAGGTTCCATGCCGAGTCAGCCTGCACCTCTTCCGGACCCCAGGCGCGTGGTGTTGTCAGACGTTGGCATTGGGTCCTCTTGGGGAGAGAGCCTTAGCTAGGGTTAGGGTTCGGTCCAGGGACGTGGCCAGGGCCGAAGCGACTCCGGTCTCGTGATCTCCCTCGAGGGCTGAAGTGAGGGCCCATGCAGCAAGGCGGCTCAAGTGCAGGGTTAGGGGTCGAGGCCGGCTTAGGTTTCGGTGGAGGGTCCCCGTTCGGTGTGGGGTTAGGGTTAGGGTTAGGTCCCAGGAGGCTCCAGGCGCCGAAGCCACAGCAGGGCAGTGGTCTTCCCGAAGGCCTGAGTTGAGGGCACAAGGGACCGTGCCGGTCAGGATCCGTCATTGGCTGCCAAGGCCACAGACGTCGATCGGCCCCTGTTCGAGGAGGCCTCCGGAATCCTCTCGGTCAGCTGCACACGGGCCTGGGAAACCACATGGTGAGCTTGCAGCTTCCATGCCGAGTCAGCCTGCACCGCCTCTGGACCCCAGGCGCGTGGTCTTGTCAGACTTTGGCATGGGGTCCCCATGGGGAGCGAGCCTTAGCTAGGGTTATGGTTTGGTCCAGGGACGTCGCCAGGGCTGAATCGACTCCAGTCTCGTGATCTCCCTCGAGGGCTGAAGTGAGGGCCCATGCCAGAAGGCGGCTCCATTGCAGGGTTAGGGTTCGAGGCAGGCTTACGTTGCGGTGGAGGATCCCGGTTCGGGGTACGGTTAGGGTTAGGGTTAGGTCCCAGGAGGCTCCAGGCGCCCAACCCACAGCAGGGCAGTGTTCTCCCCGAAGGGCTGAGTGGAGGGCACAAGGGACCGTGCCGGTCAGGATCCGTCTTTGGCTGCCAAGGCCACACACGTGATTGGGCCCCTGGTCGAGGAGGCCTCCGGAATCCTCTGGGCAGCTGCAGCCGGGCCTGGGAAACGACATGGTGAGCTTCCAGGTTCCATGCCGAGTCAGCCTGCACCTCTTCCGGACCCCAGGCGCGTGGTGTTGTCAGACGTTGGCATTGGGTCCTCTTGGGGAGAGAGCCTTAGCTAGGGTTAGGGTTCGGTCCAGGGACGTGGCCAGGGCCGAAGCGACTCCGGTCTCGTGATCTCCCTCGAGGGCTGAAGTGAGGGCCCATGCAGCAAGGCGGCTCAAGTGCAGGGTTAGGGGTCGAGGCCGGCTTAGGTTTCGGTGGAGGGTCCCCGTTCGGTGTGGGGTTAGGGTTAGGGTTAGGTCCCAGGAGGCTCCAGGCGCCGAATCCACAGCATGGCAGAGGTCTTCCCGAAGGCCTGAGTTGAGGGCACAAGAGACCGTGCCGGTCAGGATCCGTCTTTGGCTGCCAAGGCCACAGACGTCGATCGGCCCCTGTTCGAGGAGGCCTCCGGAATCCTCTCGGTCAGCTGCACACGGGCCTGGGAAACCACATGGTGAGCTTGCAGCTTCCATGCCGAGTCAGCCTGCACCGCCTCTGGACCCCAGGCGCGTTGTCTTGTTAGACTTTGGCATGGGGTCCCCATGGGGAGGGAGCCTTAGCTAGGGTTAGGGTTTGGTCCAGGGACGTCGCCAGGGCTGAATCGACTCCAGTCTCGTGATCTCCCTCGAGGGCTGAAGTGAGGGCCCATGCCAGAAGGCGGCTCCATTGCAGGGTTAGGTTTCGAGGCAGGCTTACGTTGCGGTGGAGGATCCCGGTTCGGGGTACGGTTAGGGTTAGGGTTAGGTCCCAGGAGGCTCCAGGCGCCCAACCCACAGCAGGGCAGTGTTCTCCCCGAAGGGCTGAGTGGAGGGCACAAGGGACCGTGCCGGTCAGGATCCGTCTTTGGCTGCCAACGCCACACACGTGATTGGGCCCCTGGTCGAGGAGGCCTCCGGAATCCTCTGGGCAGCTGCAGCCGGGCCTGGGAAACGACATGGTGAGCTTCCAGGTTCCATGCCGAGTCCGCCTGCACCTCTTCCGGACCCCAGGCGCGTGGTGTTGTCAGACGTTGGCATTGGGTCCTCTTGGGGAGAGAGCCTTAGCTAGGGTTAGGGTTCGGTCCAGGGACGTGGCCAGGGCCGAAGCGACTCCGGTCTCGTGATCTCCCTCGAGGGCTGAAGTGAGGGCCCATGCAGCAAGGCGGCTCAAGTGCAGGGTTAGGGGTCGAGGCCGGCTTAGGTTTCGGTGGAGGGTCCCCGTTCGGTGTGGGGTTAGGGTTAGGGTTAGGTCCCAGGAGGCTCCAGGCGCCGAACCCACAGCAGGGCAGTGGTCTTCCCGAAGGCCTGAGTTGAGGGCACAAGAGACCGTGCCGGTCAGGATCCGTCTTTGGCTGCCAAGGCCACAGACGTCGATCGGCCCCTGTTCGAGGAGGCCTCCGGAATCCTCTCGGTCAGCTGCACACGGGCCTGGGAAACCACATGGTGAGCTTGCAGCTTCCATGCCGAGTCAGCCTGCACCGCCTCTGGACCCCAGGCGCGTGGTCTTGTCAGACTTTGGCATGGGGTCCCCATGGGGAGCGAGCCTTAGCTAGGGTTAGGGTTTGGTCCAGGGACGTCGCCAGGGCTGAATCGACTCCAGTCTCGTGATCTCCCTCGAGGGCTGAAGTGAGGGCCCATGCCAGAAGGCGGCTCCATTGCAGGGTTAGGGTTCGAGGCAGGCTTACGTTGCGGTGGAGGATCCCGGTTCGGGGTACGGTTAGGGTTAGGGTTAGGTCCCAGGAGGCTCCAGGCGCCCAACCCACAGCAGGGCAGTGTTCTCCCCGAAGGGCTGAGTGGAGGGCACAAGGGACCGTGCCGGTCAGGATCCGTCTTTGGCTGCCAAGGCCACACACGTGATTGGGCCCCTGGTCGAGGAGGCCTCCGGAATCCTCTGGGCAGCTGCAGCCGGGCCTGGGAAACGACATGGTGAGCTTCCAGGTTCCATGCCGAGTCAGCCTGCACCTCTTCCGGACCCCAGGCGCGTGGTGTTGTCAGACGTTGGCATTGGGTCCTCTTGGGGAGAGAGCCTTAGCTAGGGTTAGGGTTCGGTCCAGGGACGTGGCCAGGGCCGAAGCGACTCCGGTCTCGTGATCTCCCTCGAGGGCTGAAGTGAGGGCCCATGCAGCAAGGCGGCTCAAGTGCAGGGTTAGGGGTCGAGGCCGGCTTAGGTTTCGGTGGAGGGTCCCCGTTCGGTGTGGGGTTAGGGTTAGGGTTAGGTCCCAGGAGGCTCCAGGCGCCGAACCCACAGCAGGGCAGTGGTCTTCCCGAAGGCCTGAGTTGAGGGCACAAGAGACCGTGCCGGTCAGGATCCGTCTTTGGCTGCCAAGGCCACAGACGTCGATCGGCCCCTGTTCGAGGAGGCCTCCGGAATCCTCTCGGTCAGCTGCACACGGGCCTGGGAAACCACATGGTGAGCTTGCAGCTTCCATGCCGAGTCAGCCTGCACCGCCTCTGGACCCAGGCGCGTGGTCTTGTCAGACTTTGGCATGGGGTCCCCATGGGGAGCGAGCCTTAGCTAGGGTTAGGGTTTGGTCCAGGGACGTCGCCAGGGCTGAATCGACTCCAGTCTCGTGATCTCCCTCGAGGGCTGAAGTGAGGGCCCATGCCAGAAGGCGGCTCCATTGCAGGGTTAGGGTTCGAGGCAGGCTTACGTTGCGGTGGAGGATCCCCGTTCGGGGTACGGTTAGGGTTAGGGTTAGGTCCCAGGAGGCTCCAGGCGCCCAACCCACAGCAGGGCAGTGTTCTCCCCGAAGGGCTGAGTGGAGGGCACAAGGGACCGTGCCGGTCAGGATCCGTCTTTGGCTGCCAAGGCCACACACGTGATTGGGCCCCTGGTCGAGGAGGCCTCCGGAATCCTCTGGGCAGCTGCAGCCGGGCCTGGGAAACGACATGGTGAGCTTCCAGGTTCCATGCCGAGTCAGCCTGCACCTCTTCCGGACCCCAGGCGCGTGGTGTTGTCAGACGTTGGCATTGGGTCCTCTTGGGGAGAGAGCCTTAGCTAGGGTTAGGGTTCGGGCCAGGGACGTGGCCAGGGCCGAAGCGAGTCCGGTCTCGTGATCTCCCTCGAGGGCTGAAGTGAGGGCCCATGCAGCAAGGCGGCTCAAGTGCAGGGTTAGGGGTCGAGGCCGGCTTAGGTTTCGGTGGAGGGTCCCCGTTCGGTGTGGGGTTAGGGTTAGGGTTAGGTCCCAGGAGGCTCCAGGCGCCGAATCCACAGCATGGCAGAGGTCTTCCCGAAGGCCTGAGTTGAGGGCACAAGAGACCGTGCCGGTCAGGATCCGTCTTTGGCTGCCAAGGTCACAGACGTCGATCGGCCCCTGTTCGAGGAGGCCTCCGGAATCCTCTTGGTCAGCTGCACACGGGCCTGGGAAACCACATGGTGAGCTTGCAGCTTCCATGCCGAGTCAGCCTGCACCGCCTCTGGACCCCAGGCGCGTTGTCTTGTTAGACTTTGGCATGGGGTCCCCATGGGGAGGGAGCCTTAGCTAGGGTTAGGGTTTGGTCCAGGGACGTCGCCAGGGCTGAATCGACTCCAGTCTCGTGATCTCCCTCGAGGGCTGAAGTGAGGGCCCATGCCAGAAGGCGGCTCCATTGCAGGGTTAGGTTTCGAGGCAGGCTTACGTTGCGGTGGAGGATCCCGGTTCGGGGTACGGTTAGGGTTAGGGTTAGGTCCCAGGAGGCTCCAGGCGCCCAACCCACAGCAGGGCAGTGTTCTCCCCGAAGGGCTGAGTGGAGGGCACAAGGGACCGTGCCGGTCAGGATCCGTCTTTGGCTGCCAAGGCCACACACGTGATTGGGCCCCTGGTCGAGGAGGCCTCCGGAATCCTCTGGGCAGCTGCAGCCGGGCCTGGGGAACGACATGGTGAGCTTCCAGGTTCCATGCCGAGTCCGCCTGCACCTCTTCCGGACCCCAGGCGCGTGGTGTTGTCAGACGTTGGCATTGGGTCCTCTTGGGGAGAGAGCCTTAGCTAGGGTTAGGGTTCGGTCCAGGGACGTGGCCAGGGCCGAAGCGACTCCGGTCTCGTGATCTCCCTCGAGGGCTGAAGTGAGGGCCCATGCAGCAAGGCGGCTCAAGTGCAGGGTTAGGGGTCGAGGCCGGCTTAGGTTTCGGTGGAGGGTCCCCGTTCGGTGTGGGGTTAGGGTTAGGGTTAGGTCCCAGGAGGCTCCAGGCGCCGAACCCACAGCAGGGCAGTGGTCTTCCCGAAGGCCTGAGTTGAGGGCACAAGAGACCGTGCCGGTCAGGATCCGTCTTTGGCTGCCAAGGCCACAGACGTCGATCGGCCCCTGTTCGAGGAGGCCTCCGGAATCCTCTCGGTCAGCTGCACACGGGCCTGGGAAACCACATGGTGAGCTTGCAGCTTCCATGCCGAGTCAGCCTGCACCGCCTCTGGACCCCAGGCGCGTGGTCTTGTCAGACTTTGGCATGGGGTCCCCATGGGGAGCGAGCCTTAGCTAGGGTTAGGGTTTGGTCCAGGGACGTCGCCAGGGCTGAATCGACTCCAGTCTCGTGATCTCCCTCGAGGGCTGAAGTGAGGGCCCATGCCAGAAGGCGGCTCCATTGCAGGGTTAGGGTTCGAGGCAGGCTTACGTTGCGGTGGAGGATCCCGGTTCGGGGTACGGTTAGGGTTAGGGTTAGGTCCCAGGAGGCTCCAGGCGCCCAACCCACAGCAGGGCAGTGTTCTCCCCGAAGGGCTGAGTGGAGGGCACAAGGGACCGTGCCGGTCAGGATCCGTCTTTGGCTGCCAAGGCCACACACGTGATTGGGCCCCTGGTCGAGGAGGCCTCCGGAATCCTCTGGGCAGCTGCAGCCGGGCCTGGGAAACGACATGGTGAGCTTCCAGGTTCCATGCCGAGTCAGCCTGCACCTCTTCCGGACCCCAGGCGCGTGGTGTGGTCAGACGTTGGCATTGGGTCCTCTTGGGGAGAGAGCCTTAGCTAGGGTTAGGGTTCGGTCCAGGGACGTGGCCAGGGCCGAAGCGACTCCGGTCTCGTGATCTCCCTCGAGGGCTGAAGTGAGGGCCCATGCAGCAAGGCGGCTCAAGTGCAGGGTAAGGGGTCGAGGCCGGCTTAGGTTTCGGTGGAGGGTCCCCGTTCGGTGTGGGGTTAGGGTTAGGGTTAGGTCCCAGGAGGCTCCAGGCGCCGAATCCACAGCATGGCAGAGGTCTTCCCGAAGGCCTGAGTTGAGGGCACAAGAGACCGTGCCGGTCAGGATCCGTCTTTGGCTGCCAAGGTCACAGACGTCGATCGGCCCCTGTTCGAGGAGGCCTCCGGAATCCTCTTGGTCAGCTGCACACGGGCCTGGGAAACCACATGGTGAGCTTGCAGCTTCCATGCCGAGTCAGCCTGCACCGCCTCTGGACCCCAGGCGCGTTGTCTTGTTAGACTTTGGCATGGGGTCCCCATGGGGAGCGAGCCTTAGCTAGGGTTAGGGTTTGGTCCAGGGACGTCGCCAGGGCTGAATCGACTCCAGTCTCGTGATCTCCCTCGAGGGCTGAAGTGAGGGCCCATGCCAGAAGGCGGCTCCATTGCAGGGTTAGGTTTCGAGGCAGGCTTAAGTTGCGGTGGAGGATCCCGGTTCGGGGTACGGTTAGGGTTAGGGTTAGGTCCCAGGAGGCTCCAGGCGCCCAACCCACAGCAGGGCAGTGTTCTCCCCG
Organism: Panthera pardus; assembly: GCF_024362965.1. NCBI lineage: Eukaryota > Metazoa > Chordata > Mammalia > Carnivora > Felidae > Panthera > Panthera pardus. The sequence goes on from NW_026526908.1 coordinate 166,868, forward strand.
AAGGGCTGAGTTGAGGGCACAAGGGACCGTGCCGGTCAGGATCCGTCTTTGGCTGCCAAGGCCACACAGTGATTGGGCCCCTGGTCGAGGAGGCCTCCGGAATCCTCTGGGCAGCTGCAGCCGGGCCTGGGAAACGACATGGTGAGCTTCCAGGTTCCATGCCGAGTCAGTCTGCACCTCTTCCGGACCCCAGGCGCGTGGTGTTGTCAGACGTTGGCATTGGGTCCTCTTGGGGAGAGAGCCTTAGCTAGGGTTAGGGTTCGGTCCAGGGACGTGGCCAGGGCCGAAGCGACTCCGGTCTCGTGATCTCCCTCGAGGGCTGAAGTGAGGGCCCATGCAGCAAGGCGGCTCAAGTGCAGGGTTAGGGGTCGAGGCCGGCTTAGGTTTCGGTGGAGGGTCCCCGTTCGGTGTGGGGTTAGGGTTAGGGTTAGGTCCCAGGAGGCTCCAGGCGCCGAACCCACAGCAGGGCAGTGGTCTTCCCGAAGGCCTGAGTTGAGGGCACAAGAGACCGTGCCGGTCAGGATCCGTCTTTGGCTGCCAAGGCCACAGACGTCGATCGGCCCCTGTTCGAGGAGGCCTCCGGAATCCTCTCGGTCAGCTGCACACGGGCCTGGGAAACCACATGGTGAGCTTGCAGCTTCCATGCCGAGTCAGCCTGCACCGCCTCTGGACCCCAGGCGCGTGGTCTTGTCAGACTTTGGCATGGGGTCCCCATGGGGAGCGAGCCTTAGCTAGGGTTAGGGTTTGGTCCAGGGACGTCGCCAGGGCTGAATCGACTCCAGTCTCGTGATCTCCCTCGAGGGCTGAAGTGAGGGCCCATGCCAGAAGGCGGCTCCATTGCAGGGTTAGGGTTCGAGGCAGGCTTACGTTGCGGTGGAGGATCCCGGTTCGGGGTACGGTTAGGGTTAGGGTTAGGTCCCAGGAGGCTCCAGGCGCCCAACCCACAGCAGGGCAGTGTTCTCCCCGAAGGGCTGAGTGGAGGGCACAAGGGACCGTGCCGGTCAGGATCCGTCTTTGGCTGCCAAGGCCACACACGTGATTGGGCCCCTGGTCGAGGAGGCCTCCGGAATCCTCTGGGCAGCTGCAGCCGGGCCTGGGAAACGACATGGTGAGTTCCAGGTTCCATGCCGAGTCAGCCTGCACCTCTTCCGGACCCCAGGCGCGTGGTGTTGTCAGACGTTGGCATTGGGTCCTCTTGGGGAGAGAGCCTTAGCTAGGGTTAGGGTTCGGTCCAGGGACGTGGCCAGGGCCGAAGCGACTCCGTTCTCGTGATCTCCCTCAAGGGCTGAAGTGAGGGCCGATGCAGCAAGGCGGCTCAAGTGCAGGGTTAGGGGTCGAGGCCGGCTTAGGTTTCGGTGGAGGGTCCCCGTTCGGTGTGGGGTTAGGGTTAGGGTTAGGTCCCAGGAGGCTCCAGGCGCCGAAGCCACAGCAGGGCAGTGGTCTTCCCGAAGGCCTGAGTTGAGGGCACAAGGGACCGTGCCGGTCAGGATCCCTCTTTGGCTGCCAAGGCCACAGACGTCGATCGGCCCCTGTTCGAGGAGGCCTCCGGAATCCTCTCGGTCAGCTGGACACGGGCCTGGGAAACCACATGGTGAGCTTGCAGCTTCCATGCCGAGTCAGCCTGCACCGCCTCTGGACCCCAGGCGCGTGGTCTTGTCAGACTTTGGCGTGGGGTCCCCATGGGGCGGGAGCCTTAGCTAGGGTTAGGGTTTGGTCCAGGGACGTCGCCAGGGCTGAATCGACTCCAGTCTCGTGATCTCCCTCGAGGGCTGAGGTGAGGGCCCATGCCAGAAGGCGGCTCCATTGCAGGGTTAGGGTTCGAGGCAGGCTTACGTTGCGGTGGAGGGTCCCGGTTCGGGGTACGGTTAGGGTTAGGGTTAGGTCCCAGGAGGCTCCAGGCGCCCAACCCACAGCAGGGCAGTGTTCTCCCCGAAGGGCTGAGTGGAGGGCACAAGGGACCGTGCCGGTCAGGATCCGTCTTTGGCTGCCAAGGCCACACACGTGATTGGGCCCCTGGTCGAGGAGGCCTCCGGAATCCTCGGGGCAGCTGCAGCCGGGCCTGGGAAACGACATGGTGAGCTTCCAGGTTCCATGCCGAGTCAGCCTGCACCTCTTCCGGACCCCAGGCGCGTGGTGTTGTCAGACGTTGGCATTGGGTCCTCTTGGGGAGAGAGCCTTAGCTAGGGATAGGGTTCGGTCCAGGGACGTGACCAGGGCCGAAGCGACTCCGGTCTCGTGATCTCCCTCGAGGGCTGAAGTGAGGGCCCATGCAGCAAGGCGGCTCAAGTGCAGGGTTAGGGGTCGAGGCCGGCTTAGGTTTCGGTGGAGGGTCCCCGTTCGGTGTGGGGTTAGGGTTAGGGTTAGGTCCCAGGAGGCTCCAGGCGCCGAAGCCACAGCAGGGCAGTGGTCTTCCCGAAGGCCTGAGTTGAGGGCACAAGGGACCGTGCCGGTCAGGATCCGTCTTTGGCTGCCAAGGCCACAGACGTCGATCGGCCCCTGTTCGAGGAGGCCTCCGGAATCCTCTCGGTCAGCTGCACACGGGCCTGGGAAACCACATGGTGCGCTTGCAGCTTCCATGCCGAGTCAGCCTGCACCGCCTCTGGACCCCAGGCGCGTGGTCTTGTCAGACTTTGGCATGGGGTCCCCATGGGGAGGGAGCCTTAGCTAGGGTTAGGGTTTGGTCCAGGGACGTCGCCAGGCCTGAATCGACTCCAGTCTCGTGATCTCCCTCGAGGGCTGAGGTGAGGGCCCATGCCAGAAGGCGGCTCCATTGCAGGGTTAGGGTTCGAGGCAGGCTTACGTTGCGGTGGAGGGTCCCGGTTCGGGGTACGGTTAGGGTTAGGGTTAGGTCCCAGGAGGCTCCAGGCGCCCAACCCACAGCAGGGCAGTGTTCTCCCCGAAGGGCTGAGTGGAGGGCACAAGGGTCCGTGCCGGTCAGGATCCGTCTTTGGCTGCCAAGGCCACACACGTGATTGGGCCCCTGGTCGAGGAGGCCTCCGGAATCCTCTGGGCAGCTGCAGCCGGGCCTGGGAAACGACATGGTGAGCTTCCAGGTTCCATGCCGAGTCAGCCTGCACCTCTTCCGGACCCCAGGCGCGTGGTGTTGTCAGACGTTGGCATTGGGTCCTCTTGGGGAGAGAGCCTTAGCTAGGGTTAGGGTTCGGTCCAGGGACGTGGCCATGGCCGAAGCGAGTCCGGTCTCGTGATCTCCCTCGAGGGCTGAAGTGAGGGCCCATGCAGCAAGGCGGCTCAATTGCAGGGTTAGGGGTCGAGGCCGGCTTAGGTTTCGGTGGAGGGTCCCCTTTCGGTGTGGGGTTAGGGTTAGGGTTAGGTCCCAGGAGGCTCCAGGCGCCGAATCCACAGCATGGCAGAGGTCTTCCCGAAGGCCTGAGTTGAGGGCACAAGAGACCGTGCCGGTCAGGATCCGTCTTTGGCTGCCAAGGTCACAGACGTCGATCGGCCCCTGTTCGAGGAGGCCTCCGGAATCCTCTTGGTCAGCTGCACACGGGCCTGGGAAACCACATGGTGAGCTTGCAGCTTCCATGCCGAGTCAGCCTGCACCGCCTCTGGACCCCAGGCGCGTTGTCTTGTTAGACTTTGGCATGGGGTCCCCATGGGGAGGGAGCCTTAGCTAGGGTTAGGGTTTGGTCCAGGGACGTCGCCAGGGCTGAATCGACTCCAGTCTCGTGATCTCCCTCGAGGGCTGAAGTGAGGGCCCATGCCAGAAGGCGGCTCCATTGCAGGGTTAGGTTTCGAGGCAGGCTTACGTTGCGGTGGAGGATCCCGGTTCGGGGTACGGTTAGGGTTAGGGTTAGGTCCCAGGAGGCTCCAGGCGCCCAACCCACAGCAGGGCAGTGTTCTCCCCGAAGGGCTGAGTTGAGGGCACAAGGGACCGTGCCGGTCAGGATCCGTCTTTGGCTGCCAAGGCCACACACGTGATTGGGCCCCTGGTCGAGGAGGCCTCCGGAATCCTCTGGGCAGCTGCAGCCGGGCCTGGGAAACGACATGGTGAGCTTCCAGGTTCCATGCCGAGTCAGCCTGCACCTCTTCCGGACCCCAGGCGCGTGGTGTTGTCAGACGTTGGCATTGGGTCCTCTTGGGGAGAGAGCCTTAGCTAGGGTTAGGGTTCGGTCCAGGGACGTGGCCAGGGCCGAAGCGACTCCGGTCTCGTGATCTCCCTCGAGGGCTGAAGTGAGGGCCCATGCAGCAAGGCGGCTCAAGTGCAGGGTGAGGGGTCGAGGCCGGCTTAGGTTTCGGTGGAGGGTCCCCGTTCGGTGTGGGGTTAGGGTTAGGGTTAGGTCCCAGGAGGCTCCAGGCGCCGAACCCACAGCAGGGCAGTGGTCTTCCCGAAGGCCTGAGTTGAGGGCACAAGAGACCGTGCCGGTCAGGATCCGTCTTTGGCTGCCAAGGCCACAGACGTCGATCGGCCCCTGTTCGAGGAGGCCTCCGGAATCCTCTCGGTCAGCTGCACACGGGCCTGGGAAACCACATGGTGAGCTTGCAGCTTCCATGCCGAGTCAGCCTGCACCGCCTCTGGACCCCAGGCGCGTGGTCTTGTCAGACTTTGGCATGGGGTCCCCATGGGGAGCGAGCCTTAGCTAGGGTTAGGGTTTGGTCCAGGGACGTCGCCAGGGCTGAATCGACTCCAGTCTCGTGATCTCCCTCGAGGGCTGAAGTGAGGGCCCATGCCAGAAGGCGGCTCCATTGCAGGGTTAGGGTTCGAGGCAGGCTTACGTTGCGGTGGAGGATCCCCGTTCGGGGTACGGTTAGGGTTAGGGTTAGGTCCCAGGAGGCTCCAGGCGCCCAACCCACAGCAGGGCAGTGTTCTCCCCGAAGGGCTGAGTGGAGGGCACAAGGGACCGTGCCGGTCAGGATCCGTCTTTGGCTGCCAAGGCCACACACGTGATTGGGCCCCTGGTCGAGGAGGCCTCCGGAATCCTCTGGGCAGCTGCAGCCGGGCCTGGGAAACGACATGGTGAGCTTCCAGGTTCCATGCCGAGTCAGCCTGCACCTCTTCCGGACCCCAGGCGCGTGGTGTTGTCAGACGTTGGCATTGGGTCCTCTTGGGGAGAGAGCCTTAGCTAGTGTTAGGGTTCGGTCCAGGGACGTGGCCAGGGCCGAAGCGACTCCGGTCTCGTGATCTCCCTCGAGGGCTGAAGTGAGGGCTCATGCAGCAAGGCGGCTCAAGTGCAGGGTTAGGGGTCGAGGCCGGCTTAGGTTTCGGTGGAGGGTCCCCGTTCGGTGTGGGGTTAGGGTTAGGGTTAGGTCCCAGGAGGCTCCAGGCGCCGAACCCACAGCAGGGCAGTGGTCTTCCCGAAGGCCTGAGTTGAGGGCACAAGAGACCGTGCCGGTCAGGATCCGTCTTTTGCTGCCAAGGCCACAGACGTCGATCGGCCCCTGTTCTAGGAGCCCTCCGGAATCCTCTCGGTCAGCTGCACACGGGCCTGGGAATCCACATGGTGAGCTTGCAGCTTCCATGCCGAGTCAGCCTGCACCGCCTCTGGACCCCAGGCGCGTGGTCTTGTCAGACTTTGGCATGGGGTCCCCATGGGGAGCGAGCCTTAGCTAGGGTTAGGGTTTGGTCCAGGGACGTCGCCAGGGCTGAATCGACTCCAGTCTCGTGATCTCCCTCGAGGGCTGAAGTGAGGGCCCATGCCAGAAGGCGGCTCCATTGCAGGGTTAGGGTTCGAGGCAGGCTTACGTTGCGGTGGAGGATCCCGGTTCGGGGTACGGTTAGGGTTAGGGTTAGGTCCCAGGAGGCTCCAGGCGCCCAACCCACATCAGGGCAGTGTTCTCCCCGAAGGGCTGAGTGGAGGGCACAAGGGACCGTGCCGGTCAGGATCCGTCTTTGGCTGCCAACGCCACACACGTGATTGGGCCCCTGGTCGAGGAGGCCTCCGGAATCCTCTGGGCAGCTGCAGCCGGGCCTGGGAAACGACATGGTGAGCTTCCAGGTTCCATGCCGAGTCAGCCTGCACCTCTTCCGGACCCCAGGCGCGTGGTGTGGTCAGACGTTGGCATTGGGTCCTCTTGGGGAGAGAGCCTTAGCTAGGGTTAGGGTTCGGTCCAGGGACGTGGCCAGGGCCGAAGCGACTCCGGTCTCGTGATCTCCGTCGAGGGCTGAAGTGAGGGCCCATGCAGCAAGGCGGCTCAAGTGCAGGGTAAGGGGTCGAGGCCGGCTTAGGTTTCGGTGGAGGGTCCCCGTTCGGTGTGGGGTTAGGGTTAGGGTTAGGTCCCAGGAGGTTCCAGGCGCCGAATCCACAGCATGGCAGAGGTCTTCCCGAAGGCCTGAGTTGAGGGCACAAGAGACCGTGCCGGTCAGGATCCGTCTTTGGCTGCCAAGGTCACAGACGTCGATCGGCCCCTGTTCGAGGAGGCCTCCGGAATCCTCTTGGTCAGCTGCACACGGGCCTGGGAAACCACATGGTGAGCTTGCAGCTTCCATGCCGAGTCAGCCTGCACCGCCTCTGGACCCCAGGCGCGTTGTCTTGTTAGACTTTGGCATGGGGTCCCCATGGGGAGCGAGCCTTAGCTAGGGTTAGGGTTTGGTCCAGGGACGTCGCCAGGGCTGAATCGACTCCAGTCTCGTGATCTCCCTCGAGGGCTGAAGTGAGGGCCCATGCCAGAAGGCGGCTCCATTGCAGGGTTAGGTTTCGAGGCAGGCTTACGTTGCGGTGGAGGATCCCGGTTCGGGGTACGGTTAGGGTTAGGGTTAGGTCCCAGGAGGCTCCAGGCGCCCAACCCACAGCAGGGCAGTGTTCTCCCCGAAGGGCTGAGTTGAGGGCACAAGGGACCGTGCCGGTCAGGATCCGTCTTTGGCTGCCAAGGCCACACACGTGATTGGGCCCCTGGTCGAGGAGGCCTCCGGAATCCTCTGGGCAGCTGCAGCCGGGCCTGGGAAACGACATGGTGAGCTTCCAGGTTCCATGCCGAGTCAGCCTGCACCTCTTCCGGACCCCAGGCGCGTGGTGTTGTCAGACGTTGGCATTGGGTCCTCTTGGGGAGAGAGCCTTAGCTAGGGTTAGGGTTCGGTCCAGGGACGTGGCCAGGGCCGAAGCGACTCTGGTCTCGTGATCTCCCTCGAGGGCTGAAGTGAGGGCCCATGCAGCAAGGCGGCTCAAGTGCAGGGTGAGGGGTCGAGGCCGGCTTAGGTTTCGGTGGAGGGTCCCCGTTCGGTGTGGGGTTAGGGTTAGGGTTAGGTCCCAGGAGGCTCCAGGCGCCGAACCCACAGCAGGGCAGTGGTCTTCCCGAAGGCCTGAGTTGAGGGCACAAGAGACCGTGCCGGTCAGGATCCGTCTTTGGCTGCCAAGGCCACAGACGTCGATCGGCCCCTGTTCGAGGAGGCCTCCGGAATCCTCTCGGTCAGCTGCACACGGGCCTGGGAAACCACATGGTGAGCTTGCAGCTTCCATGCCGAGTCAGCCTGCACCGCCTCTGGACCCCAGGCGCGTGGTCTTGTCAGACTTTGGCATGGGGTCCCCATGGGGAGCGAGCCTTAGCTAGGGTTAGGGTTTGGTCCAGGGACGTCGCCAGGGCTGAATCGACTCCAGTCTCGTGATCTCCCTCGAGGGCTGAAGTGAGGGCCCATGCCAGAAGGCGGCTCAATTGCAGGGTTAGGGGTCGAGGCCGGCTTAGGTTTCGGTGGAGGGTCCCCTTTCGGTGTGGGGTTAGGGTTAGGGTTAGGTCCCAGGAGGCTCCAGGCGCCGAATCCACAGCATGGCAGAGGTCTTCCCGAAGGCCTGAGTTGAGGGCACAAGAGACCGTGCCGGTCAGGATCCGTCTTTGGCTGCCAAGGTCACAGACGTCGATCGGCCCCTGTTCGAGGAGGCCTCCGGAATCCTCTTGGTCAGCTGCACACGGGCCTGGGAAACCACATGGTGAGCTTGCAGCTTCCATGCCGAGTCAGCCTGCACCGCCTCTGGACCCCAGGCGCGTTGTCTTGTTAGACTTTGGCATGGGGTCCCCATGGGGAGGGAGCCTTAGCTAGGGTTAGGGTTTGGTCCAGGGACGTCGCCAGGGCTGAATCGACTCCAGTCTCGTGATCTCCCTCGAGGGCTGAAGTGAGGGCCCATGCCAGAAGGCGGCTCCATTGCAGGGTTAGGTTTCGAGGCAGGCTTACGTTGCGGTGGAGGATCCCGGTTCGGGGTACGGTTAGGGTTAGGGTTAGGTCCCAGGAGGCTCCAGGCGCCCAACCCACAGCAGGGCAGTGTTCTCCCCGAAGGGCTGAGTTGAGGGCACAAGGGACCGTGCCGGTCAGGATCCGTCTTTGGCTGCCAAGGCCACACACGTGATTGGGCCCCTGGTCGAGGAGGCCTCCGGAATCCTCTGGGCAGCTGCAGCCGGGCCTGGGAAACGACATGGTGAGCTTCCAGGTTCCATGCCGAGTCAGCCTGCACCTCTTCCGGACCCCAGGCGCGTGGTGTTGTCAGACGTTGGCATTGGGTCCTCTTGGGGAGAGAGCCTTAGCTAGGGTTAGGGTTCGGTCCAGGGACGTGGCCAGGGCCGAAGCGACTCCGGTCTCGTGATCTCCCTCGAGGGCTGAAGTGAGGGCCCATGCAGCAAGGCGGCTCAAGTGCAGGGTGAGGGGTCGAGGCCGGCTTAGGTTTCGGTGGAGGGTCCCCGTTCGGTGTGGGGTTAGGGTTAGGGTTAGGTCCCAGGAGGCTCCAGGCGCCGAACCCACAGCAGGGCAGTGGTCTTCCCGAAGGCCTGAGTTGAGGGCACAAGAGACCGTGCCGGTCAGGATCCGTCTTTGGCTGCCAAGGCCACAGACGTCGATCGGCCCCTGTTCGAGGAGGCCTCCGGAATCCTCTCGGTCAGCTGCACACGGGCCTGGGAAACCACATGGTGAGCTTGCAGCTTCCATGCCGAGTCAGCCTGCACCGCCTCTGGACCCCAGGCGCGTGGTCTTGTCAGACTTTGGCATGGGGTCCCCATGGGGAGCGAGCCTTAGCTAGGGTTAGGGTTTGGTCCAGGGACGTCGCCAGGGCTGAATCGACTCCAGTCTCGTGATCTCCCTCGAGGGCTGAAGTGAGGGCCCATGCCAGAAGGCGGCTCCATTGCAGGGTTAGGGTTCGAGGCAGGCTTACGTTGCGGTGGAGGATCCCCGTTCGGGGTACGGTTAGGGTTAGGGTTAGGTCCCAGGAGGCTCCAGGCGCCCAACCCACAGCAGGGCAGTGTTCTCCCCGAAGGGCTGAGTGGAGGGCACAAGGGACCGTGCCGGTCAGGATCCGTCTTTGGCTGCCAAGGCCACACACGTGATTGGGCCCCTGGTCGAGGAGGCCTCCGGAATCCTCTGGGCAGCTGCAGCCGGGCCTGGGAAACGACATGGTGAGCTTCCAGGTTCCATGCCGAGTCAGCCTGCACCTCTTCCGGACCCCAGGCGCGTGGTGTTGTCAGACGTTGGCATTGGGTCCTCTTGGGGAGAGAGCCTTAGCTAGTGTTAGGGTTCGGTCCAGGGACGTGGCCAGGGCCGAAGCGACTCCGGTCTCGTGATCTCCCTCGAGGGCTGAAGTGAGGGCTCATGCAGCAAGGCGGCTCAAGTGCAGGGTTAGGGGTCGAGGCCGGCTTAGGTTTCGGTGGAGGGTCCCCGTTCGGTGTGGGGTTAGGGTTAGGGTTAGGTCCCAGGAGGCTCCAGGCGCCGAACCCACAGCAGGGCAGTGGTCTTCCCGAAGGCCTGAGTTGAGGGCACAAGAGACCGTGCCGGTCAGGATCCGTCTTTTGCTGCCAAGGCCACAGACGTCGATCGGCCCCTGTTCTAGGAGCCCTCCGGAATCCTCTCGGTCAGCTGCACACGGGCCTGGGAATCCACATGGTGAGCTTGCAGCTTCCATGCCGAGTCAGCCTGCACCGCCTCTGGACCCCAGGCGCGTGGTCTTGTCAGACTTTGGCATGGGGTCCCCATGGGGAGCGAGCCTTAGCTAGGGTTAGGGTTTGGTCCAGGGACGTCGCCAGGGCTGAATCGACTCCAGTCTCGTGATCTCCCTCGAGGGCTGAAGTGAGGGCCCATGCCAGAAGGCGGCTCCATTGCAGGGTTAGGGTTCGAGGCAGGCTTACGTTGCGGTGGAGGATCCCGGTTCGGGGTACGGTTAGGGTTAGGGTTAGGTCCCAGGAGGCTCCAGGCGCCCAACCCACATCAGGGCAGTGTTCTCCCCGAAGGGCTGAGTGGAGGGCACAAGGGACCGTGCCGGTCAGGATCCGTCTTTGGCTGCCAACGCCACACACGTGATTGGGCCCCTGGTCGAGGAGGCCTCCGGAATCCTCTGGGCAGCTGCAGCCGGGCCTGGGAAACGACATGGTGAGCTTCCAGGTTCCATGCCGAGTCAGCCTGCACCTCTTCCGGACCCCAGGCGCGTGGTGTGGTCAGACGTTGGCATTGGGTCCTCTTGGGGAGAGAGCCTTAGCTAGGGTTAGGGTTCGGTCCAGGGACGTGGCCAGGGCCGAAGCGACTCCGGTCTCGTGATCTCCGTCGAGGGCTGAAGTGAGGGCCCATGCAGCAAGGCGGCTCAAGTGCAGGGTAAGGGGTCGAGGCCGGCTTAGGTTTCGGTGGAGGGTCCCCGTTCGGTGTGGGGTTAGGGTTAGGGTTAGGTCCCAGGAGGTTCCAGGCGCCGAATCCACAGCATGGCAGAGGTCTTCCCGAAGGCCTGAGTTGAGGGCACAAGAGACCGTGCCGGTCAGGATCCGTCTTTGGCTGCCAAGGTCACAGACGTCGATCGGCCCCTGTTCGAGGAGGCCTCCGGAATCCTCTTGGTCAGCTGCACACGGGCCTGGGAAACCACATGGTGAGCTTGCAGCTTCCATGCCGAGTCAGCCTGCACCGCCTCTGGACCCCAGGCGCGTTGTCTTGTTAGACTTTGGCATGGGGTCCCCATGGGGAGCGAGCCTTAGCTAGGGTTAGGGTTTGGTCCAGGGACGTCGCCAGGGCTGAATCGACTCCAGTCTCGTGATCTCCCTCGAGGGCTGAAGTGAGGGCCCATGCCAGAAGGCGGCTCCATTGCAGGGTTAGGTTTCGAGGCAGGCTTACGTTGCGGTGGAGGATCCCGGTTCGGGGTACGGTTAGGGTTAGGGTTAGGTCCCAGGAGGCTCCAGGCGCCCAACCCACAGCAGGGCAGTGTTCTCCCCGAAGGGCTGAGTTGAGGGCACAAGGGACCGTGCCGGTCAGGATCCGTCTTTGGCTGCCAAGGCCACACACGTGATTGGGCCCCTGGTCGAGGAGGCCTCCGGAATCCTCTGGGCAGCTGCAGCCGGGCCTGGGAAACGACATGGTGAGCTTCCAGGTTCCATGCCGAGTCAGCCTGCACCTCTTCCGGACCCCAGGCGCGTGGTGTTGTCAGACGTTGGCATTGGGTCCTCTTGGGGAGAGAGCCTTAGCTAGGGTTAGGGTTCGGTCCAGGGACGTGGCCAGGGCCGAAGCGACTCCGGTCTCGTGATCTCCCTCGAGGGCTGAAGTGAGGGCCCATGCAGCAAGGCGGCTCAAGTGCAGGGTGAGGGGTCGAGGCCGGCTTAGGTTTCGGTGGAGGGTCCCCGTTCGGTGTGGGGTTAGGGTTAGGGTTAGGTCCCAGGAGGCTCCAGGCGCCGAACCCACAGCAGGGCAGTGGTCTTCCCGAAGGCCTGAGTTGAGGGCACAAGAGACCGTGCCGGTCAGGATCCGTCTTTGGCTGCCAAGGCCACAGACGTCGATCGGCCCCTGTTCGAGGAGGCCTCCGGAATCCTCTCGGTCAGCTGCACACGGGCCTGGGAAACCACATGGTGAGCTTGCAGCTTCCATGCCGAGTCAGCCTGCACCGCCTCTGGACCCCAGGCGCGTGGTCTTGTCAGACTTTGGCATGGGGTCCCCATGGGGAGCGAGCCTTAGCTAGGGTTAGGGTTTGGTCCAGGGACGTCGCCAGGGCTGAATCGACTCCAGTCTCGTGATCTCCCTCGAGGGCTGAAGTGAGGGCCCATGCCAGAAGGCGGCTCCATTGCAGGGTTAGGGTTCGAGGCAGGCTTACGTTGCGGTGGAGGATCCCCGTTCGGGGTACGGTTAGGGTTAGGGTTAGGTCCCAGGAGGCTCCAGGCGCCCAACCCACAGCAGGGCAGTGTTCTCCCCGAAGGGCTGAGTGGAGGGCACAAGGGACCGTGCCGGTCAGGATCCGTCTTTGGCTGCCAAGGCCACACACGTGATTGGGCCCCTGGTCGAGGAGGCCTCCGGAATCCTCTGGGCAGCTGCAGCCGGGCCTGGGAAACGACATGGTGAGCTTCCAGGTTCCATGCCGAGTCAGCCTGCACCTCTTCCGGACCCCAGGCGCGTGGTGTTGTCAGACGTTGGCATTGGGTCCTCTTGGGGAGAGAGCCTTAGCTAGGGTTAGGGTTCGGTCCAGGGACGTGGCCAGGGCCGAAGCGACTCCGGTCTCGTGATCTCCCTCGAGGGCTGAAGTGAGGGCCCATGCAGCAAGGCGGCTCAAGTGCAGGGTTAGGGGTCGAGGCCGGCTTAGGTTTCGGTGGAGGGTCCCCGTTCGGTGTGGGGTTAGGGTTAGGGTTAGGTCCCAGGAGGCTCCAGGCGCCGAACCCACAGCAGGGCAGTGGTCTTCCCGAAGGCCTGAGTTGAGGGCACAAGAGACCGTGCCGGTCAGGATCCGTCTTTGGCTGCCAAGGCCACAGACGTCGATCGGCCCCTGTTCGAGGAGGCCTCCGGAATCCTCTCGGTCAGCTGCACACGGGCCTGGGAAACCACATGGTGAGCTTGCAGCTTCCATGCCGAGTCAGCCTGCACCGCCTCTGGACCCCAGGCGCGTGGTCTTGTCAGACTTTGGCATGGGGTCCCCATGGGGAGCGAGCCTTAGCTAGGGTTAGGGTTTGGTCCAGGGACGTCGCCAGGGCTGAATCGACTCCAGTCTCGTGATCTCCATCGAGGGCTGAAGTGAGGGCCCATGCCAGAAGGCGGCTCCATTGCAGGGTTAGGTTTCGAGGCAGGCTTACGTTGCGGTGGAGGGTCCCGGTTCGGGGTACGGTTAGGGTTAGGGTTAGGTCCCAGGAGGCTCCAGGCGCCCAACCCACAGCAGGGCAGTGTTCTCCCCGAAGGGCTGAGTGGAGGGCACAAGGGACCGTGCCGGTCAGGATCCGTCTTTGGCTGCCAAGGCCACACACGTGATTGGGCCCCTGGTCGAGGAGGCCTCCGGAATCCTCTGGGCAGCTGCAGCCGGGCCTGGGAAACGACATGGTGAGCTTCCAGGTTCCATGCCGAGTCAGCCTGCACCTCTTCCGGACCCCAGGCGCGTGGTGTTGTCAGACGTTGGCATTGGGTCCTCTTGGGGAGAGAGCCTTAGCTAGGGTTAGGGTTCGGTCCAGGGACGTGGCCAGGGCCGAAGCGACTCCGGTCTCGTGATCTCCCTCGAGGGCTGAAGTGAGGGCCCATGCAGCAAGGCGGCTCAAGTGCAGGGTTAGGGGTCGAGGCCGGCTTAGGTTTCGGTGGAGGGTCCCCGTTCGGTGTGGGGTTAGGGTTAGGGTTAGGTCCCAGGAGGCTCCAGGCGCCGAACCCACAGCAGGGCAGTGGTCTTCCCGAAGGCCTGAGTTGAGGGCACAAGAGACCGTGCCGGTCAGGATCCGTCTTTGGCTGCCAAGGCCACAGACGTCGATCGGCCCCTGTTCGAGGAGGCCTCCGGAATCCTCTCGGTCAGCTGCACACGGGCCTGGGAAACCACATGGTGAGCTTGCAGCTTCCATGCCGAGTCAGCCTGCACCGCCTCTGGACCCCAGGCGCGTGGTCTTGTCAGACTTTGGCATGGGGTCCCCATGGGGAGCGAGCCTTAGCTAGGGTTAGGGTTTGGTCCAGGGACCTCGCCAGGGCTGAATCGACTCCAGTCTCGTGATCTCCATCGAGGGCTGAAGTGAGGGCCCATGCCAGAAGGCGGCTCCATTGCAGGGTTAGGGTTCGAGGCAGGCTTACGTTGCGGTGGAGGGTCCCGGTTCGGGGTACGGTTAGGGTTAGGGTTAGGTCCCAGGAGGCTCCAGGCGCCCAACCCACAGCAGGGCAGTGTTCTCCCCGAAGGGCTGAGTGGAGGGCACAAGGGACCGTGCCGGTCAGGATCCGTCTTTGGCTGCCAAGGCCACACACGTGATTGGGCCCCTGGTCGAGGAGGCCTCCGGAATCCTCTGGGCAGCTGCAGCCGGGCCTGGGAAACGACATGGTGAGCTTCCAGGTTCCATGCCGAGTCAGCCTGCACCTCTTCCGGACCCCAGGCGCGTGGTGTTGTCAGACGTTGGCATTGGGTCCTCTTGGGGAGAGAGCCTTAGCTAGGGTTAGGGTTCGGTCCAGGGACGTGGCCAGGGCCGAAGCGACTCCGGTCTCGTGATCTCCCTCGAGGGCTGAATTGAGGGCCCATGCAGCAAGGCGGCTCAAGTGCAGGGTTAGGGGTCGAGGCCGGCTTAGGTTTCGGTGGAGGGTCCCCGTTCGGTGTGGGGTTAGGGTTAGGGTTAGGTCCCAGGAGGCTCCAGGCGCCGAACCCACAGCAGGGCAGTGGTCTTCCCGAAGGCCTGAGTTGAGGGCACAAGAGACCGTGCCGGTCAGGATCCGTCTTTGGCTGCCAAGGCCACAGACGTCGATCGGCCCCTGTTCGAGGAGGCCTCCGGAATCCTCTCGGTCAGCTGCACACGGGCCTGGGAAACCACATGGTGAGCTTGCAGCTTCCATGCCGAGTCAGCCTGCACCGCCTCTGGACCCCAGGCGCGTGGTCTTGTTAGACTTTGGCATGGGGTCCCCATGGGGAGCGAGCCTTAGCTAGGGTTAGGGTTTGGTCCAGGGACGTCGCCAGGGCTGAATCGACTCCAGTCTCGTGATCTCCCTCGAGGGCTGAAGTGAGGGCCCATGCCAGAAGGCGGCTCCATTGCAGGGTTAGGTTTCGAGGCAGGCTTACGTTGCGGTGGAGGATCCCGGTTCGGGGTACGGTTAGGGTTAGGGTTAGGTCCCAGGAGGCTCCAGGCGCCCAACCCACAGCAGGGCAGTGTTCTCCCCGAAGGGCTGAGTTGAGGGCACAAGGGACCGTGCCGGTCAGGATCCGTCTTTGGCTGCCAAGGCCACACACGTGATTGGGCCCCTGGTCGAGGAGGCCTCCGGAATCCTCTGGGCAGCTGCAGCCGGGCCTGGGAAACGACATGGTGAGCTTCCAGGTTCCATGCCGAGTCAGCCTGCACCTCTTCCGGACCCCAGGCGCGTGGTGTTGTCAGACGTTGGCATTGGGTCCTCTTGGGGAGAGAGCCTTAGCTAGGGTTAGGGTTCGGTCCAGGGACGTGGCCAGGGCCGAAGCGACTCCGGTCTCGTGATCTCCCTCGAGGGCTGAAGTGAGGGCCCATGCAGCAAGGCGGCTCAAGTGCAGGGTGAGGGGTCGAGGCCGGCTTAGGTTTCGGTGGAGGGTCCCCGTTCGGTGTGGGGTTAGGGTTAGGGTTAGGTCCCAGGAGGCTCCAGGCGCCGAACCCACAGCAGGGCAGTGGTCTTCCCGAAGGCCTGAGTTGAGGGCACAAGAGACCGTGCCGGTCAGGATCCGTCTTTGGCTGCCAAGGCCACAGACGTCGATCGGCCCCTGTTCGAGGAGGCCTCCGGAATCCTCTCGGTCAGCTGCACACGGGCCTGGGAAACCACATGGTGAGCTTGCAGCTTCCATGCCGAGTCAGCCTGCACCGCCTCTGGACCCCAGGCGCGTGGTCTTGTCAGACTTTGGCATGGGGTCCCCATGGGGAGCGAGCCTTAGCTAGGGTTAGGGTTTGGTCCAGGGACGTCGCCAGGGCTGAATCGACTCCAGTCTCGTGATCTCCCTCGAGGGCTGAAGTGAGGGCCCATGCCAGAAGGCGGCTCCATTGCAGGGTTAGGGTTCGAGGCAGGCTTACGTTGCGGTGGAGGATCCCCGTTCGGGGTACGGTTAGGGTTAGGGTTAGGTCCCAGGAGGCTCCAGGCGCCCAACCCACAGCAGGGCAGTGTTCTCCCCGAAGGGCTGAGTGGAGGGCACAAGGGACCGTGCCGGTCAGGATCCGTCTTTGGCTGCCAAGGCCACACACGTGATTGGGCCCCTGGTCGAGGAGGCCTCCGGAATCCTCTGGGCAGCTGCAGCCGGGCCTGGGAAACGACATGGTGAGCTTCCAGGTTCCATGCCGAGTCAGCCTGCACCTCTTCCGGACCCCAGGCGCGTGGTGTTGTCAGACGTTGGCATTGGGTCCTCTTGGGGAGAGAGCCTTAGCTAGGGTTAGGGTTCGGTCCAGGGACGTGGCCAGGGCCGAAGCGACTCCGGTCTCGTGATCTCCCTCGAGGGCTGAAGTGAGGGCCCATGCAGCAAGGCGGCTCAAGTGCAGGGTTAGGGGTCGAGGCCGGCTTAGGTTTCGGTGGAGGGTCCCCGTTCGGTGTGGGGTTAGGGTTAGGGTTAGGTCCCAGGAGGCTCCAGGCGCCGAACCCACAGCAGGGCAGTGGTCTTCCCGAAGGCCTGAGTTGAGGGCACAAGAGACCGTGCCGGTCAGGATCCGTCTTTGGCTGCCAAGGCCACAGACGTCGATCGGCCCCTGTTCGAGGAGGCCTCCGGAATCCTCTCGGTCAGCTGCACACGGGCCTGGGAAACCACATGGTGAGCTTGCAGCTTCCATGCCGAGTCAGCCTGCACCGCCTCTGGACCCCAGGCGCGTGGTCTTGTCAGACTTTGGCATGGGGTCCCCATGGGGAGCGAGCCTTAGCTAGGGTTAGGGTTTGGTCCAGGGACCTCGCCAGGGCTGAATCGACTCCAGTCTCGTGATCTCCATCGAGGGCTGAAGTGAGGGCCCATGCCAGAAGGCGGCTCCATTGCAGGGTTAGGGTTCGAGGCAGGCTTACGTTGCGGTGGAGGGTCCCG
The DNA here is from genome assembly GCF_024362965.1 of Panthera pardus. Classification (NCBI taxonomy): domain Eukaryota; kingdom Metazoa; phylum Chordata; class Mammalia; order Carnivora; family Felidae; genus Panthera; species Panthera pardus. Next base: position 183,709 of record NW_026526908.1, read on the forward strand.
GTTCGGGGTACGGTTAGGGTTAGGGTTAGGTCCCAGGAGGCTCCAGGCGCCCAACCCACAGCAGGGCAGTGTTCTCCCCGAAGGGCTGAGTGGAGGGCACAAGGGACCGTGCCGGTCAGGATCCGTCTTTGGCTGCCAAGGCCACACACGTGATTGGGCCCCTGGTCGAGGAGGCCTCCGGAATCCTCTGGGCAGCTGCAGCCGGGCCTGGGAAACGACATGGTGAGCTTCCAGGTTCCATGCCGAGTCAGCCTGCACCTCTTCCGGACCCCAGGCGCGTGGTGTTGTCAGACGTTGGCATTGGGTCCTCTTGGGGAGAGAGCCTTAGCTAGGGTTAGGGTTCGGTCCAGGGACGTGGCCAGGGCCGAAGCGACTCCGGCCTCGTGATCTCCCTCGAGGGCTGAATTGAGGGCCCATGCAGCAAGGCGGCTCAAGTGCAGGGTTAGGGGTCGAGGCCGGCTTAGGTTTCGGTGGAGGGTCCCCTTTCGGTGTGGGGTTAGGGTTAGGGTTAGGTCCCAGGAGGCTCCAGGCGCCGAACCCACAGCAGGGCAGTGGTCTTCCCGAAGGCCTGAGTTGAGGGCACAAGAGACCGTGCCGGTCAGGATCCGTCTTTGGCTGCCAAGGCCACAGACGTCGATCGGCCCCTGTTCGAGGAGGCCTCCGGAATCCTCTCGGTCAGCTGCACACGGGCCTGGGAAACCACATGGTGAGCTTGCAGCTTCCATGCCGAGTCAGCCTGCACCGCCTCTGGACCCCAGGCGCGTGGTCTTGTCAGACTTTGGCATGGGGTCCCCATGGGGAGGGAGCCTTAGCTAGGGTTAGGGTTTGGTCCAGGGACGTCGCCAGGGCTGAATCGACTCCAGTCTCGTGATCTCCCTCGAGGGCTGAAGTGAGGGCCCATGCCAGAAGGCGGCTCCATTGCAGGGTTAGGGTTCGAGGCAGGCTTACGTTGCGGTGGAGGATCCCCGTTCGGGGTACGGTTAGGGTTAGGGTTAGGTCCCAGGAGGCTCCAGGCGCCCAACCCACAGCAGGGGAGTGTTCTCCCCGAAGGGCTGAGTGGAGGGCACAAGGGACCGTGCCGGTCAGGATCCGTCTTTGGCTGCCAAGGCCACACACGTGATTGGGCCCCTGGTCGAGGAGGCCTCCGGAATCCTCTGGGCAGCTGCAGCCGGGCCTGGGAAACGACATGGTGAGCTTCCAGGTTCCATGCCGAGTCAGCCTGCACCTCTTCCGGACCACAGGCGCGTGGTGTTGTCAGACGTTGGCATTGGGTCCTCTTGGGGAGAGAGCCTTAGCTAGTGTTAGGGTTCGGTCCAGGGACGTGGCCAGGGCCGAAGCGACTCCGGTCTCGTGATCTCCCTCGAGGGCTGAAGTGAGGGCCCATGCAGCAAGGCGGCTCAAGTGCAGGGTAAGGGGTCGAGGCCGGCTTAGGTTTCGGTGGAGGGTCCCCGTTCGGTGTGTGGTTAGGGTTAGGGTTAGGTCCCAGGAGGCTCCAGGCGCCGAAGCCACAGCAGGGCAGTGGTCTTCCCGAAGGCCTGAGTTGAGGGCACAAGGGACCGTGCCGGTCAGGATCCGTCTTTGGCTGCCAAGGCCACAGACGTCGATCGGCCCCTGTTCGAGGAGGCCTCCGGAATCCTCTCGGTCAGCTGCACACGGGCCTGGGAAACCACATGGTGAGCTTGCAGCTTCCATGCCGAGTCAGCCTGCACCGCCTCTGGACCCCAGGCGCGTGGTCTTGTCAGACTTTGGCATGGGGTCCCCATGGGGAGCGAGCCTTAGCTAGGGTTAGGGTTTGGTCCAGGGACGTCGCCAGGGCTGAATCGACTCCAGTCTCGTGATCTCCCTCGAGGGCTGAAGTGAGGGCCCATGCCAGAAGGCGGCTCCATTGCAGGGTTAGGGTTCGAGGCAGGCTTACGTTGCGGTGGAGGGTCCCGGTTCGGGGTACGGTTAGGGTTAGGGTTAGGTCCCAGGAGGCTCCAGGCGCCCAACCCACAGCAGGGCAGTGTTCTCCCCGAAGGGCTGAGTGGAGGGCACAAGGGACCGTGCCGGTCAGGATCCGTCTTTGGCTGCCAAGGCCACACACGTGATTGGGCCCCTGGTCGAGGAGGCCTCCGGAATCCTCTGGGCAGCTGCAGCCGGGCCTGGGAAACGACATGGTGAGCTTCCAGGTTCCATGCCGAGTCAGCCTGCACCTCTTCCGGACCCCAGGCGCGTGGTGTTGTCAGACGTTGGCATTGGGTCCTCTTGGGGAGAGAGCCTTAGCTAGGGTTAGGGTTCGGTCCAGGGACGTGGCCAGGGCCGAAGCGACTCCGGTCTCGTGATCTCCCTCGAGGGCTGAAGTGAGGGCCCATGCAGCAAGGCGGCTCAAGTGCAGGGTGAGGGGTCGAGGCCGGCTTAGGTTTCGGTGGAGGGTCCCCGTTCGGTGTGGGGTTAGGGTTAGGGTTAGGTCCCAGGAGGCTCCAGGCGCCGAACCCACAGCAGGGCAGTGGTCTTCCCGAAGGCCTGAGTTGAGGGCACAAGAGACCGTGCCGGTCAGGATCCGTCTTTGGCTGCCAAGGCCACAGACGTCGATCGGCCCCTGTTCGAGGAGGCCTCCGGAATCCTCTCGGTCAGCTGCACACGGGCCTGGGAAACCACATGGTGAGCTTGCAGCTTCCATGCCGAGTCAGCCTGCACCGCCTCTGGACCCCAGGCGCGTGGTCTTGTCAGACTTTGGCATGGGGTCCCCATGGGGAGCGAGCCTTAGCTAGGGTTAGGGTTTGGTCCAGGGACGTCGCCAGGGCTGAATCGACTCCAGTCTCGTGATCTCCCTCGAGGGCTGAAGTGAGGGCCCATGCCAGAAGGCGGCTCCATTGCAGGGTTAGGGTTCGAGGCAGGCTTACGTTGCGGTGGAGGATCCCGGTTCGGGGTACGGTTAGGGTTAGGGTTAGGTCCCAGGAGGCTCCAGGCGCCCAACCCACAGCAGGGCAGTGTTCTCCCCGAAGGGCTGAGTGGAGGGCACAAGGGACCGTGCCGGTCAGGATCCGTCTTTGGCTGCCAAGGCCACACACGTGATTGGGCCCCTGGTCGAGGAGGCCTCCGGAATCCTCTGGGCAGCTGCAGCCGGGCCTGGGAAACGACATGGTGAGCTTCCAGGTTCCATGCCGAGTCAGCCTGCACCTCTTCCGGACCCCAGGCGCGTGGTGTTGTCAGACGTTGGCATTGGGTCCTCTTGGGGAGAGAGCCTTAGCTAGGGTTAGGGTTCGGTCCAGGGACGTGGCCAGGGCCGAAGCGACTCCGGTCTCGTGATCTCCCTCGAGGGCTGAAGTGAGGGCCCATGCAGCAAGGCGGCTCAAGTGCAGGGTTAGGGGTCGAGGCCGGCTTAGGTTTCGGTGGAGGGTCCCCGTTCGGTGTGGGGTTAGGGTTAGGGTTAGGTCCCAGGAGGCTCCAGGCGCCGAAGCCACAGCAGGGCAGTGGTCTTCCCGAAGGCCTGAGTTGAGGGCACAAGGGACCGTGCCGGTCAGGATCCGTCTTTGGCTGCCAAGGCCACAGACGTCGATCGGCCCCTGTTCGAGGAGGCCTCCGGAATCCTCTCGGTCAGCTGCACACGGGCCTGGGAAACCACATGGTGAGCTTGCAGCTTCCATGCCGAGTCAGCCTGCACCGCCTCTGGACCCCAGGCGCGTGGTCTTGTCAGACTTTGGCATGGGGTCCCCATGGGGAGCGAGCCTTAGCTAGGGTTAGGGTTTGGTCCAGGGACGTCGCCAGGGCTGAATCGACTCCAGTCTCGTGATCTCCCTCGAGGGCTGAAGTGAGGGCCCATGCCAGAAGGCGGCTCCATTGCAGGGTTAGGGTTCGAGGCAGGCTTACGTTGCGGTGGAGGGTCCCGGTTCGGGGTACGGTTAGGGTTAGGGTTACGTCCCAGGAGGCTCCAGGCGCCCAACCCACAGCAGGGCAGTGTTCTCCCCGAAGGGCTGAGTGGAGGGCACAAGGGACCGTGCCGGTCAGGATCCGTCTTTGGCTGCCAAGGCCACACACGTGATTGGGCCCCTGGTCGAGGAGGCCTCCGGAATCCTCTGGGCAGCTGCAGCCGGGCCTGGGAAACGACATGGTGAGCTTCCAGGTTCCATGCCGAGTCAGCCTGCACCTCTTCCGGACCCCAGGCGCGTGGTGTTGTCAGACGTTGGCATTGGGTCCTCTTGGGGAGAGAGCCTTAGCTAGGGTTAGGGTTCGGTCCAGGGACGTGGCCAGGGCCGAAGCGACTCCGGTCTCGTGATCTCCCTCGAGGGCTGAAGTGAGGGCCCATGCAGCAAGGCGGCTCAAGTGCAGGGTGAGGGGTCGAGGCCGGCTTAGGTTTCGGTGGAGGGTCCCCGTTCGGTGTGGGGTTAGGGTTAGGGTTAGGTCCCAGGAGGCTCCAGGCGCCGAACCCACAGCAGGGCAGTGGTCTTCCCGAAGGCCTGAGTTGAGGGCACAAGAGACCGTGCCGGTCAGGATCCGTCTTTGGCTGCCAAGGCCACAGACGTCGATCGGCCCCTGTTCGAGGAGGCCTCCGGAATCCTCTCGGTCAGCTGCACACGGGCCTGGGAAACCACATGGTGAGCTTGCAGCTTCCATGCCGAGTCAGCCTGCACCGCCTCTGGACCCCAGGCGCGTGGTCTTGTCAGACTTTGGCATGGGGTCCCCATGGGGAGCGAGCCTTAGCTAGGGTTTGGGTTTGGTCCAGGGACGTCGCCAGGGCTGAATCGACTCCAGTCTCGTGATCTCCCTCGAGGGCTGAAGTGAGGGCCCATGCCAGAAGGCGGCTCCATTGCAGGGTTAGGTTTCGAGGCAGGCTTACGTTGCGGTGGAGGATCCCGGTTCGGGGTACGGTTAGGGTTAGGGTTAGGTCCCAGGAGGCTCCAGGCGCCCAACCCACAGCAGGGCAGTGTTCTCCCCGAAGGGCTGAGTGGAGGGCACAAGGGACCGTGCCGGTCAGGATCCGTCTTTGGCTGCCAAGGCCACACACGTGATTGGGCCCCTGGTCGAGGAGGCCTCCGGAATCCTCTGGGCAGCTGCAGCCGGGCCTGGGAAACGACATGCTGAGCTTCCAGGTTCCATGCCGAGTCAGCCTGCACCTCTTCCGGACCCCAGGCGCGTGGTGTTGTCAGACGTTGGCATTGGGTCCTCTTGGGGAGAGAGCCTTAGCTAGGGTTAGGGTTCGGTCCAGGGACGTGGCCAGGGCCGAAGCGACTCCGGTCTCGTGATCTCCCTCGAGGGCTGAAGTGAGGGCCCATGCAGCAAGGCGGCTCAAGTGCAGGGTTAGGGGTCGAGGCCGGCTTAGGTTTCGGTGGAGGGTCCCCGTTCGGTGTGGGGTTAGGGTTAGGGTTAGGTCCCAGGAGGCTCCAGGCGCCGAAGCCACAGCAGGGCAGTGGTCTTCCCGAAGGCCTGAGTTGAGGGCACAAGGGACCGTGCCGGTCAGGATCCGTCTTTGGCTGCCAAGGCCACAGACGTCGATCGGCCCCTGTTCGAGGAGGCCTCCGGAATCCTCTCGGTCAGCTGCACACGGGCCTGGGAAACCACATGGTGAGCTTGCAGCTTCCATGCCGAGTCAGCCTGCACCGCCTCTGGACCCCAGGCGCGTGGTCTTGTCAGACTTTGGCATGGGGTCCCCATGGGGAGCGAGCCTTAGCTAGGGTTAGGGTTTGGTCCAGGGACGTCGCCAGGGCTGAATCGACTCCAGTCTCGTGATCTCCCTCGAGGGCTGAAGTGAGGGCCCATGCCAGAAGGCGGCTCCATTGCAGGGTTAGGGTTCGAGGCAGGCTTACGTTGCGGTGGAGGATCCCCGTTCGGGGTACGGTTAGGGTTAGGGTTAGGTCCCAGGAGGCTCCAGGCGCCCAACCCACAGCAGGGCAGTGTTCTCCCCGAAGGGCTGAGTGGAGGGCACAAGGGACCGTGCCGGTCAGGATCCGTCTTTGGCTGCCAAGGCCACACACGTGATTGGGCCCCTGGTCGAGGAGGCCTCCGGAATCCTCTGGGCAGCTGCAGCCGGGCCTGGGAAACGACATGGTGAGCTTCCAGGTTCCATGCCGAGTCAGCCTGCACCTCTTCCGGACCCCAGGCGCGTGGTGTTGTCAGACGTTGGCATTGGGTCCTCTTGGGGAGAGAGCCTTAGCTAGGGTTAGGGTTCGGTCCAGGGACGTGGCCAGGGCCGAAGCGACTCCGGTCTCGTGATCTCCCTCGAGGGCTGAAGTGAGGGCCCATGCAGCAAGGCGGCTCAAGTGCAGGGTTAGGGGTCGAGGCCGGCTTAGGTTTCGGTGGAGGGTCCCCGTTCGGTGTGGGGTTAGGGTTAGGGTTAGGTCCCAGGAGGCTCCAGGCGCCGAACCCACAGCAGGGCAGTGGTCTTCCCGAAGGCCTGAGTTGAGGGCACAAGAGACCGTGCCGGTCAGGATCCGTCTTTGGCTGCCAAGGCCACAGACGTCGATCGGCCCCTGTTCGAGGAGGCCTCCGGAATCCTCTCGGTCAGCTGCACACGGGCCTGGGAAACCACATGGTGAGCTTGCAGCTTCCATGCCGAGTCAGCCTGCACCGCCTCTGGACCCCAGGCGCGTGGTCTTGTCAGACTTTGGCATGGGGTCCCCATGGGGAGCGAGCCTTAGCTAGGGTTAGGGTTTGGTCCAGGGACGTCGCCAGGGCTGAATCGACTCCAGTCTCGTGATCTCCATCGAGGGCTGAAGTGAGGGCCCATGCCAGAAGGCGGCTCCATTGCAGGGTTAGGTTTCGAGGCAGGCTTACGTTGCGGTGGAGGGTCCCGGTTCGGGGTACGGTTAGGGTTAGGGTTAGGTCCCAGGAGGCTCCAGGCGCCCAACCCACAGCAGGGCAGTGTTCTCCCCGAAGGGCTGAGTGGAGGGCACAAGGGACCGTGCCGGTCAGGATCCGTCTTTGGCTGCCAAGGCCACACACGTGATTGGGCCCCTGGTCGAGGAGGCCTCCGGAATCCTCTGGGCAGCTGCAGCCGGGCCTGGGAAACGACATGGTGAGCTTCCAGGTTCCATGCCGAGTCAGCCTGCACCTCTTCCGGACCCCAGGCGCGTGGTGTTGTCAGACGTTGGCATTGGGTCCTCTTGGGGAGAGAGCCTTAGCTAGGGTTAGGGTTCGGTCCAGGGACGTGGCCAGGGCCGAAGCGACTCCGGTCTCGTGATCTCCCTCGAGGGCTGAAGTGAGGGCCCATGCAGCAAGGCGGCTCAAGTGCAGGGTTAGGGGTCGAGGCCGGCTTAGGTTTCGGTGGAGGGTCCCCGTTCGGTGTGGGGTTAGGGTTAGGGTTAGGTCCCAGGAGGCTCCAGGCGCCGAACCCACAGCAGGGCAGTGGTCTTCCCGAAGGCCTGAGTTGAGGGCACAAGAGACCGTGCCGGTCAGGATCCGTCTTTGGCTGCCAAGGCCACAGACGTCGATCGGCCCCTGTTCGAGGAGGCCTCCGGAATCCTCTCGGTCAGCTGCACACGGGCCTGGGAAACCACATGGTGAGCTTGCAGCTTCCATGCCGAGTCAGCCTGCACCGCCTCTGGACCCCAGGCGCGTGGTCTTGTCAGACTTTGGCATGGGGTCCCCATGGGGAGCGAGCCTTAGCTAGGGTTAGGGTTTGGTCCAGGGACCTCGCCAGGGCTGAATCGACTCCAGTCTCGTGATCTCCATCGAGGGCTGAAGTGAGGGCCCATGCCAGAAGGCGGCTCCATTGCAGGGTTAGGGTTCGAGGCAGGCTTACGTTGCGGTGGAGGGTCCCGGTTCGGGGTACGGTTAGGGTTAGGGTTAGGTCCCAGGAGGCTCCAGGCGCCCAACCCACAGCAGGGCAGTGTTCTCCCCGAAGGGCTGAGTGGAGGGCACAAGGGACCGTGCCGGTCAGGATCCGTCTTTGGCTGCCAAGGCCACACACGTGATTGGGCCCCTGGTCGAGGAGGCCTCCGGAATCCTCTGGGCAGCTGCAGCCGGGCCTGGGAAACGACATGGTGAGCTTCCAGGTTCCATGCCGAGTCAGCCTGCACCTCTTCCGGACCCCAGGCGCGTGGTGTTGTCAGACGTTGGCATTGGGTCCTCTTGGGGAGAGAGCCTTAGCTAGGGTTAGGGTTCGGTCCAGGGACGTGGCCAGGGCCGAAGCGACTCCGGTCTCGTGATCTCCCTCGAGGGCTGAATTGAGGGCCCATGCAGCAAGGCGGCTCAAGTGCAGGGTTAGGGGTCGAGGCCGGCTTAGGTTTCGGTGGAGGGTCCCCGTTCGGTGTGGGGTTAGGGTTAGGGTTAGGTCCCAGGAGGCTCCAGGCGCCGAACCCACAGCAGGGCAGTGGTCTTCCCGAAGGCCTGAGTTGAGGGCACAAGAGACCGTGCCGGTCAGGATCCGTCTTTGGCTGCCAAGGCCACAGACGTCGATCGGCCCCTGTTCGAGGAGGCCTCCGGAATCCTCTCGGTCAGCTGCACACGGGCCTGGGAAACCACATGGTGAGCTTGCAGCTTCCATGCCGAGTCAGCCTGCACCGCCTCTGGACCCCAGGCGCGTGGTCTTGTTAGACTTTGGCATGGGGTCCCCATGGGGAGCGAGCCTTAGCTAGGGTTAGGGTTTGGTCCAGGGACGTCGCCAGGGCTGAATCGACTCCAGTCTCGTGATCTCCCTCGAGGGCTGAAGTGAGGGCCCATGCCAGAAGGCGGCTCCATTGCAGGGTTAGGTTTCGAGGCAGGCTTACGTTGCGGTGGAGGATCCCGGTTCGGGGTACGGTTAGGGTTAGGGTTAGGTCCCAGGAGGCTCCAGGCGCCCAACCCACAGCAGGGCAGTGTTCTCCCCGAAGGGCTGAGTTGAGGGCACAAGGGACCGTGCCGGTCAGGATCCGTCTTTGGCTGCCAAGGCCACACACGTGATTGGGCCCCTGGTCGAGGAGGCCTCCGGAATCCTCTGGGCAGCTGCAGCCGGGCCTGGGAAACGACATGGTGAGCTTCCAGGTTCCATGCCGAGTCAGCCTGCACCTCTTCCGGACCCCAGGCGCGTGGTGTTGTCAGACGTTGGCATTGGGTCCTCTTGGGGAGAGAGCCTTAGCTAGGGTTAGGGTTCGGTCCAGGGACGTGGCCAGGGCCGAAGCGACTCCGGTCTCGTGATCTCCCTCGAGGGCTGAAGTGAGGGCCCATGCAGCAAGGCGGCTCAAGTGCAGGGTGAGGGGTCGAGGCCGGCTTAGGTTTCGGTGGAGGGTCCCCGTTCGGTGTGGGGTTAGGGTTAGGGTTAGGTCCCAGGAGGCTCCAGGCGCCGAACCCACAGCAGGGCAGTGGTCTTCCCGAAGGCCTGAGTTGAGGGCACAAGAGACCGTGCCGGTCAGGATCCGTCTTTGGCTGCCAAGGCCACAGACGTCGATCGGCCCCTGTTCGAGGAGGCCTCCGGAATCCTCTCGGTCAGCTGCACACGGGCCTGGGAAACCACATGGTGAGCTTGCAGCTTCCATGCCGAGTCAGCCTGCACCGCCTCTGGACCCCAGGCGCGTGGTCTTGTCAGACTTTGGCATGGGGTCCCCATGGGGAGCGAGCCTTAGCTAGGGTTAGGGTTTGGTCCAGGGACGTCGCCAGGGCTGAATCGACTCCAGTCTCGTGATCTCCCTCGAGGGCTGAAGTGAGGGCCCATGCCAGAAGGCGGCTCCATTGCAGGGTTAGGGTTCGAGGCAGGCTTACGTTGCGGTGGAGGATCCCCGTTCGGGGTACGGTTAGGGTTAGGGTTAGGTCCCAGGAGGCTCCAGGCGCCCAACCCACAGCAGGGCAGTGTTCTCCCCGAAGGGCTGAGTGGAGGGCACAAGGGACCGTGCCGGTCAGGATCCGTCTTTGGCTGCCAAGGCCACACACGTGATTGGGCCCCTGGTCGAGGAGGCCTCCGGAATCCTCTGGGCAGCTGCAGCCGGGCCTGGGAAACGACATGGTGAGCTTCCAGGTTCCATGCCGAGTCAGCCTGCACCTCTTCCGGACCCCAGGCGCGTGGTGTTGTCAGACGTTGGCATTGGGTCCTCTTGGGGAGAGAGCCTTAGCTAGGGTTAGGGTTCGGTCCAGGGACGTGGCCAGGGCCGAAGCGACTCCGGTCTCGTGATCTCCCTCGAGGGCTGAAGTGAGGGCCCATGCAGCAAGGCGGCTCAAGTGCAGGGTTAGGGGTCGAGGCCGGCTTAGGTTTCGGTGGAGGGTCCCCGTTCGGTGTGGGGTTAGGGTTAGGGTTAGGTCCCAGGAGGCTCCAGGCGCCGAACCCACAGCAGGGCAGTGGTCTTCCCGAAGGCCTGAGTTGAGGGCACAAGAGACCGTGCCGGTCAGGATCCGTCTTTGGCTGCCAAGGCCACAGACGTCGATCGGCCCCTGTTCGAGGAGGCCTCCGGAATCCTCTCGGTCAGCTGCACACGGGCCTGGGAAACCACATGGTGAGCTTGCAGCTTCCATGCCGAGTCAGCCTGCACCGCCTCTGGACCCCAGGCGCGTGGTCTTGTCAGACTTTGGCATGGGGTCCCCATGGGGAGCGAGCCTTAGCTAGGGTTAGGGTTTGGTCCAGGGACCTCGCCAGGGCTGAATCGACTCCAGTCTCGTGATCTCCATCGAGGGCTGAAGTGAGGGCCCATGCCAGAAGGCGGCTCCATTGCAGGGTTAGGGTTCGAGGCAGGCTTACGTTGCGGTGGAGGGTCCCGGTTCGGGGTACGGTTAGGGTTAGGGTTAGGTCCCAGGAGGCTCCAGGCGCCCAACCCACAGCAGGGCAGTGTTCTCCCCGAAGGGCTGAGTGGAGGGCACAAGGGACCGTGCCGGTCAGGATCCGTCTTTGGCTGCCAAGGCCACACACGTGATTGGGCCCCTGGTCGAGGAGGCCTCCGGAATCCTCTGGGCAGCTGCAGCCGGGCCTGGGAAACGACATGGTGAGCTTCCAGGTTCCATGCCGAGTCAGCCTGCACCTCTTCCGGACCCCAGGCGCGTGGTGTTGTCAGACGTTGGCATTGGGTCCTCTTGGGGAGAGAGCCTTAGCTAGGGTTAGGGTTCGGTCCAGGGACGTGGCCAGGGCCGAAGCGACTCCGGCCTCGTGATCTCCCTCGAGGGCTGAATTGAGGGCCCATGCAGCAAGGCGGCTCAAGTGCAGGGTTAGGGGTCGAGGCCGGCTTAGGTTTCGGTGGAGGGTCCCCGTTCGGTGTGGGGTTAGGGTTAGGGTTAGGTCCCAGGAGGCTCCAGGCGCCGAACCCACAGCAGGGCAGTGGTCTTCCCGAAGGCCTGAGTTGAGGGCACAAGAGACCGTGCCGGTCAGGATCCGTCTTTGGCTGCCAAGGCCACAGACGTCGATCGGCCCCTGTTCGAGGAGGCCTCCGGAATCCTCTCGGTCAGCTGCACACGGGCCTGGGAAACCACATGGTGAGCTTGCAGCTTCCATGCCGAGTCAGCCTGCACCGCCTCTGGACCCCAGGCGCGTGGTCTTGTCAGACTTTGGCATGGGGTCCCCATGGGGAGGGAGCCTTAGCTAGGGTTAGGGTTTGGTCCAGGGACGTCGCCAGGGCTGAATCGACTCCAGTCTCGTGATCTCCCTCGAGGGCTGAAGTGAGGGCCCATGCCAGAAGGCGGCTCCATTGCAGGGTTAGGGTTCGAGGCAGGCTTACGTTGCGGTGGAGGATCCCCGTTCGGGGTACGGTTAGGGTTAGGGTTAGGTCCCAGGAGGCTCCAGGCGCCCAACCCACAGCAGGGGAGTGTTCTCCCCGAAGGGCTGAGTGGAGGGCACAAGGGACCGTGCCGGTCAGGATCCGTCTTTGGCTGCCAAGGCCACACACGTGATTGGGCCCCTGGTCGAGGAGGCCTCCGGAATCCTCTGGGCAGCTGCAGCCGGGCCTGGGAAACGACATGGTGAGCTTCCAGGTTCCATGCCGAGTCAGCCTGCACCTCTTCCGGACCACAGGCGCGTGGTGTTGTCAGACGTTGGCATTGGGTCCTCTTGGGGAGAGAGCCTTAGCTAGTGTTAGGGTTCGGTCCAGGGACGTGGCCAGGGCCGAAGCGACTCCGGTCTCGTGATCTCCCTCGAGGGCTGAAGTGAGGGCCCATGCAGCAAGGCGGCTCAAGTGCAGGGTAAGGGGTCGAGGCCGGCTTAGGTTTCGGTGGAGGGTCCCCGTTCGGTGTGTGGTTAGGGTTAGGGTTAGGTCCCAGGAGGCTCCAGGCGCCGAAGCCACAGCAGGGCAGTGGTCTTCCCGAAGGCCTGAGTTGAGGGCACAAGGGACCGTGCCGGTCAGGATCCGTCTTTGGCTGCCAAGGCCACAGACGTCGATCGGCCCCTGTTCGAGGAGGCCTCCGGAATCCTCTCGGTCAGCTGCACACGGGCCTGGGAAACCACATGGTGAGCTTGCAGCTTCCATGCCGAGTCAGCCTGCACCGCCTCTGGACCCCAGGCGCGTGGTCTTGTCAGACTTTGGCATGGGGTCCCCATGGGGAGCGAGCCTTAGCTAGGGTTAGGGTTTGGTCCAGGGACGTCGCCAGGGCTGAATCGACTCCAGTCTCGTGATCTCCCTCGAGGGCTGAAGTGAGGGCCCATGCCAGAAGGCGGCTCCATTGCAGGGTTAGGGTTCGAGGCAGGCTTACGTTGCGGTGGAGGGTCCCGGTTCGGGGTACGGTTAGGGTTAGGGTTAGGTCCCAGGAGGCTCCAGGCGCCCAACCCACAGCAGGGCAGTGTTCTCCCCGAAGGGCTGAGTGGAGGGCACAAGGGACCGTGCCGGTCAGGATCCGTCTTTGGCTGCCAAGGCCACACACGTGATTGGGCCCCTGGTCGAGGAGGCCTCCGGAATCCTCTGGGCAGCTGCAGCCGGGCCTGGGAAACGACATGGTGAGCTTCCAGGTTCCATGCCGAGTCAGCCTGCACCTCTTCCGGACCCCAGGCGCGTGGTGTTGTCAGACGTTGGCATTGGGTCCTCTTGGGGAGAGAGCCTTAGCTAGGGTTAGGGTTCGGTCCAGGGACGTGGCCAGGGCCGAAGCGACTCCGGTCTCGTGATCTCCCTCGAGGGCTGAAGTGAGGGCCCATGCAGCAAGGCGGCTCAAGTGCAGGGTGAGGGGTCGAGGCCGGCTTAGGTTTCGGTGGAGGGTCCCCGTTCGGTGTGGGGTTAGGGTTAGGGTTAGGTCCCAGGAGGCTCCAGGCGCCGAACCCACAGCAGGGCAGTGGTCTTCCCGAAGGCCTGAGTTGAGGGCACAAGAGACCGTGCCGGTCAGGATCCGTCTTTGGCTGCCAAGGCCACAGACGTCGATCGGCCCCTGTTCGAGGAGGCCTCCGGAATCCTCTCGGTCAGCTGCACACGGGCCTGGGAAACCACATGGTGAGCTTGCAGCTTCCATGCCGAGTCAGCCTGCACCGCCTCTGGACCCCAGGCGCGTGGTCTTGTCAGACTTTGGCATGGGGTCCCCATGGGGAGCGAGCCTTAGCTAGGGTTAGGGTTTGGTCCAGGGACGTCGCCAGGGCTGAATCGACTCCAGTCTCGTGATCTCCCTCGAGGGCTGAAGTGAGGGCCCATGCCAGAAGGCGGCTCCATTGCAGGGTTAGGGTTCGAGGCAGGCTTACGTTGCGGTGGAGGATCCCGGTTCGGGGTACGGTTAGGGTTAGGGTTAGGTCCCAGGAGGCTCCAGGCGCCCAACCCACAGCAGGGCAGTGTTCTCCCCGAAGGGCTGAGTGGAGGGCACAAGGGACCGTGCCGGTCAGGATCCGTCTTTGGCTGCCAAGGCCACACACGTGATTGGGCCCCTGGTCGAGGAGGCCTCCGGAATCCTCTGGGCAGCTGCAGCCGGGCCTGGGAAACGACATGGTGAGCTTCCAGGTTCCATGCCGAGTCAGCCTGCACCTCTTCCGGACCCCAGGCGCGTGGTGTTGTCAGACGTTGGCATTGGGTCCTCTTGGGGAGAGAGCCTTAGCTAGGGTTAGGGTTCGGTCCAGGGACGTGGCCAGGGCCGAAGCGACTCCGGTCTCGTGATCTCCCTCGAGGGCTGAAGTGAGGGCCCATGCAGCAAGGCGGCTCAAGTGCAGGGTTAGGGGTCGAGGCCGGCTTAGGTTTCGGTGGAGGGTCCCCGTTCGGTGTGGGGTTAGGGTTAGGGTTAGGTCCCAGGAGGCTCCAGGCGCCGAAGCCACAGCAGGGCAGTGGTCTTCCCGAAGGCCTGAGTTGAGGGCACAAGGGACCGTGCCGGTCAGGATCCGTCTTTGGCTGCCAAGGCCACAGACGTCGATCGGCCCCTGTTCGAGGAGGCCTCCGGAATCCTCTCGGTCAGCTGCACACGGGCCTGGGAAACCACATGGTGAGCTTGCAGCTTCCATGCCGAGTCAGCCTGCACCGCCTCTGGACCCCAGGCGCGTGGTCTTGTCAGACTTTGGCATGGGGTCCCCATGGGGAGCGAGCCTTAGCTAGGGTTAGGGTTTGGTCCAGGGACGTCGCCAGGGCTGAATCGACTCCAGTCTCGTGATCTCCCTCGAGGGCTGAAGTGAGGGCCCATGCCAGAAGGCGGCTCCATTGCAGGGTTAGGGTTCGAGGCAGGCTTACGTTGCGGTGGAGGGTCCCGGTTCGGGGTACGGTTAGGGTTAGGGTTACGTCCCAGGAGGCTCCAGGCGCCCAACCCACAGCAGGGCAGTGTTCTCCCCGAAGGGCTGAGTGGAGGGCACAAGGGACCGTGCCGGTCAGGATCCGTCTTTGGCTGCCAAGGCCACACACGTGATTGGGCCCCTGGTCGAGGAGGCCTCCGGAATCCTCTGGGCAGCTGCAGCCGGGCCTGGGAAACGACATGGTGAGCTTCCAGGTTCCATGCCGAGTCAGCCTGCACCTCTTCCGGACCCCAGGCGCGTGGTGTTGTCAGACGTTGGCATTGGGTCCTCTTGGGGAGAGAGCCTTAGCTAGGGTTAGGGTTCGGTCCAGGGACGTGGCCAGGGCCGAAGCGACTCCGGTCTCGTGATCTCCCTCGAGGGCTGAAGTGAGGGCCCATGCAGCAAGGCGGCTCAAGTGCAGGGTGAGGGGTCGAGGCCGGCTTAGGTTTCGGTGGAGGGTCCCCGTTCGGTGTGGGGTTAGGGTTAGGGTTAGGTCCCAGGAGGCTCCAGGCGCCGAACCCACAGCAGGGCAGTGGTCTTCCCGAAGGCCTGAGTTGAGGGCACAAGAGACCGTGCCGGTCAGGATCCGTCTTTGGCTGCCAAGGCCACAGACGTCGATCGGCCCCTGTTCGAGGAGGCCTCCGGAATCCTCTCGGTCAGCTGCACACGGGCCTGGGAAACCACATGGTGAGCTTGCAGCTTCCATGCCGAGTCAGCCTGCACCGCCTCTGGACCCCAGGCGCGTGGTCTTGTCAGACTTTGGCATGGGGTCCCCATGGGGAGCGAGCCTTAGCTAGGGTTTGGGTTTGGTCCAGGGACGTCGCCAGGGCTGAATCGACTCCAGTCTCGTGATCTCCCTCGAGGGCTGAAGTGAGGGCCCATGCCAGAAGGCGGCTCCATTGCAGGGTTAGGGTTCGAGGCAGGCTTACGTTGCGGTGGAGGATCCCGGTTCGGGGTACGGTTAGGGTTAGGGTTAGGTCCCAGGAGGCTCCAGGCGCCCAACCCACAGCAGGGCAGTGTTCTCCCCGAAGGGCTGAGTGGAGGGCACAAGGGACCGTGCCGGTCAGGATCCGTCTTTGGCTGCCAAGGCCACACACGTGATTGGGCCCCTGGTCGAGGAGGCCTCCGGAATCCTCTGGGCAGCTGCAGCCGGGCCTGGGAAACGACATGCTGAGCTTCCAGGTTCCATGCCGAGTCAGCCTGCACCTCTTCCGGACCCCAGGCGCGTGGTGTTGTCAGACGTTGGCATTGGGTCCTCTTGGGGAGAGAGCCTTAGCTAGGGTTAGGGTTCGGTCCAGGGACGTGGCCAGGGCCGAAGCGACTCCGGTCTCGTGATCTCCCTCGAGGGCTGAAGTGAGGGCCCATGCAGCAAGGCGGCTCAAGTGCAGGGTTAGGGGTCGAGGCCGGCTTAGGTTTCGGTGGAGGGTCCCCGTTCGGTGTGGGGTTAGGGTTAGGGTTAGGTCCCAGGAGGCTCCAGGCTCCGAAGCCACAGCAGGGCAGTGGTCTTCCCGAAGGCCTGAGTTGAGGGCACAAGGGACCGTGCCGGTCAGGATCCGTCTTTGGCTGCCAAGGCCACAGACGTCGATCGGCCCCTGTTCGAGGAGGCCTCCGGAATCCTCTCGGTCAGCTGCACACGGGCCTGGGAAACCACATGGTGAGCTTGCAGCTTCCATGCCGAGTCAGCCTGCACCGCCTCTGGACCCCAGGCGCGTGGTCTTGTCAGACTTTGGCATGGGGTCCCCATGGGGAGCGAGCCTTAGCTAGGGTTAGGGTTTGGTCCAGGGACGTCGCCAGGGCTGAATCGACTCCAGTCTCGTGATCTCCCTCGAGGGCTGAAGTGAGGGCCCATGCCAGAAGGCGGCTCCATTGCAGGGTTAGGGTTCGAGGCAGGCTTACGTTGCGGTGGAGGGTCCCGGTTCGGGGTACGGTTAGGGTTAGGGTTAGGTCCCAGGAGGCTCCAGGCGCCCAACCCACAGCAGGGCAGTGTTCTCCCCGAAGGGCTGAGTTGAGGGCACAAGGGACCGTGCCGGTCAGGATCCGTCTTTGGCTGCCAAGGCCACACACGTGATTGGGCCCCTGGTCGAGGAGGCCTCCGGAATCCTCTGGGCAGCTGCAGCCGGGCCTGGGAAACGACATGGTGAGCTTCCAGGTTCCATGCCGAGTCAGCCTGCACCTCTTCCGGACCCCAGGCGCGTGGTGTTGTCAGACGTTGGCATTGGGTCCTCTTGGGGAGAGAGCCTTAGCTAGGGTTAGGGTTCGGTCCAGGGACGTGGCCAGGGCCGAAGCGACTCCGGTCTCGTGATCTCCCTCGAGGGCTGAAGTGAGGGCCCATGCAGCAAGGCGGCTCAAGTGCAGGGTTAGGGGTCGAGGCCGGCTTAGGTTTCGGTGGAGGGTCCCCGTTCGGTGTGGGGTTAGGGTTAGGGTTAGGTCCCAGGAGGCTCCAGGCGCCGAACCCACAGCAGGGCAGTGGTCTTCCCGAAGGCCTGAGTTGAGGGCACAAGAGACCGTGCCGGTCAGGATCCGTCTTTGGCTGCCAAGGCCACAGACGTCGATCGGCCCCTGTTCGAGGAGGCCTCCGGAATCCTCTCGGTCAGCTGCACACGGGCCTGGGAAACCACATGGTGAGCTTGCAGCTTCCATGCCGAGTCAGCCTGCACCGCCTCTGGACCCCAGGCGCGTGGTCTTGTCAGACTTTGGCATGGGGTCCCCATGGGGAGCGAGCCTTAGCTAGGGTTAGGGTTTGGTCCAGGGACGTCGCCGGGGCTGAATCGACTCCAGTCTCGTGATCTCCCTCGAGGGCTGAAGTGAGGGCCCATGCCAGAAGGCGGCTCCATTGCAGGGTTAGGGTTCGAGGCAGGCTTACGTTGCGGTGGAGGATCCCGGTTCGGGGTACGGTTAGGGTTAGGGTTAGGTCCCAGGAGGCTCCAGGCGCCCAACCCACAGCAGGGCAGTGTTCTCCCCGAAGGGCTGAGTGGAGGGCACAAGGGACCGTGCCGGTCAGGATCCGTCTTTGGCTGCCAAGGCCACACACGTGATTGGGCCCCTGGTCGAGGAGGCCTCCGGAATCCTCTGGGCAGCTGCAGCCGGGCCTGGGAAACGACATGGTGAGCTTCCAGGTTCCATGCCGAGTCAGCCTGCACCTCTTCCGGACCCCAGGCGCGTGGTGTTGTCAGACGTTGGCATTGGGTCCTCTTGGGGAGAGAGCCTTAGCTAGGGTTAGGGTTCGGTCCAGGGACGTGGCCAGGGCCGAAGCGACTCCGGTCTCGTGATCTCCCTCGAGGGCTGAAGTGAGGGCCCATGCAGCAAGGCGGCTCAAGTGCAGGGTTAGGGGTCGAGGCCGGCTTAGGTTTCGGTGGAGGGTCCCCGTTCGGTGTGGGGTTAGGGTTAGGGTTAGGTCCCAGGAGGCTCCAGGCGCCGAAGCCACAGCAGGGCAGTGGTCTTCCCGAAGGCCTGAGTTGAGGGCACAAGGGACCGTGCCGGTCAGGATCCGTCTTTGGCTGCCAAGGCCACAGACGTCGATCGGCCCCTGTTCGAGGAGGCCTCCGGAATCCTCTCGGTCAGCTGCACACGGGCCTGGGAAACCACATGGTGAGCTTGCAGCTTCCATGCCGAGTCAGCCTGCACCGCCTCTGGACCCCAGGCGCGTGGTCTTGTCAGACTTTGGCATGGGGTCCCCATGGGGAGGGAGCCTTAGCTAGGGTTAGGGTTTGGTCCAGGGACGTCGCCAGGGCTGAATCGACTCCAGTCTCGTGATCTCCCTCGAGGGCTGAAGTGAGGGCCCATGCCAGAAGGCGGCTCCATTGCAGGGTTAGGGTTCGAGGCAGGCTTACGTTGCGGTGGAGGGTCCCGGTTCGGGGTACGGTTAGGTTTAGGGTTAGGTCCCAGGAGGCTCCAGGCGCCCAACCCACAGCAGGGCAGTGTTCTCCCCGAAGGGCTGAGTTGAGGGCACAAGGGACCGTGCCGGTCAGGATCCGTCTTTGGCTGCCAAGGCCACACACGTGATTGGGCCCCTGGTCGAGGAGGCCTCCGGAATCCTATGGGCAGCTGCAGCCGGGCCTGGGAAACGACATGCTGAGCTTCCAGGTTCCATGCCGAGTCAGCCTGCACCTCTTCCGGACCCCAGGCGCGTGGTGTTGTCAGACGTTGGCATTGGGTCCTCTTGGGGAGAGAGCCTTAGCTAGGGTTAGGGTTCGGTCCAGGGACGTGGCCAGGGCCGAAGCGACTCCGGTCTCGTGATCTCCCTCGAGGGCTGAAGTGAGGGCCCATGCAGCAAGGCGGCTCAAGTGCAGGGTTAGGGGTCGAGGCCGGCTTAGGTTTCGGTGGAGGGTCCCCGTTCGGTGTGGGGTTAGGGTTAGGGTTAGGTCCCAGGAGGCTCCAGGCGCCGAACCCACAGCAGGGCAGTGGTCTTCCCGAAGGCCTGAGTTGAGGGCACAAGAGACCGTGCCGGTCAGGATCCGTCTTTGGCTGCCAAGGCCACAACGTCGATCGGCCCCTGTTCGAGGAGGCCTCCGGAATCCTCTCGGTCAGCTGCACACGGGCCTGGGAAACCACATGGTGAGCTTGCAGCTTCCATGCCGAGTCAGCCTGCACCGCCTCTGGACCCCAGGCGCGTGGTCTTGTCAGACTTTGGCATGGGGTCCCCATGGGGAGCGAGCCTTAGCTAGGGTTAGGGTTTGGTCCAGGGACGTCGCCAGGGCTGAATCGACTCCAGTCTCGTGATCTCCCTCGAGGGCTGAAGTGAGGGCCCATGCCAGAAGGCGGCTCCATTGCAGGGTTAGGGTTCGAGGCAGGCTTACGTTGCGGTGGAGGGTCCCGGTTCGGGGTACGGTTAGGGTTAGGGTTAGGTCCCAGGAGGCTCCAGGCGCCCAACCCACAGCAGGGCAGTGTTCTCCCCGAAGGGCTGAGTGGAGGGCACAAGGGACCGTGCCGGTCAGGATCCGTCTTTGGCTGCCAAGGCCACACAAGTGATTGGGCCCCTGGTCGAGGAGGCCTCCGGAATCCTCTGGGCAGCTGCAGCCGGGCCTGGGAAACGACATGGTGAGCTTCCAGGTTCCATGCCGAGTCAGCCTGCACCTCTTCCGGACCCCAGGCGCGTGGTGTTGTCAGACGTTGGCATTGGGTCCTCTTGGGGAGAGAGCCTTAGCTAGGGTTAGGGTTCGGTCCAGGGACGTGGCCAGGGCCGAAGCGACACCGGTCTCGTGATCTCCCTCGAGGGCTGAAGTGAGGGCCCATGCAGCAAGGCGGCTCAAGTGCAGGGTTAGGGGTCGAGGCCGGCTTAGGTTTCGGTGGAGGGTCCCCGTTCGGTGTGGGGTTAGGGTTAGGGTTAGGGTTAGGTCCCAGGAGGCTCCAGGCGCCGAACCCACAGCAGGGCAGTGGTCTTCCCGAAGGCCTGAGTTGAGGGCACAAGAGACCGTGCCGGTCAGGATCCGTCTTTGGCTGCCAAGGCCACAGACGTCGATCGGCCCCTGTTCGAGGAGGCCTCCGGAATCCTCTCGGTCAGCTGCACACGGGCCTGGGAAACCACATGGTGAGCTTGCAGCTTCCATGCCGAGTCAACCTGCACCGCCTCTGGACCCCAGGCGCGTGGTCTTGTCAGACTTTGGCATGCGGTCCCCATGGGGAGGGAGCCTTAGCTAGGGTTAGGGTTTGGTCCAGGGACGTCGCCAGGGCTGAATCGACTCCAGTCTCGTGATCTCCCTCGAGGGCTGAGGTGAGGGCCCATGCCAGAAGGCGGCTCCATTGCAGGGTTAGGGTTCGAGGCAGGCTTACGTTGCGGTGGAGGATCCCGGTTCAGGGTACGGTTAGGGTTAGGGTTAGGTCCCAGGAGGCTCCAGGCGCCCAACCCACAGCAGGGCAGTGTTCTCCCCGAAGGGCTGAGTGGAGGGCACAAGGGACCGTGCCGGTCAGGATCCGTCTTTGGCTGCCAAGGCCACACACGTGATTGGGCCCCTGGTCGAGGAGGCCTCCGGAATCCTCTGGGCAGCTGCAGCCGGGCCTGGGAAACGACATGGTGAGCTTCCAGGTTCCATGCCGAGTCAGCCTGCACCTCTTCCGGACCCCAGGCGCGTGGTGTTGTCAGACGTTGGCATTGGGTCCTCTTGGGGAGAGAGCCTTAGCTAGGGTTAGGGTTCGGTCCAGGGACGTGGCCAGGGCCGAAGCGACTCCGGTCTCGTGATCTCCCTCGAGGGCTGAAGTGAGGGCCCATGCAGCAAGGCGGCTCAAGTGCAGGGTGAGGGGTCGAGGCCGGCTTAGGTTTCGGTGGAGGGTCCCCGTTCGGTGTGGGGTTAGGGTTAGGGTTAGGTCCCAGGAGGCTCCAGGCGCCGAATCCACAGCATGGCAGAGGTCTTCCCGAAAGCCTGAGTTGAGGGCACAAGAGACCGTGCCGGTCAGGATCCGTCTTTGGCTGCCAAGGTCACAGACGTCGATCGGCCCCTGTTCGAGGAGGCCTCCGGAATCCTCTCGGTCAGCTGCACACGGGCCTGGGAAACCACATGGTGAGCTTGCAGCTTCCATGCCGAGTCAGCCTGCACCGCCTCTGGACCCCAGGCGCGTGGTCTTGTTAGACTTTGGCATGGGGTCCCCATGGGGAGCGAGCCTTAGCTAGGGTTAGGGTTTGGTCCAGGGACGTCGCCAGGGCTGAATCGACTCCAGTCTCGTGATCTCCCTCGAGGGCTGAAGTGAGGGCCCATGCCAGAAGGCGGCTCCATTGCAGGGTTAGGGTTCGAGGCAGGCTTACGTTGCGGTGGAGGATCCCGGTTCGGGGTACGGTTAGGGTTAGGGTTAGGTCCCAGGAGGCTCCAGGCGCCCAACCCACAGCAGGGCAGTGTTCTCCCCGAAGGGCTGAGTTGAGGGCACAAGGGACCGTGCCGGTCAGGATCCGTCTTTGGCTGCCAAGGCCACACACGTGATTGGGCCCCTGGTCGAGGAGGCCTCCGGAATCCTCTGGGCAGCTGCAGCCGGGCCTGGGAAACGACATGGTGAGCTTCCAGGTTCCATGCCGAGTCAGCCTGCACCTCTTCCGGACCCCAGGCGCGTGGTGTTGTCAGACGTTGGCATTGGGTCCTCTTGGGGAGAGAGCCTTAGCTAGGGTTAGGGTTCGGTCCAGGGACGTGGCCAGGGCCGAAGCGACTCCGGTCTCGTGATCTCCCTCGAGGGCTGAAGTGAGGGCCCATGCAGCAAGGCGGCTCAAGTGCAGGGTGAGGGGTCGAGGCCGTCTTAGGTTTCGGTGGAGGGTCCCCGTTCGGTGTGGGGTTAGGGTTAGGGTTAGGTCCCAGGAGGCTCCAGGCGCCGAACCCACAGCAGGGCAGTGGTCTTCCCGAAGGCCTGAGTTGAGGGCACAAGAGACCGTGCCGGTTAGGATCCGTCTTTGGCTGCCAAGGCCACAGACGTCGATCGGCCCCTGTTCGAGGAGGCCTCCGGAATCCTCTCGGTCAGCTGCACACGGGCCTGGGAAACCACATGGTGAGCTTGCAGCTTCCATGCCGAGTCAGCCTGCACCGCCTCTGGACCCCAGGCGCGTGGTCTTGTCAGACTTTGGCATGGTGTCCCCATGGGGAGGGAGCCTTAGCTAGGGTTAGGGTTTGGTCCAGGGACGTCGCCAGGGCTGAATCGACTCCAGTCTCGTGATCTCCCTCGAGGGCTGAAGTGAGGGCCCATGCCAGAAGGCGGCTCCATTGCAGGGTTAGGGTTCGAGGCAGGCTTACGTTGCGGTGGAGGATCCCGGTTCGGGGTACGGTTAGGGTTAGGGTTAGGTCCCAGGAGGCTCCAGGCGCCCAACCCACAGCAGGGCAGTGTTCTCCCCGAAGGGCTGAGTGGAGGGCACAAGGGACCGTGCCGGTCAGGATCCGTCTTTGGCTGCCAAGGCCACACACGTGATTGGGCCCCTGGTCGAGGAGGCCTCCGGAATCCTCTGGGCAGCTGCAGCCGGGCCTGGGAAACGACATGGTGAGCTTCCAGGTTCCATGCCGAGTCAGCCTGCACCTCTTCCGGACCCCAGGCGCGTGGTGTGGTCAGACGTTGGCATTGGGTCCTCTTGGGGAGAGAGCCTTAGCTAGGGTTAGGGTTCGGTCCAGGGACGTGGCCAGGGCCGAAGCGACTCCGGTCTCGTGATCTCCCTCGAGGGCTGAAGTGAGGGCCCATGCAGCAAGGCGGCTCAAGTGCAGGGTTAGGGGTCGAGGCCGGCTTAGGTTTCGGTGGAGGGTCCCCGTTCGGTGTGGGGTTAGGGTTAGGGTTAGGTCCCAGGAGGCTCCAGGCGCCGAAGCCACAGCAGGGCAGTGGTCTTCCCGAAGGCCTGAGTTGAGGGCACAAGGGACCGTGCCGGTCAGGATCCGTCTTTGGCTGCCAAGGCCACAGACGTCGATCGGCCCCTGTTCGAGGAGGCCTCCGGAATCCTCTCGGTCAGCTGCACACGGGCCTGGGAATCCACATGGTGAGCTTGCAGCTTCCATGCCGAGTCAGCCTGCACCGCCTCTGGACCCCAGTCGCGTGGTCTTGTCAGACTTTGGCATGGGGTCCCCATGGGGAGCGAGCCTTAGCTAGGGTTAGGGTTTGGTCCAGGGACGTCGCCAGGGCTGAATCGACTCCAGTCTCGTGATCTCCCTCGAGGGCTGAAGTGAGGGCCCATGACAGAAGGCGGCTCCATTGCAGGGTTAGGGTTCGAGGCAGGCTTACGTTGCGGTGGAGGGTCCCGGTTCGGGGTACGGTTAGGGTTAGGGTTAGGTCCCAGGAGGCTCCAGGCGCCCAACCCACAGCAGGGCAGTGTTCTCCCCGAAGGGCTGAGTGGAGGGCACAAGGGACCGTGCCGGTCAGGATCCGTCTTTGGCTGCCAAGGCCACACAAGTGATTGGGCCCCTGGTCGAGGAGGCCTCCGGAATCCTCTGGGCAGCTGCAGCCGGGCCTGGGAAACGACATGGTGAGCTTCCAGGTTCCATGCCGAGTCAGCCTGCACCTCTTCCGGACCCCAGGCGCGTGGTGTTGTCAGACGTTGGCATTGGGTCCTCTTGGGGAGAGAGCCTTAGCTAGGGTTAGGGTTCGGTCCAGGGACGTGGCCAGGGCCGAAGCGACACCGGTCTCGTGATCTCCCTCGAGGGCTGAAGTGAGGGCCCATGCAGCAAGGCGGCTCAAGTGCAGGGTTAGGGGTCGAGGCCGGCTTAGGTTTCGGTGGAGGGTCCCCGTTCGGTGTGGGGTTAGGGTTAGGGTTAGGGTTAGGTCCCAGGAGGCTCCAGGCGCCGAACCCACAGCAGGGCAGTGGTCTTCCCGAAGGCCTGAGTTGAGGGCACAAGAGACCGTGCCGGTCAGGATCCGTCTTTGGCTGCCAAGGCCACAGACGTCGATCGGCCCCTGTTCGAGGAGGCCTCCGGAATCCTCTCGGTCAGCTGCACACGGGCCTGGGAAACCACATGGTGAGCTTGCAGCTTCCATGCCGAGTCAACCTGCACCGCCTCTGGACCCCAGGCGCGTGGTCTTGTCAGACTTTGGCATGCGGTCCCCATGGGGAGGGAGCCTTAGCTAGGGTTAGGGTTTGGTCCAGGGACGTCGCCAGGGCTGAATCGACTCCAGTCTCGTGATCTCCCTCGAGGGCTGAGGTGAGGGCCCATGCCAGAAGGCGGCTCCATTGCAGGGTTAGGGTTCGAGGCAGGCTTACGTTGCGGTGGAGGATCCCGGTTCGGGGTACGGTTAGGGTTAGGGTTAGGTCCCAGGAGGCTCCAGGCGCCCAACCCACAGCAGGGCAGTGTTCTCCCCGAAGGGCTGAGTGGAGGGCACAAGGGACCGTGCCGGTCAGGATCCGTCTTTGGCTGCCAAGGCCACACACGTGATTGGGCCCCTGGTGGAGGAGGCCTCCGGAATCCTCTGGGCAGCTGCAGCCGGGCCTGGGAAACGACATGGTGAGCTTCCAGGTTCCATGCCGAGTCAGCCTGCACCTCTTCCGGACCCCAGGCGCGTGGTGTTGTCAGACGTTGGCATTGGGTCCTCTTGGGGAGAGAGCCTTAGCTAGGGTTAGGGTTCGGTCCAGGGACGTGGCCAGGGCCGAAGCGACTCCGGTCTCGTGATCTCCCTCGAGGGCTGAAGTGAGGGCCCATGCAGCAAGGCGGCTCAAGTGCAGGGTGAGGGGTCGAGGCCGGCTTAGGTTTCGGTGGAGGGTCCCCGTTCGGTGTGGGGTTAGGGTTAGGGTTAGGTCCCAGGAGGCTCCAGGCTCCGAACCCACAGCAGGGCATTGGTCTTCCCGAAGGCCTGAGTTGAGGGCACAAGAGACCGTGCCGGTCAGGATCCGTCTTTGGCTGCCAAGGCCACAGACGTCGATCGGCCCCTGTTCGAGGAGGCCTCCGGAATCCTCTCGGTCAGCTGCACACGGGCCTGGGAAACCACATGGTGAGCTTGCAGCTTCCATGCCGAGTCAGCCTGCACCGCCTCTGGACCCCAGGCGCGTGGTCTTGTCAGACTTTGGCATGGGGTCCCCATGGGGAGCGAGCCTTAGCTAGGGTTAGGGTTTGGTCCAGGGACGTCGCCAGGGCTGAATCGACTCCAGTCTCGTGATCTCCCTCGAGGGCTGAAGTGAGGGCCCATGCCAGAAGGCGGCTCCATTGCAGGGTTAGGGTTCGAGGCAGGCTTACGTTGCGGTGGAGGATCCCGGTTCGGGGTACGGTTAGGGTTAGGGTTAGGTCCCAGGAGGCTCCAGGCGCCCAACCCACAGCAGGGCAGTGTTCTCCCCGAAGGGCTGAGTGGAGGGCACAAGGGACCGTGCCGGTCAGGATCCGTCTTTGGCTGCCAAGGCCACACACGTGATTGGGCCCCTGGTCGAGGAGGCCTCCGAAATCCTCTGGGCAGCTGCAGCCGGGCCTGGGAAACGACATGGTGAGCTTCCAGGTTCCATGCCGAGTCAGCCTGCACCTCTTCCGGACCCCAGGCGCGTGGTGTTGTCAGACGTTGGCATTGGGTCCTCTTGGGGAGATAGCCTTAGCTAGGGTTAGGGTTCGGTCCAGGGACGTGGCCAGGGCCGAAGCGACTCCGGTCTCGTGATCTCCCTCGAGGGCTGAAGTGAGGGCCCATGCAGCAAGGCGGCTCAAGTGCAGGGTTAGGGGTCGAGGCCGGCTTAGGTTTCGGTGGAGGGTCCCCGTTCGGTGTGGGGTTAGGGTTAGGGTTAGGTCCCAGGAGGCTCCAGGCGCCGAATCCACAGCATGGCAGAGGTCTTCCCGAAGGCCTGAGTTGAGGGCACAAGAGACCGTACCGGTCAGGATCCGTCTTTGGCTGCCAAGGTCACAGACGTCGATCGGCCCCTGTTCGAGGAGGCCTCCGGAATCCTCTCGGTCAGCTGCACACGGGCCTGGGAAACCACATGGTGAGCTTTCAGCTTCCATGGCGAGTCAGCCTGCACCGCCTCTGGACCCCAGGCGCGTTGTCTTGTTAGACTTTGGCATGGGGTCCCCATGGGGAGCGAGCCTTAGCTAGGGTTAGGGTTTGGTCCAGGGACGTCGCCAGGGCTGAATCGACTCCAGTCTCGTGATCTCCCTCGAGGGCTGAAGTGAGGGCCCATGCCAGAAGGCGGCTCCATTGCAGGGTTAGGTTTCGAGGCAGGCTTACGTTGCGGTGGAGGTTCCCGGTTCGGGGTACGGTTAGGGTTAGGGTTAGGTCACAGGAGGCTCCAGGCGCCCAACCCACAGCAGGGCAGTGTTCTCCCCGA
Organism: Panthera pardus; assembly: GCF_024362965.1. Taxonomy (NCBI): domain Eukaryota; kingdom Metazoa; phylum Chordata; class Mammalia; order Carnivora; family Felidae; genus Panthera; species Panthera pardus. The sequence goes on from NW_026526908.1 coordinate 209,910, forward strand.
AGGGCTGAGTTGAGGGCACAAGGGACCGTGCCGGTCAGGATCCGTCTTTGGCTGCCAAGGCCACACACGTGATTGGGCCCCTGGTCGAGGAGGCCTCCGGAATCCTCTGGGCAGCTGCAGCCGGGCCTGGGAAACGACATGGTGAGCTTCCAGGTTCCATGCCGAGTCAGCCTGCACCTCTTCCGGACCCCAGGCGCGTGGTGTTGTCAGACGTTGGCATTGGGTCCTCTTGGGGAGAGAGCCTTAGCTAGGGTTAGGGTTCGGTCCAGGGACGTGGCCAGGGCCGAAGCGACTCCGGTCTCGTGATCTCCCTCGAGGGCTGAAGTGAGGGCCCATGCAGCAAGGCGGCTCAAGTGCAGGGTTAGGGGTCGAGGCCGGCTTAGGTTTCGGTGGAGGGTCCCCGTTCGGTGTGGGGTTAGGGTTAGGGTTAGGTCCCAGGAGGCTCCAGGCGCCGAACCCACAGCAGGGCAGTGGTCTTCCCGAAGGCCTGAGTTGAGGGCACAAGAGACCGTGCCGGTCAGGATCCGTCTTTGGCTGCCAAGGCCACAGACGTCGATCGGCCCCTGTTCGAGGAGGCCTCCGGAATCCTCTCGGTCAGCTGCACACGGGCCTGGGAAACCACATGGTGAGCTTGCAGCTTCCATGCCGAGTCAGCCTGCACCGCCTCTGGACCCCAGGCGCGTGGTCTTGTCAGACTTTGGCATGGGGTCCCCATGGGGAGCGAGCCTTAGCTAGGGTTAGGGTTTGGTCCAGGGACGTCGCCAGGGCTGAATCGACTCCAGTCTCATGATCTCCCTCGAGGGCTGAAGTGAGGGCCCATGCCAGAAGGCGGCTCCATTGCAGGGTAAGGGTTCGAGGCAGGCTTACGTTGCGGTGGAGGATCCCGGTTCGGGGTACGGTTAGGGTTAGGGTTAGGTCCCAGGAGGCTCCAGGCGCCCAACCCACAGCAGGGCAGTGTTCTCCCCGAAGGGCTGAGTGGAGGGCACAAGGGACCGTGCCGGTCAGGATCCGTCTTTGGCTGCCAAGGCCACACAAGTGATTGGGCCCCTGGTCGAGGAGGCCTCCGGAATCCTCTGGGCAGCTGCAGCCGGGCCTGGGAAACGACATGGTGAGCTTCCAGGTTCCATGCCGAGTCAGCCTGCACCTCTTCCGGACCCCAGGCGCGTGGTGTTGTCAGACGTTGGCATTGGGTCCTCTTGGGGAGAGAGCCTTAGCTAGGGTTAGGGTTCGGTCCAGGGACGTGGCCAGGGCCGAAGCGACACCGGTCTCGTGATCTCCCTCGAGGGCTGAAGTGAGGGCCCATGCAGCAAGGCGGCTCAAGTGCAGGGTTAGGGGTCGAGGCCGGCTTAGGTTTCGGTGGAGGGTCCCCGTTCGGTGTGGGGTTAGGGTTAGGGTTAGGTCCCAGGAGGCTCCAGGCGCCGAACCCACAGCAGGGCAGTGGTCTTCCCGAAGGCCTGAGTTGAGGGCACAAGGGACCGTGCCGGTCAGGATCCGTCTTTGGCTGCCAAGGCCACAGACGTCGATCGGCCCCTGTTCGAGGAGGCCTCCGGAATCCTCTCGGTCAGCTGCACACAGGCCTGGGAAACCACATGGTCAGCTTGCAGCTTCCATGCCGAGTCAGCCTGCACCGCCTCTGGACCCCAGGCGCGTGGTCTTGTCAGACTTTGGCATGCGGTCCCCATGGGGAGGGAGCCTTAGCTAGGGTTAGGGTTTGGTCCAGGGACGTCGCCAGGGCTGAATCGACTCCAGTCTCGTGATCTCCCTCGAGGGCTGAGGTGAGGGCCCATGCCAGAAGGCGGCTCCATTGCAGGGTTAGGGTTCGAGGCAGGCTTACGTTGCGGTGGAGGATCCCGGTTCGGGGTACGGTTAGGGTTAGGGTTAGGTCCCAGGAGGCTCCAGGCGCCCAACCCACAGCAGGGCAGTGTTCTCCCCGAAGGGCTGAGTGGAGGGCACAAGGGACCGTGCCGGTCAGGATCCGTCTTTGGCTGCCAAGGCCACACACGTGATTGGGCCCCTGGTCGAGGAGGCCTCCGGAATCCTCTGGGCAGCTGCAGCCGGGCCTGGGAAACGACATGGTGAGCTTCCAGGTTCCATGCCGAGTCAGCCTGCACCTCTTCCGGACCCCAGGCGCGTGGTGTTGTCAGACGTTGGCATTGGGTCCTCTTGGGGAGAGAGCCTTAGCTAGGGTTAGGGTTCGGTCCAGGGACGTGGCCAGGGCCGAAGCGACTCCGGTCTCGTGATCTCCCTCGAGGGCTGAAGTGAGGGCCCATGCAGCAAGGCGGCTCAAGTGCAGGGTGAGGGGTCGAGGCCGGCTTAGGTTTCGGTGGAGGGTCCCCGTTCGGTGTGGGGTTAGGGTTAGGGTTAGGTCCCAGGAGGCTCCAGGCTCCGAACCCACAGCAGGGCATTGGTCTTCCCGAAGGCCTGAGTTGAGGGCACAAGAGACCGTGCCGGTCAGGATCCGTCTTTGGCTGCCAAGGCCACAGACGTCGATCGGCCCCTGTTCGAGGAGGCCTCCGGAATCCTCTCGGTCAGCTGCACACGGGCCTGGGAAACCACATGGTGAGCTTGCAGCTTCCATGCCGAGTCAGCCTGCACCGCCTCTGGACCCCAGGCGCGTGGTCTTGTCAGACTTTGGCATGGGGTCCCCATGGGGAGCGAGCCTTAGCTAGGGTTAGGGTTTGGTCCAGGGACGTCGCCAGGGCTGAATCGACTCCAGTCTCGTGATCTCCCTCGAGGGCTGAAGTGAGGGCCCATGCCAGAAGGCGGCTCCATTGCAGGGTTAGGGTTCGAGGCAGGCTTACGTTGTGGTGGAGGATCCCGGTTCGGGGTACGGTTAGGGTTAGGGTTAGGTCCCAGGAGGCTCCAGGCGCCCAACCCACAGCAGGGCAGTGTTCTCCCCGAAGGGCTGAGTGGAGGGCACAAGGGACCGTGCCGGTCAGGATCCGTCTTTGGCTGCCAAGGCCACACACGTGATTGGGCCCCTGGTCGAGGAGGCCTCCGGAATCCTCTGGGCAGCTGCAGCCGGGTCTGGGAAACGACATGGTGAGCTTCCAGGTTCCATGCCGAGTCAGCCTGCACCTCTTCCGGACCCCAGGCGCGTGGTGTTGTCAGACGTTGGCATTGGGTCCTCTTGGGGAGAGAGCCTTAGCTAGGGTTAGGGTTCGGTCCAGGGACGTGGCCAGGGCCGAAGCGACTCCGGTCTCGTGATCTCCCTCGAGGGCTGAAGTGAGGGCCCATGCAGCAAGGCGGCTCAAGTGCAGGGTTAGGGGTCGAGGCCGGCTTAGGTTTCGGTGGAGGGTCCCCGTTCGGTGTGGGGTTAGGGTTAGGGTTAGGTCCCAGGAGGATCCAGGCGCCGAATCCACAGCATGGCAGAGGTCTTCCCGAAGGCCTGAGTTGAGGGCACAAGAGACCGTGCCGGTCAGGATCCGTCTTTGGCTGCCAAGGTCACAGACGTCGATCGGCCCCTGTTCGAGGAGGCCTCCGGAATCCTCTCGGTCAGCTGCACACGGGCCTGGGAAACCACATGGTGAGCTTTCAGCTTCCATGGCGAGTCAGCCTGCACCGCCTCTGGACCCCAGGCGCGTTGTCTTGTTAGACTTTGGCATGGGGTCCCCATGGGGAGCGAGCCTTAGCTAGGGTTAGGGTTTGGTCCAGGGACGTCGCCAGGGCTGAATCGACTCCAGTCTCGTGATCTCCCTCGAGGGCTGAAGTGAGGGCCCATGCCAGAAGGCGGCTCCATTGCAGGGTTAGGGTTCGAGGCAGGCTTACGTTGCGGTGGAGGTTCCCGGTTCGGGGTACGGTTAGGGTTAGGGTTAGGTCCCAGGAGGCTCCAGGCGCCCAACCCACAGCAGGGCAGTGTTCTCCCCGAAGGGCTGAGTGGAGGGCACAAGGGACCGTGCCGGTCAGGATCCGTCTTTGGCTGCCAAGGCCACACACGTGATTGGGCCCCTGGTCGAGGAGGCCTCCGGAATCCTCTGGGCAGCTGCAGCCGGGCCTGGGAAACGACATGGTGAGCTTCCAGGTTCCATGCCGAGTCAGCCTGCACCTCTTCCGGACCCCAGGCGCGTGGTGTTGTCAGACGTTGGCATTGGGTCCTCTTGGGGAGAGAGCCTTAGCTAGGGTTAGGGTTCGGTCCAGGGACGTGGCCAGGGCCGAAGCGACTCCGGTCTCGTGATCTCCCTCGAGGGCTGAAGTGAGGGCCCATGCAGCAAGGCGGCTCAAGTGCAGGGTGAGGGGTCGAGGCCGGCTTAGGTTTCGGTGGAGGGTCCCCGTTCGGTGTGGGGTTAGGGTTAGGGTTAGGTCCCAGGAGGCTCCAGGCGCCGAACCCACAGCAGGGCAGTGGTCTTCCCGAAGGCCTGAGTTGAGGGCACAAGAGACCGTGCCGGTCAGGATCCGTCTTTGGCTGCCAAGGCCACAGACGTCGATCGGCCCCTGTTCGAGGAGGCCTCCGGAATCCTCTCGGTCAGCTGCACACGGGCCTGGGAATCCACATGGTGAGCTTGCAGCTTCCATGCCGAGTCAGCCTGCACCGCCTCTGGACCCCAGGCGCGTGGTCTTGTCAGACTTTGGCATGGGGTCCCCATGGGGAGCGAGCCTTAGCTAGGGTTAGGGTTTGGTCCAGGGACGTCGCCAGGGCTGAATCGACTCCAGTCTCATGATCTCCCTCGAGGGCTGAAGTGAGGGCCCATGCCAGAAGGCGGCTCCATTGCAGGGTTAGGGTTCGAGGCAGGCTTACGTTGCGGTGGAGGATCCCGGTTCGGGGTACGGTTAGGGTTAGGGTTAGGGTTAGGTCCCAGGAGGCTCCAGGCGCCCAACCCACAGCAGGGCAGTGTTCTCCCCGAAGGGCTGAGTGGAGGGCACAAGGGACCGTGCCGGTCAGGATCCGTCTTTGGCTGCCAAGGCCACACAAGTGATTGGGCCCCTGGTCGAGGAGGCCTCCGGAATCCTCTGGGCAGCTGCAGCCGGGCCTGGGAAACGACATGGTGAGCTTCCAGGTTCCATGCCGAGTCAGCCTGCACCTCTTCCGGACCCCAGGCGCGTGGTGTTGTCAGACGTTGGCATTGGGTCCTCTTGGGGAGAGAGCCTTAGCTAGGGTTAGGGTTCGGTCCAGGGACGTGGCCAGGGCCGAAGCGACACCTGTCTCGTGATCTCCCTCGAGGGCTGAAGTGAGGGCCCATGCAGCAAGGCGGCTCAAGTGCAGGGTTAGGGGTCGAGGCCGGCTTAGGTTTCGGTGGAGGGTCCCCGTTCGGTGTGGGGTTAGGGTTAGGGTTAGGGTTAGGTCCCAGGAGGCTCCAGGCGCCGAACCCACAGCAGGGCAGTGGTCTTCCCGAAGGCCTGAGTTGAGGGCACAAGAGACCGTGCCGGTCAGGATCCGTCTTTGGCTGCCAAGGCCACAGACGTCGATCGGCCCCTGTTCGAGGAGGCCTCCGGAATCCTCTCGGTCAGCTGCACACGGGCCTGGGAAACCACATGGTGAGCTTGCAGCTTCCATGCCGAGTCAACCTGCACCGCCTCTGGACCCCAGGCGCGTGGTCTTGTCAGACTTTGGCATGCGGTCCCCATGGGGAGGGAGCCTTAGCTAGGGTTAGGGTTTGGTCCAGGGACGTCGCCAGGGCTGAATCGACTCCAGTCTCGTGATCTCCCTCGAGGGCTGAGGTGAGGGCCCATGCCAGAAGGCGGCTCCATTGCAGGGTTAGGGTTCGAGGCAGGCTTACGTTGCGGTGGAGGATCCCGGTTCGGGGTACGGTTAGGGTTAGGGTTAGGTCCCAGGAGGCTCCAGGCGCCCAACCCACAGCAGGGCAGTGTTCTCCCCGAAGGGCTGAGTTGAGGGCACAAGGGACCGTGCCGGTCAGGATCCGTCTTTGGCTGCCAAGGCCACACACGTGATTGGGCCCCTGGTCGAGGAGGCCTCCGGAATCCTCTGGGCAGCTGCAGCCGGGCCTGGGAAACGACATGGTGAGCTTCCAGGTTCCATGCCGAGTCAGCCTGCACCTCTTCCGGACCCCAGGCGCGTGGTGTTGTCAGACGTTGGCATTGGGTCCTCTTGGGGAGAGAGCCTTAGCTAGGGTTAGGGTTCGGTCCAGGGACTAGGCCAGGGCCGAAGCGACTCCGGTCTCGTGATCTCCCTCGAGGGCTGAAGTGAGGGCCCATGCAGCAAGGCGGCTCAAGTGCAGGGTGAGGGGTCGAGGCCGGCTTAGGTTTCGGTGGAGGGTCCCCGTTCGGTGTGGGGTTAGGGTTAGGGTTAGGTCCCAGGAGGCTCCAGGCTCCGAACCCACAGCAGGGCAGTGGTCTTCCCGAAGGCCTGAGTTGAGGGCACAAGAGACCGTGCCGGTCAGGATCCGTCTTTGGCTGCCAAGGCCACAGACGTCGATCGGCCCCTGTTCGAGGAGGCCTCCGGAATCCTCTCGGTCAGCTGCACACGGGCCTGGGAATCCACATGGTGAGCTTGCAGCTTCCATGCCGAGTCAGCCTGCACCGCCTCTGGACCCCAGGCGCGTGGTCTTGTCAGACTTTGGCATGGGGTCCCCATGGGGAGCGAGCCTTAGCTAGGGTTAGGGTTTGGTCCAGGGACGTCGCCAGGGCTGAATCGACTCCAGTCTCATGATCTCCCTCGAGGGCTGAAGTGAGGGCCCATGCCAGAAGGCGGCTCCATTGCAGGGTTAGGGTTCGAGGCAGGCTTACGTTGCGGTGGAGGATCCCGGTTCGGGGTACGGTTAGGGTTAGGGTTAGGGTTAGGTCCCAGGAGGCTCCAGGCGCCCAACCCACAGCAGGGCAGTGTTCTCCCCGAAGGGCTGAGTGGAGGGCACAAGGGACCGTGCCGGTCAGGATCCGTCTTTGGCTGCCAAGGCCACACAAGTGATTGGGCCCCTGGTCGAGGAGGCCTCCGGAATCCTCTGGGCAGCTGCAGCCGGGCCTGGGAAACGACATGGTGAGCTTCCAGGTTCCATGCCGAGTCAGCCTGCACCTCTTCCGGACCCCAGGCGCGTGGTGTTGTCAGACGTTGGCATTGGGTCCTCTTGGGGAGAGAGCCTTAGCTAGGGTTAGGGTTCGGTCCAGGGACGTGGCCAGGGCCGAAGCGACACCGGTCTCGTGATCTCCCTCGAGGGCTGAAGTGAGGGCCCATGCAGCAAGGCGGCTCAAGTGCAGGGTTAGGGGTCGAGGCCGGCTTAGGTTTCGGTGGAGGGTCCCCGTTCGGTGTGGGGTTAGGGTTAGGGTTAGGGTTAGGTCCCAGGAGGCTCCAGGCGCCGAACCCACAGCAGGGCAGTGGTCTTCCCGAAGGCCTGAGTTGAGGGCACAAGAGACCGTGCCGGTCAGGATCCGTCTTTGGCTGCCAAGGCCACAGACGTCGATCGGCCCCTGTTCGAGGAGGCCTCCGGAATCCTCTCGGTCAGCTGCACACGGGCCTGGGAAACCACATGGTGAGCTTGCAGCTTCCATGCCGAGTCAACCTGCACCGCCTCTGGACCCCAGGCGCGTGGTCTTGTCAGACTTTGGCATGCGGTCCCCATGGGGAGGGAGCCTTAGCTAGGGTTAGGGTTTGGTCCAGGGACGTCGCCAGGGCTGAATCGACTCCAGTCTCGTGATCTCCCTCGAGGGCTGAGGTGAGGGCCCATGCCAGAAGGCGGCTCCATTGCAGGGTTAGGGTTCGAGGCAGGCTTACGTTGCGGTGGAGGATCCCGGTTCGGGGTACGGTTAGGGTTAGGGTTCGGTCCCAGGAGGCTCCAGGCGCCCAACCCACAGCAGGGCAGTGTTCTCCCCGAAGGGCTGAGTTGAGGGCACAAGGGACCGTGCCGGTCAGGATCCGTCTTTGGCTGCCAAGGCCACACACGTGATTGGGCCCCTGGTCGAGGAGGCCTCCGGAATCCTCTGGGCAGCTGCAGCCGGGCCTGGGAAACGACATGGTGAGCTTCCAGGTTCCATGCCGAGTCAGCCTGCACCTCTTCCGGACCCCAGGCGCGTGGTGTTGTCAGACGTTGGCATTGGGTCCTCTTGGGGAGAGAGCCTTAGCTAGGGTTAGGGTTCGGTCCAGGGACGTGGCCAGGGCCGAAGCGACTCCGGTCTCGTGATCTCCCTCGAGGGCTGAAGTGAGGGCCCATGCAGCAAGGCGGCTCAAGTGCAGGGTTAGGGGTCGAGGCCGGCTTAGGTTTCGGTGGAGGGTCCCCGTTCGGTGTGGGGTTAGGGTTAGGGTTAGGTCCCAGGAGGCTCCAGGCGCCGAACCCACAGCAGGGCAGTGGTCTTCCCGAAGGCCTGAGTTGAGGGCACAAGGGACCGTGCCGGTCAGGATCCGTCTTTGGCTGCCAAGGCCACAGACGTCGATCGGCCCCTGTTCGAGGAGGCCTCCGGAATCCTCTCGGTCAGCTGCACACAGGCCTGGGAAACCACATGGTGAGCTTGCAGCTTCCATGCCGAGTCAGCCTGCACCGCCTCTGGACCCCAGGCGCGTGGTCTTGTCAGACTTTGGCATGCGGTCCCCATGGGGAGGGAGCCTTAGCTAGGGTTAGGGTTTGGTCCAGGGACGTCGCCAGGGCTGAATCGACTCCAGTCTCGTGATCTCCCTCGAGGGCTGAGGTGAGGGCCCATGCCAGAAGGCGGCTCCATTGCAGGGTTAGGGTTCGAGGCAGGCTTACGTTGCGGTGGAGGATCCCGGTTCGGGGTACGGTTAGGGTTAGGGTTAGGTCCCAGGAGGCTCCAGGCGCCCAACCCACAGCAGGGCAGTGTTCTCCCCGAAGGGCTGAGTGGAGGGCACAAGGGACCGTGCCGGTCAGGATCCGTCTTTGGCTGCCAAGGCCACACACGTGATTGGGCCCCTGGTCGAGGAGGCCTCCGGAATCCTCTGGGCAGCTGCAGCCGGGCCTGGGAAACGACATGGTGAGCTTCCAGGTTCCATGCCGAGTCAGCCTGCACCTTTTCCGGACCCCAGGCGCGTGGTGTTGTCAGACGTTGGAATTGGGTCCTCTTGGGGAGAGAGCCTTAGCTAGGGTTAGGGTTCGGTCCAGGGACGTGGCCAGGGCCGAAGCGACTCCGGTCTCGTGATCTCCCTCGAGGGCTGAAGTGAGGGCCCATGCAGCAAGGCGGCTCAAGTGCAGGGTGAGGGGTCGAGGCCGGCTTAGGTTTCGGTGGAGGGTCCCCGTTCGGTGTGGGGTTAGGGTTAGGGTTAGGTCCCAGGAGGCTCCAGGCGCCGAACCCACAGCAGGGCAGTGGTCTTCCCGAAGGCCTGAGTTGAGGGCACAAGAGACCGTGCCGGTCAGGATCCGTCTTTGGCTGCCAAGGCCACAGACGTCGATCGGCCCCTGTTCGAGGTGGCCTCCGGAATCCTCTCGGTCAGCTGCACACGGGCCTGGGAAACCACATGGTGAGCTTGCAGCTTCCATGCCGAGTCAGCCTGCACCGCCTCTGGACCCCAGGCGCGTGGTCTTGTCAGACTTTGGCATGCGGTCCCCATGGGGAGCGAGCCTTAGCTAGGGTTAGGGTTTGGTCCAGGGACGTCGCCAGGGCTGAATCGATTCCAGTCTCGTGATCTCCCTCGAGGGCTGAGGTGAGGGCCCATGCCAGAAGGCGGCTCCATTGCAGGGTTAGGGTTCGAGGCAGGCTTACGTTGCGGTGGAGGGTCCCGGTTCGGGGTACGGTTAGGGTTAGGGTTAGGTCCCAGGAGGCTCCAGGCGCCCAACCCACAGCAGGGCAGTGTTCTCCCCGTAGGGCTGAGTTGAGGGCACAAGGGACCGTGCCGGTCAGGATCCGTCTTTGGCTGCCAAGGCCACACACGTGATTGGGCCCCTGGTCGAGGAGGCCTCCGGAATCCTCTGGGCAGCTGCAGCCGGGCCTGGGAAACGACATGGTGAGCTTCCAGGTTCCATGCCGAGTCAGCCTGCACCTCTTCCGGACCCCAGGCGCGTGGTGTTGTCAGACGTTGGCATTGGGTCCTCTTGGGGAGAGAGCCTTAGCTAGGGTTAGGGTTCGGTCCAGGGACGTGGCCAGGGCCGAAGCGACTCCGGTCTCGTGATCTCCCTCGAGGGCTGAAGTGAGGGCCCATGCAGCAAGGCGGCTCAAGTGCAGGGTTAGGGGTCGAGGCCGGCTTAGGTTTCGGTGGAGGGTCCCCGTTCGGTGTGGGGTTAGGGTTAGGGTTAGGTCCCAGGAGGCTCCAGGCGCCGAATCCACAGCATGGCAGAGGTCTTCCCGAAAGCCTGAGTTGAGGGCACAAGAGACCGTGCCGGTCAGGATCCGTCTTTGGCTGCCAAGGTCACAGACGTCGATCGGCCCCTGTTCGAGGAGGCCTCCGGAATCCTCTCGGTCAGCTGCACACGGGCCTGGGAAACCACATGGTGAGCTTGCAGCTTCCATGCCGAGTCAGCCTGCACCGCCTCTGGACCCCAGGCGCGTGGTCTTGTTAGACTTTGGCATGGGGTCCCCATGGGGAGCGAGCCTTAGCTAGGGTTAGGGTTTGGTCCAGGGACGTCGCCAGGGCTGAATCGACTCCAGTCTCGTGATCTCCCTCGAGGGCTGAAGTGAGGGCCCATGCCAGAAGGCGGCTCCATTGCAGGGTTAGGGTTCGAGGCAGGCTTACGTTGCGGTGGAGGATCCCGGTTCGGGGTACGGTTAGGGTTAGGGTTAGGTCCCAGGAGGCTCCAGGCGCCCAACCCACAGCAGGGCAGTGTTCTCCCCGAAGGGCTGAGTTGAGGGCACAAGGGACCGTGCCGGTCAGGATCCGTCTTTGGCTGCCAAGGCCACACACGTGATTGGGCCCCTGGTCGAGGAGGCCTCCGGAATCCTCTGGGCAGCTGCAGCCGGGCCTGGGAAACGACATGGTGAGCTTCCAGGTTCCATGCCGAGTCAGCCTGCACCTCTTCCGGACCCCAGGCGCGTGGTGTTGTCAGACGTTGGCATTGGGTCCTCTTGGGGAGAGAGCCTTAGCTAGGGTTAGGGTTCGGTCCAGGGACGTGGCCAGGGCCGAAGCGACTCCGGTCTCGTGATCTCCCTCGAGGGCTGAAGTGAGGGCCCATGCAGCAAGGCGGCTCAAGTGCAGGGTGAGGGGTCGAGGCCGGCTTAGGTTTCGGTGGAGGGTCCCCGTTCGGTGTGGGGTTAGGGTTAGGGTTAGGTCCCAGGAGGCTCCAGGCGCCGAACCCACAGCAGGGCAGTGGTCTTCCCGAAGGCCTGAGTTGAGGGCACAAGAGACCGTGCCGGTTAGGATCCGTCTTTGGCTGCCAAGGCCACAGACGTCGATCGGCCCCTGTTCGAGGAGGCCTCCGGAATCCTCTCGGTCAGCTGCACACGGGCCTGGGAAACCACATGGTGAGCTTGCAGCTTCCATGCCGAGTCAGCCTGCACCGCCTCTGGACCCCAGGCGCGTGGTCTTGTCAGACTTTGGCATGGTGTCCCCATGGGGAGGGAGCCTTAGCTAGGGTTAGGGTTTGGTCCAGGGACGTCGCCAGGGCTGAATCGACTCCAGTCTCGTGATCTCCCTCGAGGGCTGAAGTGAGGGCCCATGCCAGAAGGCGGCTCCATTGCAGGGTTAGGGTTCGAGGCAGGCTTACGTTGCGGTGGAGGATCCCGGTTCGGGGTACGGTTAGGGTTAGGGTTAGGTCCCAGGAGGCTCCAGGCGCCCAACCCACAGCAGGGCAGTGTTCTCCCCGAAGGGCTGAGTGGAGGGCACAAGGGACCGTGCCGGTCAGGATCCGTCTTTGGCTGCCAAGGCCACACACGTGATTGGGCCCCTGGTCGAGGAGGCCTCCGGAATCCTCTGGGCAGCTGCAGCCGGGCCTGGGAAACGACATGGTGAGCTTCCAGGTTCCATGCCGAGTCAGCCTGCACCTCTTCCGGACCCCAGGCGCGTGGTGTGGTCAGACGTTGGCATTGGGTCCTCTTGGGGAGAGAGCCTTAGCTAGGGTTAGGGTTCGGTCCAGGGACGTGGCCAGGGCCGAAGCGACTCCGGTCTCGTGATCTCCCTCGAGGGCTGAAGTGAGGGCCCATGCAGCAAGGCGGCTCAAGTGCAGGGTTAGGGGTCGAGGCCGGCTTAGGTTTCGGTGGAGGGTCCCCGTTCGGTGTGGGGTTAGGGTTAGGGTTAGGTCCCAGGAGGCTCCAGGCGCCGAACCCACAGCAGGGCAGTGGTCTTCCCGAAGGCCTGAGTTGAGGGCACAAGAGACCGTGCCGGTCAAGATCCGTCTTTGGCTGCCAAGGCCACAGACGTCGATCGGCCCCTGTTCGAGGAGGCCTCCGGAATCCTCTCGGTCAGCTGCACACGGGCCTGGGAAACCACATGGTGAGCTTGCAGCTTCCATGCCGAGTCAGCCTGCACCGCCTCTGGACCCCAGGCGCGTGGTCTTGTCAGACTTTGGCATGGGGTCCCCATGGGGAGCGAGCCTTAGCTAGGGTTAGGGTTTGATCCAGGGACGTCGCCAGGGCTGAATCGACTCCAGTCTCGTGATCTCCCTCGAGGGCTGAGGTGAGGGCCCATGCCAGAAGGCGGCTCCATTGCAGGGTTAGGGTTCGAGGCAGGCTTACGTTGCGGTGGAGGATCCCGGTTCGGGGTACGGTTAGGGTTAGGGTTAGGTCCCAGGAGGCTCCAGGCGCCCAACCCACAGCAGGGCAGTGTTCTCCCCGAAGGGCTGAGTGGAGGGCACAAGGGACCGTGCCGGTCAGGATCCGTCTTTGGCTGCCAAGGCCACACACGTGATTGGGCCCCTGGTCGAGGAGGCCTCCGGAATCCTCTGGGCAGCTGCAGCCGGGCCTGGGAAACGACATGGTGAGCTTCCAGGTTCCATGCCGAGTCAGCCTGCACCTCTTCCGGACCCCAGGCGCGTGGTGTTGTCAGACGTTGGCATTGGGTCCTCTTGGGGAGAGAGCCTTAGCTAGGGTTAGGGTTCGGTCCAGGGACGTGGCCAGGGCCGAAGCGACTCCGGTCTCGTGATCTCCCTCGAGGGCTGAAGTGAGGGCCCATGCAGCAAGGCGGCTCAAGTGCAGGGTTAGGGGTCGAGGCCGGCTTAGGTTTCGGTGGAGGGTCCCCGTTCGGTGTGGGGTTAGGGTTAGGGTTAGGTCCCAGGAGGCTCCAGGCGCCGAACCCACAGCAGGGCAGTGGTCTTCCCGAAGGCCTGAGTTGAGGGCACAAGGGACCGTGCCGGTCAGGATCCGTCTTTGGCTGCCAAGGCCACAGACGTCGATCGGCCCCTGTTCGAGGAGGCCTCCGGAATCCTCTCGGTCAGCTGCACACGGGCCTGGGAATCCACATGGTGAGCTTGCAGCTTCCATGCCGAGTCAGCCTGCACCGCCTCTGGACCCCAGTCGCGTGGTCTTGTCAGACTTTGGCATGGGGTCCCCATGGGGAGCGAGCCTTAGCTAGGGTTAGGGTTTGGTCCAGGGACGTCGCCAGGGCTGAATCGACTCCAGTCTCGTGATCTCCCTCGAGGGCTGAAGTGAGGGCCCATGACAGAAGGCGGCTCCATTGCAGGGTTAGGGTTCGAGGCAGGCTTACGTTGCGGTGGAGGGTCCCGGTTCGGGGTACGGTTAGGGTTAGGGTTAGGTCCCAGGAGGCTCCAGGCGCCCAACCCACAGCAGGGCAGTGTTCTCCCCGAAGGGCTGAGTGGAGGGCACAAGGGACCGTGCCGGTCAGGATCCGTCTTTGGCTGCCAAGGCCACACACGTGATTGGGCCCCTGGTCGAGGAGGCCTCCGGAATCCTCTGGGCAGCTGCAGCCGGGCCTGGGAAACGACATGGTGAGCTTCCAGGTTCCATGCCGAGTCAGCCTGCACCTCTTCCGGACCCCAGGCGCGTGGTGTTGTCAGACGTTGGCATTGGGTCCTCTTGGGGAGAGAGCCTTAGCTAGGGTTAGGGTTCGGTCCAGGGACGTGGCCAGGGCCGACGCGACTCCGGTCTCGTGATCTCCCTCGAGGGCTGAAGTGAGGGCCCATGCAGCAAGGCGGCTCAAGTGCAGGGTTAGGGGTCGAGGCCGGCTTAGGTTTCGGTGGAGGGTCCCCGTTCGGTGTGGGGTTAGGGTTAGGGTTAGGTCCCAGGAGGCTCCAGGCGCCGAACCCACAGCAGGGCAGTGGTCTTCCCGAAGGCCTGAGTTGAGGGCACAAGAGACCGTGCCGGTCAGGATCCGTCTTTGGCTGCCAAGGCCACAGACGTCGATCGGCCCCTGTTCGAGGAGGCCTCCGGAATCCTCTCGGTCAGCTGCACACGGGCCTGGGAAACCACATGGTGAGCTTGCAGCTTCCATGCCGAGTCAGCCTGCACCGCCTCTGGACCCCAGGCGCGTGGTCTTGTCAGACTTTGGCATGGAGTCCCCATGGGGAGCGAGCCTTAGCTAGGGTTAGGGTTTGGTCCAGGGACGTCGCCAGGGCTGAATCGACTCCAGTCTCGTGATCTCCCTCGAGGGCTGAAGTGAGGGCCCATGCCAGAAGGCGGCTCCATTGCAGGGTTAGGGTTCGAGGCAGGCTTACGTTGCGGTGGAGGATCCCGGTTCGGGGTACGGTTAGGGTTAGGGTTAGGTCCCAGGAGGCTCCAGGCGCCCAACCCACAGCAGGGCAGTGTTCTCCCCGAAGGGCTGAGTGGAGGGCACAAGGGACCGTGCCGGTCAGGATCCGTCTTTGGCTGCCAAGGCCACACAAGTGATTGGGCCCCTGGTCGAGGAGGCCTCCGGAATCCTCTGGGCAGCTGCAGCCGGGCCTGGGAAACGACATGGTGAGCTTCCAGGTTCCATGCCGAGTCAGCCTGCACCTCTTCCGGACCCCAGGCGCGTGGTGTTGTCAGACGTTGGCATTGGGTCCTCTTGGGGAGAGAGCCTTAGCTAGGGTTAGGGTTCGGTCCAGGGACGTGGCCAGGGCCGAAGCGACACCGGTCTCGTGATCTCCCTCGAGGGCTGAAGTGAGGGCCCATGCAGCAAGGCGGCTCAAGTGCAGGGTTAGGGGTCGAGGCCGGCTTAGGTTTCGGTGGAGGGTCCCCGTTCGGTGTGGGGTTAGGGTTAGGGTTAGGTCCCAGGAGGCTCCAGGCGCCGAACCCACAGCAGGGCAGTGGTCTTCCCGAAGGCCTGAGTTGAGGGCACAAGGGACCGTGCCGGTCAGGATCCGTCTTTGGCTGCCAAGGCCACAGACGTCGATCGGCCCCTGTTCGAGGAGGCCTCCGGAATCCTCTCGGTCAGCTGCACACAGGCCTGGGAAACCACATGGTCAGCTTGCAGCTTCCATGCCGAGTCAGCCTGCACCGCCTCTGGACCCCAGGCGCGTGGTCTTGTCAGACTTTGGCATGCGGTCCCCATGGGGAGGGAGCCTTAGCTAGGGTTAGGGTTTGGTCCAGGGACGTCGCCAGGGCTGAATCGACTCCAGTCTCGTGATCTCCCTCGAGGGCTGAGGTGAGGGCCCATGCCAGAAGGCGGCTCCATTGCAGGGTTAGGGTTCGAGGCAGGCTTACGTTGCGGTGGAGGATCCCGGTTCGGGGTACGGTTAGGGTTAGGGTTAGGTCCCAGGAGGCTCCAGGCGCCCAACCCACAGCAGGGCAGTGTTCTCCCCGAAGGGCTGAGTGGAGGGCACAAGGGACCGTGCCGGTCAGGATCCGTCTTTGGCTGCCAAGGCCACACACGTGATTGGGCCCCTGGTCGAGGAGGCCTCCGGAATCCTCTGGGCAGCTGCAGCCGGGCCTGGGAAACGACATGGTGAGCTTCCAGGTTCCATGCCGAGTCAGCCTGCACCTCTTCCGGACCCCAGGCGCGTGGTGTTGTCAGACGTTGGCATTGGGTCCTCTTGGGGAGAGAGCCTTAGCTAGGGTTAGGGTTCGGTCCAGGGAGGTGGCCAGGGCCGAAGCGACTCCGGTCTCGTGATCTCCCTCGAGGGCTGAAGTGAGGGCCCATGCAGCAAGGCGGCTCAAGTGCAGGGTGAGGGGTCGAGGCCGGCTTAGGTTTCGGTGGAGGGTCCCCGTTCGGTGTGGGGTTAGGGTTAGGGTTAGGTCCCAGGAGGCTCCAGGCTCCGAACCCACAGCAGGGCATTGGTCTTCCCGAAGGCCTGAGTTGAGGGCACAAGAGACCGTGCCGGTCAGGATCCGTCTTTGGCTGCCAAGGCCACAGACGTCGATCGGCCCCTGTTCGAGGAGGCCTCCGGAATCCTCTCGGTCAGCTGCACACGGGCCTGGGAAACCACATGGTGAGCTTGCAGCTTCCATGCCGAGTCAGCCTGCACCGCCTCTGGACCCCAGGCGCGTGGTCTTGTCAGACTTTGGCATGGGGTCCCCATGGGGAGCGAGCCTTAGCTAGGGTTAGGGTTTGGTCCAGGGACGTCGCCAGGGCTGAATCGACTCCAGTCTCGTGATCTCCCTCGAGGGCTGAAGTGAGGGCCCATGCCAGAAGGCGGCTCCATTGCAGGGTTAGGGTTCGAGGCAGGCTTACGTTGCGGTGGAGGTTCCCGGTTCGGGGTACGGTTAGGGTTAGGGTTAGGTCCCAGGAGGCTCCAGGCGCCCAACCCACAGCAGGGCAGTGTTCTCCCCGAAGGGCTGAGTGGAGGGCACAAGGGACCGTGCCGGTCAGGATCCGTCTTTGGCTGCCAAGGCCACACACGTGATTGGGCCCCTGGTCGAGGAGGCCT
Source organism: Panthera pardus (assembly GCF_024362965.1). Lineage (NCBI taxonomy): Eukaryota > Metazoa > Chordata > Mammalia > Carnivora > Felidae > Panthera > Panthera pardus. The sequence goes on from NW_026526908.1 coordinate 226,469, forward strand.
CCGGAATCCTCTGGGCAGCTGCAGCCGGGCCTGGGAAACGACATGGTGAGCTTCCAGGTTCCATGCCGAGTCAGCCTGCACCTCTTCCGGACCCCAGGCGCGTGGTGTTGTCAGACGTTGGCATTGGGTCCTCTTGGGGAGAGAGCCTTAGCTAGGGTTAGGGTTCGGTCCAGGGACGTGGCCAGGGCCGAAGCGACTCCGGTCTCGTGATCTCCCTCGAGGGCTGAAGTGAGGGCCCATGCAGCAAGGCGGCTCAAGTGCAGGGTGAGGGGTCGAGGCCGGCTTAGGTTTCGGTGGAGGGTCCCCGTTCGGTGTGGGGTTAGGGTTAGGGTTAGGTCCCAGGAGGCTCCAGGCGCCGAACCCACAGCAGGGCAGTGGTCTTCCCGAAGGCCTGAGTTGAGGGCACAAGAGACCGTGCCGGTCAGGATCCGTCTTTGGCTGCCAAGGCCACAGACGTCGATCGGCCCCTGTTCGAGGAGGCCTCCGGAATCCTCTCGGTCAGCTGCACACGGGCCTCGGAAACCACATGGTGAGCTTGCAGCTTCCATGCCGAGTCAGCCTGCACCGCCTCTGGACCCCAGGCGCGTGGTCTTGTCAGACTTTGGCATGGGGTCCCCATGGGGAGCGAGCCTTAGCTAGGGTTAGGGTTTGGTCCAGGGACGTCGCCAGGGCTGAATCGACTCCAGTCTCATGATCTCCCTCGAGGGCTGAAGTGAGGGCCCATGCCAGAAGGCGGCTCCATTGCAGGGTTAGGGTTCGAGGCAGGCTTACGTTGCGGTGGAGGATCCCGGTTCGGGGTACGGTTAGGGTTAGGGTTAGGGTTAGGTCCCAGGAGGCTCCAGGCGCCCAACCCACAGCAGGGCAGTGTTCTCCCCGAAGGGCTGAGTGGAGGGCACAAGGGACCGTGCCGGTCAGGATCCGTCTTTGGCTGCCAAGGCCACACAAGTGATTGGGCCCCTGGTCGAGGAGGCCTCCGGAATCCTCTGGGCAGCTGCAGCCGGGCCTGGGAAACGACATGGTGAGCTTCCAGGTTCCATGCCGAGTCAGCCTGCACCTCTTCCGGACCCCAGGCGCGTGGTGTTGTCAGACGTTGGCATTGGGTCCTCTTGGGGAGAGAGCCTTAGCTAGGGTTAGGGTTCGGTCCAGGGACGTGGCCAGGGCCGAAGCGACACCGGTCTCGTGATCTCCCTCGAGGGCTGAAGTGAGGGCCCATGCAGCAAGGCGGCTCAAGTGCAGGGTTAGGGGTCGAGGCCGGCTTAGGTTTCGGTGGAGGGTCCCCGTTCGGTGTGGGGTTAGGGTTAGGGTTAGGGTTAGGTCCCAGGAGGCTCCAGGCGCCGAACCCACAGCAGGGCAGTGGTCTTCCCGAAAGCCTGAGTTGAGGGCACAAGAGACCGTGCCGGTCAGGATCCGTCTTTGGCTGCCAAGGCCACAGACGTCGATCGGCCCCTGTTCGAGGAGGCCTCCGGAATCCTCTCGGTCAGCTGCACACGGGCCTGGGAAACCACATGGTGAGCTTGCAGCTTCCATGCCGAGTCAACCTGCACCGCCTCTGGACCCCAGGCGCGTGGTCTTGTCAGACTTTGGCATGCGGTCCCCATGGGGAGGGAGCCTTAGCTAGGGTTAGGGTTTGGTCCAGGGACGTCGCCAGGGCTGAATCGACTCCAGTCTCGTGATCTCCCTCGAGGGCTGAGGTGAGGGCCCATGCCAGAAGGCGGCTCCATTGCAGGGTTAGGGTTCGAGGCAGGCTTACGTTGCGGTGGAGGATCCCGGTTCGGGGTACGGTTAGGGTTAGGGTTAGGTCCCAGGAGGCTCCAGGCGCCCAACCCACAGCAGGGCAGTGTTCTCCCCGAAGGGCTGAGTTGAGGGCACAAGGGACCGTGCCGGTCAGGATCCGTCTTTGGCTGCCAAGGCCACACACGTGATTGGGCCCCTGGTCGAGGAGGCCTCCGGAATCCTCTGGGCAGCTGCAGCCGGGCCTGGGAAACGACATGGTGAGCTTCCAGGTTCCATGCCGAGTCAGCCTGCACCTCTTCCGGACCCCAGGCGCGTGGTGTTGTCAGACGTTGGCATTGGGTCCTCTTGGGGAGAGAGCCTTAGCTAGGGTTAGGGTTCGGTCCAGGGACTAGGCCAGGGCCGAAGCGACTCCGGTCTCGTGATCTCCCTCGAGGGCTGAAGTGAGGGCCCATGCAGCAAGGCGGCTCAAGTGCAGGGTGAGGGGTCGAGGCCGGCTTAGGTTTCGGTGGAGGGTCCCCGTTCGGTGTGGGGTTAGGGTTAGGGTTAGGTCCCAGGAGGCTCCAGGCTCCGAACCCACAGCAGGGCAGTGGTCTTCCCGAAGGCCTGAGTTGAGGGCACAAGAGACCGTGCCGGTCAGGATCCGTCTTTGGCTGCCAAGGCCACAGACGTCGATCGGCCCCTGTTCGAGGAGGCCTCCGGAATCCTCTCGGTCAGCTGCACACGGGCCTGGGAATCCACATGGTGAGCTTGCAGCTTCCATGCCGAGTCAGCCTGCACCGCCTCTGGACCCCAGGCGCGTGGTCTTGTCAGACTTTGGCATGGGGTCCCCATGGGGAGCGAGCCTTAGCTAGGGTTAGGGTTTGGTCCAGGGACGTCGCCAGGGCTGAATCGACTCCAGTCTCGTGATCTCCCTCGAGGGCTGAAGTGAGGGCCCATGCCAGAAGGCGGCTCCATTGGAGGGTTAGGGTTCGAGGCAGGCTTACGTTGCGGTGGAGGGTCCCGGTTCGGGGTACGGTTAGGGTTAGGGTTAGGTCCCAGGAGGCTCCAGGCGTCCAACCCACAGCAGGGCAGTGTTCTCCCCGAAGGGCTGAGTGGAGGGCACAAGGGACCGTGCCGGTCAGGATCCGTCTTTGGCTGCCAAGGCCACACACGTGATTGGGCCCCTGGTCGAGGAGGCCTCCGGAATCCTCTGGGCAGCTGCAGCCGGGCCTGGGAAACGACATGGTGAGCTTCCAGGTTCCATGCCGAGTCAGCCTGCACCTCTTCCGGACCCCAGGCGCGTGGTGTTGTCAGACGTTGGCATTGGGTCCTCTTGGGGAGAGAGCCTTAGCTAGGGTTAGGGTTCGGTCCAGGGACGTGGCCAGGGCCGAAGCGACTCCGGTCTCGTGATCTCCCTCGAGGGCTGAAGTGAGGGCCCATGCAGCAAGGCGGCTCAAGTGCAGGGTTAGGGGTCGAGGCCGGCTTAGGTTTCGGTGGAGGGTCCCCGTTCGGTGTGGGGTTAGGGTTAGGGTTAGGTCCCAGGAGGCTCCAGGCGCCGAACCCACAGCAGGGCAGTGGTCTTCCCGAAGGCCTGAGTTGAGGGCACAAGGGACCGTGCCGGTCAGGATCCGTCTTTGGCTGCCAAGGCCACAGACGTCGATCGGCCCCTGTTCGAGGAGGCCTCCGGAATCCTCTCGGTCAGCTGCACACAGGCCTGGGAAACCACATGGTCAGCTTGCAGCTTCCATGCCGAGTCAGCCTGCACCGCCTCTGGACCCCAGGCGCGTGGTCTTGTCAGACTTTGGCATGCGATCCCCATGGGGAGGGAGCCTTAGCTAGGGTTAGGGTTTGGTCCAGGGACGTCGCCAGGGCTGAATCGACTCCAGTCTCGTGATCTCCCTCGAGGGCTGAGGTGAGGGCCCATGCCAGAAGGCGGCTCCATTGCAGGGTTAGGGTTCGAGGCAGGCTTACGTTGCGGTGGAGGATCCCGGTTCGGGGTACGGTTAGGGTTAGGGTTAGGTCCCAGGAGGCTCCAGGCGCCCAACCCACAGCAGGGCAGTGTTCTCCCCGAAGGGCTGAGTGGAGGGCACAAGGGACCGTGCCGGTCAGGATCCGTCTTTGGCTGCCAAGGCCACACACGTGATTGGGCCCCTGGTCGAGGAGGCCTCCGGAATCCTCTGGGCAGCTGCAGCCGGGCCTGGGAAACGACATGGTGAGCTTCCAGGTTCCATGCCGAGTCAGCCTGCACCTTTTCCGGACCCCAGGCGCGTGGTGTTGTCAGACGTTGGAATTGGGTCCTCTTGGGGAGAGAGCCTTAGCTAGGGTTAGGGTTCGGTCCAGGGACGTGGCCAGGGCCGAAGCGACTCCGGTCTCGTGATCTCCCTCGAGGGCTGAAGTGAGGGCCCATGCAGCAAGGCGGCTCAAGTGCAGGGTGAGGGGTCGAGGCCGGCTTAGGTTTCGGTGGAGGGTCCCCGTTCGGTGTGGGGTTAGGGTTAGGGTTAGGTCCCAGGAGGCTCCAGGCGCCGAACCCACAGCAGGGCAGTGGTCTTCCCGAAGGCCTGAGTTGAGGGCACAAGAGACCGTGCCGGTCAGGATCCGTCTTTGGCTGCCAAGGCCACAGACGTCGATCGGCCCCTGTTCGAGGAGGCCTCCGGAATCCTCTCGGTCAGCTGCACACGGGCCTGGGAAACCACATGGTGAGCTTGCAGCTTCCATGCCGAGTCAGCCTGCACCGCCTCTGGACCCCAGGCGCGTGGTCTTGTCAGACTTTGGCATGGGGTCCCCATGGGGAGCGAGCCTTAGCTAGGGTTAGGGTTTGGTCCAGGGACGTCGCCAGGGCTGAATCGACTCCAGTCTCGTGATCTCCCTCGAGGGCTGAAGTGAGGGCCCATGCCAGAAGGCGGCTCCATTGCAGGGTTAGGGTTCGAGGCAGGCTTACGTTGCGGTGGAGGATCCCGGTTCGGGGTACGGTTAGGGTTAGGGTTAGGTCCCAGGAGGCTCCAGGCGCCCAACCCACAGCAGGGCAGTGTTCTCCCCGAAGGGCTGAGTGGAGGGCACAAGGGACCGTGCCGGTCAGGATCCGTCTTTGGCTGCCAAGGCCACACACGTGATTGGGCCCCTGGTCGAGGAGGCCTCCGGAATCCTCTGGGCAGCTGCAGCCGGGCCTGGGAAACGACATGGTGAGCTTCCAGGTTCCATGCCGAGTCAGCCTGCACCTCTTCCGGACCCCAGGCGCGTGGTGTTGTCAGACGTTGGCATTGGGTCCTCTTGGGGAGAGAGCCTTAGCTAGGGTTAGGGTTCGGTCCAGGGACGTGGCCAGGGCCGAAGCGACACCGGTCTCGTGATCTCCCTCGAGGGCTGAAGTGAGGGCCCATGCAGCAAGGCGGCTCAAGTGCAGGGTTAGGGGTCGAGGCCGGCTTAGGTTTCGGTGGAGGGTCCCCGTTCGGTGTGGGGTTAGGGTTAGGGTTAGGGTTAGGTCCCAGGAGGCTCCAGGCGCCGAACCCACAGCAGGGCAGTGGTCTTCCCGAAGGCCTGAGTTGAGGGCACAAGAGACCGTGCCGGTCAGGATCCGTCTTTGGCTGCCAAGGCCACAGACGTCGATCGGCCCCTGTTCGAGGAGGCCTCCGGAATCCTCTCGGTCAGCTGCACACGGGCCTGGGAAACCACATGGTGAGCTTGCAGCTTCCATGCCGAGTCAACCTGCACCGCCTCTGGACCCCAGGCGCGTGGTCTTGTCAGACTTTGGCATGCGGTCCCCATGGGGAGGGAGCCTTAGCTAGGGTTAGGGTTTGGTCCAGGGACGTCGCCAGGGCTGAATCGACTCCAGTCTCGTGATCTCCCTCGAGGGCTGAGGTGAGGGCCCATGCCAGAAGGCGGCTCCATTGCAGGGTTAGGGTTCGAGGCAGGCTTACGTTGCGGTGGAGGATCCCGGTTCGGGGTACGGTTAGGGTTAGGGTTAGGTCCCAGGAGGCTCCAGGCGCCCAACCCACAGCAGGGCAGTGTTCTCCCCGAAGGGCTGAGTTGAGGGCACAAGGGACCGTGCCGGTCAGGATCCGTCTTTGGCTGCCAAGGCCACACACGTGATTGGGCCCCTGGTCGAGGAGGCCTCCGGAATCCTCTGGGCAGCTGCAGCCGGGCCTGGGAAACGACATGGTGAGCTTCCAGGTTCCATGCCGAGTCAGCCTGCACCTCTTCCGGACCCCAGGCGCGTGGTGTTGTCAGACGTTGGCATTGGGTCCTCTTGGGGAGAGAGCCTTAGCTAGGGTTAGGGTTCGGTCCAGGGACGTGGCCAGGGCCGAAGCGACTCCGGTCTCGTGATCTCCCTCGAGGGCTGAAGTGAGGGTCCATGCAGCAAGGCGGCTCAAGTGCAGGGTGAGGGGTCGAGGCCGGCTTAGGTTTCGGTGGAGGGTCCCCGTTCGGTGTGGGGTTAGGGTTAGGGTTAGGTCCCAGGAGGCTCCAGGCTCCGAACCCACAGCAGGGCAGTGGTCTTCCCGAAGGCCTGAGTTGAGGGCACAAGAGACCGTGCCGGTCAGGATCCGTCTTTGGCTGCCAAGGCCACAGACGTCGATCGGCCCCTGTTCGAGGAGGCCTCCGGAATCCTCTCGGTCAGCTGCACACGGGCCTGGGAATCCACATGGTGAGCTTGCAGCTTCCATGCCGAGTCAGCCTGCACCGCCTCTGGACCCCAGGCGCGTGGTCTTGTCAGACTTTGGCATGGGGTCCCCATGGGGAGCGAGCCTTAGCTAGGGTTAGGGTTTGGTCCAGGGACGTCGCCAGGGCTGAATCGACTCCAGTCTCGTGATCTCCCTCGAGGGCTGAAGTGAGGGCCCATGCCAGAAGGCGGCTCCATTGGAGGGTTAGGGTTTGAGGCAGGCTTACGTTGCGGTGGGGGGTCCCGGTTCGGGGTACGGTTAGGGTTAGGGTTAGGTCCCAGGAGGCTCCAGGCGTCCAACCCACAGCAGGGCAGTGTTCTCCCCGAAGGGCTGAGTGGAGGGCACAAGGGACCGTGCCGGTCAGGATCCGTCTTTGGCTGCCAAGGCCACACACGTGATTGGGCCCCTGGTCGAGGAGGCCTCCGGAATCCTCTGGGCAGCTGCAGCCGGGCCTGGGAAACGACATGGTGAGCTTCCAGGTTCCATGCCGAGTCAGCCTGCACCTCTTCCGGACCCCAGGCGCGTGGTGTTGTCAGACGTTGGCATTGGGTCCTCTTGGGGAGAGAGCCTTAGCTAGGGTTAGGGTTCGGTCCAGGGACGTGGCCAGGGCCGAAGCGACTCCGGTCTCGTGATCTCCCTCGAGGGCTGAAGTGAGGGCCCATGCAGCAAGGCGGCTCAAGTGCAGGGTTAGGGGTCGAGGCCGGCTTAGGTTTCGGTGGAGGGTCCCCGTTCGGTGTGGGGTTAGGGTTAGGGTTAGGTCCCAGGAGGCTCCAGGCGCCGAACCCACAGCAGGGCAGTGGTCTTCCCGAAGGCCTGAGTTGAGGGCACAAGGGACCGTGCCGGTCAGGATCCGTCTTTGGCTGCCAAGGCCACAGACGTCGATCGGCCCCTGTTCGAGGAGGCCTCCGGAATCCTCTCGGTCAGCTGCACACAGGCCTGGGAAACCACATGGTCAGCTTGCAGCTTCCATGCCGAGTCAGCCTGCACCGCCTCTGGACCCCAGGCGCGTGGTCTTGTCAGACTTTGGCATGCGGTCCCCATGGGGAGGGAGCCTTAGCTAGGGTTAGGGTTTGGTCCAGGGACGTCGCCAGGGCTGAATCGACTCCAGTCTCGTGATCTCCCTCGAGGGCTGAGGTGAGGGCCCATGCCAGAAGGCGGCTCCATTGCAGGGTTAGGGTTCGAGGCAGGCTTACGTTGCGGTGGAGGATCCCGGTTCGGGGTACGGTTAGGGTTAGGGTTAGGTCCCAGGAGGCTCCAGGCGCCCAACCCACAGCAGGGCAGTGTTCTCCCCGAAGGGCTGAGTGGAGGGCACAAGGGACCGTGCCGGTCAGGATCCGTCTTTGGCTGCCAAGGCCACACACGTGATTGGGCCCCTGGTCGAGGAGGCCTCCGGAATCCTCTGGGCAGCTGCAGCCGGGCCTGGGAAACGACATGGTGAGCTTCCAGGTTCCATGCCGAGTCAGCCTGCACCTCTTCCGGACCCCAGGCGCGTGGTGTTGTCAGACGTTGGCATTGGGTCCTCTTGGGGAGAGAGCCTTAGCTAGGGTTAGGGTTCGGTCCAGGGACGTGGCCAGGGCCGAAGCGACTCCGGTCTCGTGATCTCCCTCGAGGGCTGAAGTGAGGGCCCATGCAGCAAGGCGGCTCAAGTGCAGGGTGAGGGGTCGAGGCCGGCTTAGGTTTCGGTGGAGGGTCCCCGTTCGGTGTGGGGTTAGGGTTAGGGTTAGGTCCCAGGAGGCTCCAGGCTCCGAACCCACAGCAGGGCAGTGGTCTTCCCGAAGGCCTGAGTTGAGGGCACAAGAGACCGTGCCGGTCAGGATCCGTCTTTGGCTGCCAAGGCCACAGACGTCGATCGGCCCCTGTTCGAGGAGGCCTCCGGAATCCTCTCGGTCAGCTGCACACGGGCCTGGGAATCCACATGGTGAGCTTGCAGCTTCCATGCCGAGTCAGCCTGCACCGCCTCTGGACCCCAGGCGCGTGGTCTTGTCAGACTTTGGCATGGGGTCCCCATGGGGAGCGAGCCTTAGCTAGGGTTAGGGTTTGGTCCAGGGACGTCGCCAGGGCTGAATCGACTCCAGTCTCGTGATCTCCCTCGAGGGCTGAAGTGAGGGCCCATGACAGAAGGCGGCTCCATTGCAGGGTTAGGGTTCGAGGCAGGCTTACGTTGCGGTGGAGGGTCCCGGTTCGGGGTACGGTTAGGGTTAGGGTTAGGTCCCAGGAGGCTCCAGGCACCCAACCCACAGCAGGGCAGTGTTCTCCCCGAAGGGCTGAGTGGAGGGCACAAGGGACCGTGCCGGTCAGGATCCGTCTTTGGCTGCCAAGGCCACACAAGTGATTGGGCCCCTGGTCGAGGAGGCCTCCGGAATCCTCTGGGCAGCTGCAGCCGGGCCTGGGAAACGACATGGTGAGCTTCCAGGTTCCATGCCGAGTCAGCCTGCACCTCTTCCGGACCCCAGGCGCGTGGTGTTGTCAGACGTTGGCATTGGGTCCTCTTGGGGAGAGAGCCTTAGCTAGGGTTAGGGTTCGGTCCAGGGACGTGGCCAGGGCCGAAGCGACACCGGTCTCGTGATCTCCCTCGAGGGCTGAAGTGAGGGCCCATGCAGCAAGGCGGCTCAAGTGCAGGGTTAGGGGTCGAGGCCGGCTTAGGTTTCGGTGGAGGGTCCCCGTTCGGTGTGGGGTTAGGGTTAGGGTTAGGGTTAGGTCCCAGGAGGCTCCAGGCGCCGAACCCACAGCAGGGCAGTGGTCTTCCCGAAGGCCTGAGTTGAGGGCACAAGAGACCGTGCCGGTCAGGATCCGTCTTTGGCTGCCAAGGCCACAGACGTCGATCGGCCCCTGTTCGAGGAGGCCTCCGGAATCCTCTCGGTCAGCTGCACACGGGCCTGGGAAACCACATGGTGAGCTTGCAGCTTCCATGCCGAGTCAACCTGCACCGCCTCTGGACCCCAGGCGCGTGGTCTTGTCAGACTTTGGCATGCGGTCCCCATGGGGAGGGAGCCTTAGCTAGGGTTAGGGTTTGGTCCAGGGACGTCGCCAGGGCTGAATCGACTCCAGTCTCGTGATCTCCCTCGAGGGCTGAGGTGAGGGCCCATGCCAGAAGGCGGCTCCATTGCAGGGTTAGGGTTCGAGGCAGGCTTACGTTGCGGTGGAGGATCCCGGTTCGGGGTACGGTTAGGGTTAGGGTTAGGTCCCAGGAGGCTCCAGGCGCCCAACCCACAGCAGGGCAGTGTTCTCCCCGAAGGGCTGAGTTGAGGGCACAAGGGACCGTGCCGGTCAGGATCCGTCTTTGGCTGCCAAGGCCACACACGTGATTGGGCCCCTGGTCGAGGAGGCCTCCGGAATCCTCTGGGCAGCTGCAGCCGGGCCTGGGAAACGACATGGTGAGCTTCCAGGTTCCATGCCGAGTCAGCCTGCACCTCTTCCGGACCCCAGGCGCGTGGTGTTGTCAGACGTTGGCATTGGGTCCTCTTGGGGAGAGAGCCTTAGCTAGGGTTAGGGTTCGGTCCAGGGACTAGGCCAGGGCCGAAGCGACTCCGGTCTCGTGATCTCCCTCGAGGGCTGAAGTGAGGGCCCATGCAGCAAGGCGGCTCAAGTGCAGGGTGAGGGGTCGAGGCCGGCTTAGGTTTCGGTGGAGGGTCCCCGTTCGGTGTGGGGTTAGGGTTAGGGTTAGGTCCCAGGAGGCTCCAGGCTCCGAACCCACAGCAGGGCAGTGGTCTTCCCGAAGGCCTGAGTTGAGGGCACAAGAGACCGTGCCGGTCAGGATCCGTCTTTGGCTGCCAAGGCCACAGACGTCGATCGGCCCCTGTTCGAGGAGGCCTCCGGAATCCTCTCGGTCAGCTGCACACGGGCCTGGGAATCCACATGGTGAGCTTGCAGCTTCCATGCCGAGTCAGCCTGCACCGCCTCTGGACCCCAGGCGCGTGGTCTTGTCAGACTTTGGCATGGGGTCCCCATGGGGAGCGAGCCTTAGCTAGGGTTAGGGTTTGGTCCAGGGACGTCGCCAGGGCTGAATCGACTCCAGTCTCGTGATCTCCCTCGAGGGCTGAAGTGAGGGCCCATGCCAGAAGGCGGCTCCATTGGAGGGTTAGGGTTCGAGGCAGGCTTACGTTGCGGTGGGGGGTCCCGGTTCGGGGTACGGTTAGGGTTAGGGTTAGGTCCCAGGAGGCTCCAGGCGTCCAACCCACAGCAGGGCAGTGTTCTCCCCGAAGGGCTGAGTGGAGGGCACAAGGGACCGTGCCGGTCAGGATCCGTCTTTGGCTGCCAAGGCCACACACGTGATTGGGCCCCTGGTCGAGGAGGCCTCCGGAATCCTCTGGGCAGCTGCAGCCGGGCCTGGGAAACGACATGGTGAGCTTCCAGGTTCCATGCCGAGTCAGCCTGCACCTCTTCCGGACCCCAGGCGCGTGGTGTTGTCAGACGTTGGCATTGGGTCCTCTTGGGGAGAGAGCCTTAGCTAGGGTTAGGGTTCGGTCCAGGGACGTGGCCAGGGCCGAAGCGACTCCGGTCTCGTGATCTCCCTCGAGGGCTGAAGTGAGGGCCCATGCAGCAAGGCGGCTCAAGTGCAGGGTGAGGGGTCGAGGCCGGCTTAGGTTTCGGTGGAGGGTCCCCGTTCGGTGTGGGGTTAGGGTTAGGGTTAGGTCCCAGGAGGCTCCAGGCGCCGAACCCACAGCAGGGCAGTGGTCTTCCCGAAGGCCTGAGTTGAGGGCACAAGGGACCGTGCCGGTCAGGATCCGTCTTTGGCTGCCAAGGCCACAGACGTCGATCGGCCCCTGTTCGAGGAGGCCTCCGGAATCCTCTCGGTCAGCTGCACACAGGCCTGGGAAACCACATGGTCAGCTTGCAGCTTCCATGCCGAGTCAGCCTGCACCGCCTCTGGACCCCAGGCGCGTGGTCTTGTCAGACTTTGGCATGCGGTCCCCATGGGGATGGAGCCTTAGCTAGGGTTAGGGTTTGGTCCAGGGACGTCGCCAGGGCTGAATCGACTCCAGTCTCGTGATCTCCCTCGAGGGCTGAGGTGAGGGCCCATGCCAGAAGGCGGCTCCATTGCAGGGTTAGGGTTCGAGGCAGGCTTACGTTGCGGTGGAGGATCCCGGTTCGGGGTACGGTTAGGGTTAGGGTTAGGTCCCAGGAGGCTCCAGGCGCCCAACCCACAGCAGGGCAGTGTTCTCCCCGAAGGGCTGAGTTGAGGGCACAAGGGACCGTGCCGGTCAGGATCCGTCTTTGGCTGCCAAGGCCACACACGTGATTGGGCCCCTGGTCGAGGAGGCCTCCGGAATCCTCTGGGCAGCTGCAGCCGGGCCTGGGAAACGACATGGTGAGCTTCCAGGTTCCATGCCGAGTCAGCCTGCACCTCTTCCGGACCCCAGGCGCGTGGTGTTGTCCGACGTTGGCATTGGGTCCTCTTGGGGAGAGAGCCTTAGCTAGGGTTAGGGTTCGGTCCAGGGACGTGGCCAGGGCCGAAGCGACTCCGGTCTCGTGATCTCCCTCGAGGGCTGAAGTGAGGGCCCATGCAGCAAGGCGGCTCAAGTGCAGGGTGAGGGGTCGAGGCCGGCTTAGGTTTCGATGGAGGGTCCCCGTTCGGTGTGGGGTTAGGGTTAGGGTTAGGTCCCAGGAGGCTCCAGGCTCCGAACCCACAGCAGGGCAGTGGTCTTCCCGAAGGCCTGAGTTGAGGGCACAAGAGACCGTGCCGGTCAGGATCCGTCTTTGGCTGCCAAGGCCACAGACGTCGATCGGCCCCTGTTCGAGGAGGCCTCCGGAATCCTCTCGGTCAGCTGCACACGGGCCTGGGAAACCACATGGTGAGCTTGCAGCTTCCATGCCGAGTCAGCCTGCACCGCCTCTGGACCCCAGGCGCGTGGTCTTGTCAGACTTTGGCATGGGGTCCCCATGGGGAGCGAGCCTTAGCTAGGGTTAGGGTTTGGTCCAGGGACGTCGCCAGGGCTGAATCGACTCCAGTCTCGTGATCTCCCTCGAGGGCTGAAGTGAGGGCCCATGCCAGAAGGCGGCTCCATTGCAGGGTTAGGGTTCGAGGCAGGCTTACGTTGCGGTGGAGGATCCCGGTTCGGGGTACGGTTAGGGTTAGGGTTAGGTCCCAGGAGGCTCCAGGCGCCCAACCCACAGCAGGGCAGTGTTCTCCCCGAAGGGCTGAGTTGAGGGCACAAGGGACCGTGCCGGTCAGGATCCGTCTTTGGCTGCCAAGGCCACACACGTGATTGGGCCCCTGGTCGAGGAGGCCTCCGGAATCCTCTGGGCAGCTGCAGCCGGGCCTGGGAAACGACATGGTGAGCTTCCAGGTTCCATGCCGAGTCAGCCTGCACCTCTTCCGGACCCCAGGCGCGTGGTGTTGTCAGACGTTGGCATTGGGTCCTCTTGGGGAGAGAGCCTTAGCTAGGGTTAGGGTTCGGTCCAGGGACGTGGCCAGGGCCGACGCGACTCCGGTCTCGTGATCTCCCTCGAGGGCTGAAGTGAGGGCCCATGCAGCAAGGCGGCTCAAGTGCAGGGTTAGGGGTCGAGGCCGGCTTAGGTTTCGGTGGAGGGTCCCCGTTCGGTGTGGGGTTAGGGTTAGGGTTAGGTCCCAGGAGGCTCCAGGCGCCGAACCCACAGCAGGGCAGTGGTCTTCCCGAAGGCCTGAGTTGAGGGCACAAGAGACCGTGCCGGTCAGGATCCGTCTTTGGCTGCCAAGGCCACAGACGTCGATCGGCCCCTGTTCGAGGAGGCCTCCGGAATCCTCTCGGTCAGCTGCACACGGGCCTGGGAAACCACATGGTGAGCTTGCAGCTTCCATGCCGAGTCAGCCTGCACCGCCTCTGGACCCCAGGCGCGTGGTCTTGTCAGACTTTGGCATGGGGTCCCCATGGGGAGCGAGCCTTAGCTAGGGTTAGGGTTTGGTCCAGGGACGTCGCCAGGGCTGAATCGACTCCAGTCTCGTGATCTCCCTCGAGGGCTGAAGTGAGGGCCCATGCCAGAAGGCGGCTCCATTGCAGGGTTAGGGTTCGAGGCAGGCTTACGTTGCGGTGGAGGATCCCGGTTCGGGGTACGGTTAGGGTTAGGGTTAGGTCCCAGGAGGCTCCAGGCGCCCAACCCACAGCAGGGCAGTGTTCTCCCCGAAGGGCTGAGTGGAGGGCACAAGGGACCGTGCCGGTCAGGATCCGTCTTTGGCTGCCAAGGCCACACACGTGATTGGGCCCCTGGTCGAGGAGGCCTCCGGAATCCTCTGGGCAGCTGCAGCCGGGCCTGGGAAACGACATGGTGAGCTTCCAGGTTCCATGCCGAGTCAGCCTGCACCTCTTCCGGACCCCAGGCGCGTGGTGTTGTCCGACGTTGGCATTGGGTCCTCTTGGGGAGAGAGCCTTAGCTAGGGTTAGGGTTCGGTCCAGGGACGTGGCCAGGGCCGAAGCGACTCCGGTCTCGTGATCTCCCTCGAGGGCTGAAGTGAGGGCCCATGCAGCAAGGCGGCTCAAGTGCAGGGTTAGGGGTCGAGGCCGGCTTAGGTTTCGGTGGAGGGTCCCCGTTCTGTGTGGGGTTAGGGTTAGGGTTAGGTCCCAGGAGGCTCCAGGCGCCGAAGCCACAGCAGGGCAGTGGTCTTCCCGAAGGCCTGAGTTGAGGGCACAAGGGACCGTGCCGGTCAGGATCCGTCTTTGGCTGCCAAGGCCACAGACGTCGATCGGCCCCTGTTCGAGGAGGCCTCCGGAATCCTCTCGGTCAGCTGCACACGGGCCTGGGAAACCACATGGTGAGCTTGCAGCTTCCATGCCGAGTCAGCCTGCACCGCCTCTGGACCCCAGGCGCGTGGTCTTGTCAGACTTTGGCATGGGGTCCCCATGGGGAGCGAGCCTTAGCTAGGGTTAGGGTTTGGTCCAGGGACATCGCCAGGGCTGAATCGACTCCAGTCTCGTGATCTCCCTCGAGGGCTGAAGTGAGGGCCCATGCCAGAAGGCGGCTCCATTGCAGGGTTAGGGTTCGAGGCAGGCTTACGTTGCGGTGGAGGATCCCGGTTCGGGGTACGGTTAGGGTTAGGGTTAGGTCCCAGGAGGCTCCAGGCGCCCAACCCACAGCAGGGCAGTGTTCTCCCCGAAGGGCTGAGTGGAGGGCACAAGGGACCGTGCCGGTCAGGATCCGTCTTTGGCTGCCAAGGCCACACACGTGATTGGGCCCCTGGTCGAGGAGGCCTCCGGAATCCTCTGGGCAGCTGCAGCCGGGCCTGGGAAACGACATGGTGAGCTTCCAGGTTCCATGCCGAGTCAGCCTGCACCTCTTCCGGACCCCAGGCGCGTGGTGTTGTCAGACGTTGGCATTGGGTCCTCTTGGGGAGAGAGCCTTAGCTAGGGTTAGGGTTCGGTCCAGGGACGTGGCCAGGGCCGAAGCGACTCCGGTCTCGTGATCTCCCTCGAGGGCTGAAGTGAGGGCCCATGCAGCAAGGCGGCTCAAGTGCAGGGTGAGGGGTCGAGGCCGGCTTAGGTTTCGGTGGAGGGTCCCCGTTCGGTGTGGGGTTAGGGTTAGGGTTAGGTCCCAGGAGGCTCCAGGCTCCGAACCCACAGCAGGGCAGTGGTCTTCCCGAAGGCCTGAGTTGAGGGCACAAGAGACCGTGCCGGTCAGGATCCGTCTTTGGCTGCCAAGGCCACAGACGTCGATCGGCCCCTGTTCGAGGAGGCCTCCGGAATCCTCTCGGTCAGCTGCACACGGGCCTGGGAATCCGCATGGTGAGCTTGCAGCTTCCATGCCGAGTCAGCCTGCACCGCCTCTGGACCCCAGGCGCGTGGTCTTGTCAGACTTTGGCATGGGGTCCCCATGGGGAGCGAGCCTTAGCTAGGGTTAGGGTTTGGTCCAGGGACGTCGCCAGGGCTGAATCGACTCCAGTCTCGTGATCTCCCTCGAGGGCTGAAGTGAGGGCCCATGCCAGAAGGCGGCTCCATTGCAGGGTTAGGGTTCGAGGCAGGCTTACGTTGCGGTGGAGGATCCCGGTTCGGGGTACGGTTAGGGTTAGGGTTAGGTCCCAGGAGGCTCCAGGCGCCCAACCCACAGCAGGGCAGTGTTCTCCCCGAAGGGCTGAGTGGAGGGCACAAGGGACCGTGCCGGTCAGGATCCGTCTTTGGCTGCCAAGGCCACACACGTGATTGGGCCCCTGGTCGAGGAGGCCTCCGGAATCCTCTGGGCAGCTGCAGCCGGGCCTGGGAAACGACATGGTGAGCTTCCAGGTTCCATGCCGAGTCAGCCTGCACCTCTTCCGGACCCCAGGCGCGTGGTGTTGTCAGACGTTGGCATTGGGTCCTCTTGGGGAGAGAGCCTTAGCTAGGGTTAGGGTTCGGTCCAGGGACGTGGCCAGGGCCGAAGCGACTCCGGTCTCGTGATCTCCCTCGAGGGCTGAAGTGAGGGCCCATGCAGCAAGGCGGCTCAAGTGCAGGGTTAGGGGTCGAGGCCGGCTTAGGTTTCGGTGGAGGGTCCCCGTTCGGTGTGGGGTTAGGGTTAGGGTTAGGTCCCAGGAGGCTCCAGGCGCCGAAGCCACAGCAGGGCAGTGGTCTTCCCGAAGGCCTGAGTTGAGGGCAAAAGGGACCGTGCCGGTCAGGATCCGTCTTTGGCTGCCAAGGCCACAGACGTCGATCGGCCCCTGTTCGAGGAGGCCTCCGGAATCCTCTCGGTCAGCTGCACACGGGCCTGGGAATCCACATGGTGAGCTTGCAGCTTCCATGCCGAGTCAGCCTGCACCGCCTCTGGACCCCAGGCGCGTGGTCTTGTCAGACTTTGGCATGGGGTCCCCATGGGGAGCGAGCCTTAGCTAGGGTTAGGGTTTGGTCCAGGGACGTCGCCAGGGCTGAATCGACTCCAGTCTCGTGATCTCCCTCGAGGGCTGAAGTGAGGGCCCATGCCAGAAGGCGGCTCCATTGCAGGGTTAGGGTTCGAGGCAGGCTTACGTTGCGGTGGAGGGTCCCGGTTCGGGGTACGGTTAGGGTTAGGGTTAGGTCCCAGGAGGCTCCAGGCGCCCAACCCACAGCAGGGCAGTGTTCTCCCCGAAGGGCTGAGTGGAGGGCACAAGGGACCGTGCCGGTCAGGATCCGTCTTTGGCTGCCAAGGCCACACACGTGATTGGGCCCCTGGTCGAGGAGGCCTCCGGAATCCTCTGGGCAGCTGCAGCCGTGCCTGGGAAACGACATGGTGAGCTTCCAGGTTCCATGCCGAGTCAGCCTGCACCTCTTCCGGACCCCAGGCGCGTGGTGTTGTCAGACGTTGGCATTGGGTCCTCTTGGGGAGAGAGCCTTAGCTAGGGTTAGGGTTCGGTCCAGGGACGTGGCCAGGGCCGAAGCGACTCCGGTCTCGTGATCTCCCTCGAGGGCTGAAGTGAGGGCCCATGCAGCAAGGCGGCTCAAGTGCAGGGTTAGGGGTCGAGGCCGGCTTAGGTTTCGGTGGAGGGTCCCCGTTCGGTGTGGGGTTAGGGTTAGGGTTAGGTCCCAGGAGGCTCCAGGCGCCGAAGCCACAGCAGGGCAGTGGTCTTCCCGAAGGCCTGAGTTGAGGGCACAAGAGACCGTGCCGGTCAGGATCCGTCTTTGGCTGCCAAGGCCACAGACGTCGATCGGCCCCTGTTCGAGGAGGCCTCCGGAATCCTCTCGGTCAGCTGCACACGGGCCTGGGAAACCACATGGTGAGCTTGCAGCTTCCATGCCGAGTCAGCCTGCACCGCCTCTGGACCCCAGGCGCGTGGTCTTGTCAGACTTTGGCATGGGGTCCCCATGGGGAGCGAGCCTTAGCTAGGGTTAGGGTTTGGTCCAGGGACGTCGCCAGGGCTGAATCGACTCCAGTCTCGTGATCTCCCTCGAGGGCTGAAGTGAGGGCCCATGCCAGAAGGCGGCTCCATTGCAGGGTTAGGGTTCGAGGCAGGCTTACGTTGCGGTGGAGGATCCCGGTTCGGGGTACGGTTAGGGTTAGGGTTAGGTCCCAGGAGGCTCCAGGCGCCCAACCCACAGCAGGGCAGTGTTCTCCCCGAAGGGCTGAGTGGAGGGCACAAGGGACCGTGCCGGTCAGGATCCGTCTTTGGCTGCCAAGGCCACACACGTGATTGGGCCCCTGGTCGAGGAGGCCTCCGGAATCCTCTGGGCAGCTGCAGCCGGGCCTGGGAAACGACATGGTGAGCTTCCAGGTTCCATGCCGAGTCAGCCTGCACCTCTTCCGGACCCCAGGCGCGTGGTGTTGTCAGACGTTGGCATTGGGTCCTCTTGGGGAGAGAGCCTTAGCTAGGGTTAGGGTTCGGTCCAGGGACGTGGCCAGGGCCGAAGCGACTCCGGTCTCGTGATCTCCCTCGAGGGCTGAAGTGAGGGCCCATGCAGCAAGGCGGCTCAAGTGCAGGGTGAGGGGTCGAGGCCGGCTTAGGTTTCGGTGGAGGGTCCCCGTTCGGTGTGGGGTTAGGGTTAGGGTTAGGTCCCAGGAGGCTCCAGGCTCCGAACCCACAGCAGGGCAGTGGTCTTCCCGAAGGCCTGAGTTGAGGGCACAAGAGACCGTGCCGGTCAGGATCCGTCTTTGGCTGCCAAGGCCACAGACGTCGATCGGCCCCTGTTCGAGGAGGCCTCCGGAATCCTCTCGGTCAGCTGCACACGGGCCTGGGAATCCGCATGGTGAGCTTGCAGCTTCCATGCCGAGTCAGCCTGCACCGCCTCTGGACCCCAGGCGCGTGGTCTTGTCAGACTTTGGCATGGGGTCCCCATGGGGAGCGAGCCTTAGCTAGGGTTAGGGTTTGGTCCAGGGACGTCGCCAGGGCTGAATCGACTCCAGTCTCGTGATCTCCCTCGAGGGCTGAAGTGAGGGCCCATGCCAGAAGGCGGCTCCATTGCAGGGTTAGGGTTCGAGGCAGGCTTACGTTGCGGTGGAGGATCCCGGTTCGGGGTACGGTTAGGGTTAGGGTTAGGTCCCAGGAGGCTCCAGGCGCCCAACCCACAGCAGGGCAGTGTTCTCCCCGAAGGGCTGAGTGGAGGGCACAAGGGACCGTGCCGGTCAGGATCCGTCTTTGGCTGCCAAGGCCACACACGTGATTGGGCCCCTGGTCGAGGAGGCCTCCGGAATCCTCTGGGCAGCTGCAGCCGGGCCTGGGAAACGACATGGTGAGCTTCCAGGTTCCATGCCGAGTCAGCCTGCACCTCTTCCGGACCCCAGGCGCGTGGTGTTGTCAGACGTTGGCATTGGGTCCTCTTGGGGAGAGAGCCTTAGCTAGGGTTAGGGTTCGGTCCAGGGACGTGGCCAGGGCCGAAGCGACTCCGGTCTCGTGATCTCCCTCGAGGGCTGAAGTGAGGGCCCATGCAGCAAGGCGGCTCAAGTGCAGGGTGAGGGGTCGAGGCCGGCTTAGGTTTCGGTGGAGGGTCCCCGTTCGGTGTGGGGTTAGGGTTAGGGTTAGGTCCCAGGAGGCTCCAGGCGCCGAAGCCACAGCAGGGCAGTGGTCTTCCCGAAGGCCTGAGTTGAGGGCAAAAGGGACCGTGCCGGTCAGGATCCGTCTTTGGCTGCCAAGGCCACAGACGTCGATCGGCCCCTGTTCGAGGAGGCCTCCGGAATCCTCTCGGTCAGCTGCACACGGGCCTGGGAATCCACATGGTGAGCTTGCAGCTTCCATGCCGAGTCAGCCTGCACCGCCTCTGGACCCCAGGCGCGTGGTCTTGTCAGACTTTGGCATGGGGTCCCCATGGGGAGCGAGCCTTAGCTAGGGTTAGGGTTTGGTCCAGGGACGTCGCCAGGGCTGAATCGACTCCAGTCTCGTGATCTCCCTCGAGGGCTGAAGTGAGGGCCCATGCCAGAAGGCGGCTCCATTGCAGGGTTAGGGTTCGAGGCAGGCTTACGTTGCGGTGGAGGGTCCCGGTTCGGGGTACGGTTAGGGTTAGGGTTAGGTCCCAGGAGGCTCCAGGCGCCCAACCCACAGCAGGGCAGTGTTCTCCCCGAAGGGCTGAGTGGAGGGCACAAGGGACCGTGCCGGTCAGGATCCGTCTTTGGCTGCCAAGGCCACACACGTGATTGGGCCCCTGGTCGAGGAGGCCTCCGGAATCCTCTGGGCAGCTGCAGCCGGGCCTGGGAAACGACATGGTGAGCTTCCAGGTTCCATGCCGAGTCAGCCTGCACCTCTTCCGGACCCCAGGCGCGTGGTGTTGTCAGACGTTGGCATTGGGTCCTCTTGGGGAGAGAGCCTTAGCTAGGGTTAGGGTTCGGTCCAGGGACGTGGCCAGGGCCGAAGCGACTCCGGTCTCGTGATCTCCCTCGAGGGCTGAAGTGAGGGCCCATGCAGCAAGGCGGCTCAAGTGCAGGGTTAGGGGTCGAGGCCGGCTTAGGTTTCGGTGGAGGGTCCCCGTTCGGTGTGGGGTTAGGGTTAGGGTTAGGTCCCAGGAGGCTCCAGGCGCCGAAGCCACAGCAGGGCAGTGGTCTTCCCGAAGGCCTGAGTTGAGGGCAAAAGGGACCGTGCCGGTCAGGATCCGTCTTTGGCTGCCAAGGCCACAGACGTCGATCGGCCCCTGTTCGAGGAGGCCTCCGGAATCCTCTCGGTCAGCTGCACACGGGCCTGGGAATCCACATGGTGAGCTTGCAGCTTCCATGCCGAGTCAGCCTGCACCGCCTCTGGACCCCAGGCGCGTGGTCTTGTCAGACTTTGGCATGGGGTCCCCATGGGGAGCGAGCCTTAGCTAGGGTTAGGGTTTGGTCCAGGGACGTCGCCAGGGCTGAATCGACTCCAGTCTCGTGATCTCCCTCGAGGGCTGAAGTGAGGGCCCATGCCAGAAGGCGGCTCCATTGCAGGGTTAGGGTTCGAGGCAGGCTTACGTTGCGGTGGAGGGTCCCGGTTCGGGGTACGGTTAGGGTTAGGGTTAGGTCCCAGGAGGCTCCAGGCGCCCAACCCACAGCAGGGCAGTGTTCTCCCCGAAGGGCTGAGTGGAGGGCACAAGGGACCGTGCCGGTCAGGATCCGTCTTTGGCTGCCAAGGCCACACACGTGATTGGGCCCCTGGTCGAGGAGGCCTCCGGAATCCTCTGGGCAGCTGCAGCCGTGCCTGGGAAACGACATGGTGAGCTTCCAGGTTCCATGCCGAGTCAGCCTGCACCTCTTCCGGACCCCAGGCGCGTGGTGTTGTCAGACGTTGGCATTGGGTCCTCTTGGGGAGAGAGCCTTAGCTAGGGTTAGGGTTCGGTCCAGGGACGTGGCCAGGGCCGAAGCGACTCCGGTCTCGTGATCTCCCTCGAGGGCTGAAGTGAGGGCCCATGCAGCAAGGCGGCTCAAGTGCAGGGTTAGGGGTCGAGGCCGGCTTAGGTTTCGGTGGAGGGTCCCCGTTCGGTGTGGGGTTAGGGTTAGGGTTAGGTCCCAGGAGGCTCCAGGCGCCGAAGCCACAGCAGGGCAGTGGTCTTCCCGAAGGCCTGAGTTGAGGGCACAAGAGACCGTGCCGGTCAGGATCCGTCTTTGGCTGCCAAGGCCACAGACGTCGATCGGCCCCTGTTCGAGGAGGCCTCCGGAATCCTCTCGGTCAGCTGCACACGGGCCTGGGAAACCACATGGTGAGCTTGCAGCTTCCATGCCGAGTCAGCCTGCACCGCCTCTGGACCCCAGGCGCGTGGTCTTGTCAGACTTTGGCATGGGGTCCCCATGGGGAGCGAGCCTTAGCTAGGGTTAGGGTTTGGTCCAGGGACGTCGCCAGGGCTGAATCGACTCCAGTCTCGTGATCTCCCTCGAGGGCTGAAGTGAGGGCCCATGCCAGAAGGCGGCTCCATTGCAGGGTTAGGGTTCGAGGCAGGCTTACGTTGCGGTGGAGGATCCCGGTTCGGGGTACGGTTAGGGTTAGGGTTAGGTCCCAGGAGGCTCCAGGCGCCCAACCCACAGCAGGGCAGTGTTCTCCCCGAAGGGCTGAGTGGAGGGCACAAGGGACCGTGCCGGTCAGGATCCGTCTTTGGCTGCCAAGGCCACACACGTGATTGGGCCCCTGGTCGAGGAGGCCTCCGGAATCCTCTGGGCAGCTGCAGCCGGGCCTGGGAAACGACATGGTGAGCTTCCAGGTTCCATGCCGAGTCAGCCTGCACCTCTTCCGGACCCCAGGCGCGTGGTGTTGTCAGACGTTGGCATTGGGTCCTCTTGGGGAGAGAGCCTTAGCTAGGGTTAGGGTTCGGTCCAGGGACGTGGCCAGGGCCGAAGCGACTCCGGTCTCGTGATCTCCCTCGAGGGCTGAAGTGAGGGCCCATGCAGCAAGGCGGCTCAAGTGCAGGGTGAGGGGTCGAGGCCGGCTTAGGTTTCGGTGGAGGGTCCCCGTTCGGTGTGGGGTTAGGGTTAGGGTTAGGTCCCAGGAGGCTCCAGGCTCCGAACCCACAGCAGGGCAGTGGTCTTCCCGAAGGCCTGAGTTGAGGGCACAAGAGACCGTGCCGGTCAGGATCCGTCTTTGGCTGCCAAGGCCACAGACGTCGATCGGCCCCTGTTCGAGGAGGCCTCCGGAATCCTCTCGGTCAGCTGCACACGGGCCTGGGAATCCGCATGGTGAGCTTGCAGCTTCCATGCCGAGTCAGCCTGCACCGCCTCTGGACCCCAGGCGCGTGGTCTTGTCAGACTTTGGCATGGGGTCCCCATGGGGAGCGAGCCTTAGCTAGGGTTAGGGTTTGGTCCAGGGACGTCGCCAGGGCTGAATCGACTCCAGTCTCGTGATCTCCCTCGAGGGCTGAAGTGAGGGCCCATGCCAGAAGGCGGCTCCATTGCAGGGTTAGGGTTCGAGGCAGGCTTACGTTGCGGTGGAGGATCCCGGTTCGGGGTACGGTTAGGGTTAGGGTTAGGTCCCAGGAGGCTCCAGGCGCCCAACCCACAGCAGGGCAGTGTTCTCCCCGAAGGGCTGAGTGGAGGGCACAAGGGACCGTGCCGGTCAGGATCCGTCTTTGGCTGCCAAGGCCACACACGTGATTGGGCCCCTGGTCGAGGAGGCCTCCGGAATCCTCTGGGCAGCTGCAGCCGGGCCTGGGAAACGACATGGTGAGCTTCCAGGTTCCATGCCGAGTCAGCCTGCACCTCTTCCGGACCCCAGGCGCGTGGTGTTGTCAGACGTTGGCATTGGGTCCTCTTGGGGAGAGAGCCTTAGCTAGGGTTAGGGTTCGGTCCAGGGACGTGGCCAGGGCCGAAGCGACTCCGGTCTCGTGATCTCCCTCGAGGGCTGAAGTGAGGGCCCATGCAGCAAGGCGGCTCAAGTGCAGGGTGAGGGGTCGAGGCCGGCTTAGGTTTCGGTGGAGGGTCCCCGTTCGGTGTGGGGTTAGGGTTAGGGTTAGGTCCCAGGAGGCTCCAGGCGCCGAAGCCACAGCAGGGCAGTGGTCTTCCCGAAGGCCTGAGTTGAGGGCAAAAGGGACCGTGCCGGTCAGGATCCGTCTTTGGCTGCCAAGGCCACAGACGTCGATCGGCCCCTGTTCGAGGAGGCCTCCGGAATCCTCTCGGTCAGCTGCACACGGGCCTGGGAATCCACATGGTGAGCTTGCAGCTTCCATGCCGAGTCAGCCTGCACCGCCTCTGGACCCCAGGCGCGTGGTCTTGTCAGACTTTGGCATGGGGTCCCCATGGGGAGCGAGCCTTAGCTAGGGTTAGGGTTTGGTCCAGGGACGTCGCCAGGGCTGAATCGACTCCAGTCTCGTGATCTCCCTCGAGGGCTGAAGTGAGGGCCCATGCCAGAAGGCGGCTCCATTGCAGGGTTAGGGTTCGAGGCAGGCTTACGTTGCGGTGGAGGGTCCCGGTTCGGGGTACGGTTAGGGTTAGGGTTAGGTCCCAGGAGGCTCCAGGCGCCCAACCCACAGCAGGGCAGTGTTCTCCCCGAAGGGCTGAGTGGAGGGCACAAGGGACCGTGCCGGTCAGGATCCGTCTTTGGCTGCCAAGGCCACACACGTGATTGGGCCCCTGGTCGAGGAGGCCTCCGGAATCCTCTGGGCAGCTGCAGCCGGGCCTGGGAAACGACATGGTGAGCTTCCAGGTTCCATGCCGAGTCAGCCTGCACCTCTTCCGGACCCCAGGCGCGTGGTGTTGTCAGACGTTGGCATTGGGTCCTCTTGGGGAGAGAGCCTTAGCTAGGGTTAGGGTTCGGTCCAGGGACGTGGCCAGGGCCGAAGCGACTCCGGTCTCGTGATCTCCCTCGAGGGCTGAAGTGAGGGCCCATGCAGCAAGGCGGCTCAAGTGCAGGGTTAGGGGTCGAGGCCGGCTTAGGTTTCGGTGGAGGGTCCCCGTTCGGTGTGGGGTTAGGGTTAGGGTTAGGTCCCAGGAGGCTCCAGGCGCCGAAGCCACAGCAGGGCAGTGGTCTTCCCGAAGGCCTGAGTTGAGGGCACAAGAGACCGTGCCGGTCAGGATCCGTCTTTGGCTGCCAAGGCCACAGACGTCGATCGGCCCCTGTTCGAGGAGGCCTCCGGAATCCTCTCGGTCAGCTGCACACGGGCCTGGGAAACCACATGGTGAGCTTGCAGCTTCCATGCCGAGTCAGCCTGCACCGCCTCTGGACCCCAGGCGCGTGGTCTTGTCAGACTTTGGCATGGGGTCCCCATGGGGAGCGAGCCTTAGCTAGGGTTAGGGTTTGGTCCAGGGACGTCGCCAGGGCTGAATCGACTCCAGTCTCGTGATCTCCCTCGAGGGCTGAAGTGAGGGCCCATGCCAGAAGGCGGCTCCATTGCAGGGTTAGGGTTCGAGGCAGGCTTACGTTGCGGTGGAGGATCCCGGTTCGGGGTACGGTTAGGGTTAGGGTTAGGTCCCAGGAGGCTCCAGGCGCCCAACCCACAGCAGGGCAGTGTTCTCCCCGAAGGGCTGAGTGGAGGGCACAAGGGACCGTGCCGGTCAGGATCCGTCTTTGGCTGCCAAGGCCACACACGTGATTGGGCCCCTGGTCGAGGAGGCCTCCGGAATCCTCTGGGCAGCTGCAGCCGGGCCTGGGAAACGACATGGTGAGCTTCCAGGTTCCATGCCGAGTCAGCCTGCACCTCTTCCGGACCCCAGGCGCGTGGTGTTGTCAGACGTTGGCATTGGGTCCTCTTGGGGAGAGAGCCTTAGCTAGGGTTAGGGTTCGGTCCAGGGACGTGGCCAGGGCCGAAGCGACTCCGGTCTCGTGATCTCCCTCGAGGGCTGAAGTGAGGGCCCATGCAGCAAGGCGGCTCAAGTGCAGGGTGAGGGGTCGAGGCCGGCTTAGGTTTCGGTGGAGGGTCCCCGTTCGGTGTGGGGTTAGGGTTAGGGTTAGGTCCCAGGAGGCTCCAGGCTCCGAACCCACAGCAGGGCAGTGGTCTTCCCGAAGGCCTGAGTTGAGGGCACAAGAGACCGTGCCGGTCAGGATCCGTCTTTGGCTGCCAAGGCCACAGACGTCGATCGGCCCCTGTTCGAGGAGGCCTCCGGAATCCTCTCGGTCAGCTGCACACGGGCCTGGGAATCCGCATGGTGAGCTTGCAGCTTCCATGCCGAGTCAGCCTGCACCGCCTCTGGACCCCAGGCGCGTGGTCTTGTCAGACTTTGGCATGGGGTCCCCATGGGGAGCGAGCCTTAGCTAGGGTTAGGGTTTGGTCCAGGGACGTCGCCAGGGCTGAATCGACTCCAGTCTCGTGATCTCCCTCGAGGGCTGAAGTGAGGGCCCATGCCAGAAGGCGGCTCCATTGCAGGGTTAGGGTTCGAGGCAGGCTTACGTTGCGGTGGAGGATCCCGGTTCGGGGTACGGTTAGGGTTAGGGTTAGGTCCCAGGAGGCTCCAGGCGCCCAACCCACAGCAGGGCAGTGTTCTCCCCGAAGGGCTGAGTGGAGGGCACAAGGGACCGTGCCGGTCAGGATCCGTCTTTGGCTGCCAAGGCCACACACGTGATTGGGCCCCTGGTCGAGGAGGCCTCCGGAATCCTCTGGGCAGCTGCAGCCGGGCCTGGGAAACGACATGGTGAGCTTCCAGGTTCCATGCCGAGTCAGCCTGCACCTCTTCCGGACCCCAGGCGCGTGGTGTTGTCAGACGTTGGCATTGGGTCCTCTTGGGGAGAGAGCCTTAGCTAGGGTTAGGGTTCGGTCCAGGGACGTGGCCAGGGCCGAAGCGACTCCGGTCTCGTGATCTCCCTCGAGGGCTGAAGTGAGGGCCCATGCAGCAAGGCGGCTCAAGTGCAGGGTTAGGGGTCGAGGCCGGCTTAGGTTTCGGTGGAGGGTCCCCGTTCGGTGTGGGGTTAGGGTTAGGGTTAGGTCCCAGGAGGCTCCAGGCGCCGAAGCCACAGCAGGGCAGTGGTCTTCCCGAAGGCCTGAGTTGAGGGCAAAAGGGACCGTGCCGGTCAGGATCCGTCTTTGGCTGCCAAGGCCACAGACGTCGATCGGCCCCTGTTCGAGGAGGCCTCCGGAATCCTCTCGGTCAGCTGCACACGGGCCTGGGAATCCACATGGTGAGCTTGCAGCTTCCATGCCGAGTCAGCCTGCACCGCCTCTGGACCCCAGGCGCGTGGTCTTGTCAGACTTTGGCATGGGGTCCCCATGGGGAGCGAGCCTTAGCTAGGGTTAGGGTTTGGTCCAGGGACGTCGCCAGGGCTGAATCGACTCCAGTCTCGTGATCTCCCTCGAGGGCTGAAGTGAGGGCCCATGCCAGAAGGCGGCTCCATTGCAGGGTTAGGGTTCGAGGCAGGCTTACGTTGCGGTGGAGGATCCCGGTTCGGGGTACGGTTAGGGTTAGGGTTAGGTCCCAGGAGGCTCCAGGCGCCCAACCCACAGCAGGGCAGTGTTCTCCCCGAAGGGCTGAGTGGAGGGCACAAGGGACCGTGCCGGTCAGGATCCGTCTTTGGCTGCCAAGGCCACACACGTGATTGGGCCCCTGGTCGAGGAGGCCTCCGGAATCCTCTGGGCAGCTGCAGCCGGGCCTGGGAAACGACATGGTGAGCTTCCAGGTTCCATGCCGAGTCAGCCTGCACCTCTTCCGGACCCCAGGCGCGTGGTGTTGTCAGACGTTGGCATTGGGTCCTCTTGGGGAGAGAGCCTTAGCTAGGGTTAGGGTTCGGTCCAGGGACGTGGCCAGGGCCGAAGCGACTCCGGTCTCGTGATCTCCCTCGAGGGCTGAAGTGAGGGCCCATGCAGCAAGGCGGCTCAAGTGCAGGGTTAGGGGTCGAGGCCGGCTTAGGTTTCGGTGGAGGGTCCCCGTTCGGTGTGGGGTTAGGGTTAGGGTTAGGTCCCAGGAGGCTCCAGGCGCCGAAGCCACAGCAGGGCAGTGGTCTTCCCGAAGGCCTGAGTTGAGGGCACAAGAGACCGTGCCGGTCAGGATCCGTCTTTGGCTGCCAAGGCCACAGACGTCGATCGGCCCCTGTTCGAGGAGGCCTCCGGAATCCTCTCGGTCAGCTGCACACGGGCCTGGGAAACCACATGGTGAGCTTGCAGCTTCCATGCCGAGTCAGCCTGCACCGCCTCTGGACCCCAGGCGCGTGGTCTTGTCAGACTTTGGCATGGGGTCCCCATGGGGAGCGAGCCTTAGCTAGGGTTAGGGTTTGGTCCAGGGACGTCGCCAGGGCTGAATCGACTCCAGTCTCGTGATCTCCCTCGAGGGCTGAAGTGAGGGCCCATGCCAGAAGGCGGCTCCATTGCAGGGTTAGGGTTCGAGGCAGGCTTACGTTGCGGTGGAGGATCCCGGTTCGGGGTACGGTTAGGGTTAGGGTTAGGTCCCAGGAGGCTCCAGGCGCCCAACCCACAGCAGGGCAGTGTTCTCCCCGAAGGGCTGAGTGGAGGGCACAAGGGACCGTGCCGGTCAGGATCCGTCTTTGGCTGCCAAGGCCACACACGTGATTGGGCCCCTGGTCGAGGAGGCCTCCGGAATCCTCTGGGCAGCTGCAGCCGGGCCTGGGAAACGACATGGTGAGCTTCCAGGTTCCATGCCGAGTCAGCCTGCACCTCTTCCGGACCCCAGGCGCGTGGTGTTGTCAGACGTTGGCATTGGGTCCTCTTGGGGAGAGAGCCTTAGCTAGGGTTAGGGTTCGGTCCAGGGACGTGGCCAGGGCCGAAGCGACTCCGGTCTCGTGATCTCCCTCGAGGGCTGAAGTGAGGGCCCATGCAGCAAGGCGGCTCAAGTGCAGGGTTAGGGGTCGAGGCCGGCTTAGGTTTCGGTGGAGGGTCCCCGTTCGGTGTGGGGTTAGGGTTAGGGTTAGGTCCCAGGAGGCTCCAGGCGCCGAAGCCACAGCAGGGCAGTGGTCTTCCCGAAGGCCTGAGTTGAGGGCACAAGGGACCGTGCCGGTCAGGATCTGTCTTTGGCTGCCAAGGCCACAGACGTCGATCGGCCCCTGTTCGAGGAGGCCTCCGGAATCCTCTCGGTCAGCTGCACACGGGCCTGGGAATCCACATGGTGAGCTTGCAGCTTCCATGCCGAGTCAGCCTGCACCGCCTCTGGACCCCAGGCGCGTGGTCTTGTCAGACTTTGGCATGGGGTCCCCATGGGGAGCGAGCCTTAGCTAGGGTTAGGGTTTGGTCCAGGGACGTCGCCAGGGCTGAATCGACTCCAGTCTCGTGATCTCCCTCGAGGGCTGAAGTGAGGGCCCATGCCAGAAGGCGGCTCCATTGCAGGGTTAGGGTTCGAGGCAGGCTTACGTTGCGGTGGAGGGTCCCGGTTCGGGGTACGGTTAGGGTTAGGGTTAGGTCCCAGGAGGCTCCAGGCGCCCAACCCACAGCAGGGCAGTGTTCTCCCCGAAGGGCTGAGTGGAGGGCACAAGGGACCGTGCCGGTCAGGATCCGTCTTTGGCTGCCAAGGCCACACACGTGATTGGGCCCCTGGTCGAGGAGGCCTCCGGAATCCTCTGGGCAGCTGCAGCCGGGCCTGGGAAACGACATGGTGAGCTTCCAGGTTCCATGCCGAGTCAGCCTGCACCTCTTCCGGACCCCAGGCGCGTGGTGTTGTCAGACGTTGGCATTGGGTCCTCTTGGGGAGAGAGCCTTAGCTAGGGTTAGGGTTCGGTCCAGGGACGTGGCCAGGGCCGAAGCGACTCCGGTCTCGTGATCTCCCTCGAGGGCTGAAGTGAGGGCCCATGCAGCAAGGCGGCTCAAGTGCAGGGTTAGGGGTCGAGGCCGGCTTAGGTTTCGGTGGAGGGTCCCCGTTCGGTGTGGGGTTAGGGTTAGGGTTAGGGTTAGGACCCAGGAGGCTCCAGGCGCCGAACCCACAGCAGGGCAGTGGTCTTCCCGAAGGCCTGAGTTGAGGGCACAAGGGACCGTGCTGGTCAGGATCCGTCTTTGGCTGCCAAGGCCACAGACGTCGATCGGCCCCTGTTCGAGGAGGCCTCCGGAATCCTCTCGGTCAGCTGCACACGGGCCTGGGAAACCACATGGTGAGCTTGCAGCTTCCATGCCGAGTCAGCCTGCACCGCCTCTGGACCCCAGGCGCGTGGTCTTGTCAGACTTTGGCATGCGGTCCCCATGGGGAGGGAGCCTTAGCTAGGGTTAGGGTTTGGTCCAGGGACGTCGCCAGGGCTGAATCGACTCCAGTCTCGTGATCTCCCTCGAGGGCTGAGGTGAGGGCCCATGCCAGAAGGCGGCTCCATTGCAGGGTTAGGGTTCGAGGCAGGCTTACGTTGCGGTGGAGGGTCCCGGTTCGGGGTACGGTTAGGGTTAGGGTTAGGTCCCAGGAGGCTCCAGGCGCCCAACCCACAGCAGGGCAGTGTTCTCCCCGAAGGGCTGAGTGGAGGGCACAAGGGACCGTGCCGGTCAGGATCCGTCTTTGGCTGCCAAGGCCACACACGTGATTGGGCCCCTGGTCGAGGAGGCCTCCGGAATCCTCTGGGCAGCTGCAGCCGGGCCTGGGAAACGACATGGTGAGCTTCCAGGTTCCATGCCGAGTCAGCCTGCACCTCTTCCGGACCCCAGGCGCGTGGTGTTGTCAGACGTTGGCATTGGGTCCTCTTGGGGAGAGAGCCTTAGCTAGGGTTAGGGTTCGGTCCAGGGACGTGGCCAGGGCCGAAGCGACTCCGGTCTCGTGATCTCCCTCGAGGGCTGAAGTGAGGGCCCATGCAGCAAGGCGGCTCAAGTGCAGGGTGAGGGGTCGAGGCCGGCTTAGGTTTCGGTGGAGGGTCCCCGTTCGGTGTGGGGTTAGGGTTAGGGTTAGGTCCCAGGAGGCTCCAGGCTCCGAACCCACAGCAGGGCAGTGGTCTTCCCGAAGGCCTGAGTTGAGGGCACAAGAGACCGTGCCGGTCAGGATCCGTCTTTGGCTGCCAAGGCCACAGACGTCGATCGGCCCCTGTTCGAGGAGGCCTCCGGAATCCTCTCGGTCAGCTGCACACGGGCCTGGGAATCCGCATGGTGAGCTTGCAGCTTCCATGCCGAGTCAGCCTGCACCGCCTCTGGACCCCAGGCGCGTGGTCTTGTCAGACTTTGGCATGGGGTCCCCATGGGGAGCGAGCCTTAGCTAGGGTTAGGGTTTGGTCCAGGGACGTCGCCAGGGCTGAATCGACTCCAGTCTCGTGATCTCCCTCGAGGGCTGAAGTGAGGGCCCATGCCAGAAGGCGGCTCCATTGCAGGGTTAGGGTTCGAGGCAGGCTTACGTTGCGGTGGAGGATCCCGGTTCGGGGTACGGTTAGGGTTAGGGTTAGGTCCCAGGAGGCTCCAGGCGCCCAACCCACAGCAGGGCAGTGTTCTCCCCGAAGGGCTGAGTGGAGGGCACAAGGGACCGTGCCGGTCAGGATCCGTCTTTGGCTGCCAAGGCCACACACGTGATTGGGCCCCTGGTCGAGGAGGCCTCCGGAATCCTCTGGGCAGCTGCAGCCGGGCCTGGGAAACGACATGGTGAGCTTCCAGGTTCCATGCCGAGTCAGCCTGCACCTCTTCCGGACCCCAGGCGCGTGGTGTTGTCAGACGTTGGCATTGGGTCCTCTTGGGGAGAGAGCCTTAGCTAGGGTTAGGGTTCGGTCCAGGGACGTGGCCAGGGCCGAAGCGACTCCGGTCTCGTGATCTCCCTCGAGGGCTGAAGTGAGGGCCCATGCAGCAAGGCGGCTCAAGTGCAGGGTGAGGGGTCGAGGCCGGCTTAGGTTTCGGTGGAGGGTCCCCGTTCGGTGTGGGGTTAGGGTTAGGGTTAGGTCCCAGGAGGCTCCAGGCTCCGAACCCACAGCAGGGCAGTGGTCTTCCCGAAGGCCTGAGTTGAGGGCACAAGAGACCGTGCCGGTCAGGATCCGTCTTTGGCTGCCAAGGCCACAGACGTCGATCGGCCCCTGTTCGAGGAGGCCTCCGGAATCCTCTCGGTCAGCTGCACACGGGCCTGGGAATCCGCATGGTGAGCTTGCAGCTTCCATGCCGAGTCAGCCTGCACCGCCTCTGGACCCCAGGCGCGTGGTCTTGTCAGACTTTGGCATGGGGTCCCCATGGGGAGCGAGCCTTAGCTAGGGTTAGGGTTTGGTCCAGGGACGTCGCCAGGGCTGAATCGACTCCAGTCTCGTGATCTCCCTCGAGGGCTGAAGTGAGGGCCCATGCCAGAAGGCGGCTCCATTGGAGGGTTAGGGTTCGAGGCAGGCTTACGTTGCGGTGGAGGGTCCCGGTTCGGGGTACGGTTAGGGTTAGGGTTAGGTCCCAGGAGGCTCCAGGCGTCCAACCCACAGCAGGGCAGTGTTCTCCCCGAAGGGCTGAGTGGAGGGCACAAGGGACCGTGCCGGTCAGGATCCGTCTTTGGCTGCCAAGGCCACACACGTGATTGGGCCCCTGGTCGAGGAGGCCTCCGGA
The DNA here is from genome assembly GCF_024362965.1 of Panthera pardus. Lineage (NCBI taxonomy): Eukaryota > Metazoa > Chordata > Mammalia > Carnivora > Felidae > Panthera > Panthera pardus. The sequence goes on from NW_026526908.1 coordinate 257,448, forward strand.
ATCCTCTGGGCAGCTGCAGCCGGGCCTGGGAAACGACATGGTGAGCTTCCAGGTTCCATGCCGAGTCAGCCTGCACCTCTTCCGGACCCCAGGCGCGTGGTGTTGTCAGACGTTGGCATTGGGTCCTCTTGGGGAGAGAGCCTTAGCTAGGGTTAGGGTTCGGTCCAGGGACGTGGCCAGGGCCGAAGCGACTCCGGTCTCGTGATCTCCCTCGAGGGCTGAAGTGAGGGCCCATGCAGCAAGGCGGCTCAAGTGCAGGGTTAGGGGTCGAGGCCGGCTTAGGTTTCGGTGGAGGGTCCCCGTTCGGTGTGGGGTTAGGGTTAGGGTTAGGTCCCAGGAGGCTCCAGGCGCCGAACCCACAGCAGGGCAGTGGTCTTCCCGAAGGCCTGAGTTGAGGGCACAAGGGACCGTGCCGGTCAGGATCCGTCTTTGGCTGCCAAGGCCACAGACGTCGATCGGCCCCTGTTCGAGGAGGCCTCCGGAATCCTCTCGGTCAGCTGCACACAGGCCTGGGAAACCACATGGTCAGCTTGCAGCTTCCATGCCGAGTCAGCCTGCACCGCCTCTGGACCCCAGGCGCGTGGTCTTGTCAGACTTTGGCATGCGGTCCCCATGGGGAGGGAGCCTTAGCTAGGGTTAGGGTTTGGTCCAGGGACGTCGCCAGGGCTGAATCGACTCCAGTCTCGTGATCTCCCTCGAGGGCTGAGGTGAGGGCCCATGCCAGAAGGCGGCTCCATTGCAGGGTTAGGGTTCGAGGCAGGCTTACGTTGCGGTGGAGGATCCCGGTTCGGGGTACGGTTAGGGTTAGGGTTAGGTCCCAGGAGGCTCCAGGCGCCCAACCCACAGCAGGGCAGTGTTCTCCCCGAAGGGCTGAGTGGAGGGCACAAGGGACCGTGCCGGTCAGGATCCGTCTTTGGCTGCCAAGGCCACACACGTGATTGGGCCCCTGGTCGAGGAGGCCTCCGGAATCCTCTGGGCAGCTGCAGCCGGGCCTGGGAAACGACATGGTGAGCTTCCAGGTTCCATGCCGAGTCAGCCTGCACCTCTTCCGGACCCCAGGCGCGTGGTGTTGTCAGACGTTGGCATTGGGTCCTCTTGGGGAGAGAGCCTTAGCTAGGGTTAGGGTTCGGTCCAGGGACGTGGCCAGGGCCGAAGCGACTCCGGTCTCGTGATCTCCCTCGAGGGCTGAAGTGAGGGCCCATGCAGCAAGGCGGCTCAAGTGCAGGGTGAGGGGTCGAGGCCGGCTTAGGTTTCGGTGGAGGGTCCCCGTTCGGTGTGGGGTTAGGGTTAGGGTTAGGTCCCAGGAGGCTCCAGGCGCCGAAGCCACAGCAGGGCAGTGGTCTTCCCGAAGGCCTGAGTTGAGGGCACAAGAGACCGTGCCGGTCAGGATCCGTCTTTGGCTGCCAAGGCCACAGACGTCGATCGGCCCCTGTTCGAGGAGGCCTCCGGAATCCTCTCGGTCAGCTGCACACGGGCCTGGGAAACCACATGGTGAGCTTGCAGCTTCCATGCCGAGTCAGCCTGCACCGCCTCTGGACCCCAGGCGCGTGGTCTTGTCAGACTTTGGCATGGGGTCCCCATGGGGAGCGAGCCTTAGCTAGGGTTAGGGTTTGGTCCAGGGACGTCGCCAGGGCTGAATCGACTCCAGTCTCGTGATCTCCCTCGAGGGCTGAAGTGAGGGCCCATGCCAGAAGGCGGCTCCATTGCAGGGTTAGGGTTCGAGGCAGGCTTACGTTGCGGTGGAGGATCCCGGTTCGGGGTACGGTTAGGGTTAGGGTTAGGTCCCAGGAGGCTCCAGGCGCCCAACCCACAGCAGGGCAGTGTTCTCCCCGAAGGGCTGAGTGGAGGGCACAAGGGACCGTGCCGGTCAGGATCCGTCTTTGGCTGCCAAGGCCACACACGTGATTGGGCCCCTGGTCGAGGAGGCCTCCGGAATCCTCTGGGCAGCTGCAGCCGGGCCTGGGAAACGACATGGTGAGCTTCCAGGTTCCATGCCGAGTCAGCCTGCACCTCTTCCGGACCCCAGGCGCGTGGTGTTGTCAGACGTTGGCATTGGGTCCTCTTGGGGAGAGAGCCTTAGCTAGGGTTAGGGTTCGGTCCAGGGACGTGGCCAGGGCCGAAGCGACTCCGGTCTCGTGATCTCCCTCGAGGGCTGAAGTGAGGGCCCATGCAGCAAGGCGGCTCAAGTGCAGGGTGAGGGGTCGAGGCCGGCTTAGGTTTCGGTGGAGGGTCCCCGTTCGGTGTGGGGTTAGGGTTAGGGTTAGGTCCCAGGAGGCTCCAGGCGCCGAACCCACAGCAGGGCAGTGGTCTTCCCGAAGGCCTGAGTTGAGGGCACAAGAGACCGTGCCGGTCAGGATCCGTCTTTGGCTGCCAAGGCCACAGACGTCGATCGGCCCCTGTTCGAGGAGGCCTCCGGAATCCTCTCGGTCAGCTGCACACGGGCCTGGGAAACCACATGGTGAGCTTGCAGCTTCCATGCCGAGTCAGCCTGCACCGCCTCTGGACCCCAGGCGCGTGGTCTTGTCAGACTTTGGCATGGGGTCCCCATGGGGAGCGAGCCTTAGCTAGGGTTAGGGTTTGGTCCAGGGACGTCGCCAGGGCTGAATCGACTCCAGTCTCGTGATCTCCCTCGAGGGCTGAAGTGAGGGCCCATGCCAGAAGGCGGCTCCATTGCAGGGTTAGGGTTCGAGGCAGGCTTACGTTGCGGTGGAGGATCCCGGTTCGGGGTACGGTTAGGGTTAGGGTTAGGTCCCAGGAGGCTCCAGGCGCCCAACCCACAGCAGGGCAGTGTTCTCCCCGAAGGGCTGAGTGGAGGGCACAAGGGACCGTGCCGGTCAGGATCCGTCTTTGGCTGCCAAGGCCACACACGTGATTGGGCCCCTGGTCGAGGAGGCCTCCGAAATCCTCTGGGCAGCTGCAGCCGGGCCTGGGAAACGACATGGTGAGCTTCCAGGTTCCATGCCGAGTCAGCCTGCACCTCTTCCGGACCCCAGGCGCGTGGTGTTGTCAGACGTTGGCATTGGGTCCTCTTGGGGAGAGAGCCTTAGCTAGGGTTAGGGTTCGGTCCAGGGACGTGGCCAGGGCCGAAGCGACTCCGGTCTCGTGATCTCCCTCGAGGGCTGAAGTGAGGGCCCATGCAGCAAGGCGGCTCAAGTGCAGGGTTAGGGGTCGAGGCCGGCTTAGGTTTCGGTGGAGGGTCCCCGTTCGGTGTGGGGTTAGGGTTAGGGTTAGGTCCCAGGAGGCTCCAGGCGCCGAATCCACAGCATGGCAGAGGTCTTCCCGAAGGCCTGAGTTGAGGGCACAAGAGACCGTGCCGGTCAGGATCCGTCTTTGGCTGCCAAGGTCACAGACGTCGATCGGCCCCTGTTCGAGGAGGCCTCCGGAATCCTCTCGGTCAGCTGCACACGGGCCTGGGAAACCACATGGTGAGCTTTCAGCTTCCATGGCGAGTCAGCCTGCACCGCCTCTGGACCCCAGGCGCGTTGTCTTGTTAGACTTTGGCATGGGGTCCCCATGGGGAGCGAGCCTTAGCTAGGGTTAGGGTTTGGTCCAGGGACGTCGCCAGGGCTGAATCGACTCCAGTCTCGTGATCTCCCTCGAGGGCTGAAGTGAGGGCCCATGCCAGAAGGCGGCTCCATTGCAGGGTTAGGTTTCGAGGCAGGCTTACGTTGCGGTGGAGGGTCCCGGTTCGGGGTACGGTTAGGGTTAGGGTTAGGTCCCAGGAGGCTCCAGGCGCCCAACCCACAGCAGGGCAGTGTTCTCCCCGAAGGGCTGAGTTGAGGGCACAAGGGACCGTGCCGGTCAGGATCCGTCTTTGGCTGCCAAGGCCACACACGTGATTGGGCCCCTGGTCGAGGAGGCCTCCGGAATCCTCTGGGCAGCTGCAGCCGGGCCTGGGAAACGACATGGTGAGCTTCCAGGTTCCATGCCGAGTCAGCCTGCACCTCTTCCGGACCCCAGGCGCGTGGTGTTGTCAGACGTTGGCATTGGGTCCTCTTGGGGAGAGAGCCTTAGCTAGGGTTAGGGTTCGGTCCAGGGACGTGGCCAGGGCCGAAGCGACTCCGGTCTCGTGATCTCCCTCGAGGGCTGAAGTGAGGGCCCATGCAGCAAGGCGGCTCAAGTGCAGGGTTAGGGGTCGAGGCCGGCTTAGGTTTCGGTGGAGGGTCCCCGTTTGGTGTGGGGTTAGGGTTAGGGTTAGGTCCCAGGAGGCTCCAGGCGCCGAACCCACAGCAGGGCAGTGGTCTTCCCGAAGCCTGAGTTGAGGGCACAAGAGACCGTGCCGGTCAGGATCCGTCTTTGGCTGCCAAGGCCACAGACGTCGATCGGCCCCTGTTCGAGGAGGCCTCCGGAATCCTCTCGGTCAGCTGCACACGGGCCTGGGAAACCACATGGTGAGCTTGCAGCTTCCATGCCGAGTCAGCCTGCACCGCCTCTGGACCCCAGGCGCGTGGTCTTGTCAGACTTTGGCATGGGGTCCCCATGGGGAGCGAGCCTTAGCTAGGGTTAGGGTTTGGTCCAGGGACGTCGCCAGGGCTGAATCGACTCCAGTCTCGTGATCTCCCTCGAGGGCTGAAGTGAGGGCCCATGCCAGAAGGCGGCTCCATTGCAGGGTTAGGGTTCGAGGCAGGCTTACGTTGCGGTGGAGGATCCCGGTTCGGGGTACGGTTAGGGTTAGGGTTAGGTCCCAGGAGGCTCCAGGCGCCCAACCCACAGCAGGGCAGTGTTCTCCCCGAAGGGCTGAGTGGAGGGCACAAGGGACCGTGCCGGTCAGGATCCGTCTTTGGCTGCCAAGGCCACACACGTGATTGGGCCCCTGGTCGAGGAGGCCTCCGGAATCCTCTGGGCAGCTGCAGCCGGGCCTGGGAAACGACATGGTGAGCTTCCAGGTTCCATGCCGAGTCAGCCTGCACCTCTTCCGGACCCCAGGCGCGTGGTGTTGTCAGACGTTGGCATTGGGTCCTCTTGGGGAGAGAGCCTTAGCTAGGGTTAGGGTTCGGTCCAGGGACGTGGCCAGGGCCGAAGCGACTCCGGTCTCGTGATCTCCCTCGAGGGCTGAAGTGAGGGCCCATGCAGCAAGGCGGCTCAAGTGCAGGGTGAGGGGTCGAGGCCGGCTTAGGTTTCGGTGGAGGGTCCCCGTTCGGTGTGGGGTTAGGGTTAGGGTTAGGTCCCAGGAGGCTCCAGGCGCCGAACCCACAGCAGGGCAGTGGTCTTCCCGAAGGCCTGAGTTGAGGGCACAAGAGACCGTGCCGGTCAGGATCCGTCTTTGGCTGCCAAGGCCACAGACGTCGATCGGCCCCTGTTCGAGGAGGCCTCCGGAATCCTCTCGGTCAGCTGCACACGGGCCTGGGAAACCACATGGTGAGCTTGCAGCTTCCATGCCGAGTCAGCCTGCACCGCCTCTGGACCCCAGGCGCGTGGTCTTGTCAGACTTTGGCATGGGGTCCCCATGGGGAGCGAGCCTTAGCTAGGGTTAGGGTTTGGTCCAGGGACGTCGCCAGGGCTGAATTGACTCCAGTCTCGTGATCTCCCTCGAGGGCTGAAGTGAGGGCCCATGCCAGAAGGCGGCTCCATTGCAGGGTTAGGGTTCGAGGCAGGCTTACGTTGCGGTGGAGGATCCCGGTTCGGGGTACGGTTAGGGTTAGGGTTAGGTCCCAGGAGGCTCCAGGCGCCCAACCCACAGCAGGGCAGTGTTCTCCCCGAAGGGCTGAGTGGAGGGCACAAGGGACCGTGCCGGTCAGGATCCGTCTTTGGCTGCCAAGGCCACACACGTGATTGGGCCCCTGGTCGAGGAGGCCTCCGAAATCCTCTGGGCAGCTGCAGCCGGGCCTGGGAAACGACATGGTGAGCTTCCAGGTTCCATGCCGAGTCAGCCTGCACCTCTTCCGGACCCCAGGCGCGTGGTGTTGTCAGACGTTGGCATTGGGTCCTCTTGGGGAGAGAGCCTTAGCTAGGGTTAGGGTTCGGTCCAGGGACGTGGCCAGGGCCGAAGCGACTCCGGTCTCGTGATCTCCCTCGAGGGCTGAAGTGAGGGCCCATGCAGCAAGGCGGCTCAAGTGCAGGGTTAGGGGTCGAGGCCGGCTTAGGTTTCGGTGGAGGGTCCCCGTTCGGTGTGGGGTTAGGGTTAGGGTTAGGTCCCAGGAGGCTCCAGGCGCCGAATCCACAGCATGGCAGAGGTCTTCCCGAAGGCCTGAGTTGAGGGCACAAGAGACCGTGCCGGTCAGGATCCGTCTTTGGCTGCCAAGGTCACAGACGTCGATCGGCCCCTGTTCGAGGAGGCCTCCGGAATCCTCTCGGTCAGCTGCACACGGGCCTGGGAAACCACATGGTGAGCTTTCAGCTTCCATGGCGAGTCAGCCTGCACCGCCTCTGGACCCCAGGCGCGTTGTCTTGTTAGACTTTGGCATGGGGTCCCCATGGGGAGCGAGCCTTAGCTAGGGTTAGGGTTTGGTCCAGGGACGTCGCCAGGGCTGAATCGACTCCAGTCTCGTGATCTCCCTCGAGGGCTGAAGTGAGGGCCCATGCCAGAAGGCGGCTCCATTGCAGGGTTAGGTTTCGAGGCAGGCTTACGTTGCGGTGGAGGGTCCCGGTTCGGGGTACGGTTAGGGTTAGGGTTAGGTCCCAGGAGGCTCCAGGCGCCCAACCCACAGCAGGGCAGTGTTCTCCCCGAAGGGCTGAGTGGAGGGCACAAGGGACCGTGCCGGTCAGGATCCGTCTTTGGCTGCCAAGGCCACACACGTGATTGGGCCCCTGGTCGAGGAGGCCTCCGGAATCCTCTGGGCAGCTGCAGCCGGGCCTGGGAAACGACATGGTGAGCTTCCAGGTTCCATGCCGAGTCAGCCTGCACCTCTTCCGGACCCCAGGCGCGTGGTGTTGTCAGACGTTGGCATTGGGTCCTCTTGGGGAGAGAGCCTTAGCTAGGGTTAGGGTTCGGTCCAGGGACGTGGCCAGGGCCGAAGCGACTCCGGTCTCGTGATCTCCCTCGAGGGCTGAAGTGAGGGCCCATGCAGCAAGGCGGCTCAAGTGCAGGGTTAGGGGTCGAGGCCGGCTTAGGTTTCGGTGGAGGGTCCCCGTTTGGTGTGGGGTTAGGGTTAGGGTTAGGTCCCAGGAGGCTCCAGGCGCCGAACCCACAGCAGGGCAGTGGTCTTCCCGAAGGCCTGAGTTGAGGGCACAAGAGACTGTGCCGGTCAGGATCCGTCTTTGGCTGCCAAGGCCACAGACGTCGATCGGCCCCTGTTCGAGGAGGCCTCCGGAATCCTCTCGGTCAGCTGCACACGGGCCTGGGAAACCACATGGTGAGCTTGCAGCTTCCATGCCGAGTCAGCCTGCACCGCCTCTGGACCCCAGGCGCGTGGTCTTGTCAGACTTTGGCATGGGGTCCCCATGGGGAGCGAGCCTTAGCTAGGGTTAGGGTTTGGTCCAGGGACGTCGCCAGGGCTGAATCGACTCCAGTCTCGTGATCTCCCTCGAGGGCTGAAGTGAGGGCCCATGCCAGAAGGCGGCTCCATTGCAGGGTTAGGGTTCGAGGCAGGCTTACGTTGCGGTGGAGGATCCCGGTTCGGGGTACGGTTAGGGTTAGGGTTAGGTCCCAGGAGGCTCCAGGCGCCCAACCCACAGCAGGGCAGTGTTCTCCCCGAAGGGCTGAGTGGAGGGCACAAGGGACCGTGCCGGTCAGGATCCGTCTTTGGCTGCCAAGGCCACACACGTGATTGGGCCCCTGGTCGAGGAGGCCTCCGGAATCCTCTGGGCAGCTGCAGCCGGGCCTGGGAAACGACATGGTGAGCTTCCAGGTTCCATGCCGAGTCAGCCTGCACCTCTTCCGGACCCCAGGCGCGTGGTGTTGTCAGACGTTGGCATTGGGTCCTCTTGGGGAGAGAGCCTTAGCTAGGGTTAGGGTTCGGTCCAGGGACGTGGCCAGGGCCGAAGCGACTCCGGTCTCGTGATCTCCCTCGAGGGCTGAAGTGAGGGCCCATGCAGCAAGGCGGCTCAAGTGCAGGGTTAGGGGTCGAGGCCGGCTTAGGTTTCGGTGGAGGGTCCCCGTTCGGTGTGGGGTTAGGGTTAGGGTTAGGTCCCAGGAGGCTCCAGGCGCCGAAGCCACAGCAGGGCAGTGGTCTTCCCGAAGGCCTGAGTTGAGGGCACAAGGGACCGTGCCGGTCAGGATCTGTCTTTGGCTGCCAAGGCCACAGACGTCGATCGGCCCCTGTTCGAGGAGGCCTCCGGAATCCTCTCGGTCAGCGGCACACGGGCCTGGGAATCCACATGGTGAGCTTGCAGCTTCCATGCCGAGTCAGCCTGCACCGCCTCTGGACCCCAGGCGCGTGGTCTTGTCAGACTTTGGCATGGGGTCCCCATGGGGAGCGAGCCTTAGCTAGGGTTAGGGTTTGGTCCAGGGACGTCGCCAGGGCTGAATCGACTCCAGTCTCGTGATCTCCCTCGAGGGCTGAAGTGAGGGCCCATGCCAGAAGGCGGCTCCATTGCAGGGTTAGGGTTCGAGGCAGGCTTACGTTGCGGTGGAGGGTCCCGGTTCGGGGTACGGTTAGGGTTAGGGTTAGGTCCCAGGAGGCTCCAGGCGCCCAACCCACAGCAGGGCAGTGTTCTCCCCGAAGGGCTGAGTGGAGGGCACAAGGGACCGTGCCGGTCAGGATCCGTCTTTGGCTGCCAAGGCCACACACGTGATTGGGCCCCTGGTCGAGGAGGCCTCCGGAATCCTCTGGGCAGCTGCAGCCGGGCCTGGGAAACGACATGGTGAGCTTCCAGGTTCCATGCCGAGTCAGCCTGCACCTCTTCCGGACCCCAGGCGCGTGGTGTTGTCAGACGTTGGCATTGGGTCCTCTTGGGGAGAGAGCCTTAGCTAGGGTTAGGGTTCGGTCCAGGGACGTGGCCAGGGCCGAAGCGACTCCGGTCTCGTGATCTCCCTCGAGGGCTGAAGTGAGGGCCCATGCAGCAAGGCGGCTCAAGTGCAGGGTTAGGGGTCGAGGCCGGCTTAGGTTTCGGTGGAGGGTCCCCGTTCGGTGTGGGGTTAGGGTTAGGGTTAGGGTTAGGACCCAGGAGGCTCCAGGCGCCGAACCCACAGCAGGGCAGTGGTCTTCCCGAAGGCCTGAGTTGAGGGCACAAGGGACCGTGCTGGTCAGGATCCGTCTTTGGCTGCCAAGGCCACAGACGTCGATCGGCCCCTGTTCGAGGAGGCCTCCGGAATCCTCTCGGTCAGCTGCACACGGGCCTGGGAAACCACATGGTGAGCTTGCAGCTTCCATGCCGAGTCAGCCTGCACCGCCTCTGGACCCCAGGCGCGTGGTCTTGTCAGACTTTGGCATGCGGTCCCCATGGGGAGGGAGCCTTAGCTAGGGTTAGGGTTTGGTCCAGGGACGTCGCCAGGGCTGAATCGACTCCAGTCTCGTGATCTCCCTCGAGGGCTGAGGTGAGGGCCCATGCCAGAAGGCGGCTCCATTGCAGGGTTAGGGTTCGAGGCAGGCTTACGTTGCGGTGGAGGGTCCCGGTTCGGGGTACGGTTAGGGTTAGGGTTAGGTCCCAGGAGGCTCCAGGCGCCCAACCCACAGCAGGGCAGTGTTCTCCCCGAAGGGCTGAGTGGAGGGCACAAGGGACCGTGCCGGTCAGGATCCGTCTTTGGCTGCCAAGGCCACACACGTGATTGGGCCCCTGGTCGAGGAGGCCTCCGGAATCCTCTGGGCAGCTGCAGCCGGGCCTGGGAAACGACATGGTGAGCTTCCAGGTTCCATGCCGAGTCAGCCTGCACCTCTTCCGGACCCCAGGCGCGTGGTGTTGTCAGACGTTGGCATTGGGTCCTCTTGGGGAGAGAGCCTTAGCTAGGGTTAGGGTTCGGTCCAGGGACGTGGCCAGGGCCGAAGCGACTCCGGTCTCGTGATCTCCCTCGAGGGCTGAAGTGAGGGCCCATGCAGCAAGGCGGCTCAAGTGCAGGGTGAGGGGTCGAGGCCGGCTTAGGTTTCGGTGGAGGGTCCCCGTTCGGTGTGGGGTTAGGGTTAGGGTTAGGTCCCAGGAGGCTCCAGGCTCCGAACCCACAGCAGGGCAGTGGTCTTCCCGAAGGCCTGAGTTGAGGGCACAAGAGACCGTGCCGGTCAGGATCCGTCTTTGGCTGCCAAGGCCACAGACGTCGATCGGCCCCTGTTCGAGGAGGCCTCCGGAATCCTCTCGGTCAGCTGCACACGGGCCTGGGAATCCGCATGGTGAGCTTGCAGCTTCCATGCCGAGTCAGCCTGCACCGCCTCTGGACCCCAGGCGCGTGGTCTTGTCAGACTTTGGCATGGGGTCCCCATGGGGAGCGAGCCTTAGCTAGGGTTAGGGTTTGGTCCAGGGACGTCGCCAGGGCTGAATCGACTCCAGTCTCGTGATCTCCCTCGAGGGCTGAAGTGAGGGCCCATGCCAGAAGGCGGCTCCATTGCAGGGTTAGGGTTCGAGGCAGGCTTACGTTGCGGTGGAGGATCCCGGTTCGGGGTACGGTTAGGGTTAGGGTTAGGTCCCAGGAGGCTCCAGGCGCCCAACCCACAGCAGGGCAGTGTTCTCCCCGAAGGGCTGAGTGGAGGGCACAAGGGACCGTGCCGGTCAGGATCCGTCTTTGGCTGCCAAGGCCACACACGTGATTGGGCCCCTGGTCGAGGAGGCCTCCGGAATCCTCTGGGCAGCTGCAGCCGGGCCTGGGAAACGACATGGTGAGCTTCCAGGTTCCATGCCGAGTCAGCCTGCACCTCTTCCGGACCCCAGGCGCGTGGTGTTGTCAGACGTTGGCATTGGGTCCTCTTGGGGAGAGAGCCTTAGCTAGGGTTAGGGTTCGGTCCAGGGACGTGGCCAGGGCCGAAGCGACTCCGGTCTCGTGATCTCCCTCGAGGGCTGAAGTGAGGGCCCATGCAGCAAGGCGGCTCAAGTGCAGGGTGAGGGGTCGAGGCCGGCTTAGGTTTCGGTGGAGGGTCCCCGTTCGGTGTGGGGTTAGGGTTAGGGTTAGGTCCCAGGAGGCTCCAGGCTCCGAACCCAGAGCAGGGCAGTGGTCTTCCCGAAGGCCTGAGTTGAGGGCACAAGAGACCGTGCCGGTCAGGATCCGTCTTTGGCTGCCAAGGCCACAGACGTCGATCGGCCCCTGTTCGAGGAGGCCTCCGGAATCCTCTCGGTCAGCTGCACACGGGCCTGGGAATCCGCATGGTGAGCTTGCAGCTTCCATGCCGAGTCAGCCTGCACCGCCTCTGGACCCCAGGCGCGTGGTCTTGTCAGACTTTGGCATGGGGTCCCCATGGGGAGCGAGCCTTAGCTAGGGTTAGGGTTTGGTCCAGGGACGTCGCCAGGGCTGAATCGACTCCAGTCTCGTGATCTCCCTCGAGGGCTGAAGTGAGGGCCCATGCCAGAAGGCGGCTCCATTGGAGGGTTAGGGTTCGAGGCAGGCTTACGTTGCGGTGGAGGGTCCCGGTTCGGGGTACGGTTAGGGTTAGGGTTAGGTCCCAGGAGGCTCCAGGCGTCCAACCCACAGCAGGGCAGTGTTCTCCCCGAAGGGCTGAGTGGAGGGCACAAGGGACCGTGCCGGTCAGGATCCGTCTTTGGCTGCCAAGGCCACACACGTGATTGGGCCCCTGGTCGAGGAGGCCTCCGGAATCCTCTGGGCAGCTGCAGCCGGGCCTGGGAAACGACATGGTGAGCTTCCAGGTTCCATGCCGAGTCAGCCTGCACCTCTTCCGGACCCCAGGCGCGTGGTGTTGTCAGACGTTGGCATTGGGTCCTCTTGGGGAGAGAGCCTTAGCTAGGGTTAGGGTTCGGTCCAGGGACGTGGCCAGGGCCGAAGCGACTCCGGTCTCGTGATCTCCCTCGAGGGCTGAAGTGAGGGCCCATGCAGCAAGGCGGCTCAAGTGCAGGGTTAGGGGTCGAGGCCGGCTTAGGTTTCGGTGGAGGGTCCCCGTTCGGTGTGGGGTTAGGGTTAGGGTTAGGTCCCAGGAGGCTCCAGGCGCCGAACCCACAGCAGGGCAGTGGTCTTCCCGAAGGCCTGAGTTGAGGGCACAAGGGACCGTGCCGGTCAGGATCCGTCTTTGGCTGCCAAGGCCACAGACGTCGATCGGCCCCTGTTCGAGGAGGCCTCCGGAATCCTCTCGGTCAGCTGCACACAGGCCTGGGAAACCACATGGTCAGCTTGCAGCTTCCATGCCGAGTCAGCCTGCACCGCCTCTGGACCCCAGGCGCGTGGTCTTGTCAGACTTTGGCATGCGGTCCCCATGGGGAGGGAGCCTTAGCTAGGGTTAGGGTTTGGTCCAGGGACGTCGCCAGGGCTGAATCGACTCCAGTCTCGTGATCTCCCTCGAGGGCTGAGGTGAGGGCCCATGCCAGAAGGCGGCTCCATTGCAGGGTTAGGGTTCGAGGCAGGCTTACGTTGCGGTGGAGGATCCCGGTTCGGGGTACGGTTAGGGTTAGGGTTAGGTCCCAGGAGGCTCCAGGCGCCCAACCCACAGCAGGGCAGTGTTCTCCCCGAAGGGCTGAGTGGAGGGCACAAGGGACCGTGCCGGTCAGGATCCGTCTTTGGCTGCCAAGGCCACACACGTGATTGGGCCCCTGGTCGAGGAGGCCTCCGGAATCCTCTGGGCAGCTGCAGCCGGGCCTGGGAAACGACATGGTGAGCTTCCAGGTTCCATGCCGAGTCAGCCTGCACCTCTTCCGGACCCCAGGCGCGTGGTGTTGTCAGACGTTGGCATTGGGTCCTCTTGGGGAGAGAGCCTTAGCTAGGGTTAGGGTTCGGTCCAGGGACGTGGCCAGGGCCGAAGCGACTCCGGTCTCGTGATCTCCCTCGAGGGCTGAAGTGAGGGCCCATGCAGCAAGGCGGCTCAAGTGCAGGGTGAGGGGTCGAGGCCGGCTTAGGTTTCGGTGGAGGGTCCCCGTTCGGTGTGGGGTTAGGGTTAGGGTTAGGTCCCAGGAGGCTCCAGGCGCCGAACCCACAGCAGGGCAGTGGTCTTCCCGAAGGCCTGAGTTGAGGGCACAAGAGACCGTGCCGGTCAGGATCCGTCTTTGGCTGCCAAGGCCACAGACGTCGATCGGCCCCTGTTCGAGGAGGCCTCCGGAATCCTCTCGGTCAGCTGCACACGGGCCTGGGAAACCACATGGTGAGCTTGCAGCTTCCATGCCGAGTCAGCCTGCACCGCCTCTGGACCCCAGGCGCGTGGTCTTGTCAGACTTTGGCATGGGGTCCCCATGGGGAGCGAGCCTTAGCTAGGGTTAGGGTTTGGTCCAGGGACGTCGCCAGGGCTGAATCGACTCCAGTCTCGTGATCTCCCTCGAGGGCTGAAGTGAGGGCCCATGCCAGAAGGCGGCTCCATTGCAGGGTTAGGGTTCGAGGCAGGCTTACGTTGCGGTGGAGGGTCCCGGTTCGGGGTACGGTTAGGGTTAGGGTTAGGTCCCAGGAGGCTCCAGGCGCCCAACCCACAGCAGGGCAGTGTTCTCCCCGAAGGGCTGAGTTGAGGGCACAAGGGACCGTGCCGGTCAGGATCCGTCTTTGGCTGCCAAGGCCACACACGTGATTGGGCCCCTGGTCGAGGAGGCCTCCGGAATCCTCTGGGCAGCTGCAGCCGGGCCTGGGAAACGACATGGTGAGCTTCCAGGTTCCATGCCGAGTCAGCCTGCACCTCTTCCGGACCCCAGGCGCGTGGTGTTGTCAGACGTTGGCATTGGGTCCTCTTGGGGAGAGAGCCTTAGCTAGGGTTAGGGTTCGGTCCAGGGACGTGGCCAGGGCCGAAGCGACTCCGGTCTCGTGATCTCCCTCGAGGGCTGAAGTGAGGGCCCATGCAGCAAGGCGGCTCAAGTGCAGGGTTAGGGGTCGAGGCCGGCTTAGGTTTCGGTGGAGGGTCCCCGTTTGGTGTGGGGTTAGGGTTAGGGTTAGGTCCCAGGAGGCTCCAGGCGCCGAACCCACAGCAGGGCAGTGGTCTTCCCGAAGGCCTGAGTTGAGGGCACAAGGGACCGTGCCGGTCAGGATCCGTCTTTGGCTGCCAAGGCCACAGACGTCGATCGGCCCCTGTTCGAGGAGGCCTCCGGAATCCTCTCGGTCAGCTGCACACGGGCCTGGGAAACCACATGGTGAGCTTGCAGCTTCCATGCCGAGTCAGCCTGCACCGCCTCTGGACCCCAGGCGCGTGGTCTTGTCAGACTTTGGCATGGGGTCCCCATGGGGAGCGAGCCTTAGCTAGGGTTAGGGTTTGGTCCAGGGACGTCGCCAGGGCTGAATCGACTCCAGTCTCGTGATCTCCCTCGAGGGCTGAAGTGAGGGCCCATGCCAGAAGGCGGCTCCATTGCAGGGTTAGGGTTCGAGGCAGGCTTACGTTGCGGTGGAGGATCCCGGTTCGGGGTACGGTTAGGGTTAGGGTTAGGTCCCAGGAGGCTCCAGGCGCCCAACCCACAGCAGGGCAGTGTTCTCCCCGAAGGGCTGAGTGGAGGGCACAAGGGACCGTGCCGGTCAGGATCCGTCTTTGGCTGCCAAGGCCACACACGTGATTGGGCCCCTGGTCGAGGAGGCCTCCGGAATCCTCTGGGCAGCTGCAGCCGGGCCTGGGAAACGACATGGTGAGCTTCCAGGTTCCATGCCGAGTCAGCCTGCACCTCTTCCGGACCCCAGGCGCGTGGTGTTGTCAGACGTTGGCATTGGGTCCTCTTGGGGAGAGAGCCTTAGCTAGGGTTAGGGTTCGGTCCAGGGACGTGGCCAGGGCCGAAGCGACTCCGGTCTCGTGATCTCCCTCGAGGGCTGAAGTGAGGGCCCATGCAGCAAGGCGGCTCAAGTGCAGGGTTAGGGGTCGAGGCCGGCTTAGGTTTCGGTGGAGGGTCCCCGTTCGGTGTGGGGTTAGGGTTAGGGTTAGGTCCCAGGAGGCTCCAGGCGCCGAAGCCACAGCAGGGCAGTGGTCTTCCCGAAGGCCTGAGTTGAGGGCACAAGGGACCGTGCCGGTCAGGATCTGTCTTTGGCTGCCAAGGCCACAGACGTCGATCGGCCCCTGTTCGAGGAGGCCTCCGGAATCCTCTCGGTCAGCTGCACACGGGCCTGGGAAACCACATGGTGAGCTTGCAGCTTCCATGCCGAGTCAGCCTGCACCGCCTCTGGACCCCAGGCGCGTGGTCTTGTCAGACTTTGGCATGGGGTCCCCATGGGGAGCGAGCCTTAGCTAGGGTTAGGGTTTGGTCCAGGGACGTCGCCAGGGCTGAATCGACTCCAGTCTCGTGATCTCCCTCGAGGGCTGAAGTGAGGGCCCATGCCAGAAGGCGGCTCCATTGCAGGGTTAGGGTTCGAGGCAGGCTTACGTTGCGGTGGAGGGTCCCGGTTCGGGGTACGGTTAGGGTTAGGGTTAGGTCCCAGGAGGCTCCAGGCGCCCAACCCACAGCAGGGCAGTGTTCTCCCCGAAGGGCTGAGTGGAGGGCACAAGGGACCGTGCCGGTCAGGATCCGTCTTTGGCTGCCAAGGCCACACACGTGATTGGGCCCCTGGTCGAGGAGGCCTCCGGAATCCTCTGGGCAGCTGCAGCCGGGCCTGGGAAACGACATGGTGAGCTTCCAGGTTCCATGCCGAGTCAGCCTGCACCTCTTCCGGACCCCAGGCGCGTGGTGTTGTCAGACGTTGGCATTGGGTCCTCTTGGGGAGAGAGCCTTAGCTAGGGTTAGGGTTCGGTCCAGGGACGTGGCCAGGGCCGAAGCGACTCCGGTCTCGTGATCTCCCTCGAGGGCTGAAGTGAGGGCCCATGCAGCAAGGCGGCTCAAGTGCAGGGTTAGGGGTCGAGGCCGGCTTAGGTTTCGGTGGAGGGTCCCCGTTCGGTGTGGGGTTAGGGTTAGGGTTAGGGTTAGGACCCAGGAGGCTCCAGGCGCCGAACCCACAGCAGGGCAGTGGTCTTCCCGAAGGCCTGAGTTGAGGGCACAAGGGACCGTGCTGGTCAGGATCCGTCTTTGGCTGCCAAGGCCACAGACGTCGATCGGCCCCTGTTCGAGGAGGCCTCCGGAATCCTCTCGGTCAGCTGCACACGGGCCTGGGAAACCACATGGTGAGCTTGCAGCTTCCATGCCGAGTCAGCCTGCACCGCCTCTGGACCCCAGGCGCGTGGTCTTGTCAGACTTTGGCATGCGGTCCCCATGGGGAGGGAGCCTTAGCTAGGGTTAGGGTTTGGTCCAGGGACGTCGCCAGGGCTGAATCGACTCCAGTCTCGTGATCTCCCTCGAGGGCTGAGGTGAGGGCCCATGCCAGAAGGCGGCTCCATTGCAGGGTTAGGGTTCGAGGCAGGCTTACGTTGCGGTGGAGGGTCCCGGTTCGGGGTACGGTTAGGGTTAGGGTTAGGTCCCAGGAGGCTCCAGGCGCCCAACCCACAGCAGGGCAGTGTTCTCCCCGAAGGGCTGAGTGGAGGGCACAAGGGACCGTGCCGGTCAGGATCCGTCTTTGGCTGCCAAGGCCACACACGTGATTGGGCCCCTGGTCGAGGAGGCCTCCGGAATCCTCTGGGCAGCTGCAGCCGGGCCTGGGAAACGACATGGTGAGCTTCCAGGTTCCATGCCGAGTCAGCCTGCACCTCTTCCGGACCCCAGGCGCGTGGTGTTGTCAGACGTTGGCATTGGGTCCTCTTGGGGAGAGAGCCTTAGCTAGGGTTAGGGTTCGGTCCAGGGACGTGGCCAGGGCCGAAGCGACTCCGGTCTCGTGATCTCCCTCGAGGGCTGAAGTGAGGGCCCATGCAGCAAGGCGGCTCAAGTGCAGGGTGAGGGGTCGAGGCCGGCTTAGGTTTCGGTGGAGGGTCCCCGTTCGGTGTGGGGTTAGGGTTAGGGTTAGGTCCCAGGAGGCTCCAGGCGCCGAACCCACAGCAGGGCAGTGGTCTTCCCGAAGGCCTGAGTTGAGGGCACAAGGGACCGTGCTGGTCAGGATCCGTCTTTGGCTGCCAAGGCCACAGACGTCGATTGGCCCCTGTTCGAGGAGGCCTCCGGAATCCTCTCGGTCAGCTGCACACGGGCCTGGGAAACCAAATGGTGAGCTTGCAGCTTCCATGCCGAGTCAGCCTGCACCGCCTCTGGACCCCAGGCGCGTGGTCTTGTCAGACTTTGGCATGGGGTCCCCATGGGGAGGGAGCCTTAGCTAGGGTTAGGGTTTGGTCCAGGGACGTCGCCAGGGCTGAATCGACTCCAGTCTCGTGATCTCCCTCGAGGGCTGAGGTGAGGGCCCATGCCAGAAGGCGGCTCCATTGCAGGGTTAGGGTTCGAGGCAGGCTTACGTTGCGGTGGAGGGTCCCGGTTCGGGGTACGGTTAGGGTTAGGGTTAGGTCCCAGGAGGCTCCAGGCGCCCAACCCACAGCAGGGCAGTGTTCTCCCCGAAGGGCTGAGTGGAGGGCACAAGGGACCGTGCCGGTCAGGATCCGTCTTTGGCTGCCAAGGCCACACACGTGATTGGGCCCCTGGTCGAGGAGGCCTCCGGAATCCTCTGGGCAGCTGCAGCCGGGCCTGGGAAACGACATGGTGAGCTTCCAGGTTCCATGCCGAGTCAGCCTGCACCTCTTCCGGACCCCAGGCGCGTGGTGTTGTCAGACGTTGGCATTGGGTCCTCTTGGGGAGAGAGCCTTAGCTAGGGTTAGGGTTCGGTCCAGGGACGTGGCCAGGGCCGAAGCGACTCCGGTCTCGTGATCTCCCTCGAGGGCTGAAGTGAGGGCCCATGCAGCAAGGCGGCTCAAGTGCAGGGTGAGGGGTCGAGGCCGGCTTAGGTTTCGGTGGAGGGTCCCCGTTCGGTGTGGGGTTAGGGTTAGGGTTAGGTCCCAGGAGGCTCCAGGCTCCGAACCCACAGCAGGGCAGTGGTCTTCCCGAAGGCCTGAGTTGAGGGCACAAGAGACCGTGCCGGTCAGGATCCGTCTTTGGCTGCCAAGGCCACAGACGTCGATCGGCCCCTGTTCGAGGAGGCCTCCGGAATCCTCTCGGTCAGCTGCACACGGGCCTGGGAATCCGCATGGTGAGCTTGCAGCTTCCATGCCGAGTCAGCCTGCACCGCCTCTGGACCCCAGGCGCGTGGTCTTGTCAGACTTTGGCATGGGGTCCCCATGGGGAGCGAGCCTTAGCTAGGGTTAGGGTTTGGTCCAGGGACGTCGCCAGGGCTGAATCGACTCCAGTCTCGTGATCTCCCTCGAGGGCTGAAGTGAGGGCCCATGCCAGAAGGCGGCTCCATTGGAGGGTTAGGGTTCGAGGCAGGCTTACGTTGCGGTGGAGGGTCCCGGTTCGGGGTACGGTTAGGGTTAGGGTTAGGTCCCAGGAGGCTCCAGGCGTCCAACCCACAGCAGGGCAGTGTTCTCCCCGAAGGGCTGAGTGGAGGGCACAAGGGACCGTGCCGGTCAGGATCCGTCTTTGGCTGCCAAGGCCACACACGTGATTGGGCCCCTGGTCGAGGAGGCCTCTGGAATCCTCTGGGCAGCTGCAGCCGGGCCTGGGAAACGACATGGTGAGCTTCCAGGTTCCATGCCGAGTCAGCCTGCACCTCTTCCGGACCCCAGGCGCGTGGTGTTGTCAGACGTTGGCATTGGGTCCTCTTGGGGAGAGAGCCTTAGCTAGGGTTAGGGTTCGGTCCAGGGACGTGGCCAGGGCCGAAGCGACTCCGGTCTCGTGATCTCCCTCGAGGGCTGAAGTGAGGGCCCATGCAGCAAGGCGGCTCAAGTGCAGGGTTAGGGGTCGAGGCCGGCTTAGGTTTCGGTGGAGGGTCCCCGTTCGGTGTGGGGTTAGGGTTAGGGTTAGGTCCCAGGAGGCTCCAGGCGCCGAACCCACAGCAGGGCAGTGGTCTTCCCGAAGGCCTGAGTTGAGGGCACAAGGGACCGTGCCGGTCAGGATCCGTCTTTGGCTGCCAAGGCCACAGACGTCGATCGGCCCCTGTTCGAGGAGGCCTCCGGAATCCTCTCGGTCAGCTGCACACAGGCCTGGGAAACCACATGGTCAGCTTGCAGCTTCCATGCCGAGTCAGCCTGCACCGCCTCTGGACCCCAGGCGCGTGGTCTTGTCAGACTTTGGCATGCGGTCCCCATGGGGAGGGAGCCTTAGCTAGGGTTAGGGTTTGGTCCAGGGACGTCGCCAGGGCTGAATCGACTCCAGTCTCGTGATCTCCCTCGAGGGCTGAGGTGAGGGCCCATGCCAGAAGGCGGCTCCATTGCAGGGTTAGGGTTCGAGGCAGGCTTACGTTGCGGTGGAGGATCCCGGTTCGGGGTACGGTTAGGGTTAGGGTTAGGTCCCAGGAGGCTCCAGGCGCCCAACCCACAGCAGGGCAGTGTTCTCCCCGAAGGGCTGAGTGGAGGGCACAAGGGACCGTGCCGGTCAGGATCCGTCTTTGGCTGCCAAGGCCACACACGTGATTGGGCCCCTGGTCGAGGAGGCCTCCGGAATCCTCTGGGCAGCTGCAGCCGGGCCTGGGAAACGACATGGTGAGCTTCCAGGTTCCATGCCGAGTCAGCCTGCACCTCTTCCGGACCCCAGGCGCGTGGTGTTGTCAGACGTTGGCATTGGGTCCTCTTGGGGAGAGAGCCTTAGCTAGGGTTAGGGTTCGGTCCATGGACGTGGCCAGGGCCGAAGCGACTCCGGTCTCGTGATCTCCCTCGAGGGCTGAAGTGAGGGCCCATGCAGCAAGGCGGCTCAAGTGCAGGGTGAGGGGTCGAGGCCGGCTTAGGTTTCGGTGGAGGGTCCCCGTTCGGTGTGGGGTTAGGGTTAGGGTTAGGTCCCAGGAGGCTCCAGGCGCCGAACCCACAGCAGGGCAGTGGTCTTCCCGAAGGCCTGAGTTGAGGGCACAAGAGACCGTGCCGGTCAGGATCCGTCTTTGGCTGCCAAGGCCACAGACGTCGATCGGCCCCTGTTCGAGGAGGCCTCCGGAATCCTCTCGGTCAGCTGCACACGGGCCTGGGAAACCACATGGTGAGCTTGCAGCTTCCATGCCGAGTCAGCCTGCACCGCCTCTGGACCCCAGGCGCGTGGTCTTGTCAGACTTTGGCATGGGGTCCCCATGGGGAGCGAGCCTTAGCTAGGGTTAGGGTTTGGTCCAGGGACGTCGCCAGGGCTGAATCGACTCCAGTCTCGTGATCTCCCTCGAGGGCTGAAGTGAGGGCCCATGCCAGAAGGCGGCTCCATTGCAGGGTTAGGGTTCGAGGCAGGCTTACGTTGCGGTGGAGGATCCCGGTTCGGGGTACGGTTAGGGTTAGGGTTAGGTCCCAGGAGGCTCCAGGCGCCCAACCCACAGCAGGGCAGTGTTCTCCCCGAAGGGCTGAGTGGAGGGCACAAGGGACCGTGCCGGTCAGGATCCGTCTTTGGCTGCCAAGGCCACACACGTGATTGGGCCCCTGGTCGAGGAGGCCTCCGAAATCCTCTGGGCAGCTGCAGCCGGGCCTGGGAAACGACATGGTGAGCTTCCAGGTTCCATGCCGAGTCAGCCTGCACCTCTTCCGGACCCCAGGCGCGTGGTGTTGTCAGACGTTGGCATTGGGTCCTCTTGGGGAGAGAGCCTTAGCTAGGGTTAGGGTTCGGTCCAGGGACGTGGCCAGGGCCGAAGCGACTCCGGTCTCGTGATCTCCCTCGAGGGCTGAAGTGAGGGCCCATGCAGCAAGGCGGCTCAAGTGCAGGGTTAGGGGTCGAGGCCGGCTTAGGTTTCGGTGGAGGGTCCCCGTTCGGTGTGGGGTTAGGGTTAGGGTTAGGTCCCAGGAGGCTCCAGGCGCCGAATCCACAGCATGGCAGAGGTCTTCCCGAAGGCCTGAGTTGAGGGCACAAGAGACCGTGCCGGTCAGGATCCGTCTTTGGCTGCCAAGGTCACAGACGTCGATCGGCCCCTGTTCGAGGAGGCCTCCGGAATCCTCTCGGTCAGCTGCACACGGGCCTGGGAAACCACATGGTGAGCTTTCAGCTTCCATGGCGAGTCAGCCTGCACCGCCTCTGGACCCCAGGCGCGTTGTCTTGTTAGACTTTGGCATGGGGTCCCCATGGGGAGCGAGCCTTAGCTAGGGTTAGGGTTTGGTCCAGGGACGTCGCCAGGGCTGAATCGACTCCAGTCTCGTGATCTCCCTCGAGGGCTGAAGTGAGGGCCCATGCCAGAAGGCGGCTCCATTGCAGGGTTAGGTTTCGAGGCAGGCTTACGTTGCGGTGGAGGGTCCCGGTTCGGGGTACGGTTAGGGTTAGGGTTAGGTCCCAGGAGGCTCCAGGCGCCCAACCCACAGCAGGGCAGTGTTCTCCCCGAAGGGCTGAGTGGAGGGCACAAGGGACCGTGCCGGTCAGGATCCGTCTTTGGCTGCCAAGGCCACACACGTGATTGGGCCCCTGGTCGAGGAGGCCTCCGGAATCCTCTGGGCAGCTGCAGCCGGGCCTGGGAAACGACATGGTGAGCTTCCAGGTTCCATGCCGAGTCAGCCTGCACCTCTTCCGGACCCCAGGCGCGTGGTGTTGTCAGACGTTGGCATTGGGTCCTCTTGGGGAGAGAGCCTTAGCTAGGGTTAGGGTTCGGTCCAGGGACGTGGCCAGGGCCGAAGCGACTCCGGTCTCGTGATCTCCCTCGAGGGCTGAAGTGAGGGCCCATGCAGCAAGGCGGCTCAAGTGCAGGGTTAGGGGTCGAGGCCGGCTTAGGTTTCGGTGGAGGGTCCCCGTTTGGTGTGGGGTTAGGGTTAGGGTTAGGTCCCAGGAGGCTCCAGGCGCCGAACCCACAGCAGGGCAGTGGTCTTCCCGAAGGCCTGAGTTGAGGGCACAAGAGACCGTGCCGGTCAGGATCCGTCTTTGGCTGCCAAGGCCACAGACGTCGATCGGCCCCTGTTCGAGGAGGCCTCCGGAATCCTCTCGGTCAGCTGCACACGGGCCTGGGAAACCACATGGTGAGCTTGCAGCTTCCATGCCGAGTCAGCCTGCACCGCCTCTGGACCCCAGGCGCGTGGTCTTGTCAGACTTTGGCATGGGGTCCCCATGGGGAGCGAGCCTTAGCTAGGGTTAGGGTTTGGTCCAGGGACGTCGCCAGGGCTGAATCGACTCCAGTCTCGTGATCTCCCTCGAGGGCTGAAGTGAGGGCCCATGCCAGAAGGCGGCTCCATTGCAGGGTTAGGGTTCGAGGCAGGCTTACGTTGCGGTGGAGGGTCCCGGTTCGGGGTACGGTTAGGGTTAGGGTTAGGTCCCAGGAGGCTCCAGGCGCCCAACCCACAGCAGGGCAGTGTTCTCCCCGAAGGGCTGAGTGGAGGGCACAAGGGACCGTGCCGGTCAGGATCCGTCTTTGGCTGCCAAGGCCACACACGTGATTGGGCCCCTGGTCGAGGAGGCCTCCGGAATCCTCTGGGCAGCTGCAGCCGGGCCTGGGAAACGACATGGTGAGCTTCCAGGTTCCATGCCGAGTCAGCCTGCACCTCTTCCGGACCCCAGGCGCGTGGTGTTGTCAGACGTTGGCATTGGGTCCTCTTGGGGAGAGAGCCTTAGCTAGGGTTAGGGTTCGGTCCAGGGACGTGGCCAGGGCCGAAGCGACTCCGGTCTCGTGATCTCCCTCGAGGGCTGAAGTGAGGGCCCATGCAGCAAGGCGGCTCAAGTGCAGGGTTAGGGGTCGAGGCCGGCTTAGGTTTCGGTGGAGGGTCCCCGTTCGGTGTGGGGTTAGGGTTAGGGTTAGGTCCCAGGAGGCTCCAGGCGCCGAACCCACAGCAGGGCAGTGGTCTTCCCGAAGGCCTGAGTTGAGGGCACAAGGGACCGTGCCGGTCAGGATCTGTCTTTGGCTGCCAAGGCCACAGACGTCGATCGGCCCCTGTTCGAGGAGGCCTCCGGAATCCTCTCGGTCAGCTGCACACGGGCCTGGGAATCCACATGGTGAGCTTGCAGCTTCCATGCCGAGTCAGCCTGCACCGCCTCTGGACCCCAGGCGCGTGGTCTTGTCAGACTTTGGCATGGGGTCCCCATGGGGAGCGAGCCTTAGCTAGGGTTAGGGTTTGGTCCAGGGACGTCGCCAGGGCTGAATCGACTCCAGTCTCGTGATCTCCCTCGAGGGCTGAAGTGAGGGCCCATGCCAGAAGGCGGCTCCATTGCAGGGTTAGGGTTCGAGGCAGGCTTACGTTGCGGTGGAGGGTCCCGGTTCGGGGTACGGTTAGGGTTAGGGTTAGGTCCCAGGAGGCTCCAGGCGCCCAACCCACAGCAGGGCAGTGTTCTCCCCGAAGGGCTGAGTGGAGGGCACAAGGGACCGTGCCGGTCAGGATCCGTCTTTGGCTGCCAAGGCCACACACGTGATTGGGCCCCTGGTCGAGGAGGCCTCCGGAATCCTCTGGGCAGCTGCAGCCGGGCCTGGGAAACGACATGGTGAGCTTCCAGGTTCCATGCCGAGTCAGCCTGCACCTCTTCCGGACCCCAGGCGCGTGGTGTTGTCAGACGTTGGCATTGGGTCCTCTTGGGGAGAGAGCCTTAGCTAGGGTTAGGGTTCGGTCCAGGGACGTGGCCAGGGCCGAAGCGACTCCGGTCTCGTGATCTCCCTCGAGGGCTGAAGTGAGGGCCCATGCAGCAAGGCGGCTCAAGTGCAGGGTTAGGGGTCGAGGCCGGCTTAGGTTTCGGTGGAGGGTCCCCGTTCGGTGTGGGGTTAGGGTTAGGGTTAGGGTTAGGACCCAGGAGGCTCCAGGCGCCGAACCCACAGCAGGGCAGTGGTCTTCCCGAAGGCCTGAGTTGAGGGCACAAGGGACCGTGCTGGTCAGGATCCGTCTTTGGCTGCCAAGGCCACAGACGTCGATCGGCCCCTGTTCGAGGAGGCCTCCGGAATCCTCTCGGTCAGCTGCACACGGGCCTGGGAAACCACATGGTGAGCTTGCAGCTTCCATGCCGAGTCAGCCTGCACCGCCTCTGGACCCCAGGCGCGTGGTCTTGTCAGACTTTGGCATGCGGTCCCCATGGGGAGGGAGCCTTAGCTAGGGTTAGGGTTTGGTCCAGGGACGTCGCCAGGGCTGAATCGACTCCAGTCTCGTGATCTCCCTCGAGGGCTGAGGTGAGGGCCCATGCCAGAAGGCGGCTCCATTGCAGGGTTAGGGTTCGAGGCAGGCTTACGTTGCGGTGGAGGGTCCCGGTTCGGGGTACGGTTAGGGTTAGGGTTAGGTCCCAGGAGGCTCCAGGCGCCCAACCCACAGCAGGGCAGTGTTCTCCCCGAAGGGCTGAGTGGAGGGCACAAGGGACCGTGCCGGTCAGGATCCGTCTTTGGCTGCCAAGGCCACACACGTGATTGGGCCCCTGGTCGAGGAGGCCTCCGGAATCCTCTGGGCAGCTGCAGCCGGGCCTGGGAAACGACATGGTGAGCTTCCAGGTTCCATGCCGAGTCAGCCTGCACCTCTTCCGGACCCCAGGCGCGTGGTGTTGTCAGACGTTGGCATTGGGTCCTCTTGGGGAGAGAGCCTTAGCTAGGGTTAGGGTTCGGTCCAGGGACGTGGCCAGGGCCGAAGCGACTCCGGTCTCGTGATCTCCCTCGAGGGCTGAAGTGAGGGCCCATGCAGCAAGGCGGCTCAAGTGCAGGGTGAGGGGTCGAGGCCGGCTTAGGTTTCGGTGGAGGGTCCCCGTTCGGTGTGGGGTTAGGGTTAGGGTTAGGTCCCAGGAGGCTCCAGGCGCCGAACCCACAGCAGGGCAGTGGTCTTCCCGAAGGCCTGAGTTGAGGGCACAAGGGACCGTGCTGGTCAGGATCCGTCTTTGGCTGCCAAGGCCACAGACGTCGATTGGCCCCTGTTCGAGGAGGCCTCCGGAATCCTCTCGGTCAGCTGCACACGGGCCTGGGAAACCAAATGGTGAGCTTGCAGCTTCCATGCCGAGTCAGCCTGCACCGCCTCTGGACCCCAGGCGCGTGGTCTTGTCAGACTTTGGCATGGGGTCCCCATGGGGAGGGAGCCTTAGCTAGGGTTAGGGTTTGGTCCAGGGACGTCGCCAGGGCTGAATCGACTCCAGTCTCGTGATCTCCCTCGAGGGCTGAGGTGAGGGCCCATGCCAGAAGGCGGCTCCATTGCAGGGTTAGGGTTCGAGGCAGGCTTACGTTGCGGTGGAGGGTCCCGGTTCGGGGTACGGTTAGGGTTAGGGTTAGGTCCCAGGAGGCTCCAGGCGCCCAACCCACAGCAGGGCAGTGTTCTCCCCGAAGGGCTGAGTGGAGGGCACAAGGGACCGTGCCGGTCAGGATCCGTCTTTGGCTGCCAAGGCCACACACGTGATTGGGCCCCTGGTCGAGGAGGCCTCCGGAATCCTCTGGGCAGCTGCAGCCGGGCCTGGGAAACGACATGGTGAGCTTCCAGGTTCCATGCCGAGTCAGCCTGCACCTCTTCCGGACCCCAGGCGCGTGGTGTTGTCAGACGTTGGCATTGGGTCCTCTTGGGGAGAGAGCCTTAGCTAGGGTTAGGGTTCGGTCCAGGGACGTGGCCAGGGCCGAAGCGACTCCGGTCTCGTGATCTCCCTCGAGGGCTGAAGTGAGGGCCCATGCAGCAAGGCGGCTCAAGTGCAGGGTGAGGGGTCGAGGCCGGCTTAGGTTTCGGTGGAGGGTCCCCGTTCGGTGTGGGGTTAGGGTTAGGGTTAGGTCCCAGGAGGCTCCAGGCGCCGAACCCACAGCAGGGCAGTGGTCTTCCCGAAGGCCTGAGTTGAGGGCACAAGAGACCGTGCCGGTCAGGATCCGTCTTCTGCTGCCAAGGCCACAGACGTCGATCGGCCCCTGTTCGAGGAGGCCTCCGGAATCCTCTCGGTCAGCTGCACACGGGCCTGGGAAACCACATGGTGAGCTTGCAGCTTCCATGCCGAGTCAGCCTGCACCGCCTCTGGACCCCAGGCGCGTGGTCTTGTCAGACTTAGGGCATGGGGTCCCCATGGGGAGCGAGCCTTAGCTAGGGTTAGGGTTTGGTCCAGGGACGTCGCCAGGGCTGAATCGACTCCAGTCTCGTGATCTCCCTCGAGGGCTGAAGTGAGGGCCCATGCCAGAAGGCGGCTCCATTGCAGGGTTAGGGTTCGAGGCAGGCTTACGTTGCGGTGGAGGATCCCGGTTCGGGGTACGGTTAGGGTTAGGGTTAGGTCCCAGGAGGCTCCAGGCGCCCAACCCACAGCAGGGCAGTGTTCTCCCCGAAGGGCTGAGTGGAGGGCACAAGGGACCGTGCCGGTCAGGATCCGTCTTTGGCTGCCAAGGCCACACACGTGATTGGGCCCCTGGTCGAGGAGGCCTCCGAAATCCTCTGGGCAGCTGCAGCCGGGCCTGGGAAACGACATGGTGAGCTTCCAGGTTCCATGCCGAGTCAGCCTGCACCTCTTCCGGACCCCAGGCGCGTGGTGTTGTCAGACGTTGGCATTGGGTCCTCTTGGGGAGAGAGCCTTAGCTAGGGTTAGGGTTCGGTCCAGGGACTAGGCCAGGGCCGAAGCGACTCCGGTCTCGTGATCTCCCTCGAGGGCTGAAGTGAGGGCCCATGCAGCAAGGCGGCTCAAGTGCAGGGTTAGGGGTCGAGGCCGGCTTAGGTTTCGGTGGAGGGTCCCCGTTCGGTGTGGGGTTAGGGTTAGGGTTAGGTCCCAGGAGGCTCCAGGCGCCGAATCCACAGCATGGCAGAGGTCTTCCCGAAGGCCTGAGTTGAGGGCACAAGAGACCGTGCCGGTCAGGATCCGTCTTTGGCTGCCAAGGTCACAGACGTCGATCGGCCCCTGTTCGAGGAGGCCTCCGGAATCCTCTCGGTCAGCTGCACACGGGCCTGGGAAACCACATGGTGAGCTTTCAGCTTCCATGCCGAGTCAGCCTGCACCGCCTCTGGACCCCAGGCGCGTTGTCTTGTTAGACTTTGGCATGGGGTCCCCATGGGGAGCGAGCCTTAGCTAGGGTTAGGTTTTGGTCCAGGGACGTCGCCAGGGCTGAATCGACTCCAGTCTCGTGATCTCCCTCGAGGGCTGAAGTGAGGGCCCATGCCAGAAGGCGGCTCCATTGCAGGGTTAGGTTTCGAGGCAGGCTTACGTTGCGGTGGAGGTTCCCGGTTCGGGGTACGGTTAGGGTTAGGGTTAGGTCCCAGGAGGCTCCAGGCGCCCAACCCACAGCAGGGCAGTGTTCTCCCCGAAGGGCTGAGTTGAGGGCACAAGGGACCGTGCCGGTCAGGATCCGTCTTTGGCTGCCAAGGCCACACACGTGATTGGGCCCCTGGTCGAGGAGGCCTCCGGAATCCTCTGGGCAGCTCCAGCCGGGCCTGGGAAACGACATGGTGAGCTTCCAGGTTCCATGCCGAGTCAGCCTGCACCTCTTCCGGACCCCAGGCGCGTGGAGTTGTCAGACGTTGGCATTGGGTCCTCTTGGGGAGAGAGCCTTAGCTAGGGTTAGGGTTCGGTCCAGGGACGTGGCCAGGGCCGAAGCGACTCCGGTCTCGTGATCTCCCTCGAGGGCTGAAGTGAGGGCCCATGCAGCAAGGCGGCTCAAGTGCAGGGTTAGGGGTCGAGGCCGGCTTAGGTTTCGGTGGAGGGTCCCCGTTCGGTGTGGGGTTAGGGTTAGGGTTAGGTCCCAGGAGGCTCCAGGCGCCGAACCCACAGCAGGGCAGTGGTCTTCCCGAAGGCCTGAGTTGAGGGCACAAGAGACCGTGCCGGTCAGGATCCGTCTTTGGCTGCCAAGGCCACAGACGTCGATCGGCCCCTGTTCGAGGAGGCCTCCGGAATCCTCTCGGTCAGCTGCACACGGGCCTGGGAAACCACATGGTGAGCTTGCAGCTTCCATGCCGAGTCAGCCTGCACCGCCTCTGGACCCCAGGCGCGTGGTCTTGTCAGATTTTGGCATGGGGTCCCCATGGGGAGCGAGCCTTAGCTAGGGTTAGGGTTTGGTCCAGGGACGTCGCCAGGGCTGAATCGACTCCAGTCTCGTGATCTCCCTCGAGGGCTGAAGTGAGGGCCCATGCCAGAAGGCGGCTCCATTGCAGGGTTGGGGTTCGAGGCAGGCTTAAGTTGCGGTGGAGGATCCCGGTTCGGGGTACGGTTAGGGTTAGGGTTAGGTCCCAGGAGGCTCCAGGCGCCCAACCCACAGCAGGGCAGTGTTCTCCCCGAAGGGCTGAGTGGAGGGCACAAGGGACCGTGCCGGTCAGGATCCGTCTTTGGCTGCCAAGGCCACACACGTGATTGGGCCCCTGGTCGAGGAGGCCTCCGGAATCCTCTGGGCAGCTGCAGCCGGGCCTGGGAAACGACATGGTGAGCTTCCAGGTTCCATGCCGAGTCAGCCTGCACCTCTTCCGGACCCCAGGCGCGTGGTGTTGTCAGACGTTGGCATTGGGTCCTCTTGGGGAGAGAGCCTTAGCTAGGGTTAGGGTTCGGTCCAGGGACGTGGCCAGGGCCGAAGCGACTCCGGTCTCGTGATCTCCCTCGAGGGCTGAAGTGAGGGCCCATGCAGCAAGGCGGCTCAAGTGCAGGGTTAGGGGTCGAGGCCGGCTTAGGTTTCGGTGGAGGGTCCCCGTTCGGTGTGGGGTTAGGGTTAGGGTTAGGTCCCAGGAGGCTCCAGGCGCCGAATCCACAGCATGGCAGAGGTCTTCCCGAAGGCCTGAGTTGAGGGCACAAGAGACCGTGCCGGTCAGGATCCGTCTTTGGCTGCCAAGGTCACAGACGTCGATCGGCCCCTGTTCGAGGAGGCCTCCGGAATCCTCTCGGTCAGCTGCACACGGGCCTGGGAAACCACATGGTGAGCTTTCAGCTTCCATGCCGAGTCAGCCTGCACCGCCTCTGGACCCCAGGCGCGTTGTCTTGTTAGACTTTGGCATGGGGTCCCCATGGGGAGGGAGCCTTAGCTAGGGTTAGGGTTTGGTCCAGGGACGTCGCCAGGGCTGAATCGACTCCAGTCTCGTGATCTCCCTCGAGGGCTGAGGTGAGGGCCCATGCCAGAAGGCGGCTCCATTGCAGGGTTAGGGTTCGAGGCAGGCTTACGTTGCGGTGGAGGGTCCCGGTTCGGGGTACGGTTAGGGTTAGGGTTAGGTCCCAGGAGGCTCCAGGCGCCCAACCCACAGCAGGGCAGTGTTCTCCCCGAAGGGCTGAGTGGAGGGCACAAGGGACCGTGCCGGTCAGGATCCGTCTTTGGCTGCCAAGGCCACACACGTGATTGGGCCCCTGGTCGAGGAGGCCTCCGAAATCCTCTGGGCAGCTGCAGCCGGGCCTGGGAAACGACATGGTGAGCTTCCAGGTTCCATGCCGAGTCAGCCTGCACCTCTTCCGGACCCCAGGCGCGTGGTGTTGTCAGACGTTGGCATTGGGTCCTCTTGGGGAGAGAGCCTTAGCTAGGGTTAGGGTTCGGTCCAGGGACTAGGCCAGGGCCGAAGCGACTCCGGTCTCGTGATCTCCCTCGAGGGCTGAAGTGAGGGCCCATGCAGCAAGGCGGCTCAAGTGCAGGGTTAGGGGTCGAGGCCGGCTTAGGTTTCGGTGGAGGGTCCCCGTTCGGTGTGGGGTTAGGGTTAGGGTTAGGTCCCAGGAGGCTCCAGGCGCCGAATCCACAGCATGGCAGAGGTCTTCCCGAAGGCCTGAGTTGAGGGCACAAGAGACCGTGCCGGTCAGGATCCGTCTTCTGCTGCCAAGGCCACAGACGTCGATCGGCCCCTGTTCGAGGAGGCCTCCGGAATCCTCTCGGTCAGCTGCACACGGGCCTGGGAAACCACATGGTGAGCTTGCAGCTTCCATGCCGAGTCAGCCTGCACCGCCTCTGGACCCCAGGCGCGTGGTCTTGTCAGACTTAGGGCATGGGGTCCCCATGGGGAGCGAGCCTTAGCTAGGGTTAGGGTTTGGTCCAGGGACGTCGCCAGGGCTGAATCGACTCCAGTCTCGTGATCTCCCTCGAGGGCTGAAGTGAGGGCCCATGCCAGAAGGCGGCTCCATTGCAGGGTTAGGGTTCGAGGCAGGCTTACGTTGCGGTGGAGGATCCCGGTTCGGGGTACGGTTAGGGTTAGGGTTAGGTCCCAGGAGGCTCCAGGCGCCCAACCCACAGCAGGGCAGTGTTCTCCCCGAAGGGCTGAGTGGAGGGCACAAGGGACCGTGCCGGTCAGGATCCGTCTTTGGCTGCCAAGGCCACACACGTGATTGGGCCCCTGGTCGAGGAGGCCTCCGAAATCCTCTGGGCAGCTGCAGCCGGGCCTGGGAAACGACATGGTGAGCTTCCAGGTTCCATGCCGAGTCAGCCTGCACCTCTTCCGGACCCCAGGCGCGTGGTGTTGTCAGACGTTGGCATTGGGTCCTCTTGGGGAGAGAGCCTTAGCTAGGGTTAGGGTTCGGTCCAGGGACTAGGCCAGGGCCGAAGCGACTCCGGTCTCGTGATCTCCCTCGAGGGCTGAAGTGAGGGCCCATGCAGCAAGGCGGCTCAAGTGCAGGGTTAGGGGTCGAGGCCGGCTTAGGTTTCGGTGGAGGGTCCCCGTTCGGTGTGGGGTTAGGGTTAGGGTTAGGTCCCAGGAGGCTCCAGGCGCCGAATCCACAGCATGGCAGAGGTCTTCCCGAAGGCCTGAGTTGAGGGCACAAGAGACCGTGCCGGTCAGGATCCGTCTTTGGCTGCCAAGGTCACAGACGTCGATCGGCCCCTGTTCGAGGAGGCCTCCGGAATCCTCTCGGTCAGCTGCACACGGGCCTGGGAAACCACATGGTGAGCTTTCAGCTTCCATGCCGAGTCAGCCTGCACCGCCTCTGGACCCCAGGCGCGTTGTCTTGTTAGACTTTGGCATGGGGTCCCCATGGGGAGCGAGCCTTAGCTAGGGTTAGGTTTTGGTCCAGGGACGTCGCCAGGGCTGAATCGACTCCAGTCTCGTGATCTCCCTCGAGGGCTGAAGTGAGGGCCCATGCCAGAAGGCGGCTCCATTGCAGGGTTAGGTTTCGAGGCAGGCTTACGTTGCGGTGGAGGTTCCCGGTTCGGGGTACGGTTAGGGTTAGGGTTAGGTCCCAGGAGGCTCCAGGCGCCCAACCCACAGCAGGGCAGTGTTCTCCCCGAAGGGCTGAGTTGAGGGCACAAGGGACCGTGCCGGTCAGGATCCGTCTTTGGCTGCCAAGGCCACACACGTGATTGGGCCCCTGGTCGAGGAGGCCTCCGGAATCCTCTGGGCAGCTCCAGCCGGGCCTGGGAAACGACATGGTGAGCTTCCAGGTTCCATGCCGAGTCAGCCTGCACCTCTTCCGGACCCCAGGCGCGTGGAGTTGTCAGACGTTGGCATTGGGTCCTCTTGGGGAGAGAGCCTTAGCTAGGGTTAGGGTTCGGTCCAGGGACGTGGCCAGGGCCGAAGCGACTCCGGTCTCGTGATCTCCCTCGAGGGCTGAAGTGAGGGCCCATGCAGCAAGGCGGCTCAAGTGCAGGGTTAGGGGTCGAGGCCGGCTTAGGTTTCGGTGGAGGGTCCCCGTTCGGTGTGGGGTTAGGGTTAGGGTTAGGTCCCAGGAGGCTCCAGGCGCCGAACCCACAGCAGGGCAGTGGTCTTCCCGAAGGCCTGAGTTGAGGGCACAAGAGACCGTGCCGGTCAGGATCCGTCTTTGGCTGCCAAGGCCACAGACGTCGATCGGCCCCTGTTCGAGGAGGCCTCCGGAATCCTCTCGGTCAGCTGCACACGGGCCTGGGAAACCACATGGTGAGCTTGCAGCTTCCATGCCGAGTCAGCCTGCACCGCCTCTGGACCCCAGGCGCGTGGTCTTGTCAGATTTTGGCATGGGGTCCCCATGGGGAGCGAGCCTTAGCTAGGGTTAGGGTTTGGTCCAGGGACGTCGCCAGGGCTGAATCGACTCCAGTCTCGTGATCTCCCTCGAGGGCTGAAGTGAGGGCCCATGCCAGAAGGCGGCTCCATTGCAGGGTTGGGGTTCGAGGCAGGCTTAAGTTGCGGTGGAGGATCCCGGTTCGGGGTACGGTTAGGGTTAGGGTTAGGTCCCAGGAGGCTCCAGGCGCCCAACCCACAGCAGGGCAGTGTTCTCCCCGAAGGGCTGAGTGGAGGGCACAAGGGACCGTGCCGGTCAGGATCCGTCTTTGGCTGCCAAGGCCACACACGTGATTGGGCCCCTGGTCGAGGAGGCCTCCGGAATCCTCTGGGCAGCTGCAGCCGGGCCTGGGAAACGACATGGTGAGCTTCCAGGTTCCATGCCGAGTCAGCCTGCACCTCTTCCGGACCCCAGGCGCGTGGTGTTGTCAGACGTTGGCATTGGGTCCTCTTGGGGAGAGAGCCTTAGCTAGGGTTAGGGTTCGGTCCAGGGACGTGGCCAGGGCCGAAGCGACTCCGGTCTCGTGATCTCCCTCGAGGGCTGAAGTGAGGGCCCATGCAGCAAGGCGGCTCAAGTGCAGGGTTAGGGGTCGAGGCCGGCTTAGGTTTCGGTGGAGGGTCCCCGTTCGGTGTGGGGTTAGGGTTAGGGTTAGGTCCCAGGAGGCTCCAGGCGCCGAATCCACAGCATGGCAGAGGTCTTCCCGAAGGCCTGAGTTGAGGGCACAAGAGACCGTGCCGGTCAGGATCCGTCTTTGGCTGCCAAGGTCACAGACGTCGATCGGCCCCTGTTCGAGGAGGCCTCCGGAATCCTCTCGGTCAGCTGCACACGGGCCTGGGAAACCACATGGTGAGCTTTCAGCTTCCATGCCGAGTCAGCCTGCACCGCCTCTGGACCCCAGGCGCGTTGTCTTGTTAGACTTTGGCATGGGGTCCCCATGGGGAGGGAGCCTTAGCTAGGGTTAGGGTTTGGTCCAGGGACGTCGCCAGGGCTGAATCGACTCCAGTCTCGTGATCTCCCTCGAGGGCTGAGGTGAGGGCCCATGCCAGAAGGCGGCTCCATTGCAGGGTTAGGGTTCGAGGCAGGCTTACGTTGCGGTGGAGGGTCCCGGTTCGGGGTACGGTTAGGGTTAGGGTTAGGTCCCAGGAGGCTCCAGGCGCCCAACCCACAGCAGGGCAGTGTTCTCCCCGAAGGGCTGAGTGGAGGGCACAAGGGACCGTGCCGGTCAGGATCCGTCTTTGGCTGCCAAGGCCACACACGTGATTGGGCCCCTGGTCGAGGAGGCCTCCGGAATCCTCTGGGCAGCTGCAGCCGGGCCTGGGAAACGACATGGTGAGCTTCCAGGTTCCATGCCGAGTCAGCCTGCACCTCTTCCGGACCCCAGGCGCGTGGTGTTGTCAGACGTTGGCATTGGGTCCTCTTGGGGAGAGAGCCTTAGCTAGGGTTAGGGTTCGGTCCAGGGACGTGGCCAGGGCCGAAGCGACTCCGGTCTCGTGATCTCCCTCGAGGGCTGAAGTGAGGGCCCATGCAGCAAGGCGGCTCAAGTGCAGGGTGAGGGGTCGAGGCCGGCTTAGGTTTCGGTGGAGGGTCCCCGTTCGGTGTGGGGTTAGGGTTAGGGTTAGGTCCCAGGAGGCTCCAGGCGCCGAAGCCACAGCAGGGCAGTGGTCTTCCCGAAGGCCTGAGTTGAGGGCACAAGGGACCGTGCCGGTCAGGATCTGTCTTTGGCTGCCAAGGCCACAGACGTCGATCGGCCCCTGTTCGAGGAGGCCTCCGGAATCCTCTCGGTCAGCTGCACACGGGCCTGGGAATCCACATGGTGAGCTTGCAGCTTCCATGCCGAGTCAGCCTGCACCGCCTCTGGACCCCAGGCGCGTGGTCTTGTCAGACTTTGGCATGGGGTCCCCATGGGGAGCGAGCCTTAGCTAGGGTTAGGGTTTGGTCCAGGGACGTCGCCAGGGCTGAATCGACTCCAGTCTCGTGATCTCCCTCGAGGGCTGAAGTGAGGGCCCATGCCAGAAGGCGGCTCCATTGCAGGGTTAGGGTTCGAGGCAGGCTTACGTTGCGGTGGAGGGTCCCGGTTCGGGGTACGGTTAGGGTTAGGGTTAGGTCCCAGGAGGCTCCAGGCGCCCAACCCACAGCAGGGCAGTGTTCTCCCCGAAGGGCTGAGTGGAGGGCACAAGGGACCGTGCCGGTCAGGATCCGTCTTTGGCTGCCAAGGCCACACACGTGATTGGGCCCCTGGTCGAGGAGGCCTCCGGAATCCTCTGGGCAGCTGCAGCCGGGCCTGGGAAACGACATGGTGAGCTTCCAGGTTCCATGCCGAGTCAGCCTGCACCTCTTCCGGACCCCAGGCGCGTGGTGTTGTCAGACGTTGGCATTGGGTCCTCTTGGGGAGAGAGCCTTAGCTAGGGTTAGGGTTCGGTCCAGGGACGTGGCCAGGGCCGAAGCGACTCCGGTCTCGTGATCTCCCTCGAGGGCTGAAGTGAGGGCCCATGCAGCAAGGCGGCTCAAGTGCAGGGTTAGGGGTCGAGGCCGGCTTAGGTTTCGGTGGAGGGTCCCCGTTCGGTGTGGGGTTAGGGTTAGGGTTAGGGTTAGGACCCAGGAGGCTCCAGGCGCCGAACCCACAGCAGGGCAGTGGTCTTCCCGAAGGCCTGAGTTGAGGGCACAAGGGACCGTGCTGGTCAGGATCCGTCTTTGGCTGCCAAGGCCACAGACGTCGATCGGCCCCTGTTCGAGGAGGCCTCCGGAATCCTCTCGGTCAGCTGCACACGGGCCTGGGAAACCACATGGTGAGCTTGCAGCTTCCATGCCGAGTCAGCCTGCACCGCCTCTGGACCCCAGGCGCGTGGTCTTGTCAGACTTTGGCATGCGGTCCCCATGGGGAGGGAGCCTTAGCTAGGGTTAGGGTTTGGTCCAGGGACGTCGCCAGGGCTGAATCGACTCCAGTCTCGTGATCTCCCTCGAGGGCTGAGGTGAGGGCCCATGCCAGAAGGCGGCTCCATTGCAGGGTTAGGGTTCGAGGCAGGCTTACGTTGCGGTGGAGGGTCCCGGTTCGGGGTACGGTTAGGGTTAGGGTTAGGTCCCAGGAGGCTCCAGGCGCCCAACCCACAGCAGGGCAGTGTTCTCCCCGAAGGGCTGAGTGGAGGGCACAAGGGACCGTGCCGGTCAGGATCCGTCTTTGGCTGCCAAGGCCACACACGTGATTGGGCCCCTGGTCGAGGAGGCCTCCGGAATCCTCTGGGCAGCTGCAGCCGGGCCTGGGAAACGACATGGTGAGCTTCCAGGTTCCATGCCGAGTCAGCCTGCACCTCTTCCGGACCCCAGGCGCGTGGTGTTGTCAGACGTTGGCATTGGGTCCTCTTGGGGAGAGAGCCTTAGCTAGGGTTAGGGTTCGGTCCAGGGACGTGGCCAGGGCCGAAGCGACTCCGGTCTCGTGATCTCCCTCGAGGGCTGAAGTGAGGGCCCATGCAGCAAGGCGGCTCAAGTGCAGGGTGAGGGGTCGAGGCCGGCTTAGGTTTCGGTGGAGGGTCCCCGTTCGGTGTGGGGTTAGGGTTAGGGTTAGGTCCCAGGAGGCTCCAGGCGCCGAACCCACAGCAGGGCAGTGGTCTTCCCGAAGGCCTGAGTTGAGGGCACAAGAGACCGTGCCGGTCAGGATCCGTCTTCTGCTGCCAAGGCCACAGACGTCGATCGGCCCCTGTTCGAGGAGGCCTCCGGAATCCTCTCGGTCAGCTGCACACGGGCCTGGGAAACCACATGGTGAGCTTGCAGCTTCCATGCCGAGTCAGCCTGCACCGCCTCTGGACCCCAGGCGCGTGGTCTTGTCAGACTTAGGGCATGGGGTCCCCATGGGGAGCGAGCCTTAGCTAGGGTTAGGGTTTGGTCCAGGGACGTCGCCAGGGCTGAATCGACTCCAGTCTCGTGATCTCCCTCGAGGGCTGAAGTGAGGGCCCATGCCAGAAGGCGGCTCCATTGCAGGGTTAGGGTTCGAGGCAGGCTTACGTTGCGGTGGAGGATCCCGGTTCGGGGTACGGTTAGGGTTAGGGTTAGGTCCCAGGAGGCTCCAGGCGCCCAACCCACAGCAGGGCAGTGTTCTCCCCGAAGGGCTGAGTGGAGGGCACAAGGGACCGTGCCGGTCAGGATCCGTCTTTGGCTGCCAAGGCCACACACGTGATTGGGCCCCTGGTCGAGGAGGCCTCCGAAATCCTCTGGGCAGCTGCAGCCGGGCCTGGGAAACGACATGGTGAGCTTCCAGGTTCCATGCCGAGTCAGCCTGCACCTCTTCCGGACCCCAGGCGCGTGGTGTTGTCAGACGTTGGCATTGGGTCCTCTTGGGGAGAGAGCCTTAGCTAGGGTTAGGGTTCGGTCCAGGGACTAGGCCAGGGCCGAAGCGACTCCGGTCTCGTGATCTCCCTCGAGGGCTGAAGTGAGGGCCCATGCAGCAAGGCGGCTCAAGTGCAGGGTTAGGGGTCGAGGCCGGCTTAGGTTTCGGTGGAGGGTCCCCGTTCGGTGTGGGGTTAGGGTTAGGGTTAGGTCCCAGGAGGCTCCAGGCGCCGAATCCACAGCATGGCAGAGGTCTTCCCGAAGGCCTGAGTTGAGGGCACAAGAGACCGTGCCGGTCAGGATCCGTCTTTGGCTGCCAAGGTCACAGACGTCGATCGGCCCCTGTTCGAGGAGGCCTCCGGAATCCTCTCGGTCAGCTGCACACGGGCCTGGGAAACCACATGGTGAGCTTTCAGCTTCCATGCCGAGTCAGCCTGCACCGCCTCTGGACCCCAGGCGCGTTGTCTTGTTAGACTTTGGCATGGGGTCCCCATGGGGAGCGAGCCTTAGCTAGGGTTAGGTTTTGGTCCAGGGACGTCGCCAGGGCTGAATCGACTCCAGTCTCGTGATCTCCCTCGAGGGCTGAAGTGAGGGCCCATGCCAGAAGGCGGCTCCATTGCAGGGTTAGGTTTCGAGGCAGGCTTACGTTGCGGTGGAGGTTCCCGGTTCGGGGTACGGTTAGGGTTAGGGTTAGGTCCCAGGAGGCTCCAGGCGCCCAACCCACAGCAGGGCAGTGTTCTCCCCGAAGGGCTGAGTTGAGGGCACAAGGGACCGTGCCGGTCAGGATCCGTCTTTGGCTGCCAAGGCCACACACGTGATTGGGCCCCTGGTCGAGGAGGCCTCCGGAATCCTCTGGGCAGCTCCAGCCGGGCCTGGGAAACGACATGGTGAGCTTCCAGGTTCCATGCCGAGTCAGCCTGCACCTCTTCCGGACCCCAGGCGCGTGGAGTTGTCAGACGTTGGCATTGGGTCCTCTTGGGGAGAGAGCCTTAGCTAGGGTTAGGGTTCGGTCCAGGGACGTGGCCAGGGCCGAAGCGACTCCGGTCTCGTGATCTCCCTCGAGGGCTGAAGTGAGGGCCCATGCAGCAAGGCGGCTCAAGTGCAGGGTTAGGGGTCGAGGCCGGCTTAGGTTTCGGTGGAGGGTCCCCGTTCGGTGTGGGGTTAGGGTTAGGGTTAGGTCCCAGGAGGCTCCAGGCGCCGAACCCACAGCAGGGCAGTGGTCTTCCCGAAGGCCTGAGTTGAGGGCACAAGAGACCGTGCCGGTCAGGATCCGTCTTTGGCTGCCAAGGCCACAGACGTCGATCGGCCCCTGTTCGAGGAGGCCTCCGGAATCCTCTCGGTCAGCTGCACACGGGCCTGGGAAACCACATGGTGAGCTTGCAGCTTCCATGCCGAGTCAGCCTGCACCGCCTCTGGACCCCAGGCGCGTGGTCTTGTCAGATTTTGGCATGGGGTCCCCATGGGGAGCGAGCCTTAGCTAGGGTTAGGGTTTGGTCCAGGGACGTCGCCAGGGCTGAATCGACTCCAGTCTCGTGATCTCCCTCGAGGGCTGAAGTGAGGGCCCATGCCAGAAGGCGGCTCCATTGCAGGGTTGGGGTTCGAGGCAGGCTTAAGTTGCGGTGGAGGATCCCGGTTCGGGGTACGGTTAGGGTTAGGGTTAGGTCCCAGGAGGCTCCAGGCGCCCAACCCACAGCAGGGCAGTGTTCTCCCCGAAGGGCTGAGTGGAGGGCACAAGGGACCGTGCCGGTCAGGATCCGTCTTTGGCTGCCAAGGCCACACACGTGATTGGGCCCCTGGTCGAGGAGGCCTCCGGAATCCTCTGGGCAGCTGCAGCCGGGCCTGGGAAACGACATGGTGAGCTTCCAGGTTCCATGCCGAGTCAGCCTGCACCTCTTCCGGACCCCAGGCGCGTGGTGTTGTCAGACGTTGGCATTGGGTCCTCTTGGGGAGAGAGCCTTAGCTAGGGTTAGGGTTCGGTCCAGGGACGTGGCCAGGGCCGAAGCGACTCCGGTCTCGTGATCTCCCTCGAGGGCTGAAGTGAGGGCCCATGCAGCAAGGCGGCTCAAGTGCAGGGTTAGGGGTCGAGGCCGGCTTAGGTTTCGGTGGAGGGTCCCCGTTCGGTGTGGGGTTAGGGTTAGGGTTAGGTCCCAGGAGGCTCCAGGCGCCGAATCCACAGCATGGCAGAGGTCTTCCCGAAGGCCTGAGTTGAGGGCACAAGAGACCGTGCCGGTCAGGATCCGTCTTTGGCTGCCAAGGTCACAGACGTCGATCGGCCCCTGTTCGAGGAGGCCTCCGGAATCCTCTCGGTCAGCTGCACACGGGCCTGGGAAACCACATGGTGAGCTTTCAGCTTCCATGCCGAGTCAGCCTGCACCGCCTCTGGACCCCAGGCGCGTTGTCTTGTTAGACTTTGGCATGGGGTCCCCATGGGGAGGGAGCCTTAGCTAGGGTTAGGGTTTGGTCCAGGGACGTCGCCAGGGCTGAATCGACTCCAGTCTCGTGATCTCCCTCGAGGGCTGAGGTGAGGGCCCATGCCAGAAGGCGGCTCCATTGCAGGGTTAGGGTTCGAGGCAGGCTTACGTTGCGGTGGAGGGTCCCGGTTCGGGGTACGGTTAGGGTTAGGGTTAGGTCCCAGGAGGCTCCAGGCGCCCAACCCACAGCAGGGCAGTGTTCTCCCCGAAGGGCTGAGTGGAGGGCACAAGGGACCGTGCCGGTCAGGATCCGTCTTTGGCTGCCAAGGCCACACACGTGATTGGGCCCCTGGTCGAGGAGGCCTCCGAAATCCTCTGGGCAGCTGCAGCCGGGCCTGGGAAACGACATGGTGAGCTTCCAGGTTCCATGCCGAGTCAGCCTGCACCTCTTCCGGACCCCAGGCGCGTGGTGTTGTCAGACGTTGGCATTGGGTCCTCTTGGGGAGAGAGCCTTAGCTAGGGTTAGGGTTCGGTCCAGGGACTAGGCCAGGGCCGAAGCGACTCCGGTCTCGTGATCTCCCTCGAGGGCTGAAGTGAGGGCCCATGCAGCAAGGCGGCTCAAGTGCAGGGTTAGGGGTCGAGGCCGGCTTAGGTTTCGGTGGAGGGTCCCCGTTCGGTGTGGGGTTAGGGTTAGGGTTAGGTCCCAGGAGGCTCCAGGCGCCGAATCCACAGCATGGCAGAGGTCTTCCCGAAGGCCTGAGTTGAGGGCACAAGAGACCGTGCCGGTCAGGATCCGTCTTCTGCTGCCAAGGCCACAGACGTCGATCGGCCCCTGTTCGAGGAGGCCTCCGGAATCCTCTCGGTCAGCTGCACACGGGCCTGGGAAACCACATGGTGAGCTTGCAGCTTCCATGCCGAGTCAGCCTGCACCGCCTCTGGACCCCAGGCGCGTGGTCTTGTCAGACTTAGGGCATGGGGTCCCCATGGGGAGCGAGCCTTAGCTAGGGTTAGGGTTTGGTCCAGGGACGTCGCCAGGGCTGAATCGACTCCAGTCTCGTGATCTCCCTCGAGGGCTGAAGTGAGGGCCCATGCCAGAAGGCGGCTCCATTGCAGGGTTAGGGTTCGAGGCAGGCTTACGTTGCGGTGGAGGATCCCGGTTCGGGGTACGGTTAGGGTTAGGGTTAGGTCCCAGGAGGCTCCAGGCGCCCAACCCACAGCAGGGCAGTGTTCTCCCCGAAGGGCTGAGTGGAGGGCACAAGGGACCGTGCCGGTCAGGATCCGTCTTTGGCTGCCAAGGCCACACACGTGATTGGGCCCCTGGTCGAGGAGGCCTCCGAAATCCTCTGGGCAGCTGCAGCCGGGCCTGGGAAACGACATGGTGAGCTTCCAGGTTCCATGCCGAGTCAGCCTGCACCTCTTCCGGACCCCAGGCGCGTGGTGTTGTCAGACGTTGGCATTGGGTCCTCTTGGGGAGAGAGCCTTAGCTAGGGTTAGGGTTCGGTCCAGGGACTAGGCCAGGGCCGAAGCGACTCCGGTCTCGTGATCTCCCTCGAGGGCTGAAGTGAGGGCCCATGCAGCAAGGCGGCTCAAGTGCAGGGTTAGGGGTCGAGGCCGGCTTAGGTTTCGGTGGAGGGTCCCCGTTCGGTGTGGGGTTAGGGTTAGGGTTAGGTCCCAGGAGGCTCCAGGCGCCGAATCCACAGCATGGCAGAGGTCTTCCCGAAGGCCTGAGTTGAGGGCACAAGAGACCGTGCCGGTCAGGATCCGTCTTTGGCTGCCAAGGTCACAGACGTCGATCGGCCCCTGTTCGAGGAGGCCTCCGGAATCCTCTCGGTCAGCTGCACACGGGCCTGGGAAACCACATGGTGAGCTTTCAGCTTCCATGCCGAGTCAGCCTGCACCGCCTCTGGACCCCAGGCGCGTTGTCTTGTTAGACTTTGGCATGGGGTCCCCATGGGGAGCGAGCCTTAGCTAGGGTTAGGTTTTGGTCCAGGGACGTCGCCAGGGCTGAATCGACTCCAGTCTCGTGATCTCCCTCGAGGGCTGAAGTGAGGGCCCATGCCAGAAGGCGGCTCCATTGCAGGGTTAGGTTTCGAGGCAGGCTTACGTTGCGGTGGAGGTTCCCGGTTCGGGGTACGGTTAGGGTTAGGGTTAGGTCCCAGGAGGCTCCAGGCGCCCAACCCACAGCAGGGCAGTGTTCTCCCCGAAGGGCTGAGTTGAGGGCACAAGGGACCGTGCCGGTCAGGATCCGTCTTTGGCTGCCAAGGCCACACACGTGATTGGGCCCCTGGTCGAGGAGGCCTCCGGAATCCTCTGGGCAGCTCCAGCCGGGCCTGGGAAACGACATGGTGAGCTTCCAGGTTCCATGCCGAGTCAGCCTGCACCTCTTCCGGACCCCAGGCGCGTGGAGTTGTCAGACGTTGGCATTGGGTCCTCTTGGGGAGAGAGCCTTAGCTAGGGTTAGGGTTCGGTCCAGGGACGTGGCCAGGGCCGAAGCGACTCCGGTCTCGTGATCTCCCTCGAGGGCTGAAGTGAGGGCCCATGCAGCAAGGCGGCTCAAGTGCAGGGTTAGGGGTCGAGGCCGGCTTAGGTTTCGGTGGAGGGTCCCCGTTCGGTGTGGGGTTAGGGTTAGGGTTAGGTCCCAGGAGGCTCCAGGCGCCGAACCCACAGCAGGGCAGTGGTCTTCCCGAAGGCCTGAGTTGAGGGCACAAGAGACCGTGCCGGTCAGGATCCGTCTTTGGCTGCCAAGGCCACAGACGTCGATCGGCCCCTGTTCGAGGAGGCCTCCGGAATCCTCTCGGTCAGCTGCACACGGGCCTGGGAAACCACATGGTGAGCTTGCAGCTTCCATGCCGAGTCAGCCTGCACCGCCTCTGGACCCCAGGCGCGTGGTCTTGTCAGATTTTGGCATGGGGTCCCCATGGGGAGCGAGCCTTAGCTAGGGTTAGGGTTTGGTCCAGGGACGTCGCCAGGGCTGAATCGACTCCAGTCTCGTGATCTCCCTCGAGGGCTGAAGTGAGGGCCCATGCCAGAAGGCGGCTCCATTGCAGGGTTGGGGTTCGAGGCAGGCTTAAGTTGCGGTGGAGGATCCCGGTTCGGGGTACGGTTAGGGTTAGGGTTAGGTCCCAGGAGGCTCCAGGCGCCCAACCCACAGCAGGGCAGTGTTCTCCCCGAAGGGCTGAGTGGAGGGCACAAGGGACCGTGCCGGTCAGGATCCGTCTTTGGCTGCCAAGGCCACACACGTGATTGGGCCCCTGGTCGAGGAGGCCTCCGGAATCCTCTGGGCAGCTGCAGCCGGGCCTGGGAAACGACATGGTGAGCTTCCAGGTTCCATGCCGAGTCAGCCTGCACCTCTTCCGGACCCCAGGCGCGTGGTGTTGTCAGACGTTGGCATTGGGTCCTCTTGGGGAGAGAGCCTTAGCTAGGGTTAGGGTTCGGTCCAGGGACGTGGCCAGGGCCGAAGCGACTCCGGTCTCGTGATCTCCCTCGAGGGCTGAAGTGAGGGCCCATGCAGCAAGGCGGCTCAAGTGCAGGGTTAGGGGTCGAGGCCGGCTTAGGTTTCGGTGGAGGGTCCCCGTTCGGTGTGGGGTTAGGGTTAGGGTTAGGTCCCAGGAGGCTCCAGGCGCCGAATCCACAGCATGGCAGAGGTCTTCCCGAAGGCCTGAGTTGAGGGCACAAGAGACCGTGCCGGTCAGGATCCGTCTTTGGCTGCCAAGGTCACAGACGTCGATCGGCCCCTGTTCGAGGAGGCCTCCGGAATCCTCTCGGTCAGCTGCACACGGGCCTGGGAAACCACATGGTGAGCTTTCAGCTTCCATGCCGAGTCAGCCTGCACCGCCTCTGGACCCCAGGCGCGTTGTCTTGTTAGACTTTGGCATGGGGTCCCCATGGGGAGGGAGCCTTAGCTAGGGTTAGGGTTTGGTCCAGGGACGTCGCCAGGGCTGAATCGACTCCAGTCTCGTGATCTCCCTCGAGGGCTGAGGTGAGGGCCCATGCCAGAAGGCGGCTCCATTGCAGGGTTAGGGTTCGAGGCAGGCTTACGTTGCGGTGGAGGGTCCCGGTTCGGGGTACGGTTAGGGTTAGGGTTAGGTCCCAGGAGGCTCCAGGCGCCCAACCCACAGCAGGGCAGTGTTCTCCCCGAAGGGCTGAGTGGAGGGCACAAGGGACCGTGCCGGTCAGGATCCGTCTTTGGCTGCCAAGGCCACACACGTGATTGGGCCCCTGGTCGAGGAGGCCTCCGGAATCCTCTGGGCAGCTGCAGCCGGGCCTGGGAAACGACATGGTGAGCTTCCAGGTTCCATGCCGAGTCAGCCTGCACCTCTTCCGGACCCCAGGCGCGTGGTGTTGTCAGACGTTGGCATTGGGTCCTCTTGGGGAGAGAGCCTTAGCTAGGGTTAGGGTTCGGTCCAGGGACGTGGCCAGGGCCGAAGCGACTCCGGTCTCGTGATCTCCCTCGAGGGCTGAAGTGAGGGCCCATGCAGCAAGGCGGCTCAAGTGCAGGGTGAGGGGTCGAGGCCGGCTTAGGTTTCGGTGGAGGGTCCCCGTTCGGTGTGGGGTTAGGGTTAGGGTTAGGTCCCAGGAGGCTCCAGGCGCCGAAGCCACAGCAGGGCAGTGGTCTTCCCGAAGGCCTGAGTTGAGGGCACAAGGGACCGTGCCGGTCAGGATCTGTCTTTGGCTGCCAAGGCCACAGACGTCGATCGGCCCCTGTTCGAGGAGGCCTCCGGAATCCTCTCGGTCAGCTGCACACGGGCCTGGGAATCCACATGGTGAGCTTGCAGCTTCCATGCCGAGTCAGCCTGCACCGCCTCTGGACCCCAGGCGCGTGGTCTTGTCAGACTTTGGCATGGGGTCCCCATGGGGAGCGAGCCTTAGCTAGGGTTAGGGTTTGGTCCAGGGACGTCGCCAGGGCTGAATCGACTCCAGTCTCGTGATCTCCCTCGAGGGCTGAAGTGAGGGCCCATGCCAGAAGGCGGCTCCATTGCAGGGTTAGGGTTCGAGGCAGGCTTACGTTGCGGTGGAGGGTCCCGGTTCGGGGTACGGTTAGGGTTAGGGTTAGGTCCCAGGAGGCTCCAGGCGCCCAACCCACAGCAGGGCAGTGTTCTCCCCGAAGGGCTGAGTGGAGGGCACAAGGGACCGTGCCGGTCAGGATCCGTCTTTGGCTGCCAAGGCCACACACGTGATTGGGCCCCTGGTCGAGGAGGCCTCCGGAATCCTCTGGGCAGCTGCAGCCGGGCCTGGGAAACGACATGGTGAGCTTCCAGGTTCCATGCCGAGTCAGCCTGCACCTCTTCCGGACCCCAGGCGCGTGGTGTTGTCAGACGTTGGCATTGGGTCCTCTTGGGGAGAGAGCCTTAGCTAGGGTTAGGGTTCGGTCCAGGGACGTGGCCAGGGCCGAAGCGACTCCGGTCTCGTGATCTCCCTCGAGGGCTGAAGTGAGGGCCCATGCAGCAAGGCGGCTCAAGTGCAGGGTTAGGGGTCGAGGCCGGCTTAGGTTTCGGTGGAGGGTCCCCGTTCGGTGTGGGGTTAGGGTTAGGGTTAGGGTTAGGACCCAGGAGGCTCCAGGCGCCGAACCCACAGCAGGGCAGTGGTCTTCCCGAAGGCCTGAGTTGAGGGCACAAGGGACCGTGCTGGTCAGGATCCGTCTTTGGCTGCCAAGGCCACAGACGTCGATCGGCCCCTGTTCGAGGAGGCCTCCGGAATCCTCTCGGTCAGCTGCACACGGGCCTGGGAAACCACATGGTGAGCTTGCAGCTTCCATGCCGAGTCAGCCTGCACCGCCTCTGGACCCCAGGCGCGTGGTCTTGTCAGACTTTGGCATGCGGTCCCCATGG
Source organism: Panthera pardus (assembly GCF_024362965.1). Taxonomy (NCBI): domain Eukaryota; kingdom Metazoa; phylum Chordata; class Mammalia; order Carnivora; family Felidae; genus Panthera; species Panthera pardus. The sequence continues at coordinate 301,612 of NW_026526908.1, forward strand.
GGAGGGAGCCTTAGCTAGGGTTAGGGTTTGGTCCAGGGACGTCGCCAGGGCTGAATCGACTCCAGTCTCGTGATCTCCCTCGAGGGCTGAGGTGAGGGCCCATGCCAGAAGGCGGCTCCATTGCAGGGTTAGGGTTCGAGGCAGGCTTACGTTGCGGTGGAGGGTCCCGGTTCGGGGTACGGTTAGGGTTAGGGTTAGGTCCCAGGAGGCTCCAGGCGCCCAACCCACAGCAGGGCAGTGTTCTCCCCGAAGGGCTGAGTGGAGGGCACAAGGGACCGTGCCGGTCAGGATCCGTCTTTGGCTGCCAAGGCCACACACGTGATTGGGCCCCTGGTCGAGGAGGCCTCCGGAATCCTCTGGGCAGCTGCAGCCGGGCCTGGGAAACGACATGGTGAGCTTCCAGGTTCCATGCCGAGTCAGCCTGCACCTCTTCCGGACCCCAGGCGCGTGGTGTTGTCAGACGTTGGCATTGGGTCCTCTTGGGGAGAGAGCCTTAGCTAGGGTTAGGGTTCGGTCCAGGGACGTGGCCAGGGCCGAAGCGACTCCGGTCTCGTGATCTCCCTCGAGGGCTGAAGTGAGGGCCCATGCAGCAAGGCGGCTCAAGTGCAGGGTGAGGGGTCGAGGCCGGCTTAGGTTTCGGTGGAGGGTCCCCGTTCGGTGTGGGGTTAGGGTTAGGGTTAGGTCCCAGGAGGCTCCAGGCGCCGAACCCACAGCAGGGCAGTGGTCTTCCCGAAGGCCTGAGTTGAGGGCACAAGGGACCGTGCTGGTCAGGATCCGTCTTTGGCTGCCAAGGCCACAGACGTCGATTGGCCCCTGTTCGAGGAGGCCTCCGGAATCCTCTCGGTCAGCTGCACACGGGCCTGGGAAACCAAATGGTGAGCTTGCAGCTTCCATGCCGAGTCAGCCTGCACCGCCTCTGGACCCCAGGCGCGTGGTCTTGTCAGACTTTGGCATGGGGTCCCCATGGGGAGGGAGCCTTAGCTAGGGTTAGGGTTTGGTCCAGGGACGTCGCCAGGGCTGAATCGACTCCAGTCTCGTGATCTCCCTCGAGGGCTGAGGTGAGGGCCCATGCCAGAAGGCGGCTCCATTGCAGGGTTAGGGTTCGAGGCAGGCTTACGTTGCGGTGGAGGGTCCCGGTTCGGGGTACGGTTAGGGTTAGGGTTAGGTCCCAGGAGGCTCCAGGCGCCCAACCCACAGCAGGGCAGTGTTCTCCCCGAAGGGCTGAGTGGAGGGCACAAGGGACCGTGCCGGTCAGGATCCGTCTTTGGCTGCCAAGGCCACACACGTGATTGGGCCCCTGGTCGAGGAGGCCTCCGGAATCCTCTGGGCAGCTGCAGCCGGGCCTGGGAAACGACATGGTGAGCTTCCAGGTTCCATGCCGAGTCAGCCTGCACCTCTTCCGGACCCCAGGCGCGTGGTGTTGTCAGACGTTGGCATTGGGTCCTCTTGGGGAGAGAGCCTTAGCTAGGGTTAGGGTTCGGTCCAGGGACGTGGCCAGGGCCGAAGCGACTCCGGTCTCGTGATCTCCCTCGAGGGCTGAAGTGAGGGCCCATGCAGCAAGGCGGCTCAAGTGCAGGGTGAGGGGTCGAGGCCGGCTTAGGTTTCGGTGGAGGGTCCCCGTTCGGTGTGGGGTTAGGGTTAGGGTTAGGTCCCAGGAGGCTCCAGGCGCCGAACCCACAGCAGGGCAGTGGTCTTCCCGAAGGCCTGAGTTGAGGGCACAAGAGACCGTGCCGGTCAGGATCCGTCTTCTGCTGCCAAGGCCACAGACGTCGATCGGCCCCTGTTCGAGGAGGCCTCCGGAATCCTCTCGGTCAGCTGCACACGGGCCTGGGAAACCACATGGTGAGCTTGCAGCTTCCATGCCGAGTCAGCCTGCACCGCCTCTGGACCCCAGGCGCGTGGTCTTGTCAGACTTAGGGCATGGGGTCCCCATGGGGAGCGAGCCTTAGCTAGGGTTAGGGTTTGGTCCAGGGACGTCGCCAGGGCTGAATCGACTCCAGTCTCGTGATCTCCCTCGAGGGCTGAAGTGAGGGCCCATGCCAGAAGGCGGCTCCATTGCAGGGTTAGGGTTCGAGGCAGGCTTACGTTGCGGTGGAGGATCCCGGTTCGGGGTACGGTTAGGGTTAGGGTTAGGTCCCAGGAGGCTCCAGGCGCCCAACCCACAGCAGGGCAGTGTTCTCCCCGAAGGGCTGAGTGGAGGGCACAAGGGACCGTGCCGGTCAGGATCCGTCTTTGGCTGCCAAGGCCACACACGTGATTGGGCCCCTGGTCGAGGAGGCCTCCGAAATCCTCTGGGCAGCTGCAGCCGGGCCTGGGAAACGACATGGTGAGCTTCCAGGTTCCATGCCGAGTCAGCCTGCACCTCTTCCGGACCCCAGGCGCGTGGTGTTGTCAGACGTTGGCATTGGGTCCTCTTGGGGAGAGAGCCTTAGCTAGGGTTAGGGTTCGGTCCAGGGACTAGGCCAGGGCCGAAGCGACTCCGGTCTCGTGATCTCCCTCGAGGGCTGAAGTGAGGGCCCATGCAGCAAGGCGGCTCAAGTGCAGGGTTAGGGGTCGAGGCCGGCTTAGGTTTCGGTGGAGGGTCCCCGTTCGGTGTGGGGTTAGGGTTAGGGTTAGGTCCCAGGAGGCTCCAGGCGCCGAATCCACAGCATGGCAGAGGTCTTCCCGAAGGCCTGAGTTGAGGGCACAAGAGACCGTGCCGGTCAGGATCCGTCTTTGGCTGCCAAGGTCACAGACGTCGATCGGCCCCTGTTCGAGGAGGCCTCCGGAATCCTCTCGGTCAGCTGCACACGGGCCTGGGAAACCACATGGTGAGCTTTCAGCTTCCATGCCGAGTCAGCCTGCACCGCCTCTGGACCCCAGGCGCGTTGTCTTGTTAGACTTTGGCATGGGGTCCCCATGGGGAGCGAGCCTTAGCTAGGGTTAGGTTTTGGTCCAGGGACGTCGCCAGGGCTGAATCGACTCCAGTCTCGTGATCTCCCTCGAGGGCTGAAGTGAGGGCCCATGCCAGAAGGCGGCTCCATTGCAGGGTTAGGTTTCGAGGCAGGCTTACGTTGCGGTGGAGGTTCCCGGTTCGGGGTACGGTTAGGGTTAGGGTTAGGTCCCAGGAGGCTCCAGGCGCCCAACCCACAGCAGGGCAGTGTTCTCCCCGAAGGGCTGAGTTGAGGGCACAAGGGACCGTGCCGGTCAGGATCCGTCTTTGGCTGCCAAGGCCACACACGTGATTGGGCCCCTGGTCGAGGAGGCCTCCGGAATCCTCTGGGCAGCTCCAGCCGGGCCTGGGAAACGACATGGTGAGCTTCCAGGTTCCATGCCGAGTCAGCCTGCACCTCTTCCGGACCCCAGGCGCGTGGAGTTGTCAGACGTTGGCATTGGGTCCTCTTGGGGAGAGAGCCTTAGCTAGGGTTAGGGTTCGGTCCAGGGACGTGGCCAGGGCCGAAGCGACTCCGGTCTCGTGATCTCCCTCGAGGGCTGAAGTGAGGGCCCATGCAGCAAGGCGGCTCAAGTGCAGGGTTAGGGGTCGAGGCCGGCTTAGGTTTCGGTGGAGGGTCCCCGTTCGGTGTGGGGTTAGGGTTAGGGTTAGGTCCCAGGAGGCTCCAGGCGCCGAACCCACAGCAGGGCAGTGGTCTTCCCGAAGGCCTGAGTTGAGGGCACAAGAGACCGTGCCGGTCAGGATCCGTCTTTGGCTGCCAAGGCCACAGACGTCGATCGGCCCCTGTTCGAGGAGGCCTCCGGAATCCTCTCGGTCAGCTGCACACGGGCCTGGGAAACCACATGGTGAGCTTGCAGCTTCCATGCCGAGTCAGCCTGCACCGCCTCTGGACCCCAGGCGCGTGGTCTTGTCAGATTTTGGCATGGGGTCCCCATGGGGAGCGAGCCTTAGCTAGGGTTAGGGTTTGGTCCAGGGACGTCGCCAGGGCTGAATCGACTCCAGTCTCGTGATCTCCCTCGAGGGCTGAAGTGAGGGCCCATGCCAGAAGGCGGCTCCATTGCAGGATTGGGGTTCGAGGCAGGCTTAAGTTGCGGTGGAGGATCCCGGTTCGGGGTACGGTTAGGGTTAGGGTTAGGTCCCAGGAGGCTCCAGGCGCCCAACCCACAGCAGGGCAGTGTTCTCCCCGAAGGGCTGAGTGGAGGGCACAAGGGACCGTGCCGGTCAGGATCCGTCTTTGGCTGCCAAGGCCACACACGTGATTGGGCCCCTGGTCGAGGAGGCCTCCGGAATCCTCTGGGCAGCTGCAGCCGGGCCTGGGAAACGACATGGTGAGCTTCCAGGTTCCATGCCGAGTCAGCCTGCACCTCTTCCGGACCCCAGGCGCGTGGTGTTGTCAGACGTTGGCATTGGGTCCTCTTGGGGAGAGAGCCTTAGCTAGGGTTAGGGTTCGGTCCAGGGACGTGGCCAGGGCCGAAGCGACTCCGGTCTCGTGATCTCCCTCGAGGGCTGAAGTGAGGGCCCATGCAGCAAGGCGGCTCAAGTGCAGGGTTAGGGGTCGAGGCCGGCTTAGGTTTCGGTGGAGGGTCCCCGTTCGGTGTGGGGTTAGGGTTAGGGTTAGGTCCCAGGAGGCTCCAGGCGCCGAATCCACAGCATGGCAGAGGTCTTCCCGAAGGCCTGAGTTGAGGGCACAAGAGACCGTGCCGGTCAGGATCCGTCTTTGGCTGCCAAGGTCACAGACGTCGATCGGCCCCTGTTCGAGGAGGCCTCCGGAATCCTCTCGGTCAGCTGCACACGGGCCTGGGAAACCACATGGTGAGCTTTCAGCTTCCATGCCGAGTCAGCCTGCACCGCCTCTGGACCCCAGGCGCGTTGTCTTGTTAGACTTTGGCATGGGGTCCCCATGGGGAGGGAGCCTTAGCTAGGGTTAGGGTTTGGTCCAGGGACGTCGCCAGGGCTGAATCGACTCCAGTCTCGTGATCTCCCTCGAGGGCTGAGGTGAGGGCCCATGCCAGAAGGCGGCTCCATTGCAGGGTTAGGGTTCGAGGCAGGCTTACGTTGCGGTGGAGGGTCCCGGTTCGGGGTACGGTTAGGGTTAGGGTTAGGTCCCAGGAGGCTCCAGGCGCCCAACCCACAGCAGGGCAGTGTTCTCCCCGAAGGGCTGAGTGGAGGGCACAAGGGACCGTGCCGGTCAGGATCCGTCTTTGGCTGCCAAGGCCACACACGTGATTGGGCCCCTGGTCGAGGAGGCCTCCGGAATCCTCTGGGCAGCTGCAGCCGGGCCTGGGAAACGACATGGTGAGCTTCCAGGTTCCATGCCGAGTCAGCCTGCACCTCTTCCGGACCCCAGGCGCGTGGTGTTGTCAGACGTTGGCATTGGGTCCTCTTGGGGAGAGAGCCTTAGCTAGGGTTAGGGTTCGGTCCAGGGACGTGGCCAGGGCCGAAGCGACTCCGGTCTCGTGATCTCCCTCGAGGGCTGAAGTGAGGGCCCATGCAGCAAGGCGGCTCAAGTGCAGGGTGAGGGGTCGAGGCCGGCTTAGGTTTCGGTGGAGGGTCCCCGTTCGGTGTGGGGTTAGGGTTAGGGTTAGGTCCCAGGAGGCTCCAGGCGCCGAACCCACAGCAGGGCAGTGGTCTTCCCGAAGGCCTGAGTTGAGGGCACAAGGGACCGTGCTGGTCAGGATCCGTCTTTGGCTGCCAAGGCCACAGACGTCGATTGGCCCCTGTTCGAGGAGGCCTCCGGAATCCTCTCGGTCAGCTGCACACGGGCCTGGGAAACCAAATGGTGAGCTTGCAGCTTCCATGCCGAGTCAGCCTGCACCGCCTCTGGACCCCAGGCGCGTGGTCTTGTCAGACTTTGGCATGGGGTCCCCATGGGGAGGGAGCCTTAGCTAGGGTTAGGGTTTGGTCCAGGGACGTCGCCAGGGCTGAATCGACTCCAGTCTCGTGATCTCCCTCGAGGGCTGAGGTGAGGGCCCATGCCAGAAGGCGGCTCCATTGCAGGGTTAGGGTTCGAGGCAGGCTTACGTTGCGGTGGAGGGTCCCGGTTCGGGGTACGGTTAGGGTTAGGGTTAGGTCCCAGGAGGCTCCAGGCGCCCAACCCACAGCAGGGCAGTGTTCTCCCCGAAGGGCTGAGTGGAGGGCACAAGGGACCGTGCCGGTCAGGATCCGTCTTTGGCTGCCAAGGCCACACACGTGATTGGGCCCCTGGTCGAGGAGGCCTCCGGAATCCTCTGGGCAGCTGCAGCCGGGCCTGGGAAACGACATGGTGAGCTTCCAGGTTCCATGCCGAGTCAGCCTGCACCTCTTCCGGACCCCAGGCGCGTGGTGTTGTCAGACGTTGGCATTGGGTCCTCTTGGGGAGAGAGCCTTAGCTAGGGTTAGGGTTCGGTCCAGGGACGTGGCCAGGGCCGAAGCGACTCCGGTCTCGTGATCTCCCTCGAGGGCTGAAGTGAGGGCCCATGCAGCAAGGCGGCTCAAGTGCAGGGTGAGGGGTCGAGGCCGGCTTAGGTTTCGGTGGAGGGTCCCCGTTCGGTGTGGGGTTAGGGTTAGGGTTAGGTCCCAGGAGGCTCCAGGCGCCGAACCCACAGCAGGGCAGTGGTCTTCCCGAAGGCCTGAGTTGAGGGCACAAGAGACCGTGCCGGTCAGGATCCGTCTTCTGCTGCCAAGGCCACAGACGTCGATCGGCCCCTGTTCGAGGAGGCCTCCGGAATCCTCTCGGTCAGCTGCACACGGGCCTGGGAAACCACATGGTGAGCTTGCAGCTTCCATGCCGAGTCAGCCTGCACCGCCTCTGGACCCCAGGCGCGTGGTCTTGTCAGACTTAGGGCATGGGGTCCCCATGGGGAGCGAGCCTTAGCTAGGGTTAGGGTTTGGTCCAGGGACGTCGCCAGGGCTGAATCGACTCCAGTCTCGTGATCTCCCTCGAGGGCTGAAGTGAGGGCCCATGCCAGAAGGCGGCTCCATTGCAGGGTTAGGGTTCGAGGCAGGCTTACGTTGCGGTGGAGGATCCCGGTTCGGGGTACGGTTAGGGTTAGGGTTAGGTCCCAGGAGGCTCCAGGCGCCCAACCCACAGCAGGGCAGTGTTCTCCCCGAAGGGCTGAGTGGAGGGCACAAGGGACCGTGCCGGTCAGGATCCGTCTTTGGCTGCCAAGGCCACACACGTGATTGGGCCCCTGGTCGAGGAGGCCTCCGAAATCCTCTGGGCAGCTGCAGCCGGGCCTGGGAAACGACATGGTGAGCTTCCAGGTTCCATGCCGAGTCAGCCTGCACCTCTTCCGGACCCCAGGCGCGTGGTGTTGTCAGACGTTGGCATTGGGTCCTCTTGGGGAGAGAGCCTTAGCTAGGGTTAGGGTTCGGTCCAGGGACTAGGCCAGGGCCGAAGCGACTCCGGTCTCGTGATCTCCCTCGAGGGCTGAAGTGAGGGCCCATGCAGCAAGGCGGCTCAAGTGCAGGGTTAGGGGTCGAGGCCGGCTTAGGTTTCGGTGGAGGGTCCCCGTTCGGTGTGGGGTTAGGGTTAGGGTTAGGTCCCAGGAGGCTCCAGGCGCCGAATCCACAGCATGGCAGAGGTCTTCCCGAAGGCCTGAGTTGAGGGCACAAGAGACCGTGCCGGTCAGGATCCGTCTTTGGCTGCCAAGGTCACAGACGTCGATCGGCCCCTGTTCGAGGAGGCCTCCGGAATCCTCTCGGTCAGCTGCACACGGGCCTGGGAAACCACATGGTGAGCTTTCAGCTTCCATGCCGAGTCAGCCTGCACCGCCTCTGGACCCCAGGCGCGTTGTCTTGTTAGACTTTGGCATGGGGTCCCCATGGGGAGCGAGCCTTAGCTAGGGTTAGGTTTTGGTCCAGGGACGTCGCCAGGGCTGAATCGACTCCAGTCTCGTGATCTCCCTCGAGGGCTGAAGTGAGGGCCCATGCCAGAAGGCGGCTCCATTGCAGGGTTAGGTTTCGAGGCAGGCTTACGTTGCGGTGGAGGTTCCCGGTTCGGGGTACGGTTAGGGTTAGGGTTAGGTCCCAGGAGGCTCCAGGCGCCCAACCCACAGCAGGGCAGTGTTCTCCCCGAAGGGCTGAGTTGAGGGCACAAGGGACCGTGCCGGTCAGGATCCGTCTTTGGCTGCCAAGGCCACACACGTGATTGGGCCCCTGGTCGAGGAGGCCTCCGGAATCCTCTGGGCAGCTCCAGCCGGGCCTGGGAAACGACATGGTGAGCTTCCAGGTTCCATGCCGAGTCAGCCTGCACCTCTTCCGGACCCCAGGCGCGTGGAGTTGTCAGACGTTGGCATTGGGTCCTCTTGGGGAGAGAGCCTTAGCTAGGGTTAGGGTTCGGTCCAGGGACGTGGCCAGGGCCGAAGCGACTCCGGTCTCGTGATCTCCCTCGAGGGCTGAAGTGAGGGCCCATGCAGCAAGGCGGCTCAAGTGCAGGGTTAGGGGTCGAGGCCGGCTTAGGTTTCGGTGGAGGGTCCCCGTTCGGTGTGGGGTTAGGGTTAGGGTTAGGTCCCAGGAGGCTCCAGGCGCCGAACCCACAGCAGGGCAGTGGTCTTCCCGAAGGCCTGAGTTGAGGGCACAAGAGACCGTGCCGGTCAGGATCCGTCTTTGGCTGCCAAGGCCACAGACGTCGATCGGCCCCTGTTCGAGGAGGCCTCCGGAATCCTCTCGGTCAGCTGCACACGGGCCTGGGAAACCACATGGTGAGCTTGCAGCTTCCATGCCGAGTCAGCCTGCACCGCCTCTGGACCCCAGGCGCGTGGTCTTGTCAGATTTTGGCATGGGGTCCCCATGGGGAGCGAGCCTTAGCTAGGGTTAGGGTTTGGTCCAGGGACGTCGCCAGGGCTGAATCGACTCCAGTCTCGTGATCTCCCTCGAGGGCTGAAGTGAGGGCCCATGCCAGAAGGCGGCTCCATTGCAGGGTTGGGGTTCGAGGCAGGCTTAAGTTGCGGTGGAGGATCCCGGTTCGGGGTACGGTTAGGGTTAGGGTTAGGTCCCAGGAGGCTCCAGGCGCCCAACCCACAGCAGGGCAGTGTTCTCCCCGAAGGGCTGAGTGGAGGGCACAAGGGACCGTGCCGGTCAGGATCCGTCTTTGGCTGCCAAGGCCACACACGTGATTGGGCCCCTGGTCGAGGAGGCCTCCGGAATCCTCTGGGCAGCTGCAGCCGGGCCTGGGAAACGACATGGTGAGCTTCCAGGTTCCATGCCGAGTCAGCCTGCACCTCTTCCGGACCCCAGGCGCGTGGTGTTGTCAGACGTTGGCATTGGGTCCTCTTGGGGAGAGAGCCTTAGCTAGGGTTAGGGTTCGGTCCAGGGACGTGGCCAGGGCCGAAGCGACTCCGGTCTCGTGATCTCCCTCGAGGGCTGAAGTGAGGGCCCATGCAGCAAGGCGGCTCAAGTGCAGGGTTAGGGGTCGAGGCCGGCTTAGGTTTCGGTGGAGGGTCCCCGTTCGGTGTGGGGTTAGGGTTAGGGTTAGGTCCCAGGAGGCTCCAGGCGCCGAATCCACAGCATGGCAGAGGTCTTCCCGAAGGCCTGAGTTGAGGGCACAAGGGACCGTGCCGGTCAGGATCCGTCTTTGGCTGCCAAGGTCACAGACGTCGATCGGCCCCTGTTCGAGGAGGCCTCCGGAATCCTCTCGGTCAGCTGCACACGGGCCTGGGAAACCACATGGTGAGCTTTCAGCTTCCATGCCGAGTCAGCCTGCACCGCCTCTGGACCCCAGGCGCGTTGTCTTGTTAGACTTTGGCATGGGGTCCCCATGGGGAGCGAGCCTTAGCTAGGGTTAGGGTTTGGTCCAGGGACGTCGCCAGGGCTGAATCGACTCCAGTCTCGTGATCTCCCTCGAGGGCTGAAGTGAGGGCCCATGCCAGAAGGCGGCTCCATTGCAGGGTTAGGTTTCGAGGCAGGCTTACGTTGCGGTGGAGGTTCCCGGTTCGGGGTACGGTTAGGGTTAGGGTTAGGTCCCAGGAGGCTCCAGGCGCCCAACCCACAGCAGGGCAGTGTTCTCCCCGAAGGGCTGAGTTGAGGGCACAAGGGACCGTGCCGGTCAGGATCCGTCTTTGGCTGCCAAGGCCACACACGTGATTGGGCCCCTGGTCGAGGAGGCCTCCGGAATCCTCTGGGCAGCTGCAGCCGGGCCTGGGAAACGACATGGTGAGCTTCCAGGTTCCATGCCGAGTCAGCCTGCACCTCTTCCGGACCCCAGGCGCGTGGTGTTGTCAGACGTTGGCATTGGGTCCTCTTGGGGAGAGAGCCTTAGCTAGGGTTAGGGTTCGGTCCAGGGACGTGGCCAGGGCCGAAGCGACTCCGGTCTCGTGATCTCCCTCGAGGGCTGAAGTGAGGGCCCATGCAGCAAGGCGGATCAAGTGCAGGGTGAGGGGTCGAGGCCGGCTTAGGTTTCGGTGGAGGGTCCCCGTTCGGTGAGGGTTAGGGTTAGGGTTAGGTCCCAGGAGGCTCCAGGCGCCGAACCCACAGCAGGGCAGTGGTCTTCCCGAAGGCCTGAGTTGAGGGCACAAGAGACCGTGCCGGTCAGGATCCGTCTTTGGCTGCCAAGGCCACAGACGTCGATCGGCCCCTGTTCGAGGAGGCCTCCGGAATCCTCTCGGTCAGCTGCACACGGGCCTGGGAAACCACATGGTGAGCTTGCAGCTTCCATGCCGAGTCAGCCTGCACCGCCTCTGGACCCCAGGCGCGTGGTCTTGTCAGACTTTGGCATGGGGTCCCCATGGGGAGCGAGCCTTAGCTAGGGTTAGGGTTTGGTCCAGGGACGTCGCCAGGGCTGAATCGACTCCAGTCTCGTGATCTCCCTCGAGGGCTGAAGTGAGGGCCCATGCCAGAAGGCGGCTCCATTGCAGGGTTGGGGTTCGAGGCAGGCTTAAGTTGCGGTGGAGGATCCCGGTTCGGGGTACGGTTAGGGTTAGGGTTAGGTCCCAGGAGGCTCCAGGCGCCCAACCCACAGCAGGGCAGTGTTCTCCCCGAAGGGCTGAGTGGAGGGCACAAGGGACCGTGCCGGTCAGGATCCGTCTTTGGCTGCCAAGGCCACACACGTGATTGGGCCCCTGGTCGAGGAGGCCTCCGGAATCCTCTGGGCAGCTGCAGCCGGGCCTGGGAAACGACATGGTGAGCTTCCAGGTTCCATGCCGAGTCAGCCTGCACCTCTTCCGGACCCCAGGCGCGTGGTGTTGTCAGACGTTGGCATTGGGTCCTCTTGGGGAGAGAGCCTTAGCTAGGGTTAGGGTTCGGTCCAGGGACGAGGCCATGGCCGAAGCGACTCCGGTCTCGTGATCTCCCTCGAGGGCTGAAGTGAGGGCCCATGCAGCAAGGCGGCTCAAGTGCAGGGTTAGGGGTCGAGGCCGGCTTAGGTTTCGGTGGAGGGTCCCCGTTCGGTGTGGGGTTAGGGTTAGGGTTAGGTCCCAGGAGGCTCCAGGCGCCGAAGCCACAGCAGGGCAGTGGTCTTCCCGAAGGCCTGAGTTGAGGGCACAAGGGACCGTGCCGGTCATGATCCGTCTTTGGCTGCCATGGCCACAGACGTCGATCGGCCCCTGTTCGAGGAGGCCTCCGGAATCCTCTCGGTCAGCTGCACACGGGCCTGGGAATCCACATGGTGAGCTTGCAGCTTCCATGCCGAGTCAGCCTGCACCGCCTCTGGACCCCAGGCGCGTGGTCTTGTCAGACTTTGGCATGGGGTCCCCATGGGGAGCGAGCCTTAGCTAGGGTTAGGGTTTGGTCCAGGGACGTCGCCAGGGCTGAATCGACTCCAGTCTCGTGATCTCCCTCGAGGGCTGAAGTGAGGGCCCATGCCAGAAGGCGGCTCCATTGCAGGGTTAGGGTTCGAGGCAGGCTTACGTTGCAGTGGAGGGTCCCGGTTCGGGGTACGGTTAGGGTTAGGGTTAGGTCCCAGGAGGCTCCAGGCGCCCAACCCACAGCAGGGCAGTGTTCTCCCCGAAGGGCTGAGTGGAGGGCACAAGGGACCGTGCCGGTCAGGATCCATCTTTGGCTGCCAAGGCCACACACGTGATTGGCCCCCTGGTCCAGGAGGCCTCCGGAATCCTCTGGGCAGCTGCAGCCGGGCCTGGGAAACGACATGGTGAGCTTCCAGGTTCCATGCCGAGTCAGCCTGCACCTCTTCCGGACCCCAGGCGCGTGGTGTTGTCAGACGTTGGCATTGGGTCCTCTTGGGGAGAGAGCCTTAGCTAGGGTTAGGGTTCGGTCCAGGGACGTGGCCAGGGCCGAAGCGACTCCGGTCTCGTGATCTCCCTCGAGGGCTGAAGTGAGGGCCCATGCAGCAAGGCGGCTCAAGTGCAGGGTTAGGGGTCGAGGCCGGCTTAGGTTTCGGTGGAGGGTCCCCGTTCGGTGTGGGGTTAGGGTTAGGGTTAGGGTTAGGTCCCAGGAGGCTCCAGGCGCCGAACCCACAGCAGGGCAGTGGTCTTCCCGAAGGCCTGAGTTGAGGGCACAAGGGACCGTGCTGGTCAGGATCCGTCTTTGGCTGCCAAGGCCACAGACGTCGATCGGCCCCTGTTCGAGGAGGCCTCCGGAATCCTCTCGGTCAGCTGCACACGGGCCTGGGAAACCACATGGTGAGCTTGCAGCTTCCATGCCGAGTCAGCCTGCACCGCCTCTGGACCCCAGGCGCGTGGTCTTGTCAGACTTTGGCATGCGGTCCCCATGGGGAGGGAGCCTTAGCTAGGGTTAGGGTTTCGTCCAGGGACGTCGCCAGGGCTGAATCGACTCCAGTCTCGTGATCTCCCTCGAGGGCTGAGGTGAGGGCCCATGCCAGAAGGCGGCTCCATTGCAGGGTTAGGGTTCGAGGCAGGCTTACGTTGCGGTGGAGGGTCCCGGTTCGGGGTACGGTTAGGGTTAGGGTTAGGTCCCAGGAGGCTCCAGGCGCCCAACCCACAGCAGGGCAGTGTTCTCCCCGAAGGGCTGAGTGGAGGGCACAAGGGACCGTGCCGGTCAGGATCCGTCTTTGGCTGCCAAGGCCACACACGTGATTGGGCCCCTGGTCGATGAGGCCTCCGGAATCCTCTGGGCAGCTGCAGCCGGGCCTGGGAATCGACATGGTGAGCTTCCAGGTTCCATGCCGAGTCAGCCTGCACCTCTTCCGGACCCCAGGCGCGTGGTGTTGTCAGACGTTGGCATTGGGTCCTCTTGGGGAGAGAGCCTTAGCTAGGGTTAGGGTTCGGTCCAGGGACGTGGCCAGGGCCGAAGCGACTCCGGTCTCGTGATCTCCCTCGAGGGCTGAAGTGAGGGCCCATGCAGCAAGGCGGCTCAAGTGCAGGGTTAGGGGTCGAGGCCGGCTTAGGTTTCGGTGGAGGGTCCCCGTTTGGTGTGGGGTTAGGGTTAGGGTTAGGTCCCAGGAGGCTCCAGGCTCCGAACCCACAGCAGGGCAGTGGTCTTCCCGAAGGCCTGAGTTGAGGGCACAAGAGACCGTGCCGGTCAGGATCCGTCTTTGGCTGCCAAGGCCACAGACGTCGATCGGCCCCTGTTCGAGGAGGCCTCCGGAATCCTCTCGGTCAGCTGCACACGGGCCTGGGAATCCACATGGTGAGCTTGCAGCTTCCATGCCGAGTCAGCCTGCACCGCCTCTGGACCCCAGGCGCGTGGTCTTGTCAGACTTTGGCATGGGGTCCCCATGGGGAGCGAGCCTTAGCTAGGGTTAGGGTTTGGTCCAGGGACGTCGCCAGGGCTGAATCGACTCCAGTCTCGTGATCTCCCTCGAGGGCTGAAGTGAGGGCCCATGCCAGAAGGCGGCTCCATTGCAGGGTTAGGGTTCGAGGCAGGCTTACGTTGCGGTGGAGGGTCCCGGTTCGGGGTACGGTTAGGGTTAGGGTTAGGTCCCAGGAGGCTCCAGGCGCCCAACCCACAGCAGGGCAGTGTTCTCCCCGAAGGGCTGAGTGGAGGGCACAAGGGACCGTGCCGGTCAGGATCCGTCTTTGGCTGCCAAGGCCACACAAGTGATTGGGCCCCTGGTCGAGGAGGCCTCCGGAATCCTCTGGGCAGCTGCAGCCGGGCCTGGGAAACGACATGGTGAGCTTCCAGGTTCCATGCCGAGTCAGCCTGCACCTCTTCCGGACCCCAGGCGCGTGGTGTTGTCAGACGTTGGCATTGGGTCCTCTTGGGGAGAGAGCCTTAGCTAGGGTTAGGGTTCGGTCAAGGGACGTGGCCAGGGCCGAAGCGACTCCGGTCTCGTGATCTCCCTCGAGGGCTGAAGTGAGGGCCCATGCAGCAAAGCGGCTCAAGTGCAGGGTAAGGGGTCGAGGCCGGCTTAGGTTTTGGTGGAGGGTCCCCGTTCGGTGTGGGGTTAGGGTTAGGGTTAGGTCCCAGGAGGCTCCAGGCGCCGAACCCACAGCAGGGCAGTGGTCTTCCCGAAGGCCTGAGTTGAGGGCACAAGGGACCGTGCTGGTCAGGATCCGTCTTTGGCTGCCAAGGCCACAGACGTCGATCGGCCCCTGTTCGAGGAGGCCTCCGGAATCCTCTCGGTCAGCTGCACACGGGCCTGGGAAACCACATGGTGAGCTTGCAGCTTCCATGCCGAGTCAGCCTGCACCTCCTCTGGACCCCAGGCGCGTGGTCTTGTCAGACTTTGGCATGCGGTCCCCATGGGGAGGGAGCCTTAGCTAGGGTTAGGGTTTGGTCCAGGGACGTCGCCAGGGCTGAATCGACTCCAGTCTCGTGATCTCCCTCGAGGGCTGAGGTGAGGGCCCATGCCAGAAGGCGGCTCCATTGCAGGGTTAGGGTTCGAGGCAGGCTTACGTTGCGGTGGAGGGTCCCGGTTCGGGGTACGGTTAGGGTTAGGGTTAGGTCCCAGGAGGCTCCAGGCGCCCAACCCACAGCAGGGCAGTGTTCTCCCCGAAGGGCTGAGTGGAGGGCACAAGGGACCGTGCCGGTCAGGATCCGTCTTTGGCTGCCAAGGCCACACACGTGATTGGGCCCCTGGTCGAGGAGGCCTCCGGAATCCTCTGGGCAGCTGCAGCCGGGCCTGGGAAACGACATGGTGAGCTTCCAGGTTCCATGCCGAGTCAGCCTGCACCTCTTCCGGACCCCAGGCGCGTGGTGTTGTCAGACGTTGGCATTGGGTCCTCTTGGGGAGAGAGCCTTAGCTAGGGTTAGGGTTCGGTCCAGGGACGTGGCCAGGGCCGAAGCGACTCCGGTCTCGTGATCTCCCTCGAGGGCTGAAGTGAGGGCCCATGCAGCAAGGCGGCTCAAGTGCAGGGTGAGGGGTCGAGGCCGGCTTAGGTTTCGGTGGAGGGTCCCCGTTCGGTGTGGGGTTAGGGTTAGGGTTAGGTCCCAGGAGGCTCCAGGCGCCGAACCCACAGCAGGGCAGTGGTCTTCCCGAAGGCCTGAGTTGAGGGCACAAGAGACTGTGCCGATCAGGATCCGTCTTTGGCTGCCAAGGCCACAGACGTCGATCGGCCCCTGTTCGAGGAGGCGTCCGGAATCCTCTCGGTCAGCTGCACACGGGCCTGGGAAACCACATGGTGAGCTTGCAGCTTCCATGCCGAGTCAGCCTGCACCGCCTCTGGACCCCAGGCGCGTGGTCTTGTCAGACTTTGGCATGGGGTCCCCATGGGGAGCGAGCCTTAGCTAGGGTTAGGGTTTGGTCCAGGGACGTCGCCAGGGCTGAATCGACTCCAGTCTCGTGATCTCCCTCGAGGGCTGAAGTGAGGGCCCATGCCAGAAGGCGGCTCCATTGCAGGGTTAGGGTTCGAGGCAGGCTTACGTTGCGGTGGAGGATCCCGGTTCGGGGTACGGTTAGGGTTAGGGTTAGGTCCCAGGAGGCTCCAGGCGCCCAACCCACAGCAGGGCAGTGTTCTCCCCGAAGGGCTGAGTGGAGGGCACAAGGGACCGTGCCGGTCAGGATCCGTCTTTGGCTGCCAAGGCCACACACGTGATTGGGCCCCTGGTCGAGGAGGCCTCCGGAATCCTCTGGGCAGCTGCAGCCGGGCCTGGGAAACGACATGGTGAGCTTCCAGGTTCCATGCCGAGTCAGCCTGCACCTCTTCCGGACCCCAGGCGCGTGGTGTTGTCAGACGTTGGCATTGGGTCCTCTTGGGGAGAGAGCCTTAGCTAGGGTTAGGGTTCGGTCCAGGGACGTGGCCAGGGCCGAAGCGACTCCGGTCTCGTGATCTCCCTCGAGGGCTGAAGTGAGGGCCCATGCAGCAAGGCGGCTCAAGTGCAGGGTTAGGGGTCGAGGCCGGCTTAGGTTTCGGTGGAGGGTCCCCGTTCGGTGTGGGGTTAGGGTTAGGGTTAGGTCCCAGGAGGCTCCAGGCGCCGAAGCCACAGCAGGGCAGTGGTCTTCCCGAAGGCCTGAGTTGAGGGCACAAGGGACCGTGCCGGTCAGGATCTGTCTTTGGCTGCCAAGGCCACAGACGTCGATCGGCCCCTGTTCGAGGAGGCCTCCGGAATCCTCTCGGTCAGCTGCACACGGGCCTGGGAATCCACATGGTGAGCTTGCAGCTTCCATGCCGAGTCAGCCTGCACCGCCTCTGGACCCCAGGCGCGTGGTCTTGTCAGACTTTGGCATGGGGTCCCCATGGGGAGCGAGCCTTAGCTAGGGTTAGGGTTTGGTCCAGGGACGTCGCCAGGGCTGAATCGACTCCAGTCTCGTGATCTCCCTCGAGGGCTGAAGTGAGGGCCCATGCCAGAAGGCGGCTCCATTGCAGGGTTAGGGTTCGAGGCAGGCTTACGTTGCGGTGGAGGGTCCCGGTTCGGGGTACGGTTAGGGTTAGGGTTAGGTCCCAGGAGGCTCCAGGCGCCCAACCCACAGCAGGGCAGTGTTCTCCCCGAAGGGCTGAGTGGAGGGCACAAGGGACCGTGCCGGTCAGGATCCGTCTTTGGCTGCCAAGGCCACACACGTGATTGGGCCCCTGGTCGAGGAGGCCTCCGGAATCCTCTGGGCAGCTGCAGCCGGGCCTGGGAAACGACATGGTGAGCTTCCAGGTTCCATGCCGAGTCAGCCTGCACCTCTTCCGGACCCCAGGCGCGTGGTGTTGTCAGACGTTGGCATTGGGTCCTCTTGGGGAGAGAGCCTTAGCTAGGGTTAGGGTTCGGTCCAGGGACGTGGCCAGGGCCGAAGCGACTCCGGTCTCGTGATCTCCCTCGAGGGCTGAAGTGAGGGCCCATGCAGCAAGGCGGCTCAAGTGCAGGGTTAGGGGTCGAGGCCGGCTTAGGTTTCGGTGGAGGGTCCCCGTTCGGTGTGGGGTTAGGGTTAGGGTTAGGGTTAGGTCCCAGGAGGCTCCAGGCGCCGAACCCACAGCAGGGCAGTGGTCTTCCCGAAGGCCTGAGTTGAGGGCACAAGGGACCGTGCTGGTCAGGATCCGTCTTTGGCTGCCAAGGCCACAGACGTCGATCGGCCCCTGTTCGAGGAGGCCTCCGGAATCCTCTCGTTCAGCTGCACACGGGCCTGGGAAACCACATGGTGAGCTTGCAGCTTCCATGCCGAGTCAGCCTGCACCGCCTCTGGACCCCAGGCGCGTGGTCTTGTCAGACTTTGGCATGCGGTCCCCATGGGGAGGGAGCCTTAGCTAGGGTTAGGGTTTGGTCCAGGGACGTCGCCAGGGCTGAATCGACTCCAGTCTCGTGATCTCCCTCGAGGGCTGAGGTGAGGGCCCATGCCAGAAGGCGGCTCCATTGCAGGGTTAGGGTTCGAGGCAGGCTTACGTTGCGGTGGAGGGTCCCGGTTCGGGGTACGGTTAGGGTTAGGGTTAGGTCCCAGGAGGCTCCAGGCGCCCAACCCACAGCAGGGCAGTGTTCTCCCCGAAGGGCTGAGTGGAGGGCACAAGGGACCGTGCGGGTCAGGATCCGTCTTTGGCTGCCAAGGCCACACACGTGATTGGGCCCCTGGTCGAGGAGGCCTCCGGAATCCTCTGGGCAGCTGCAGCCGGGCCTGGGAAACGACATGGTGAGCTTCCAGGTTCCATGCCGAGTCAGCCTGCACCTCTTCCGGACCCCAGGCGCGTGGTGTTGTCAGACGTTGGCATTGGGTCCTCTTGGGGAGAGAGCCTTAGCTAGGGTTAGGGTTCGGTCCAGGGACGTGGCCAGGGCCGAAGCGACTCCGGTCTCGTGATCTCCCTCGAGGGCTGAAGTGAGGGCCCATGCAGCAAGGCGGCTCAAGTGCAGGGTGAGGGGTCGAGGCCGGCTTAGGTTTCGGTGGAGGGTCCCCGTTCGGTGTGGGGTTAGGGTTAGGGTTAGGTCCCAGGAGGCTCCAGGCGCCGAACCCACAGCAGGGCAGTGGTCTTCCCGAAGGCCTGAGTTGAGGGCACAAGAGACCGTGCCGGTCAGGATCCGTCTTTGGCTGCCAAGGCCACAGACGTCGATCGGCCCCTGTTCGAGGAGGCCTCCGGAATCCTCTCGGTCAGCTGCACACGGGCCTGGGAAACCACATGGTGAGCTTGCAGCTTCCATGCCGAGTCAGCCTGCACCGCCTCTGGACCCCAGGCGCGTGGTCTTGTCAGACTTTGGCATGGGGTCCCCAAGGGGAGCGAGCCTTAGCTAGGGTTAGGGTTTGGTCCAGGGACGTCGCCAGGGCTGAATCGACTCCAGTCTCGTGATCTCCCTCGAGGGCTGAAGTGAGGGCCCATGCCAGAAGGCGGCTCCATTGCAGGGTTAGGGTTCGAGGCAGGCTTACGTTGCGGTGGAGGATCCCGGTTCGGGGTACGGTTAGGGTTAGGGTTAGGTCCCAGGAGGCTCCAGGCGCCCAACCCACAGCAGGGCAGTGTTCTCCCCGAAGGGCTGAGTGGAGGGCACAAGGGACCGTGCCGGTCAGGATCCGTCTTTGGCTGCCAAGGCCACACACGTGATTGGGCCCCTGGTCGAGGAGGCCTCCGGAATCCTCTGGGCAGCTGCAGCCGGGCCTGGGAAACGACATGGTGAGCTTCCAGGTTCCATGCCGAGTCAGCCTGCACCTCTTCCGGACCCCAGGCGCGTGGTGTTGTCAGACGTTGGCATTGGGTCCTCTTGGGGAGAGAGCCTTAGCTAGGGTTAGGGTTCGGTCCAGGGACGTGGCCAGGGCCGAAGCGACTCCGGTCTCGTGATCTCCCTCGAGGGCTGAAGTGAGGGCCCATGCAGCAAGGCGGCTCAAGTGCAGGGTTAGGGGTCGAGGCCGGCTTAGGTTTCGGTGGAGGGTCCCCGTTCGGTGTGGGGTTAGGGTTAGGGTTAGGTCCCAGGAGGCTCCAGGCGCCGAAGCCACAGCAGGGCAGTGGTCTTCCCGAAGGCCTGAGTTGAGGGCACAAGGGACCGTGCCGGTCAGGATCCGTCTTTGGCTGCCAAGGCCACAGACGTCGATCGGCCCCTGTTCGAGGAGGCCTCCGGAATCCTCTCGGTCAGCTGCACACGGGCCTGGGAATCCACATGGTGAGCTTGCAGCTTCCATGCCGAGTCAGCCTGCACCGCCTCTGGACCCCAGGCGCGTGGTCTTGTCAGACTTTGGCATGGGGTCCCCATGGGGAGCGAGCCTTAGCTAGGGTTAGGGTTTGGTCCAGGGACGTCGCCAGGGCTGAATCGACTCCAGTCTCGTGATCTCCCTCGAGGGCTGAAGTGAGGGCCCATGCCAGAAGGCGGCTCCATTGCAGGGTTAGGGTTCGAGGCAGGCTTACGTTGCGGTGGAGGGTCCCGGTTCGGGGTACGGTTAGGGTTAGGGTTAGGTCCCAGGAGGCTCCAGGCGCCCAACCCACAGCAGGGCAGTGTTCTCCCCGAAGGGCTGAGTGGAGGGCACAAGGGACCGTGCCGGTCAGGATCCGTCTTTGGCTGCCAAGGCCACACACGTGATTGGGCCCCTGGTCGAGGAGGCCTCCGGAATCCTCTGGGCAGCTGCAGCCGGGCCTGGGAAACGACATGGTGAGCTTCCAGGTTCCATGCCGAGTCAGCCTGCACCTCTTCCGGACCCCAGGCGCGTGGTGATGTCAGACGTTGGCATTGGGTCCTCTTGGGGAGAGAGCCTTAGCTAGGGTTAGGGTTCGGTCCAGGGACGTGGCCAGGGCCGAAGCGACTCCGGTCTCGTGATCTCCCTCGAGGGCTGAAGTGAGGGCCCATGCAGCAAGGCGGCTCAAGTGCAGGGTTAGGGGTCGAGGCCGGCTTAGGTTTCGGTGGAGGGTCCCCGTTCGGTGTGGGGTTAGGGTTAGGGTTAGGTCCCAGGAGGCTCCAGGCGCCGAACCCACAGCAGGGCAGTGGTCTTCCCGAAGGCCTGAGTTGAGGGCACAAGGGACCGTGCTGGTCAGGATCCGTCTTTGGCTGCCAAGGCCACAGACGTCGATCGGCCCCTGTTCGAGGAGGCCTCCGGAATCCTCTCGGTCAGCTGCACACAGGCCTGGGAAACCACATGGTGAGCTTGCAGCTTCCATGCCGAGTCAGCCTGCACCGCCTCTGGACCCCAGGCGCGTGGTCTTGTCAGACTTTGGCATGCGGTCCCCATGGGGAGGGAGCCTTAGCTAGGGTTAGGGTTTGGTCCAGGGACGTCGCCAGGGCTGAATCGACTCCAGTCTCGTGATCTCCCTCGAGGGCTGAGGTGAGGGCCCATGCCAGAAGGCGGCTCCATTGCAGGGTTAGGGTTCGAGGCAGGCTTACTTTGCGGTGGAGGGTCCCGGTTCGCGGTACGGTTAGGGTTAGGGTTAGGTCCCAGGAGGCTCCAGGCGCCCAACCCACAGCAGGGCAGTGTTCTCCCCGAAGGGCTGAGTTGAGGGCACAAGGGACCGTGCCGGTCAGGATCCGTCTTTGGCTGCCAAGGCCACACACGTGATTGGGCCCCTGGTCGAGGAGGCCTCCGGAATCCTCTGGGCAGCTGCAGCCGGGCCTGGGAAACGACATGGTGAGCTTCCAGGTTCCATGCCGAGTCAGCCTGCACCTCTTCCGGACCCCAGGCGCGTGGTGTTGTCAGACGTTGGCATTGGGTCCTCTTGGGGAGAGAGCCTTAGCTAGGGTTAGGGTTCGGTCCAGGGACGTGGCCAGGGCCGAAGCGACTCCGGTCTCGTGATCTCCCTCGAGGGCTGAAGTGAGGGCCCATGCAGCAAGGCGGCTCAAGTGCAGGGTGAGGGGTCGAGGCCGGCTTAGGTTTCGGTGGAGGGTCCCCGTTCGGTGTGGGGTTAGGGTTAGGGTTAGGTCCCAGGAGGCTCCAGGCGCCGAAGCCACAGCAGGGCAGTGGTCTTCCCGAAGGCCTGAGTTGAGGGCACAAGGGACCGTGCCGGTCAGGATCCGTCTTTGGCTGCCAAGGCCACAGACGTCGATCGGCCCCTGTTCGAGGAGGCCTCCGGAATCCTCTCGGTCAGCTGCACAAGGGCCTGGGAATCCACATGGTGAGCTTGCAGCTTCCATGCCGATTCAGCCTGCACCGCCTCTGGACCCCAGGCGCGTGGTCTTGTCAGACTTTGGCATGGGGTCCCCATGGGGAGCGAGCCTTAGCTAGGGTTAGGGTTTGGTCCAGGGACGTCGCCAGGGCTGAATCGACTCCAGTCTCGTGATCTCCCTCGAGGGCTGAAGTGAGGGCCCATGCCAGAAGGCGGCTCCATTGCAGGGTTAGGGTTCGAGGCAGGCTTACGTTGCGGTGGAGGGTCCCGGTTCGGGGTACGGTTAGGGTTAGGGTTAGGTCCCAGGAGGCTCCAGGCGCCCAACCCACAGCAGGGCAGTGTTCTCCCCGAAGGGCTGAGTGGAGGGCACAAGGGACCGTGCCGGTCAGGATCCGTCTTTGGCTGCCAAGGCCACACACGTGATTGGGCCCCTGGTCGAGGAGGCCTCCGGAATCCTCTGGGCAGCTGCAGCCGGGCCTGGGAAACGACATGGTGAGCTTCCAGGTTCCATGCCGAGTCAGCCTGCACCTCTTCCGGACCCCAGGCGCGTGGTGTTGTCGGACGTTGGCATTGGGTCCTCTTGGGGAGAGAGCCTTAGCTAGGGTTAGGGTTCGGTCCAGGGACGTGGCCAGGGCCGAAGCGACTCCGGTCTCGTGATCTCCCTCGAGGGCTGAAGTGAGGGCCCATGCAGCAAGGCGGCTCAAGTGCAGGGTTAGGGGTCGAGGCCGGCTTAGGTTTCGGTGGAGGGTCCCCGTTCGGTGTGGGGTTAGGGTTAGGGTTAGGGTTAGGTCCCAAGAGGCTCCAGGCGCCGAACCCACAGCAGGGCAGTGGTCTTCCCGAAGGCCTGAGTTGAGGGCACAAGGGACCGTGCCGGTCAGGATCTGTCTTTGGCTGCCAAGGCCACAGACGTCGATCGGCCCCTGTTCGAGGAGGCCTCCGGAATCCTCTCGGTCAGCTGCACACGGGCCTGGGAATCCACATGGTGAGCTTGCAGCTTCCATGCCGAGTCAGCCTGCACCGCCTCTGGACCCCAGGCGCGTGGTCTTGTCAGACTTTGGCATGGGGTCCCCATGGGGAGCGAGCCTTAGCTAGGGTTAGGGTTTGGTCCAGGGACGTCGCCAGGGCTGAATCGACTCCAGTCTCGTGATCTCCCTCGAGGGCTGAAGTGAGGGCCCATGCCAGAAGGCGGCTCCATTGCAGGGTTAGGGTTTGAGGCAGGCTTACGTTGCGGTGGAGGGTCCCGGTTCGGGGTACGGTTAGGGTTAGGGTTAGGTCCCAGGAGGCTCCAGGCGCCCAACCCACAGCAGGGCAGTGTTCTCCCCGAAGGGCTGAGTGGAGGGCACAAGGGACCGTGCCGGTCAGGATCCGTCTTTGGCTGCCAAGGCCACACACGTGATTGGGCCCCTGGTCGAGGAGGCCTCCGGAATCCTCTGGGCAGCTGCAGCCGGGCCTGGGAAACGACATGGTGAGCTTCCAGGTTCCATGCCGAGTCAGCCTGCACCTCTTCCGGACCCCAGGCGCGTGGTGTTGTCAGACGTTGGCATTGGGTCCTCTTGGGGAGAGAGCCTTAGCTAGGGTTAGGGTTCGGTCCAGGGACGTGGCCAGGGCCGAATCGACTCCGGTCTCGTGATCTCCCTCGAGGGCTGAAGTGAGGGCCCATGCAGCAAGGCGGCTCAAGTGCAGGGTTAGGGGTCGAGGCCGGCTTAGGTTTCGGTGGAGGGTCCCCGTTCGGTGTGGGGTTAGGGTTAGGGTTAGGGTTAGGTCCCAGGAGGCTCCAGGCGCCGAACCCACAGCAGGGCAGTGGTCTTCCCGAAGGCCTGAGTTGAGGGCACAAGGGACCGTGCTGGTCAGGATCCGTCTTTGGCTGCCAAGGCCACAGACGTCGATCGGCCCCTGTTCGAGGAGGCCTCCGGAATCCTCTCGGTCAGCTGCACACGGGCCTGGGAAACCACATGGTGAGCTTGCAGCTTCCATGCCGAGTCAGCCTGCACCGCCTCTGGACCCCAGGCGCGTGGTCTTGTCAGACTTTGGCATGCGGTCCCCATGGGGAGGGAGCCTTAGCTAGGGTTAGGGTTTGGTCCAGGGACGTCGCCAGGGCTGAATCGACTCCAGTCTCGTGATCTCCCTCGAGGGCTGAGGTGAGGGCCCATGCCAGAAGGCGGCTCCATTGCAGGGTTAGGGTTCGAGGCAGGCTTACGTTGCGGTGGAGGGTCCCGGTTCGGGGTACGGTTAGGGTTAGGGTTAGGTCCCAGGAGGCTCCAGGCGCCCAACCCACAGCAGGGCAGTGTTCTCCCCGAAGGGCTGAGTGGAGGGCACAAGGGACCGTGCCGGTCAGGATCCGTCTTTGGCTGCCAAGGCCACACACGTGATTGGGCCCCTGGTCGAGGAGGCCTCCGGAATCCTCTGGGCAGCTGCAGCCGGGCCTGGGAAACGACATGGTGAGCTTCCAGGTTCCATGCCGAGTCAGCCTGCACCTCTTCCGGACCCCAGGCGCGTGGTGTTGTCAGACGTTGGCATTGGGTCCTCTTGGGGAGAGAGCCTTAGCTAGGGTTAGGGTTCGGTCCAGGGACGTGGCCAGGGCCGAAGCGACTCCGGTCTCGTGATCTCCCTCGAGGGCTGAAGTGAGGGCCCATGCAGCAAGGCGGCTCAAGTGCAGGGTGAGGGGTCGAGGCCGGCTTAGGTTTCGGTGGAGGGTCCCCGTTCGGTGTGGGGTTAGGGTTAGGGTTAGGTCCCAGGAGGCTCCAGGCGCCGAACCCACAGCAGGGCAGTGGTCTTCCCGAAGGCCTGAGTTGAGGGCACAAGGGACCGTGCTGGTCAGGATCCGTCTTTGGCTGCCAAGGCCACAGACGTCGATCGGCCCCTGTTCGAGGAGGCCTCCGGAATCCTCTCGGTCAGCTGCACACGGGCCTGGGAAACCAAATGGTGAGCTTGCAGCTTCCATGCCGAGTCAGCCTGCACCGCCTCTGGACCCCAGGCGCGTGGTCTTGTCAGACTTTGGCATGGGGTCCCCATGGGGAGGGAGCCTTAGCTAGGGTTAGGGTTTGGTCCAGGGACGTCGCCAGGGCTGAATCGACTCCAGTCTCGTGATCTCCCTCGAGGGCTGAGGTGAGGGCCCATGCCAGAAGGCGGCTCCATTGCAGGGTTAGGGTTCGAGGCAGGCTTACGTTGCGGTGGAGGGTCCCGGTTCGGGGTACGGTTAGGGTTAGGGTTAGGTCCCAGGAGGCTCCAGGCGCCCAACCCACAGCAGGGCAGTGTTCTCCCCGAAGGGCTGAGTTGAGGGCACAAGGGACCGTGCCGGTCAGGATCCGTCTTTGGCTGCCAAGGCCACACACGTGATTGGGCCCCTGGTCGAGGAGGCCTCCGGAATCCTCTGGGCAGCTGCAGCCGGGCCTGGGAAACGACATGGTGAGCTTCCAGGTTCCATGCCGAGTCAGCCTGCACCTCTTCCGGACCCCAGGCGCGTGGTGTTGTCAGACGTTGGCATTGGGTCCTCTTGGGGAGAGAGCCTTAGCTAGGGTTAGGGTTCGGTCCAGGGACGTGGCCAGGGCCGAAGCGACTCCGGTCTCGTGATCTCCCTCGAGGGCTGAAGTGAGGGCCCATGCAGCAAGGCGGCTCAAGTGCAGGGTGAGGGGTCGAGGCCGGCTTAGGTTTCGGTGGAGGGTCCCCGTTCGGTGTGGGGTTAGGGTTAGGGTTAGGTCCCAGGAGGCTCCAGGCGCCGAACCCACAGCAGGGCAGTGGTCTTCCCGAAGGCCTGAGTTGAGGGCACAAGAGACCGTGCCGGTCAGGATCCGTCTTTGGCTGCCAAGGCCACAGACGTCGATCGGCCCCTGTTCGAGGAGGCCTCCGGAATCCTCTCGGTCAGCTGCACACGGGCCTGGGAAACCACATGGTGAGCTTGCAGCTTCCATGCCGAGTCAGCCTGCACCGCCTCTGGACCCCAGGCGCGTGGTCTTGTCAGACTTTGGCATGGGGTCCCCATGGGGAGCGAGCCTTAGCTAGGGTTAGGGTTTGGTCCAGGGACGTCGCCAGGGCTGAATCGACTCCAGTCTCGTGATCTCCCTCGAGGGCTGAAGTGAGGGCCCATGCCAGAAGGCGGCTCCATTGCAGGGTTAGGGTTCGAGGCAGGCTTACGTTGCGGTGGAGGATCCCGGTTCGGGGTACGGTTAGGGTTAGGGTTAGGTCCCAGGAGGCTCCAGGCGCCCAACCCACAGCAGGGCAGTGTTCTCCCCGAAGGGCTGAGTGGAGGGCACAAGGGACCGTGCCGGTCAGGATCCGTCTTTGGCTGCCAAGGCCACACACGTGATTGGGCCCCTGGTCGAGGAGGCCTCCGGAATCCTCTGGGCAGCTGCAGCCGGGCCTGGGAAACGACATGGTGAGCTTCCAGGTTCCATGCCGAGTCAGCCTGCACCTCTTCCGGACCCCAGGCGCGTGGTGTTGTCAGACGTTGGCATTGGGTCCTCTTGGGGAGAGAGCCTTAGCTAGGGTTAGGGTTCGGTCCAGGGACGTGGCCAGGGCCGAAGCGACTCCGGTCTCGTGATCTCCCTCGAGGGCTGAAGTGAGGGCCCATGCAGCAAGGCGGCTCAAGTGCAGGGTTAGGGGTCGAGGCCGGCTTAGGTTTCGGTGGAGGGTCCCCGTTCGGTGTGGGGTTAGGGTTAGGGTTAGGGTTAGGTCCCAGGAGGCTCCAGGCGCCGAACCCACAGCAGGGCAGTGGTCTTCCCGAAGGCCTGAGTTGAGGGCACAAGGGACCGTGCTGGTCAGGATCCGTCTTTGGCTGCCAAGGCCACAGACGTCGATCGGCCCCTGTTCGAGGAGGCCTCCGGAATCCTCTCGGTCAGCTGCACACGGGCCTGGGAATCCACAGGTGAGCTTGCAGCTTCCATGCCGAGTCAGCCTGCACCGCCTCTGGACCCCAGGCGCGTGGTCTTGTCAGACTTTGGCATGGGGTCCCCATGGGGAGCGAGCCTTAGCTAGGGTTAGGGTTTGGTCCAGGGACGTAGCCAGGGCTGAATCGACTCCAGTCTCGTGATCTCCCTCGAGGGCTGAAGTGAGGGCCCATGCCAGAAGGCGGCTCCATTGCAGGGTTAGGGTTCGAGGCAGGCTTACGTTGCGGTGGAGGATCCCGGTTCGGGGTACGGTTAGGGTTAGGGTTAGGTCCCAGGAGGCTCCAGGCGCCCAACCCACAGCAGGGCAGTGTTCTCCCCGAAGGGCTGAGTGGAGGGCACAAGGGACCGTGCCGGTCAGGATCCGTCTTTGGCTGCCAAGGCCACACACGTGATTGGGCCCCTGGTCGAGGAGGCCTCCGGAATCCTCTGGGCAGCTGCAGCCGGGCCTGGGAAACGACATGGTGAGCTTCCAGGTTCCATGCCGAGTCAGCCTGCACCTCTTCCGGACCCCAGGCGCGTGGTGTTGTCAGACGTTGGCATTGGGTCCTCTTGGGGAGAGAGCCTTAGCTAGGGTTAGGGTTCGGTCCAGGGACGTGGCCAGGGCCGAAGCGACTCCGGTCTCGTGATCTCCCTCGAGGGCTGAAGTGAGGGCCCATGCAGCAAGGCGGCTCAAGTGCAGGGTTAGGGGTCGAGGCCGGCTTAGGTTTCGGTGGAGGGTCCCCGTTCGGTGTGGGGTTAGGGTTAGGGTTAGGGTTAGGTCCCAGGAGGCTCCAGGCGCCGAACCCACAGCAGGGCAGTGGTCTTCCCGAAGGCCTGAGTTGAGGGCACAAGGGACCGTGCTGGTCAGGATCCGTCTTTGGCTGCCAAGGCCACAGACGTCGATCGGCCCCTGTTCGAGGAGGCCTCCGGAATCCTCTCGGTCAGCTGCACACGGGCCTGGGAAACCACATGGTGAGCTTGCAGCTTCCATGCCGAGTCAGCCTGCACCGCCTCTGGACTCCAGGCGCGTGGTCTTGTCAGACTTTGGCATGCGGTCCCCATGGGGAGGGAGCCTTAGCTAGGGTTAGGGTTTGGTCCAGGGACGTCGCCAGGGCTGAATCGACTCCAGTCTCGTGATCTCCCTCGAGGGCTGAGGTGAGGGCCCATGCCAGAAGGCGGCTCCATTGCAGGGTTAGGGTTCGAGGCAGGCTTACGTTGCGGTGGAGGGTCCCGGTTCGGGGTACGGTTAGGGTTAGGGTTAGGTCCCAGGAGGCTCCAGGCGCCCAACCCACAGCAGGGCAGTGTTCTCCCCGAAGGGCTGAGTGGAGGGCACAAGGGACCGTGCCGGTCAGGATCCGTCTTTGGCTGCCAAGGCCACACACGTGATTGGGCCCCTGGTCGAGGAGGCCTCCGGAATCCTCTGGGCAGCTGCAGCCGGGCCTGGGAAACGACATGGTGAGCTTCCAGGTTCCATGCCGAGTCAGCCTGCACCTCTTCCGGACCCCAGGCGCGTGGTGTTGTCAGACGTTGGCATTGGGTCCTCTTGGGGAGAGAGCCTTAGCTAGGGTTAGGGTTCGGTCCAGGGACGTGGCCAGGGCCGAAGCGACTCCGGTCTCGTGATCTCCCTCGAGGGCTGAAGTGAGGGCCCATGCAGCAAGGCGGCTCAAGTGCAGGGTGAGGGGTCGAGGCCGGCTTAGGTTTCGGTGGAGGGTCCCCGTTCGGTGTGGGGTTAGGGTTAGGGTTAGGTCCCAGGAGGCTCCAGGCGCCGAACCCACAGCAGGGCAGTGGTCTTCCCGAAGGCCTGAGTTGAGGGCACAAGGGACCGTGCTGGTCAGGATCCGTCTTTGGCTGCCAAGGCCACAGACGTCGATTGGCCCCTGTTCGAGGAGGCCTCCGGAATCCTCTCGGTCAGCTGCACACGGGCCTGGGAAACCACATGGTGAGCTTGCAGCTTCCATGCCGAGTCAGCCTGCACCGCCTCTGGACCCCAGGCGCGTGGTCTTGTCAGACTTTGGCATGGGGTCCCCATGGGGAGGGAGCCTTAGCTAGGGTTAGGGTTTGGTCCAGGGACGTCGCCAGGGCTGAATCGACTCCAGTCTCGTGATCTCCCTCGAGGGCTGAGGTGAGGGCCCATGCCAGAAGGCGGCTCCATTGCAGGGTTAGGGTTCGAGGCAGGCTTACGTTGCGGTGGAGGGTCCCGGTTCGGGGTACGGTTAGGGTTAGGGTTAGGTCCCAGGAGGCTCCAGGCGCCCAACCCACAGCAGGGCAGTGTTCTCCCCGAAGGGCTGAGTTGAGGGCACAAGGGACCGTGCCGGTCAGGATCCGTCTTTGGCTGCCAAGGCCACACACGTGATTGGGCCCCTGGTCGAGGAGGCCTCCGGAATCCTCTGGGCAGCTGCAGCCGGGCCTGGGAAACGACATGGTGAGCTTCCAGGTTCCATGCCGAGTCAGCCTGCACCTCTTCCGGACCCCAGGCGCGTGGTGTTGTCAGACGTTGGCATTGGGTCCTCTTGGGGAGAGAGCCTTAGCTAGGGTTAGGGTTCGGTCCAGGGACGTGGCCAGGGCCGAAGCGACTCCGGTCTCGTGATCTCCCTCGAGGGCTGAAGTGAGGGCCCATGCAGCAAGGCGGCTCAAGTGCAGGGTGAGGGGTCGAGGCCGGCTTAGGTTTCGGTGGAGGGTCCCCGTTCGGTGTGGGGTTAGGGTTAGGGTTAGGTCCCAGGAGGCTCCAGGCGCCGAACCCACAGCAGGGCAGTGGTCTTCCCGAAGGCCTGAGTTGAGGGCACAAGAGACCGTGCCGGTCAGGATCCGTCTTTGGCTGCCAAGGCCACAGACGTCGATCGGCCCCTGTTCGAGGAGGCCTCCGGAATCCTCTCGGTCAGCTGCACACGGGCCTGGGAAACCACATGGTGAGCTTGCAGCTTCCATGCCGAGTCAGCCTGCACCGCCTCTGGACCCCAGGCGCGTGGTCTTGTCAGACTTTGGCATGGGGTCCCCATGGGGAGCGAGCCTTAGCTAGGGTTAGGGTTTGGTCCAGGGACGTCGCCAGGGCTGAATCGACTCCAGTCTCGTGATCTCCCTCGAGGGCTGAAGTGAGGGCCCATGCCAGAAGGCGGCTCCATTGCAGGGTTAGGGTTCGAGGCAGGCTTACGTTGCGGTGGAGGATCCCGGTTCGGGGTACGGTTAGGGTTAGGGTTAGGTCCCAGGAGGCTC
This sequence comes from Panthera pardus, assembly GCF_024362965.1. Lineage (NCBI taxonomy): Eukaryota > Metazoa > Chordata > Mammalia > Carnivora > Felidae > Panthera > Panthera pardus. The sequence continues at coordinate 330,870 of NW_026526908.1, forward strand.
CAGGCGCCCAACCCACAGCAGGGCAGTGTTCTCCCCGAAGGGCTGAGTGGAGGGCACAAGGGACCGTGCCGGTCAGGATCCGTCTTTGGCTGCCAAGGCCACACACGTGATTGGGCCCCTGGTCGAGGAGGCCTCCGGAATCCTCTGGGCAGCTGCAGCCGGGCCTGGGAAACGACATGGTGAGCTTCCAGGTTCCATGCCGAGTCAGCCTGCACCTCTTCCGGACCCCAGGCGCGTGGTGTTGTCAGACGTTGGCATTGGGTCCTCTTGGGGAGAGAGCCTTAGCTAGGGTTAGGGTTCGGTCCAGGGACGTGGCCAGGGCCGAAGCGACTCCGGTCTCGTGATCTCCCTCGAGGGCTGAAGTGAGGGCCCATGCAGCAAGGCGGCTCAAGTGCAGGGTTAGGGGTCGAGGCCGGCTTAGGTTTCGGTGGAGGGTCCCCGTTCGGTGTGGGGTTAGGGTTAGGGTTAGGTCCCAGGAGGCTCCAGGCGCCGAATCCACAGCATGGCAGAGGTCTTCCCGAAGGCCTGAGTTGAGGGCACAAGAGACCGTGCCGGTCAGGATCCGTCTTTGGCTGCCAAGGTCACAGACGTCGATCGGCCCCTGTTCGAGGAGGCCTCCGGAATCCTCTCGGTCAGCTGCACACGGGCCTGGGAAACCACATGGTGAGCTTTCAGCTTCCATGCCGAGTCAGCCTGCACCGCCTCTGGACCCCAGGCGCGTTGTCTTGTTAGACTTTGGCATGGGGTCCCCATGGGGAGGGAGCCTTAGCTAGGGTTAGGGTTTGGTCCAGGGACGTCGCCAGGGCTGAATCGACTCCAGTCTCGTGATCTCCCTCGAGGGCTGAGGTGAGGGCCCATGCCAGAAGGCGGCTCCATTGCAGGGTTAGGGTTCGAGGCAGGCTTACGTTGCGGTGGAGGGTCCCGGTTCGGGGTACGGTTAGGGTTAGGGTTAGGTCCCAGGAGGCTCCAGGCGCCCAACCCACAGCAGGGCAGTGTTCTCCCCGAAGGGCTGAGTTGAGGGCACAAGGGACCGTGCCGGTCAGGATCCGTCTTTGGCTGCCAAGGCCACACACGTGATTGGGCCCCTGGTCGAGGAGGCCTCCGGAATCCTCTGGGCAGCTGCAGCCGGGCCTGGGAAACGACATGGTGAGCTTCCAGGTTCCATGCCGAGTCAGCCTGCACCTCTTCCGGACCCCAGGCGCGTGGTGTTGTCAGACGTTGGCATTGGGTCCTCTTGGGGAGAGAGCCTTAGCTAGGGTTAGGGTTCGGTCCAGGGACGTGGCCAGGGCCGAAGCGACTCCGGTCTCGTGATCTCCCTCGAGGGCTGAAGTGAGGGCCCATGCAGCAAGGCGGCTCAAGTGCAGGGTGAGGGGTCGAGGCCGGCTTAGGTTTCGGTGGAGGGTCCCCGTTCGGTGTGGGGTTAGGGTTAGGGTTAGGTCCCAGGAGGCTCCAGGCGCCGAACCCACAGCAGGGCAGTGGTCTTCCCGAAGGCCTGAGTTGAGGGCACAAGGGACCGTGCTGGTCAGGATCCGTCTTTGGCTGCCAAGGCCACAGACGTCGATTGGCCCCTGTTCGAGGAGGCCTCCGGAATCCTCTCGGTCAGCTGCACACGGGCCTGGGAAACCAAATGGTGAGCTTGCAGCTTCCATGCCGAGTCAGCCTGCACCGCCTCTGGACCCCAGGCGCGTGGTCTTGTCAGACTTTGGCATGGGGTCCCCATGGGGAGGGAGCCTTAGCTAGGGTTAGGGTTTGGTCCAGGGACGTCGCCAGGGCTGAATCGACTCCAGTCTCGTGATCTCCCTCGAGGGCTGAGGTGAGGGCCCATGCCAGAAGGCGGCTCCATTGCAGGGTTAGGGTTCGAGGCAGGCTTACGTTGCGGTGGAGGGTCCCGGTTCGGGGTACGGTTAGGGTTAGGGTTAGGTCCCAGGAGGCTCCAGGCGCCCAACCCACAGCAGGGCAGTGTTCTCCCCGAAGGGCTGAGTGGAGGGCACAAGGGACCGTGCCGGTCAGGATCCGTCTTTGGCTGCCAAGGCCACACACGTGATTGGGCCCCTGGTCGAGGAGGCCTCCGGAATCCTCTGGGCAGCTGCAGCCGGGCCTGGGAAACGACATGGTGAGCTTCCAGGTTCCATGCCGAGTCAGCCTGCACCTCTTCCGGACCCCAGGCGCGTGGTGTTGTCAGACGTTGGCATTGGGTCCTCTTGGGGAGAGAGCCTTAGCTAGGGTTAGGGTTCGGTCCAGGGACGTGGCCAGGGCCGAAGCGACTCCGGTCTCGTGATCTCCCTCGAGGGCTGAAGTGAGGGCCCATGCAGCAAGGCGGCTCAAGTGCAGGGTGAGGGGTCGAGGCCGGCTTAGGTTTCGGTGGAGGGTCCCCGTTCGGTGTGGGGTTAGGGTTAGGGTTAGGTCCCAGGAGGCTCCAGGCGCCGAACCCACAGCAGGGCAGTGGTCTTCCCGAAGGCCTGAGTTGAGGGCACAAGAGACCGTGCCGGTCAGGATCCGTCTTCTGCTGCCAAGGCCACAGACGTCGATCGGCCCCTGTTCGAGGAGGCCTCCGGAATCCTCTCGGTCAGCTGCACACGGGCCTGGGAAACCACATGGTGAGCTTGCAGCTTCCATGCCGAGTCAGCCTGCACCGCCTCTGGACCCCAGGCGCGTGGTCTTGTCAGACTTAGGGCATGGGGTCCCCATGGGGAGCGAGCCTTAGCTAGGGTTAGGGTTTGGTCCAGGGACGTCGCCAGGGCTGAATCGACTCCAGTCTCGTGATCTCCCTCGAGGGCTGAAGTGAGGGCCCATGCCAGAAGGCGGCTCCATTGCAGGGTTAGGGTTCGAGGCAGGCTTACGTTGCGGTGGAGGATCCCGGTTCGGGGTACGGTTAGGGTTAGGGTTAGGTCCCAGGAGGCTCCAGGCGCCCAACCCACAGCAGGGCAGTGTTCTCCCCGAAGGGCTGAGTGGAGGGCACAAGGGACCGTGCCGGTCAGGATCCGTCTTTGGCTGCCAAGGCCACACACGTGATTGGGCCCCTGGTCGAGGAGGCCTCCGAAATCCTCTGGGCAGCTGCAGCCGGGCCTGGGAAACGACATGGTGAGCTTCCAGGTTCCATGCCGAGTCAGCCTGCACCTCTTCCGGACCCCAGGCGCGTGGTGTTGTCAGACGTTGGCATTGGGTCCTCTTGGGGAGAGAGCCTTAGCTAGGGTTAGGGTTCGGTCCAGGGACTAGGCCAGGGCCGAAGCGACTCCGGTCTCGTGATCTCCCTCGAGGGCTGAAGTGAGGGCCCATGCAGCAAGGCGGCTCAAGTGCAGGGTTAGGGGTCGAGGCCGGCTTAGGTTTCGGTGGAGGGTCCCCGTTCGGTGTGGGGTTAGGGTTAGGGTTAGGTCCCAGGAGGCTCCAGGCGCCGAATCCACAGCATGGCAGAGGTCTTCCCGAAGGCCTGAGTTGAGGGCACAAGAGACCGTGCCGGTCAGGATCCGTCTTTGGCTGCCAAGGTCACAGACGTCGATCGGCCCCTGTTCGAGGAGGCCTCCGGAATCCTCTCGGTCAGCTGCACACGGGCCTGGGAAACCACATGGTGAGCTTTCAGCTTCCATGCCGAGTCAGCCTGCACCGCCTCTGGACCCCAGGCGCGTTGTCTTGTTAGACTTTGGCATGGGGTCCCCATGGGGAGCGAGCCTTAGCTAGGGTTAGGTTTTGGTCCAGGGACGTCGCCAGGGCTGAATCGACTCCAGTCTCGTGATCTCCCTCGAGGGCTGAAGTGAGGGCCCATGCCAGAAGGCGGCTCCATTGCAGGGTTAGGTTTCGAGGCAGGCTTACGTTGCGGTGGAGGTTCCCGGTTCGGGGTACGGTTAGGGTTAGGGTTAGGTCCCAGGAGGCTCCAGGCGCCCAACCCACAGCAGGGCAGTGTTCTCCCCGAAGGGCTGAGTTGAGGGCACAAGGGACCGTGCCGGTCAGGATCCGTCTTTGGCTGCCAAGGCCACACACGTGATTGGGCCCCTGGTCGAGGAGGCCTCCGGAATCCTCTGGGCAGCTCCAGCCGGCCTGGGAAACGACATGGTGAGCTTCCAGGTTCCATGCCGAGTCAGCCTGCACCTCTTCCGGACCCCAGGCGCGTGGAGTTGTCAGACGTTGGCATTGGGTCCTCTTGGGGAGAGAGCCTTAGCTAGGGTTAGGGTTCGGTCCAGGGACGTGGCCAGGGCCGAAGCGACTCCGGTCTCGTGATCTCCCTCGAGGGCTGAAGTGAGGGCCCATGCAGCAAGGCGGCTCAAGTGCAGGGTTAGGGGTCGAGGCCGGCTTAGGTTTCGGTGGAGGGTCCCCGTTCGGTGTGGGGTTAGGGTTAGGGTTAGGTCCCAGGAGGCTCCAGGCGCCGAACCCACAGCAGGGCAGTGGTCTTCCCGAAGGCCTGAGTTGAGGGCACAAGAGACCGTGCCGGTCAGGATCCGTCTTTGGCTGCCAAGGCCACAGACGTCGATCGGCCCCTGTTCGAGGAGGCCTCCGGAATCCTCTCGGTCAGCTGCACACGGGCCTGGGAAACCACATGGTGAGCTTGCAGCTTCCATGCCGAGTCAGCCTGCACCGCCTCTGGACCCCAGGCGCGTGGTCTTGTCAGATTTTGGCATGGGGTCCCCATGGGGAGCGAGCCTTAGCTAGGGTTAGGGTTTGGTCCAGGGACGTCGCCAGGGCTGAATCGACTCCAGTCTCGTGATCTCCCTCGAGGGCTGAAGTGAGGGCCCATGCCAGAAGGCGGCTCCATTGCAGGGTTGGGGTTCGAGGCAGGCTTAAGTTGCGGTGGAGGATCCCGGTTCGGGGTACGGTTAGGGTTAGGGTTAGGTCCCAGGAGGCTCCAGGCGCCCAACCCACAGCAGGGCAGTGTTCTCCCCGAAGGGCTGAGTGGAGGGCACAAGGGACCGTGCCGGTCAGGATCCGTCTTTGGCTGCCAAGGCCACACACGTGATTGGGCCCCTGGTCGAGGAGGCCTCCGGAATCCTCTGGGCAGCTGCAGCCGGGCCTGGGAAACGACATGGTGAGCTTCCAGGTTCCATGCCGAGTCAGCCTGCACCTCTTCCGGACCCCAGGCGCGTGGTGTTGTCAGACGTTGGCATTGGGTCCTCTTGGGGAGAGAGCCTTAGCTAGGGTTAGGGTTCGGTCCAGGGACGTGGCCAGGGCCGAAGCGACTCCGGTCTCGTGATCTCCCTCGAGGGCTGAAGTGAGGGCCCATGCAGCAAGGCGGCTCAAGTGCAGGGTTAGGGGTCGAGGCCGGCTTAGGTTTCGGTGGAGGGTCCCCGTTCGGTGTGGGGTTAGGGTTAGGGTTAGGTCCCAGGAGGCTCCAGGCGCCGAATCCACAGCATGGCAGAGGTCTTCCCGAAGGCCTGAGTTGAGGGCACAAGAGACCGTGCCGGTCAGGATCCGTCTTTGGCTGCCAAGGTCACAGACGTCGATCGGCCCCTGTTCGAGGAGGCCTCCGGAATCCTCTCGGTCAGCTGCACACGGGCCTGGGAAACCACATGGTGAGCTTTCAGCTTCCATGCCGAGTCAGCCTGCACCGCCTCTGGACCCCAGGCGCGTTGTCTTGTTAGACTTTGGCATGGGGTCCCCATGGGGAGCGAGCCTTAGCTAGGGTTAGGGTTTGGTCCAGGGACGTCGCCAGGGCTGAATCGACTCCAGTCTCGTGATCTCCCTCGAGGGCTGAAGTGAGGGCCCATGCCAGAAGGCGGCTCCATTGCAGGGTTAGGTTTCGAGGCAGGCTTACGTTGCGGTGGAGGTTCCCGGTTCGGGGTACGGTTAGGGTTAGGGTTAGGTCCCAGGAGGCTCCAGGCGCCCAACCCACAGCAGGGCAGTGTTCTCCCCGAAGGGCTGAGTTGAGGGCACAAGGGACCGTGCCGGTCAGGATCCGTCTTTGGCTGCCAAGGCCACACACGTGATTGGGCCCCTGGTCGAGGAGGCCTCCGGAATCCTCTGGGCAGCTGCAGCCGGGCCTGGGAAACGACATGGTGAGCTTCCAGGTTCCATGCCGAGTCAGCCTGCACCTCTTCCGGACCCCAGGCGCGTGGTGTTGTCAGACGTTGGCATTGGGTCCTCTTGGGGAGAGAGCCTTAGCTAGGGTTAGGGTTCGGTCCAGGGACGTGGCCAGGGCCGAAGCGACTCCGGTCTCGTGATCTCCCTCGAGGGCTGAAGTGAGGGCCCATGCAGCAAGGCGGATCAAGTGCAGGGTGAGGGGTCGAGGCCGGCTTAGGTTTCGGTGGAGGGTCCCCGTTCGGTGAGGGTTAGGGTTAGGGTTAGGTCCCAGGAGGCTCCAGGCGCCGAACCCACAGCAGGGCAGTGGTCTTCCCGAAGGCCTGAGTTGAGGGCACAAGAGACCGTGCCGGTCAGGATCCGTCTTTGGCTGCCAAGGCCACAGACGTCGATCGGCCCCTGTTCGAGGAGGCCTCCGGAATCCTCTCGGTCAGCTGCACACGGGCCTGGGAAACCACATGGTGAGCTTGCAGCTTCCATGCCGAGTCAGCCTGCACCGCCTCTGGACCCCAGGCGCGTGGTCTTGTCAGACTTTGGCATGGGGTCCCCAAGGGGAGCGAGCCTTAGCTAGGGTTAGGGTTTGGTCCAGGGACGTCGCCAGGGCTGAATCGACTCCAGTCTCGTGATCTCCCTCGAGGGCTGAAGTGAGGGCCCATGCCAGAAGGCGGCTCCATTGCAGGGTTAGGGTTCGAGGCAGGCTTACGTTGCGGTGGAGGATCCCGGTTCGGGGTACGGTTAGGGTTAGGGTTAGGTCCCAGGAGGCTCCAGGCGCCCAACCCACAGCAGGGCAGTGTTCTCCCCGAAGGGCTGAGTGGAGGGCACAAGGGACCGTGCCGGTCAGGATCCGTCTTTGGCTGCCAAGGCCACACACGTGATTGGGCCCCTGGTCGAGGAGGCCTCCGGAATCCTCTGGGCAGCTGCAGCCGGGCCTGGGAAACGACATGGTGAGCTTCCAGGTTCCATGCCGAGTCAGCCTGCACCTCTTCCGGACCCCAGGCGCGTGGTGTTGTCAGACGTTGGCATTGGGTCCTCTTGGGGAGAGAGCCTTAGCTAGGGTTAGGGTTCGGTCCAGGGACGTGGCCAGGGCCGAAGCGACTCCGGTCTCGTGATCTCCCTCGAGGGCTGAAGTGAGGGCCCATGCAGCAAGGCGGCTCAAGTGCAGGGTTAGGGGTCGAGGCCGGCTTAGGTTTCGGTGGAGGGTCCCCGTTCGGTGTGGGGTTAGGGTTAGGGTTAGGTCCCAGGAGGCTCCAGGCGCCGAAGCCACAGCAGGGCAGTGGTCTTCCCGAAGGCCTGAGTTGAGGGCACAAGGGACCGTGCCGGTCAGGATCCGTCTTTGGCTGCCAAGGCCACAGACGTCGATCGGCCCCTGTTCGAGGAGGCCTCCGGAATCCTCTCGGTCAGCTGCACACGGGCCTGGGAATCCACATGGTGAGCTTGCAGCTTCCATGCCGAGTCAGCCTGCACCGCCTCTGGACCCCAGGCGCGTGGTCTTGTCAGACTTTGGCATGGGGTCCCCATGGGGAGCGAGCCTTAGCTAGGGTTAGGGTTTGGTCCAGGGACGTCGCCAGGGCTGAATCGACTCCAGTCTCGTGATCTCCCTCGAGGGCTGAAGTGAGGGCCCATGCCAGAAGGCGGCTCCATTGCAGGGTTAGGGTTCGAGGCAGGCTTACGTTGCGGTGGAGGGTCCCGGTTCGGGGTACGGTTAGGGTTAGGGTTAGGTCCCAGGAGGCTCCAGGCGCCCAACCCACAGCAGGGCAGTGTTCTCCCCGAAGGGCTGAGTGGAGGGCACAAGGGACCGTGCCGGTCAGGATCCGTCTTTGGCTGCCAAGGCCACACACGTGATTGGGCCCCTGGTCGAGGAGGCCTCCGGAATCCTCTGGGCAGCTGCAGCCGGGCCTGGGAAACGACATGGTGAGCTTCCAGGTTCCATGCCGAGTCAGCCTGCACCTCTTACGGACCCCAGGCGCGTGGTGATGTCAGACGTTGGCATTGGGTCCTCTTGGGGAGAGAGCCTTAGCTAGGGTTAGGGTTCGGTCCAGGGACGTGGCCAGGGCCGAAGCGACTCCGGTCTCGTGATCTCCCTCGAGGGCTGAAGTGAGGGCCCATGCAGCAAGGCGGCTCAAGTGCAGGGTTAGGGGTCGAGGCCGGCTTAGGTTTCGGTGGAGGGTCCCCGTTCGGTGTGGGGTTAGGGTTAGGGTTAGGTCCCAGGAGGCTCCAGGCGCCGAACCCACAGCAGGGCAGTGGTCTTCCCGAAGGCCTGAGTTGAGGGCACAAGGGACCGTGCTGGTCAGGATCCGTCTTTGGCTGCCAAGGCCACAGACGTCGATCGGCCCCTGTTCGAGGAGGCCTCCGGAATCCTCTCGGTCAGCTGCACACAGGCCTGGGAAACCACATGGTGAGCTTGCAGCTTCCATGCCGAGTCAGCCTGCACCGCCTCTGGACCCCAGGCGCGTGGTCTTGTCAGACTTTGGCATGCGGTCCCCATGGGGAGGGAGCCTTAGCTAGGGTTAGGGTTTGGTCCAGGGACGTCGCCAGGGCTGAATCGACTCCAGTCTCGTGATCTCCCTCGAGGGCTGAGGTGAGGGCCCATGCCAGAAGGCGGCTCCATTGCAGGGTTAGGGTTCGAGGCAGGCTTACTTTGCGGTGGAGGGTCCCGGTTCGCGGTACGGTTAGGGTTAGGGTTAGGTCCCAGGAGGCTCCAGGCGCCCAACCCACAGCAGGGCAGTGTTCTCCCCGAAGGGCTGAGTTGAGGGCACAAGGGACCGTGCCGGTCAGGATCCGTCTTTGGCTGCCAAGGCCACACACGTGATTGGGCCCCTGGTCGAGGAGGCCTCCGGAATCCTCTGGGCAGCTGCAGCCGGGCCTGGGAAACGACATGGTGAGCTTCCAGGTTCCATGCCGAGTCAGCCTGCACCTCTTCCGGACCCCAGGCGCGTGGTGTTGTCAGACGTTGGCATTGGGTCCTCTTGGGGAGAGAGCCTTAGCTAGGGTTAGGGTTCGGTCCAGGGACGTGGCCAGGGCCGAAGCGACTCCGGTCTCGTGATCTCCCTCGAGGGCTGAAGTGAGGGCCCATGCAGCAAGGCGGCTCAAGTGCAGGGTGAGGGGTCGAGGCCGGCTTAGGTTTCGGTGGAGGGTCCCCGTTCGGTGTGGGGTTAGGGTTAGGGTTAGGTCCCAGGAGGCTCCAGGCGCCGAAGCCACAGCAGGGCAGTGGTCTTCCCGAAGGCCTGAGTTGAGGGCACAAGGGACCGTGCCGGTCAGGATCCGTCTTTGGCTGCCAAGGCCACAGACGTCGATCGGCCCCTGTTCGAGGAGGCCTCCGGAATCCTCTCGGTCAGCTGCACAAGGGCCTGGGAATCCACATGGTGAGCTTGCAGCTTCCATGCCGATTCAGCCTGCACCGCCTCTGGACCCCAGGCGCGTGGTCTTGTCAGACTTTGGCATGGGGTCCCCATGGGGAGCGAGCCTTAGCTAGGGTTAGGGTTTGGTCCAGGGACGTCGCCAGGGCTGAATCGACTCCAGTCTCGTGATCTCCCTCGAGGGCTGAAGTGAGGGCCCATGCCAGAAGGCGGCTCCATTGCAGGGTTAGGGTTCGAGGCAGGCTTACGTTGCGGTGGAGGGTCCCGGTTCGGGGTACGGTTAGGGTTAGGGTTAGATCCCAGGAGGCTCCAGGCGCCCAACCCACAGCAGGGCAGTGTTCTCCCCGAAGGGCTGAGTGGAGGGCACAAGGGACCGTGCCGGTCAGGATCCGTCTTTGGCTGCCAAGGCCACACACGTGATTGGGCCCCTGGTCGAGGAGGCCTCCGGAATCCTCTGGGCAGCTGCAGCCGGGCCTGGGAAACGACATGGTGAGCTTCCAGGTTCCATGCCGAGTCAGCCTGCACCTCTTCCGGACCCCAGGCGCGTGGTGTTGTCGGACGTTGGCATTGGGTCCTCTTGGGGAGAGAGCCTTAGCTAGGGTTAGGGTTCGGTCCAGGGACGTGGCCAGGGCCGAAGCGACTCCGGTCTCGTGATCTCCCTCGAGGGCTGAAGTGAGGGCCCATGCAGCAAGGCGGCTCAAGTGCAGGGTTAGGGGTCGAGGCCGGCTTAGGTTTCGGTGGAGGGTCCCCGTTCGGTGTGGGGTTAGGGTTAGGGTTAGGGTTAGGTCCCAAGAGGCTCCAGGCGCCGAACCCACAGCAGGGCAGTGGTCTTCCCGAAGGCCTGAGTTGAGGGCACAAGGGACCGTGCCGGTCAGGATCTGTCTTTGGCTGCCAAGGCCACAGACGTCGATCGGCCCCTGTTCGAGGAGGCCTCCGGAATCCTCTCGGTCAGCTGCACACGGGCCTGGGAATCCACATGGTGAGCTTGCAGCTTCCATGCCGAGTCAGCCTGCACCGCCTCTGGACCCCAGGCGCGTGGTCTTGTCAGACTTTGGCATGGGGTCCCCATGGGGAGCGAGCCTTAGCTAGGGTTAGGGTTTGGTCCAGGGACGTCGCCAGGGCTGAATCGACTCCAGTCTCGTGATCTCCCTCGAGGGCTGAAGTGAGGGCCCATGCCAGAAGGCGGCTCCATTGCAGGGTTAGGGTTTGAGGCAGGCTTACGTTGCGGTGGAGGGTCCCGGTTCGGGGTACGGTTAGGGTTAGGGTTAGGTCCCAGGAGGCTCCAGGCGCCCAACCCACAGCAGGGCAGTGTTCTCCCCGAAGGGCTGAGTGGAGGGCACAAGGGACCGTGCCGGTCAGGATCCGTCTTTGGCTGCCAAGGCCACACACGTGATTGGGCCCCTGGTCGAGGAGGCCTCCGGAATCCTCTGGGCAGCTGCAGCCGGGCCTGGGAAACGACATGGTGAGCTTCCAGGTTCCATGCCGAGTCAGCCTGCACCTCTTCCGGACCCCAGGCGCGTGGTGTTGTCAGACGTTGGCATTGGGTCCTCTTGGGGAGAGAGCCTTAGCTAGGGTTAGGGTTCGGTCCAGGGACGTGGCCAGGGCCGAATCGACTCCGGTCTCGTGATCTCCCTCGAGGGCTGAAGTGAGGGCCCATGCAGCAAGGCGGCTCAAGTGCAGGGTTAGGGGTCGAGGCCGGCTTAGGTTTCGGTGGAGGGTCCCCGTTCGGTGTGGGGTTAGGGTTAGGGTTAGGGTTAGGTCCCAGGAGGCTCCAGGCGCCGAACCCACAGCAGGGCAGTGGTCTTCCCGAAGGCCTGAGTTGAGGGCACAAGGGACCGTGCTGGTCAGGATCCGTCTTTGGCTGCCAAGGCCACAGACGTCGATCGGCCCCTGTTCGAGGAGGCCTCCGGAATCCTCTCGGTCAGCTGCACACGGGCCTGGGAAACCACATGGTGAGCTTGCAGCTTCCATGCCGAGTCAGCCTGCACCGCCTCTGGACCCCAGGCGCGTGGTCTTGTCAGACTTTGGCATGCGGTCCCCATGGGGAGGGAGCCTTAGCTAGGGTTAGGGTTTGGTCCAGGGACGTCGCCAGGGCTGAATCGACTCCAGTCTCGTGATCTCCCTCGAGGGCTGAGGTGAGGGCCCATGCCAGAAGGCGGCTCCATTGCAGGGTTAGGGTTCGAGGCAGGCTTACGTTGCGGTGGAGGGTCCCGGTTCGGGGTACGGTTAGGGTTAGGGTTAGGTCCCAGGAGGCTCCAGGCGCCCAACCCACAGCAGGGCAGTGTTCTCCCCGAAGGGCTGAGTGGAGGGCACAAGGGACCGTGCCGGTCAGGATCCGTCTTTGGCTGCCAAGGCCACACACGTGATTGGGCCCCTGGTCGAGGAGGCCTCCGGAATCCTCTGGGCAGCTGCAGCCGGGCCTGGGAAACGACATGGTGAGCTTCCAGGTTCCATGCCGAGTCAGCCTGCACCTCTTCCGGACCCCAGGCGCGTGGTGTTGTCAGACGTTGGCATTGGGTCCTCTTGGGGAGAGAGCCTTAGCTAGGGTTAGGGTTCGGTCCAGGGACGTGGCCAGGGCCGAAGCGACTCCGGTCTCGTGATCTCCCTCGAGGGCTGAAGTGAGGGCCCATGCAGCAAGGCGGCTCAAGTGCAGGGTGAGGGGTCGAGGCCGGCTTAGGTTTCGGTGGAGGGTCCCCGTTCGGTGTGGGGTTAGGGTTAGGGTTAGGTCCCAGGAGGCTCCAGGCGCCGAACCCACAGCAGGGCAGTGGTCTTCCCGAAGGCCTGAGTTGAGGGCACAAGGGACCGTGCTGGTCAGGATCCGTCTTTGGCTGCCAAGGCCACAGACGTCGATTGGCCCCTGTTCGAGGAGGCCTCCGGAATCCTCTCGGTCAGCTGCACACGGGCCTGGGAAACCAAATGGTGAGCTTGCAGCTTCCATGCCGAGTCAGCCTGCACCGCCTCTGGACCCCAGGCGCGTGGTCTTGTCAGACTTTGGCATGGGGTCCCCATGGGGAGGGAGCCTTAGCTAGGGTTAGGGTTTGGTCCAGGGACGTCGCCAGGGCTGAATCGACTCCAGTCTCGTGATCTCCCTCGAGGGCTGAGGTGAGGGCCCATGCCAGAAGGCGGCTCCATTGCAGGGTTAGGGTTCGAGGCAGGCTTACGTTGCGGTGGAGGGTCCCGGTTCGGGGTACGGTTAGGGTTAGGGTTAGGTCCCAGGAGGCTCCAGGCGCCCAACCCACAGCAGGGCAGTGTTCTCCCCGAAGGGCTGAGTTGAGGGCACAAGGGACCGTGCCGGTCAGGATCCGTCTTTGGCTGCCAAGGCCACACACGTGATTGGGCCCCTGGTCGAGGAGGCCTCCGGAATCCTCTGGGCAGCTGCAGCCGGGCCTGGGAAACGACATGGTGAGCTTCCAGGTTCCATGCCGAGTCAGCCTGCACCTCTTCCGGACCCCAGGCGCGTGGTGTTGTCAGACGTTGGCATTGGGTCCTCTTGGGGAGAGAGCCTTAGCTAGGGTTAGGGTTCGGTCCAGGGACGTGGCCAGGGCCGAAGCGACTCCGGTCTCGTGATCTCCCTCGAGGGCTGAAGTGAGGGCCCATGCAGCAAGGCGGCTCAAGTGCAGGGTGAGGGGTCGAGGCCGGCTTAGGTTTCGGTGGAGGGTCCCCGTTCGGTGTGGGGTTAGGGTTAGGGTTAGGTCCCAGGAGGCTCCAGGCGCCGAACCCACAGCAGGGCAGTGGTCTTCCCGAAGGCCTGAGTTGAGGGCACAAGAGACCGTGCCGGTCAGGATCCGTCTTTGGCTGCCAAGGCCACAGACGTCGATCGGCCCCTGTTCGAGGAGGCCTCCGGAATCCTCTCGGTCAGCTGCACACGGGCCTGGGAAACCACATGGTGAGCTTGCAGCTTCCATGCCGAGTCAGCCTGCACCGCCTCTGGACCCCAGGCGCGTGGTCTTGTCAGACTTTGGCATGGGGTCCCCATGGGGAGCGAGCCTTAGCTAGGGTTAGGGTTTGGTCCAGGGACGTCGCCAGGGCTGAATCGACTCCAGTCTCGTGATCTCCCTCGAGGGCTGAAGTGAGGGCCCATGCCAGAAGGCGGCTCCATTGCAGGGTTAGGGTTCGAGGCAGGCTTACGTTGCGGTGGAGGATCCCGGTTCGGGGTACGGTTAGGGTTAGGGTTAGGTCCCAGGAGGCTCCAGGCGCCCAACCCACAGCAGGGCAGTGTTCTCCCCGAAGGGCTGAGTGGAGGGCACAAGGGACCGTGCCGGTCAGGATCCGTCTTTGGCTGCCAAGGCCACACACGTGATTGGGCCCCTGGTCGAGGAGGCCTCCGGAATCCTCTGGGCAGCTGCAGCCGGGCCTGGGAAACGACATGGTGAGCTTCCAGGTTCCATGCCGAGTCAGCCTGCACCTCTTCCGGACCCCAGGCGCGTGGTGTTGTCAGACGTTGGCATTGGGTCCTCTTGGGGAGAGAGCCTTAGCTAGGGTTAGGGTTCGGTCCAGGGACGTGGCCAGGGCCGAAGCGACTCCGGTCTCGTGATCTCCCTCGAGGGCTGAAGTGAGGGCCCATGCAGCAAGGCGGCTGAAGTGCAGGGTTAGGGGTCGAGGCCGGCTTAGGTTTCGGTGGAGGGTCCCCGTTCGGTGTGGGGTTAGGGTTAGGGTTAGGTCCCAGGAGGCTCCAGGCGCCGAAGCCACAGCAGGGCAGTGGTCTTCCCGAAGGCCTGAGTTGAGGGCACAAGGGACCGTGCCGGTCAGGATCCGTCTTTGGCTGCCAAGGCCACAGACGTCGATCGGCCCCTGTTCGAGGAGGCCTCCGGAATCCTCTCGGTCAGCTGCACACGGGCCTGGGAATCCACAGGTGAGCTTGCAGCTTCCATGCCGAGTCAGCCTGCACCGCCTCTGGACCCCAGGCGCGTGGTCTTGTCAGACTTTGGCATGGGGTCCCCATGGGGAGCGAGCCTTAGCTAGGGTTAGGGTTTGGTCCAGGGACGTAGCCAGGGCTGAATCGACTCCAGTCTCGTGATCTCCCTCGAGGGCTGAAGTGAGGGCCCATGCCAGAAGGCGGCTCCATTGCAGGGTTAGGGTTCGAGGCAGGCTTACGTTGCGGTGGAGGATCCCGGTTCGGGGTACGGTTAGGGTTAGGGTTAGGTCCCAGGAGGCTCCAGGCGCCCAACCCACAGCAGGGCAGTGTTCTCCCCGAAGGGCTGAGTGGAGGGCACAAGGGACCGTGCCGGTCAGGATCCGTCTTTGGCTGCCAAGGCCACACACGTGATTGGGCCCCTGGTCGAGGAGGCCTCCGGAATCCTCTGGGCAGCTGCAGCCGGGCCTGGGAAACGACATGGTGAGCTTCCAGGTTCCATGCCGAGTCAGCCTGCACCTCTTCCGGACCCCAGGCGCGTGGTGTTGTCAGACGTTGGCATTGGGTCCTCTTGGGGAGAGAGCCTTAGCTAGGGTTAGGGTTCGGTCCAGGGACGTGGCCAGGGCCGAAGCGACTCCGGTCTCGTGATCTCCCTCGAGGGCTGAAGTGAGGGCCCATGCAGCAAGGCGGCTCAAGTGCAGGGTTAGGGGTCGAGGCCGGCTTAGGTTTCGGTGGAGGGTCCCCGTTCGGTGTGGGGTTAGGGTTAGGGTTAGGGTTAGGTCCCAGGAGGCTCCAGGCGCCGAACCCACAGCAGGGCAGTGGTCTTCCCGAAGGCCTGAGTTGAGGGCACAAGGGACCGTGCTGGTCAGGATCCGTCTTTGGCTGCCAAGGCCACAGACGTCGATCGGCCCCTGTTCGAGGAGGCCTCCGGAATCCTCTCGGTCAGCTGCACACGGGCCTGGGAAACCACATGGTGAGCTTGCAGCTTCCATGCCGAGTCAGCCTGCACCGCCTCTGGACTCCAGGCGCGTGGTCTTGTCAGACTTTGGCATGCGGTCCCCATGGGGAGGGAGCCTTAGCTAGGGTTAGGGTTTGGTCCAGGGACGTCGCCAGGGCTGAATCGACTCCAGTCTCGTGATCTCCCTCGAGGGCTGAGGTGAGGGCCCATGCCAGAAGGCGGCTCCATTGCAGGGTTAGGGTTCGAGGCAGGCTTACGTTGCGGTGGAGGGTCCCGGTTCGGGGTACGGTTAGGGTTAGGGTTAGGTCCCAGGAGGCTCCAGGCGCCCAACCCACAGCAGGGCAGTGTTCTCCCCGAAGGGCTGAGTGGAGGGCACAAGGGACCGTGCCGGTCAGGATCCGTCTTTGGCTGCCAAGGCCACACACGTGATTGGGCCCCTGGTCGAGGAGGCCTCCGGAATCCTCTGGGCAGCTGCAGCCGGGCCTGGGAAACGACATGGTGAGCTTCCAGGTTCCATGCCGAGTCAGCCTGCACCTCTTCCGGACCCCAGGCGCGTGGTGTTGTCAGACGTTGGCATTGGGTCCTCTTGGGGAGAGAGCCTTAGCTAGGGTTAGGGTTCGGTCCAGGGACGTGGCCAGGGCCGAAGCGACTCCGGTCTCGTGATCTCCCTCGAGGGCTGAAGTGAGGGCCCATGCAGCAAGGCGGCTCAAGTGCAGGGTGAGGGGTCGAGGCCGGCTTAGGTTTCGGTGGAGGGTCCCCGTTCGGTGTGGGGTTAGGGTTAGGGTTAGGTCCCAGGAGGCTCCAGGCGCCGAACCCACAGCAGGGCAGTGGTCTTCCCGAAGGCCTGAGTTGAGGGCACAAGGGACCGTGCTGGTCAGGATCCGTCTTTGGCTGCCAAGGCCACAGACGTCGATCGGCCCCTGTTCGAGGAGGCCTCCGGAATCCTCTCGGTCAGCTGCACACGGGCCTGGGAAACCAAATGGTGAGCTTGCAGCTTCCATGCCGAGTCAGCCTGCACCGCCTCTGGACCCCAGGCGCGTGGTCTTGTCAGACTTTGGCATGGGGTCCCCATGGGGAGGGAGCCTTAGCTAGGGTTAGGGTTTGGTCCAGGGACGTCGCCAGGGCTGAATCGACTCCAGTCTCGTGATCTCCCTCGAGGGCTGAGGTGAGGGCCCATGCCAGAAGGCGGCTCCATTGCAGGGTTAGGGTTCGAGGCAGGCTTACGTTGCGGTGGAGGGTCCCGGTTCGGGGTACGGTTAGGGTTAGGGTTAGGTCCCAGGAGGCTCCAGGCGCCCAACCCACAGCAGGGCAGTGTTCTCCCCGAAGGGCTGAGTTGAGGGCACAAGGGACCGTGCCGGTCAGGATCCGTCTTTGGCTGCCAAGGCCACACACGTGATTGGGCCCCTGGTCGAGGAGGCCTCCGGAATCCTCTGGGCAGCTGCAGCCGGGCCTGGGAAACGACATGGTGAGCTTCCAGGTTCCATGCCGAGTCAGCCTGCACCTCTTCCGGACCCCAGGCGCGTGGTGTTGTCAGACGTTGGCATTGGGTCCTCTTGGGGAGAGAGCCTTAGCTAGGGTTAGGGTTCGGTCCAGGGACGTGGCCAGGGCCGAAGCGACTCCGGTCTCGTGATCTCCCTCGAGGGCTGAAGTGAGGGCCCATGCAGCAAGGCGGCTCAAGTGCAGGGTGAGGGGTCGAGGCCGGCTTAGGTTTCGGTGGAGGGTCCCCGTTCGGTGTGGGGTTAGGGTTAGGGTTAGGTCCCAGGAGGCTCCAGGCGCCGAACCCACAGCAGGGCAGTGGTCTTCCCGAAGGCCTGAGTTGAGGGCACAAGAGACCGTGCCGGTCAGGATCCGTCTTTGGCTGCCAAGGCCACAGACGTCGATCGGCCCCTGTTCGAGGAGGCCTCCGGAATCCTCTCGGTCAGCTGCACACGGGCCTGAGAAACCACATGGTGAGCTTGCAGCTTCCATGCCGAGTCAGCCTGCACCGCCTCTGGACCCCAGGCGCGTGGTCTTGTCAGACTTTGGCATGGGGTCCCCATGGGGAGCGAGCCTTAGCTAGGGTTAGGGTTTGGTCCAGGGACGTCGCCAGGGCTGAATCGACTCCAGTCTCGTGATCTCCCTCGAGGGCTGAAGTGAGGGCCCATGCCAGAAGGCGGCTCCATTGCAGGGTTAGGGTTCGAGGCAGGCTTACGTTGCGGTGGAGGATCCCGGTTCGGGGTACGGTTAGGGTTAGGGTTAGGTCCCAGGAGGCTCCAGGCGCCCAACCCACAGCAGGGCAGTGTTCTCCCCGAAGGGCTGAGTGGAGGGCACAAGGGACCGTGCCGGTCAGGATCCGTCTTTGGCTGCCAAGGCCACACACGTGATTGGGCCCCTGGTCGAGGAGGCCTCCGGAATCCTCTGGGCAGCTGCAGCCGGGCCTGGGAAACGACATGGTGAGCTTCCAGGTTCCATGCCGAGTCAGCCTGCACCTCTTCCGGACCCCAGGCGCGTGGTGTTGTCAGACGTTGGCATTGGGTCCTCTTGGGGAGAGAGCCTTAGCTAGGGTTAGGGTTCGGTCCAGGGACGTGGCCAGGGCCGAAGCGACTCCGGTCTCGTGATCTCCCTCGAGGGCTGAAGTGAGGGCCCATGCAGCAAGGCGGCTGAAGTGCAGGGTTAGGGGTCGAGGCCGGCTTAGGTTTCGGTGGAGGGTCCCCGTTCGGTGTGGGGTTAGGGTTAGGGTTAGGTCCCAGGAGGCTCCAGGCGCCGAAGCCACAGCAGGGCAGTGGTCTTCCCGAAGGCCTGAGTTGAGGGCACAAGGGACCGTGCCGGTCAGGATCCGTCTTTGGCTGCCAAGGCCACAGACGTCGATCGGCCCCTGTTCGAGGAGGCCTCCGGAATCCTCTCGGTCAGCTGCACACGGGCCTGGGAATCCACATGGTGAGCTTGCAGCTTCCATGCCGAGTCAGCCTGCACCGCCTCTGGACCCCAGGCGCGTGGTCTTGTCAGACTTTGGCATGGGGTCCCCATGGGGAGCGAGCCTTAGCTAGGGTTAGGGTTTGGTCCAGGGACGTCGCCAGGGCTGAATCGACTCCAGTCTCGTGATCTCCCTCGAGGGCTGAAGTGAGGGCCCATGCCAGAAGGCGGCTCCATTGGAGGGTTAGGGTTCGAGGCAGGCTTACGTTGCGGTGGAGGGTCCCGGTTCGGGGTACGGTTAGGGTTAGGGTTAGGTCCCAGGAGGCTCCAGGCGTCCAACCCACAGCAGGGCAGTGTTCTCCCCGAAGGGCTGAGTGGAGGGCACAAGGGACCGTGCCGGTCAGGATCCGTCTTTGGCTGCCAAGGCCACACACGTGATTGGGCCCCTGGTCGAGGAGGCCTCCGGAATCCTCTGGGCAGCTGCAGCCGGGCCTGGGAAACGACATGGTGAGCTTCCAGGTTCCATGCCGAGTCAGCCTGCACCTCTTCCGGACCCCAGGCGCGTGGTGTTGTCAGACGTTGGCATTGGGTCCTCTTGGGGAGAGAGCCTTAGCTAGGGTTAGGGTTCGGTCCAGGGACGTGGCCAGGGCCGAAGCGACTCCGGTCTCGTGATCTCCCTCGAGGGCTGAAGTGAGGGCCCATGCAGCAAGGCGGCTCAAGTGCAGGGTTAGGGGTCGAGGCCGGCTTAGGTTTCAGTGGAGGGTCCCCGTTCGGTGTGGGGTTAGGGTTAGGGTTAGGTCCCAAGAGGCTCCAGGCGCCGAACCCACAGCAGGGCAGTGGTCTTCCCGAAGGCCTGAGTTGAGGGCACAAGGGACCGTGCCGGTCAGGATCCGTCTTTGGCTGCCAAGGCCACAGACGTCGATCGGCCCCTGTTCGAGGAGGCCTCCGGAATCCTCTCGGTCAGCTGCACACAGGCCTGGGAAACCACATGGTCAGCTTGCAGCTTCCATGCCGAGTCAGCCTGCACCGCCTCTGGACCCCAGGCGCGTGGTCTTGTCAGACTTTGGCATGCGGTCCCCATGGGGAGGGAGCCTTAGCTAGGGTTAGGGTTTGGTCCAGGGACGTCGCCAGGGCTGAATCGACTCCAGTCTCGTGATCTCCCTCGAGGGCTGAGGTGAGGGCCCATGCCAGAAGGCGGCTCCATTGCAGGGTTAGGGTTCGAGGCAGGCTTACGTTGCGGTGGAGGGTCCCGGTTCGGGGTACGGTTAGGGTTAGGGTTAGGTCCCAGGAGGCTCCAGGCGCCCAACCCACAGCAGGGCAGTGTTCTCCCCGAAGGGCTGAGTGGAGGGCACAAGGGACCGTGCCGGTCAGGATCCGTCTTTGGCTGCCAAGGCCACACACGTGATTGGGCCCCTGGTCGAGGAGGCCTCCGGAATCCTCTGGGCAGCTGCAGCCGGGCCTGGGAAACGACATGGTGAGCTTCCAGGTTCCATGCCGAGTCAGCCTGCACCTCTTCCGGACCCCAGGCGCGTGGTGTTGTCAGACGTTGGCATTGGGTCCTCTTGGGGAGAGAGCCTTAGCTAGGGTTAGGGTTCGGTCCAGGGACGTGGCCAGGGCCGAAGCGACTCCGGTCTCGTGATCTCCCTCGAGGGCTGAAGTGAGGGCCCATGCAGCAAGGCGGCTCAAGTGCAGGGTGAGGGGTCGAGGCCGGCTTAGGTTTCGGTGGAGGGTCCCCGTTCGGTGTGGGGTTAGGGTTAGGGTTAGGTCCCAGGAGGCTCCAGGCGCCGAACCCACAGCAGGGCAGTGGTCTTCCCGAAGGCCTGAGTTGAGGGCACAAGGGACCGTGCTGGTCAGGATCCGTCTTTGGCTGCCAAGGCCACAGACGTCGATTGGCCCCTGTTCGAGGAGGCCTCCGGAATCCTCTCGGTCAGCTGCACACGGGCCTGGGAAACCAAATGGTGAGCTTGCAGCTTCCATGCCGAGTCAGCCTGCACCGCCTCTGGACCCCAGGCGCGTGGTCTTGTCAGACTTTGGCATGGGGTCCCCATGGGGAGGGAGCCTTAGCTAGGGTTAGGGTTTGGTCCAGGGACGTCGCCAGGGCTGAATCGACTCCAGTCTCGTGATCTCCCTCGAGGGCTGAGGTGAGGGCCCATGCCAGAAGGCGGCTCCATTGCAGGGTTAGGGTTCGAGGCAGGCTTACGTTGCGGTGGAGGGTCCCGGTTCGGGGTACGGTTAGGGTTAGGGTTAGGTCCCAGGAGGCTCCAGGCGCCCAACCCACAGCAGGGCAGTGTTCTCCCCGAAGGGCTGAGTTGAGGGCACAAGGGACCGTGCCGGTCAGGATCCGTCTTTGGCTGCCAAGGCCACACACGTGATTGGGCCCCTGGTCGAGGAGGCCTCCGGAATCCTCTGGGCAGCTGCAGCCGGGCCTGGGAAACGACATGGTGAGCTTCCAGGTTCCATGCCGAGTCAGCCTGCACCTCTTCCGGACCCCAGGCGCGTGGTGTTGTCAGACGTTGGCATTGGGTCCTCTTGGGGAGAGAGCCTTAGCTAGGGTTAGGGTTCGGTCCAGGGACGTGGCCAGGGCCGAAGCGACTCCGGTCTCGTGATCTCCCTCGAGGGCTGAAGTGAGGGCCCATGCAGCAAGGCGGCTCAAGTGCAGGGTGAGGGGTCGAGGCCGGCTTAGGTTTCGGTGGAGGGTCCCCGTTCGGTGTGGGGTTAGGGTTAGGGTTAGGTCCCAGGAGGCTCCAGGCGCCGAACCCACAGCAGGGCAGTGGTCTTCCCGAAGGCCTGAGTTGAGGGCACAAGAGACCGTGCCGGTCAGGATCCGTCTTTGGCTGCCAAGGCCACAGACGTCGATCGGCCCCTGTTCGAGGAGGCCTCCGGAATCCTCTCGGTCAGCTGCACACGGGCCTGGGAAACCACATGGTGAGCTTGCAGCTTCCATGCCGAGTCAGCCTGCACCGCCTCTGGACCCCAGGCGCGTGGTCTTGTCAGACTTTGGCATGGGGTCCCCATGGGGAGCGAGCCTTAGCTAGGGTTAGGGTTTGGTCCAGGGACGTCGCCAGGGCTGAATCGACTCCAGTCTCGTGATCTCCCTCGAGGGCTGAAGTGAGGGCCCATGCCAGAAGGCGGCTCCATTGCAGGGTTAGGGTTCGAGGCAGGCTTACGTTGCGGTGGAGGGTCCCGGTTCGGGGTACGGTTAGGGTTAGGGTTAGGTCCCAGGAGGCTCCAGGCGTCCAACCCACAGCAGGGCAGTGTTCTCCCCGAAGGGCTGAGTGGAGGGCACAAGGGACCGTGCCGGTCAGGATCCGTCTTTGGCTGCCAAGGCCACACACGTGATTGGGCCCCTGGTCGAGGAGGCCTCCGGAATCCTCTGGGCAGCTGCAGCCGGGCCTGGGAAACGACATGGTGAGCTTCCAGGTTCCATGCCGAGTCAGCCTGCACCTCTTCCGGACCCCAGGCGCGTGGTGTTGTCAGACGTTGGCATTGGGTCCTCTTGGGGAGAGAGCCTTAGCTAGGGTTAGGGTTCGGTCCAGGGACGTGGCCAGGGCCGAAGCGACTCCGGTCTCGTGATCTCCCTCGAGGGCTGAAGTGAGGGCCCATGCAGCAAGGCGGCTCAAGTGCAGGGTTAGGGGTCGAGGCCGGCTTAGGTTTCAGTGGAGGGTCCCCGTTCGGTGTGGGGTTAGGGTTAGGGTTAGGTCCCAGGAGGCTCCAGGCGCCGAACCCACAGCAGGGCAGTGGTCTTCCCGAAGGCCTGAGTTGAGGGCACAAGGGACCGTGCCGGTCAGGATCCGTCTTTGGCTGCCAAGGCCACAGACGTCGATCGGCCCCTGTTCGAGGAGGCCTCCGGAATCCTCTCGGTCAGCTGCACACAGGCCTGGGAAACCACATGGTCAGCTTGCAGCTTCCATGCCGAGTCAGCCTGCACCGCCTCTGGACCCCAGGCGCGTGGTCTTGTCAGACTTTGGCATGCGGTCCCCATGGGGAGGGAGCCTTAGCTAGGGTTAGGGTTTGGTCCAGGGACGTCGCCAGGGCTGAATCGACTCCAGTCTCGTGATCTCCCTCGAGGGCTGAAGTGAGGGCCCATGCCAGAAGGCGGCTCCATTGCAGGGTTAGGGTTCGAGGCAGGCTTACGTTGCGGTGGAGGGTCCCGGTTCGGGGTACGGTTAGGGTTAGGGTTAGGTCCCAGGAGGCTCCAGGCGCCCAACCCACAGCAGGGCAGTGTTCTCCCCGAAGGGCTGAGTGGAGGGCACAAGGGACCGTGCCGGTCAGGATCCGTCTTTGGCTGCCAAGGCCACACACGTGATTGGGCCCCTGGTCGAGGAGGCCTCCGGAATCCTCTGGGCAGCTGCAGCCGGGCCTGGGAAACGACATGGTGAGCTTCCAGGTTCCATGCCGAGTCAGCCTGCACCTCTTCCGGACCCCAGGCGCGTGGTGTTGTCAGACGTTGGCATTGGGTCCTCTTGGGGAGAGAGCCTTAGCTAGGGTTAGGGTTCGGTCCAGGGACGTGGCCAGGGCCGAAGCGACTCCGGTCTCGTGATCTCCCTCGAGGGCTGAAGTGAGGGCCCATGCAGCAAGGCGGCTCAAGTGCAGGGTGAGGGGTCGAGGCCGGCTTAGGTTTCGGTGGAGGGTCCCCGTTCGGTGTGGGGTTAGGGTTAGGGTTAGGTCCCAGGAGGCTCCAGGCGCCGAACCCACAGCAGGGCAGTGGTCTTCCCGAAGGCCTGAGTTGAGGGCACAAGGGACCGTGCTGGTCAGGATCCGTCTTTGGCTGCCAAGGCCACAGACGTCGATTGGCCCCTGTTCGAGGAGGCCTCCGGAATCCTCTCGGTCAGCTGCACACGGGCCTGGGAAACCAAATGGTGAGCTTGCAGCTTCCATGCCGAGTCAGCCTGCACCGCCTCTGGACCCCAGGCGCGTGGTCTTGTCAGACTTTGGCATGGGGTCCCCATGGGGAGGGAGCCTTAGCTAGGGTTAGGGTTTGGTCCAGGGACGTCGCCAGGGCTGAATCGACTCCAGTCTCGTGATCTCCCTCGAGGGCTGAGGTGAGGGCCCATGCCAGAAGGCGGCTCCATTGCAGGGTTAGGGTTCGAGGCAGGCTTACGTTGCGGTGGAGGGTCCCGGTTCGGGGTACGGTTAGGGTTAGGGTTAGGTCCCAGGAGGCTCCAGGCGCCCAACCCACAGCAGGGCAGTGTTCTCCCCGAAGGGCTGAGTTGAGGGCACAAGGGACCGTGCCGGTCAGGATCCGTCTTTGGCTGCCAAGGCCACACACGTGATTGGGCCCCTGGTCGAGGAGGCCTCCGGAATCCTCTGGGCAGCTGCAGCCGGGCCTGGGAAACGACATGGTGAGCTTCCAGGTTCCATGCCGAGTCAGCCTGCACCTCTTCCGGACCCCAGGCGCGTGGTGTTGTCAGACGTTGGCATTGGGTCCTCTTGGGGAGAGAGCCTTAGCTAGGGTTAGGGTTCGGTCCAGGGACGTGGCCAGGGCCGAAGCGACTCCGGTCTCGTGATCTCCCTCGAGGGCTGAAGTGAGGGCCCATGCAGCAAGGCGGCTCAAGTGCAGGGTGAGGGGTCGAGGCCGGCTTAGGTTTCGGTGGAGGGTCCCCGTTCGGTGTGGGGTTAGGGTTAGGGTTAGGTCCCAGGAGGCTCCAGGCGCCGAACCCACAGCAGGGCAGTGGTCTTCCCGAAGGCCTGAGTTGAGGGCACAAGAGACCGTGCCGGTCAGGATCCGTCTTTGGCTGCCAAGGCCACAGACGTCGATCGGCCCCTGTTCGAGGAGGCCTCCGGAATCCTCTCGGTCAGCTGCACACGGGCCTGGGAAACCACATGGTGAGCTTGCAGCTTCCATGCCGAGTCAGCCTGCACCGCCTCTGGACCCCAGGCGCGTGGTCTTGTCAGACTTTGGCATGGGGTCCCCATGGGGAGCGAGCCTTAGCTAGGGTTAGGGTTTGGTCCAGGGACGTCGCCAGGGCTGAATCGACTCCAGTCTCGTGATCTCCCTCGAGGGCTGAAGTGAGGGCCCATGCCAGAAGGCGGCTCCATTGCAGGGTTAGGGTTCGAGGCAGGCTTACGTTGCGGTGGAGGATCCCGGTTCGGGGTACGGTTAGGGTTAGGGTTAGGTCCCAGGAGGCTCCAGGCGCCCAACCCACAGCAGGGCAGTGTTCTCCCCGAAGGGCTGAGTGGAGGGCACAAGGGACCGTGCCGGTCAGGATCCGTCTTTGGCTGCCAAGGCCACACACGTGATTGGGCCCCTGGTCGAGGAGGCCTCCGGAATCCTCTGGGCAGCTGCAGCCGGGCCTGGGAAACGACATGGTGAGCTTCCAGGTTCCATGCCGAGTCAGCCTGCACCTCTTCCGGACCCCAGGCGCGTGGTGTTGTCAGACGTTGGCATTGGGTCCTCTTGGGGAGAGAGCCTTAGCTAGGGTTAGGGTTCGGTCCAGGGACGTGGCCAGGGCCGAAGCGACTCCGGTCTCGTGATCTCCCTCGAGGGCTGAAGTGAGGGCCCATGCAGCAAGGCGGCTGAAGTGCAGGGTTAGGGGTCGAGGCCGGCTTAGGTTTCGGTGGAGGGTCCCCGTTCGGTGTGGGGTTAGGGTTAGGGTTAGGTCCCAGGAGGCTCCAGGCGCCGAAGCCACAGCAGGGCAGTGGTCTTCCCGAAGGCCTGAGTTGAGGGCACAAGGGACCGTGCCGGTCAGGATCCGTCTTTGGCTGCCAAGGCCACAGACGTCGATCGGCCCCTGTTCGAGGAGGCCTCCGGAATCCTCTCGGTCAGCTGCACACGGGCCTGGGAATCCACATGGTGAGCTTGCAGCTTCCATGCCGAGTCAGCCTGCACCGCCTCTGGACCCCAGGCGCGTGGTCTTGTCAGACTTTGGCATGGGGTCCCCATGGGGAGCGAGCCTTAGCTAGGGTTAGGGTTTGGTCCAGGGACGTCGCCAGGGCTGAATCGACTCCAGTCTCGTGATCTCCCTCGAGGGCTGAAGTGAGGGCCCATGCCAGAAGGCGGCTCCATTGGAGGGTTAGGGTTCGAGGCAGGCTTACGTTGCGGTGGAGGGTCCCGGTTCGGGGTACGGTTAGGGTTAGGGTTAGGTCCCAGGAGGCTCCAGGCGTCCAACCCACAGCAGGGCAGTGTTCTCCCCGAAGGGCTGAGTGGAGGGCACAAGGGACCGTGCCGGTCAGGATCCGTCTTTGGCTGCCAAGGCCACACACGTGATTGGGCCCCTGGTCGAGGAGGCCTCCGGAATCCTCTGGGCAGCTGCAGCCGGGCCTGGGAAACGACATGGTGAGCTTCCAGGTTCCATGCCGAGTCAGCCTGCACCTCTTCCGGACCCCAGGCGCGTGGTGTTGTCAGACGTTGGCATTGGGTCCTCTTGGGGAGAGAGCCTTAGCTAGGGTTAGGGTTCGGTCCAGGGACGTGGCCAGGGCCGAAGCGACTCCGGTCTCGTGATCTCCCTCGAGGGCTGAAGTGAGGGCCCATGCAGCAAGGCGGCTCAAGTGCAGGGTTAGGGGTCGAGGCCGGCTTAGGTTTCGGTGGAGGGTCCCCGTTCGGTGTGGGGTTAGGGTTAGGGTTAGGTCCCAGGAGGCTCCAGGCGCCGAAGCCACAGCAGGGCAGTGGTCTTCCCGAAGGCCTGAGTTGAGGGCACAAGGGACCGTGCCGGTCAGGATCCGTCTTTGGCTGCCAAGGCCACAGACGTCGATCGGCCCCTGTTCGAGGAGGCCTCCGGAATCCTCTCGGTCAGCTGCACACGGGCCTGGGAATCCACATGGTGAGCTTGCAGCTTCCATGCCGAGTCAGCCTGCACCGCCTCTGGACCCCAGGCGCGTGGTCTTGTCAGACTTTGGCATGGGGTCCCCATGGGGAGCGAGCCTTAGCTAGGGTTAGGGTTTGGTCCAGGGACGTCGCCAGGGCTGAATCGACTCCAGTCTCGTGATCTCCCTCGAGGGCTGAAGTGAGGGCCCATGCCAGAAGGCGGCTCCATTGCAGGGTTAGGGTTCGAGGCAGGCTTACGTTGCGGTGGAGGGTCCCGGTTCGGGGTACGGTTAGGGTTAGGGTTAGGTCCCAGGAGGCTCCAGGCGTCCAACCCACAGCAGGGCAGTGTTCTCCCCGAAGGGCTGAGTGGAGGGCACAAGGGACCGTGCCGGTCAGGATCCGTCTTTGGCTGCCAAGGCCACACACGTGATTGGGCCCCTGGTCGAGGAGGCC
Source organism: Panthera pardus (assembly GCF_024362965.1). Classification (NCBI taxonomy): domain Eukaryota; kingdom Metazoa; phylum Chordata; class Mammalia; order Carnivora; family Felidae; genus Panthera; species Panthera pardus. The sequence goes on from NW_026526908.1 coordinate 357,128, forward strand.
TCCGGAATCCTCTGGGCAGCTGCAGCCGGGCCTGGGAAACGACATGGTGAGCTTCCAGGTTCCATGCCGAGTCAGCCTGCACCTCTTCCGGACCCCAGGCGCGTGGTGTTGTCAGACGTTGGCATTGGGTCCTCTTGGGGAGAGAGCCTTAGCTAGGGTTAGGGTTCGGTCCAGGGACGTGGCCAGGGCCGAAGCGACTCCGGTCTCGTGATCTCCCTCGAGGGCTGAAGTGAGGGCCCATGCAGCAAGGCGGCTCAAGTGCAGGGTTAGGGGTCGAGGCCGGCTTAGGTTTCGGTGGAGGGTCCCCGTTCGGTGTGGGGTTAGGGTTAGGGTTAGGTCCCAGGAGGCTCCAGGCGCCGAACCCACAGCAGGGCAGTGGTCTTCCCGAAGGCCTGAGTTGAGGGCACAAGGGACCGTGCCGGTCAGGATCCGTCTTTGGCTGCCAAGGCCACAGACGTCGATCGGCCCCTGTTCGAGGAGGCCTCCGGAATCCTCTCGGTCAGCTGCACACAGGCCTGGGAAACCACATGGTCAGCTTGCAGCTTCCATGCCGAGTCAGCCTGCACCGCCTCTGGACCCCAGGCGCGTGGTCTTGTCAGACTTTGGCATGGGGTCCCCATGGGGAGCGAGCCTTAGCTAGGGTTAGGGTTTGGTCCAGGGACGTCGCCAGGGCTGAATCGACTCCAGTCTCGTGATCTCCCTCGAGGGCTGAAGTGAGGGCCCATGCCAGAAGGCGGCTCCATTGCAGGGTTAGGGTTCGAGGCAGGCTTACGTTGCGGTGGAGGATCCCGGTTCGGGGTACGGTTAGGGTTAGGGTTAGGTCCCAGGAGGCTCCAGGCGCCCAACCCACAGCAGGGCAGTGTTCTCCCCGAAGGGCTGAGTGGAGGGCACAAGGGACCGTGCCGGTCAGCATCCGTCTTTGGCTGCCAAGGCCACACACGTGATTGGGCCCCTGGTCGAGGAGGCCTCCGAAATCCTCTGGGCAGCTGCAGCCGGGCCTGGGCAACGACATGGTGAGCTTCCAGGTTCCATGCCGAGTCAGCCTGCACCTCTTCCGGACCCCAGGCGCGTGGTGTTGTCAGACGTTGGCATTGGGTCCTCTTGGGGAGAGAGCCTTAGCTAGGGTTAGGGTTCGGTCCAGGGACGTGGCCAGGGCCGAAGCGACTCCGGTCTCGTGATCTCCCTCGAGGGCTGAAGTGAGGGCCCATGCAGCAAGGCGGCTCAAGTGCAGGGTTAGGGGTCGAGGCCGGCTTAGGTTTCGGTGGAGGGTCCCCGTTCGGTGTGGGGTTAGGGTTAGGGTTAGGTCCCAGGAGGCTCCAGGCGCCGAATCCACAGCATGGCAGAGGTCTTCCCGAAGGCCTGAGTTGAGGGCACAAGAGACCGTGCCGGTCAGGATCCGTCTTTGGCTGCCAAGGTCACAGACGTCGATCGGCCCCTGTTCGAGGAGGCCTCCGGAATCCTCTCGGTCAGCTGCACACGGGCCTGGGAAACCACATGGTGAGCTTTCAGCTTCCATGCCGAGTCAGCCTGCACCGCCTCTGGACCCCAGGCGCGTTGTCTTGTTAGACTTTGGCATGGGGTCCCCATGGGGAGCGAGCCTTAGCTAGGGTTAGGGTTTGGTCCAGGGACGTCGCCAGGGCTGAATCGACTCCAGTCTCGTGATCTCCCTCGAGGGCTGAAGTGAGGGCCCATGCCAGAAGGCGGCTCCATTGCAGGGTTAGGTTTCGAGGCAGGCTTACGTTGCGGTGGAGGTTCCCGGTTCGGGGTACGGTTAGGGTTAGGGTTAGGTCCCAGGAGGCTCCAGGCGCCCAACCCACAGCAGGGCAGTGTTCTCCCCGAAGGGCTGAGTTGAGGGCACAAGGGACCGTGCCGGTCAGGATCCGTCTTTGGCTGCCAAGGCCACACACGTGATTGGGCCCCTGGTCGAGGAGGCCTCCGGAATCCTCTGGGCAGCTGCAGCCGGGCCTGGGAAACGACATGGTGAGCTTCCAGGTTCCATGCCGAGTCAGCCTGCACCTCTTCCGGACCCCAGGCGCGTGGTGTTGTCAGACGTTGGCATTGGGTCCTCTTGGGGAGAGAGCCTTAGCTAGGGTTAGGGTTCGGTCCAGGGACGTGGCCAGGGCCGAAGCGACTCCGGTCTCGTGATCTCCCTCGAGGGCTGAAGTGAGGGCCCATGCAGCAAGGCGGCTCAAGTGCAGGGTTAGGGGTCGAGGCCGGCTTAGGTTTCGGTGGAGGGTCCCCGTTCGGTGTGGGGTTAGGGTTAGGGTTAGGTCCCAGGAGGCTCCAGGCGCCGAACCCACAGCAGGGCAGTGGTCTTCCCGAAGGCCTGAGTTGAGGGCACAAGAGACCGTGCCGGTCAGGATCCGTCTTTGGCTGCCAAGGCCACAGACGTCGATCGGCCCCTGTTCGAGGAGGCCTCCGGAATCCTCTCGGTCAGCTGCACACGGGCCTGGGAAACCACATGGTGAGCTTGCAGCTTCCATGCCGAGTCAGCCTGCACCGCCTCTGGACCCCAGGCGCGTGGTCTTGTCAGACTTTGGCATGGGGTCCCCATGGGGAGCGAGCCTTAGCTAGGGTTAGGGTTTGGTCCAGGGACGTCTCCAGGGCTGAATCGACTCCAGTCTCGTGATCTCCCTCGAGGGCTGAGGTGAGGGCCCATGCCAGAAGGCGGCTCCATTGCAGGGTTAGGGTTCGAGGCAGGCTTACGTTGCGGTGGAGGGTCCCGGTTCGGGGTACGGTTAGGGTTAGGGTTAGGTCCCAGGAGGCTCCAGGCGCCCAACCCACAGCAGGGCAGTGTTCTCCCCGAAGGGCTGAGTGGAGGGCACAAGGGACCGTGCGGGTCAGGATCCGTCTTTGGCTGCCAAGGCCACACACGTGATTGGGCCCCTGGTCGAGGAGGCGTCCGGAATCCTCTGGGCAGCTGCAGCCGGGCCTGGGAAACGACATGGTGAGCTTCCAGGTTCCATGCCGAGTCAGCCTGCACCTCTTCCGGACCCCAGGCGCGTGGTGTTGTCAGACGTTGGCATTGGGTCCTCTTGGGGAGAGAGCCTTAGCTAGGGTTAGGGTTCGGTCCAGGGACGTGGCCAGGGCCGAAGCGACTCCGGTCTCGTGATCTCCCTCGAGGGCTGAAGTGAGGGCCCATGCAGCAAGGCGGCTCAAGTGCAGGGTGAGGGGTCGAGGCCGGCTTAGGTTTCGGTGGAGGGTCCCCGTTCGGTGTGGGGTTAGGGTTAGGGTTAGGTCCCAGGAGGCTCCAGGCGCCGAACCCACAGCAGGGCAGTGGTCTTCCCGAAGGCCTGAGTTGAGGGCACAAGAGACCGTGCCGGTCAGGATCCGTCTTTGGCTGCCAAGGCCACAGACGTCGATCGGCCCCTGTTCGAGGAGGCCTCCGGAATCCTCTCGGTCAGCTGCACACGGGCCTGGGAAACCACATGGTGAGCTTGCAGCTTCCATGCCGAGTCAGCCTGCACCGCCTCTGGACCCCAGGCGCGTGGTCTTGTCAGACTTTGGCATGGGGTCCCCATGGGGAGCGAGCCTTAGCTAGGGTTAGGGTTTGGTCCAGGGACGTCGCCAGGGCTGAATCGACTCCAGTCTCGTGATCTCCCTCGAGGGCTGAAGTGAGGGCCCATGCCAGAAGGCGGCTCCATTGCAGGGTTAGGGTTCGAGGCAGGCTTACGTTGCGGTGGAGGATCCCGGTTCGGGGTACGGTTAGGGTTAGGGTTAGGTCCCAGGAGGCTCCAGGCGCCCAACCCACAGCAGGGCAGTGTTCTCCCCGAAGGGCTGAGTGGAGGGCACAAGGGACCGTGCCGGTCAGCATCCGTCTTTGGCTGCCAAGGCCACACACGTGATTGGGCCCCTGGTCGAGGAGGCCTCCGGAATCCTCTGGGCAGCTGCAGCCGGGCCTGGGAAACGACATGGTGAGCTTCCAGGTTCCATGCCGAGTCAGCCTGCACCTCTTCCGGACCCCAGGCGCGTGGTGTTGTCAGACGTTGGCATTGGGTCCTCTTGGGGAGAGAGCCTTAGCTAGGGTTAGGGTTCGGTCCAGGGACGTGGCCAGGGCCGAAGCGACTCCGGTCTCGTGATCTCCCTCGAGGGCTGAAGTGAGGGCCCATGCAGCAAGGCGGCTGAAGTGCAGGGTTAGGGGTCGAGGCCGGCTTAGGTTTCGGTGGAGGGTCCCCGTTCGGTGTGGGGTTAGGGTTAGGGTTAGGTCCCAGGAGGCTCCAGGCGCCGAAGCCACAGCAGGGCAGTGGTCTTCCCGAAGGCCTGAGTTGAGGGCACAAGGGACCGTGCCGGTCAGGATCCGTCTTTGGCTGCCAAGGCCACAGACGTCGATCGGCCCCTGTTCGAGGAGGCCTCCGGAATCCTCTCGGTCAGCTGCACACGGGCCTGGGAATCCACATGGTGAGCTTGCAGCTTCCATGCCGAGTCAGCCTGCACCGCCTCTGGACCCCAGGCGCGTGGTCTTGTCAGACTTTGGCATGGGGTCCCCATGGGGAGCGAGCCTTAGCTAGGGTTAGGGTTTGGTCCAGGGACGTCGCCAGGGCTGAATCGACTCCAGTCTCGTGATCTCCCTCGAGGGCTGAAGTGAGGGCCCATGCCAGAAGGCGGCTCCATTGCAGGGTTAGGGTTCGAGGCAGGCTTACGTTGCGGTGGAGGGTCCCGGTTCGGGGTACGGTTAGGGTTAGGGTTAGGTCCCAGGAGGCTCCAGGCGTCCAACCCACAGCAGGGCAGTGTTCTCCCCGAAGGGCTGAGTGGAGGGCACAAGGGACCGTGCCGGTCAGGATCCGTCTTTGGCTGCCAAGGCCACACACGTGATTGGGCCCCTGGTCGAGGAGGCCTCCGGAATCCTCTGGGCAGCTGCAGCCGGGCCTGGGAAACGACATGGTGAGCTTCCAGGTTCCATGCCGAGTCAGCCTGCACCTCTTCCGGACCCCAGGCGCGTGGTGTTGTCAGACGTTGGCATTGGGTCCTCTTGGGGAGAGAGCCTTAGCTAGGGTTAGGGTTCGGTCCAGGGACGTGGCCAGGGCCGAAGCGACTCCGGTCTCGTGATCTCCCTCGAGGGCTGAATGAGGGCCCATGCAGCAAGGCGGCTCAAGTGCAGGGTTAGGGGTCGAGGCCGGCTTAGGTTTCGGTGGAGGGTCCCCGTTCGGTGTGGGGTTAGGGTTAGGGTTAGGTCCCAGGAGGCTCCAGGCGCCGAACCCACAGCAGGGCAGTGGTCTTCCCGAAGGCCTGAGTTGAGGGCACAAGGGACCGTGCCGGTCAGGATCCGTCTTTGGCTGCCAAGGCCACAGACGTCGATCGGCCCCTGTTCGAGGAGGCCTCCGGAATCCTCTCGGTCAGCTGCACACAGGCCTGGGAAACCACATGGTCAGCTTGCAGCTTCCATGCCGAGTCAGCCTGCACCGCCTCTGGACCCCAGGCGCGTGGTCTTGTCAGACTTTGGCATGCGGTCCCCATGGGGAGGGAGCCTTAGCTAGGGTTAGGGTTTGGTCCAGGGACGTCGCCAGGGCTGAATCGACTCCAGTCTCGTGATCTCCCTCGAGGGCTGAGGTGAGGGCCCATGCCAGAAGGCGGCTCCATTGCAGGGTTAGGGTTCGAGGCAGGCTTACGTTGCGGTGGAGGATCCCGGTTCGGGGTACGGTTAGGGTTAGGGTTAGGTCCCAGGAGGCTCCAGGCGCCCAACCCACAGCAGGGCAGTGTTCTCCCCGAAGGGCTGAGTGGAGGGCACAAGGGACCGTGCCGGTCAGGATCCGTCTTTGGCTGCCAAGGCCACACACGTGATTGGGCCCCTGGTCGAGGAGGCCTCCGGAATCCTCTGGGCAGCTGCAGCCGGGCCTGGGAAACGACATGGTGAGCTTCCAGGTTCCATGCCGAGTCAGCCTGCACCTCTTCCGGACCCCAGGCGCGTGGTGTTGTCAGACGTTGGCATTGGGTCCTCTTGGGGAGAGAGCCTTAGCTAGGGTTAGGGTTCGGTCCAGGGACGTGGCCAGGGCCGAAGCGACTCCGGTCTCGTGATCTCCCTCGAGGGCTGAAGTGAGGGCCCATGCAGCAAGGCGGCTCAAGTGCAGGGTGAGGGGTCGAGGCCGGCTTAGGTTTCGGTGGAGGGTCCCCGTTCGGTGTGGGGTTAGGGTTAGGGTTAGGTCCCAGGAGGCTCCAGGCGCCGAACCCACAGCAGGGCAGTGGTCTTCCCGAAGGCCTGAGTTGAGGGCACAAGAGACCGTGCCGGTCAGGATCCGTCTTTGGCTGCCAAGGCCACAGACGTCGATCGGCCCCTGTTCGAGGAGGCCTCCGGAATCCTCTCGGTCAGCTGCACACGGGCCTGGGAAACCACATGGTGAGCTTGCAGCTTCCATGCCGAGTCAGCCTGCACCGCCTCTGGACCCCAGGCGCGTGGTCTTGTCAGACTTTGGCATGGGGTCCCCATGGGGAGCGAGCCTTAGCTAGGGTTAGGGTTTGGTCCAGGGACGTCGCCAGGGCTGAATCGACTCCAGTCTCGTGATCTCCCTCGAGGGCTGAAGTGAGGGCCCATGCCAGAAGGCGGCTCCATTGCAGGGTTAGGGTTCGAGGCAGGCTTACGTTGCGGTGGAGGATCCCGGTTCGGGGTACGGTTAGGGTTAGGGTTAGGTCCCAGGAGGCTCCAGGCGCCCAACCCACAGCAGGGCAGTGTTCTCCCCGAAGGGCTGAGTGGAGGGCACAAGGGACCGTGCCGGTCAGCATCCGTCTTTGGCTGCCAAGGCCACACACGTGATTGGGCCCCTGGTCGAGGAGGCCTCCGAAATCCTCTGGGCAGCTGCAGCCGGGCCTGGGCAACGACATGGTGAGCTTCCAGGTTCCATGCCGAGTCAGCCTGCACCTCTTCCGGACCCCAGGCGCGTGGTGTTGTCAGACGTTGGCATTGGGTCCTCTTGGGGAGAGAGCCTTAGCTAGGGTTAGGGTTCGGTCCAGGGACGTGGCCAGGGCCGAAGCGACTCCGGTCTCGTGATCTCCCTCGAGGGCTGAAGTGAGGGCCCATGCAGCAAGGCGGCTCAAGTGCAGGGTTAGGGGTCGAGGCCGGCTTAGGTTTCGGTGGAGGGTCCCCGTTCGGTGTGGGGTTAGGGTTAGGGTTAGGTCCCAGGAGGCTCCAGGCGCCGAATCCACAGCATGGCAGAGGTCTTCCCGAAGGCCTGAGTTGAGGGCACAAGAGACCGTGCCGGTCAGGATCCGTCTTTGGCTGCCAAGGTCACAGACGTCGATCGGCCCCTGTTCGAGGAGGCCTCCGGAATCCTCTCGGTCAGCTGCACACGGGCCTGGGAAACCACATGGTGAGCTTTCAGCTTCCATGCCGAGTCAGCCTGCACCGCCTCTGGACCCCAGGCGCGTTGTCTTGTTAGACTTTGTCATGGGGTCCCCATGGGGAGCGAGCCTTAGCTAGGGTTAGGGTTTGGTCCAGGGACGTCTCCAGGGCTGAATCGACTCCAGTCTCGTGATCTCCCTCGAGGGCTGAGGTGAGGGCCCATGCCAGAAGGCGGCTCCATTGCAGGGTTAGGGTTCGAGGCAGGCTTACGTTGCGGTGGAGGGTCCCGGTTCGGGGTACGGTTAGGGTTAGGGTTAGGTCGCAGGAGGCTCCAGGCGCCCAACCCACAGCAGGGCAGTGTTCTCCCCGAAGGGCTGAGTGGAGGGCACAAGGGACCGTGCGGGTCAGGATCCGTCTTTGGCTGCCAAGGCCACACACGTGATTGGGCCCCTGGTCGAGGAGGCCTCCGGAATCCTCTGGGCAGCTGCAGCCGGGCCTGGGAAACGACATGGTGAGCTTCCAGGTTCCATGCCGAGTCAGCCTGCACCTCTTCCGGACCCCAGGCGCGTGGTGTTGTCAGACGTTGGCATTGGGTCCTCTTGGGGAGAGAGCCTTAGCTAGGGTTAGGGTTCGGTCCAGGGACGTGGCCAGGGCCGAAGCGACTCCGGTCTCGTGATCTCCCTCGAGGGCTGAAGTGAGGGCCCATGCAGCAAGGCGGCTCAAGTGCAGGGTGAGGGGTCGAGGCCGGCTTAGGTTTCGGTGGAGGGTCCCGGTTCGGGGTACGGTTAGGGTTAGGGTTAGGTCCCAGGAGGCTCCAGGCGCCGAACCCACAGCAGGGCAGTGGTCTTCCCGAAGGCCTGAGTTGAGGGCACAAGAGACCGTGCCGGTCAGGATCCGTCTTTGGCTGCCAAGGCCACAGACGTCGATCGGCCCCTGTTCGAGGAGGCCTCCGGAATCCTCTCGGTCAGCTGCACACGGGCCTGGGAAACCACATGGTGAGCTTGCAGCTTCCATGCCGAGTCAGCCTGCACCGCCTCTGGACCCCAGGCGCGTGGTCTTGTCAGACTTTGGCATGGGGTCCCCATGGGGAGCGAGCCTTAGCTAGGGTTAGGGTTTGGTCCAGGGACGTCGCCAGGGCTGAATCGACTCCAGTCTCGTGATCTCCCTCGAGGGCTGAAGTGAGGGCCCATGCCAGAAGGCGGCTCCATTGCAGGGTTAGGGTTCGAGGCAGGCTTACGTTGCGGTGGAGGATCCCGGTTCGGGGTACGGTTAGGGTTAGGGTTAGGTCCCAGGAGGCTCCAGGCGCCCAACCCACAGCAGGGCAGTGTTCTCCCCGAAGGGCTGAGTGGAGGGCACAAGGGACCGTGCCGGTCAGGATCCGTCTTTGGCTGCCAAGGCCACACACGTGATTGGGCCCCTGGTCGAGGAGGCCTCCGGAATCCTCTGGGCAGCTGCAGCCGGGCCTGGGAAACGACATGGTGAGCTTCCAGGTTCCATGCCGAGTCAGCCTGCACCTCTTCCGGACCCCAGGCGCGTGGTGTTGTCAGACGTTGGCATTGGGTCCTCTTGGGGAGAGAGCCTTAGCTAGGGTTAGGGTTCGGTCCAGGGACGTGGCCAGGGCCGAAGCGACTCCGGTCTCGTGATCTCCCTCGAGGGCTGAAGTGAGGGCCCATGCAGCAAGGCGGCTCAAGTGCAGGGTTAGGGGTCGAGGCCGGCTTAGGTTTCGGTGGAGGGTCCCCGTTCGGTGTGGGGTTAGGGTTAGGGTTAGGTCCCAGGAGGCTCCAGGCGCCGAACCCACAGCAGGGCAGTGGTCTTCCCGAAGGCCTGAGTTGAGGGCACAAGAGACCGTGCCGGTCAGGATTCGTCTTTGGCTGCCAAGGCCACAGACGTCGATCGGTCCCTGTTCGAGGAGGCCTCCGGAATCCTCTCGGTCAGCTGCACACGGGCTTGGGAAACCACATGGTGAGCTTGCAGCTTCCATGCCGAGTCAGCCTGCACCGCCTCTGGACCCCAGGCGCGTGGTCTTGTCAGACTTTGGCATGGGGTCCCCATGGGGAGCGAGCCTTAGCTAGGGTTAGGGTTTGGTCCAGGGACGTCGCCAGGGCTGAATCGACTCCAGTCTCGTGATCTCCCTCGAGGGCTGAAGTGAGGGCCCATGCCAGAAGGCGGCTCCATTGCAGGGTTAGGGTTCGAGGCAGGCTTACGTTGCGGTGGAGGGTCCCGGTTCGGGGTACGGTTAGGGTTAGGGTTAGGTCCCAGGAGGCTCCAGGCGCCCAACCCACAGCAGGGCAGTGTTCTCCCCGAAGGGCTGAGTGGAGGGCACAAGGGACCGTGCCGGTCAGGATCCGTCTTTGGCTGCCAAGGCCACACACGTGATTGGGCCCCTGGTCGAGGAGGCCTCCGGAATCCTCTGGGCAGCTGCAGCCGGGCCTGGGAAACGACATGGTGAGCTTCCAGGTTCCATGCCGAGTCAGCCTGCACCTCTTCCGGACCCCAGGCGCGTGGTGATGTCAGACGTTGGCATTGGGTCCTCTTGGGGAGAGAGCCTTAGCTAGGGTTAGGGTTCGGTCCAGGGACGTGGCCAGGGCCGAAGCGACTCCGGTCTCGTGATCTCCCTCGAGGGCTGAAGTGAGGGCCCATGCAGCAAGGCGGCTCAAGTGCAGGGTTAGGGGTCGAGGCCGGCTTAGGTTTCGGTGGAGGGTCCCCGTTCGGTGTGGGGTTAGGGTTAGGGTTAGGTCCCAGGAGGCTCCAGGCGCCGAACCCACAGCAGGGCAGTGGTCTTCCCGAAGGCCTGAGTTGAGGGCACAAGGGACCGTGCTGGTCAGGATCCGTCTTTGGCTGCCAAGGCCACAGACGTCGATCGGCCCCTGTTCGAGGAGGCCTCCGGAATCCTCTCGGTCAGCTGCACACAGGCCTGGGAAACCACATGGTGAGCTTGCAGCTTCCATGCCGAGTCAGCCTGCACCGCCTCTGGACCCCAGGCACGTGGTCTTGTCAGACTTTGGCATGCGGTCCCCATGGGGAGGGAGCCTTAGCTAGGGTTAGGGTTTGGTCCAGGGACGTCGCCAGGGCTGAATCGACTCCAGTCTCGTGATCTCCCTCGAGGGCTGAGGTGAGGGCCCATGTCAGAAGGCGGCTCCATTGCAGGGTTAGGGTTCGAGGCAGGCTTACGTTGCGGTGGAGGGTCCCGGTTCGGGGTACGGTTAGGGTTAGGGTTAGGTCCCAGGAGGCTCCAGGCGCCCAACCCACAGCAGGGCAGTGTTCTCCCCGAAGGGCTGAGTGGAGGGCACAAGGGACCGTGCCGGTCAGGATCCGTCTTTGGCTGCCAAGGCCACACACGTGATTGGGCCCCTGGTCGAGGAGGCCTCCGGAATCCTCTGGGCAGCTGCAGCCGGGCCTGGGAAACGACATGGTGAGCTTCCAGGTTCCATGCCGAGTCAGCCTGCACCTCTTCCGGACCCCAGGCGCGTGGTGTTGTCAGACGTTGGCATTGGGTCCTCTTGGGGAGAGAGCCTTAGCTAGGGTTAGGGTTCGGTCCAGGGACGTGGCCAGGGCCGAAGCGACTCCGGTCTCGTGATCTCCCTCGAGGGCTGAAGTGAGGGCCCATGCAGCAAGGCGGCTCAAGTGCAGGGTTAGGGGTCGAGGCCGGCTTAGGTTTCGGTGGAGGGTCCCCGTTCGGTGTGGGGTTAGGGTTAGGGTTAGGTCCCAGGAGGCTCCAGGCGCCGAACCCACAGCAGGGCAGTGGTCTTCCCGAAGGCCTGAGTTGAGGGCACAAGAGACCGTGCCGGTCAGGATCCGTCTTTGGCTGCCAAGGCCACAGACGTCGATCGGCCCCTGTTCGAGGAGGCCTCCGGAATCCTCTCGGTCAGCTGCACACGGGCCTGGGAAACCACATGGTGAGCTTGCAGCTTCCATGCCGAGTCAGCCTGCACCGCCTCTGGACCCCAGGCGCGTGGTCTTGTCAGACTTTGGCATGGGGTCCCCATGGGGAGCGAGCCTTAGCTAGGGTTAGGGTTTGGTCCAGGGACGTCGCCAGGGCTGAATCGACTCCAGTCTCGTGATCTCCCTCGAGGGCTGAAGTGAGGGCCCATGCCAGAAGGCGGCTCCATTGCAGGGTTAGGGTTCGAGGCAGGCTTACGTTGCGGTGGAGGGTCCCGGTTCGCGGTACGGTTAGGGTTAGGGTTAGGTCCCAGGAGGCTCCAGGCGCCGAACCCACAGCAGGGCAGTGGTCTTCCCGAAGGCCTGAGTTGAGGGCACAAGGGACCGTGCCGGTCAGGATCCGTCTTTGGCTGCCGAGGCCACAGACGTCGATCGGCCCCTGTTCGAGGAGGCCTCCGGAATCCTCTCGGTCAGCTGCACACAGGCCTGGGAAACCACATGGTGAGCTTGCAGCTTCCATGCCGAGTCAGCCTGCACCGCCTCTGGACCCCAGGCGCGTGGTCTTGTCAGACTTTGGCATGCGGTCCCCATGGGGAGGGAGCCTTAGCTAGGGTTAGGGTTTGGTCCAGGGACGTCGCCAGGGCTGAATCGACTCCAGTCTCGTGATCTCCCTCGAGGGCTGAGGTGAGGGCCCATGCCAGAAGGCGGCTCCATTGCAGGGTTAGGGTTCGAGGCAGGCTTACGTTGCGGTGGAGGGTCCCGGTTCGCGGTACGGTTAGGGTTAGGGTTAGGTCCCAGGAGGCTCCAGGCGCCCAACCCACAGCAGGGCAGTGTTCTCCCCGAAGGGCTGAGTGGAGGGCACAAGGGACCGTGCCGGTCAGGATCCGTCTTTGGCTGCCAAGGCCACACACGTGATTGGGCCCCTGGTCGAGGAGGCCTCCGGAATCCTCTGGGCAGCTGCAGCCGGGCCTGGGAAACGACATGGTGAGCTTCCAGGTTCCATGCCGAGTCAGCCTGCACCTCTTCCGGACCCCAGGCGCGTGGTGTTGTCAGACGTTGGCATTGGGTCCTCTTGGGGAGAGAGCCTTAGCTAGGGTTAGGGTTCGGTCCAGGGACGTGGCCAGGGCCGAAGCGACTCCAGTCTCGTGATCTCCCTCGAGGGCTGAAGTGAGGGCCCATGCAGCAAGGCGGCTCAAGTGCAGGGTTAGGGGTCGAGGCCGGCTTAGGTTTCGGTGGAGGGTCCCCGTTCGGTGTGGGGTTAGGGTTAGGGTTAGGTCCCAGGAGGCTCCAGGCGCCGAACCCTCAGCAGGGCAGTGGTCTTCCCGAAGGCCTGAGTTGAGGGCACAAGAGACCGTGCCGGTCAGGATCCGTCTTTGGCTGCCAAGGCCACAGACGTCGATCGGCCCCTGTTCGAGGAGGCCTCCGGAATCCTCTCGGTCAGCTGCACACGGGCCTGGGAAACCACATGGTGAGCTTGCAGCTTCCATGCCGAGTCAGCCTGCACCGCCTCTGGACCCCAGGCGCGTGGTCTTGTCAGACTTTGGCATGGGGTCCCCATGGGGAGCGAGCCTTAGCTAGGGTTAGGGTTTGGTCCAGGGACGTCGCCAGGGCTGAATCGACTCCAGTCTCGTGATCTCCCTCGAGGGCTGAGGTGAGGGCCCATGCCAGAAGGCGGCTCCATTGCAGGGTTAGGGTTCGAGGCAGGCTTACGTTGCGGTGGAGGATCCCGGTTCGGGGTACGGTTAGGGTTAGGGTTAGGTCCCAGGAGGCTCCAGGCGCCCAACCCACAGCAGGGCAGTGTTCTCCCCGAAGGGCTGAGTGGAGGGCACAAGGGACCGTGCCGGTCAGGATCCGTCTTTGGCTGCCAAGGCCACACACGTGATTGGGCCCCTGGTCGAGGAGGCCTCCGGAATCCTCTGGGCAGCTGCAGCCGGGCCTGGGAAACGACATGGTGAGCTTCCAGGTTCCATGCCGAGTCAGCCTGCACCTCTTCCGGACCCCAGGCGCGTGGTGTTGTCAGACGTTGGCATTGGGTCCTCTTGGGGAGAGAGCCTTAGCTAGGGTTAGGGTTCGGTCCAGGGACGTGGCCAGGGCCGAAGCGCCTCCGGTCTCGTGATCTCCCTCGAGGGCTGAAGTGAGGGCCCATGCAGCAAGGCGGCTCAAGTGCAGGGTTAGGGGTCGAGGCCGGCTTAGGTTTCGGTGGAGGGTCCCCGTTCGGTGTGGGGTTAGGGTTAGGGTTAGGTCCCAGGACGCTCCAGGCGCCGAACCCACAGCAGGGCAGTGGTCTTCCCGAAGGCCTGAGTTGAGGGCACAAGGGACCGTGCCGGTCAGGATCCGTCTTTGGCTGCCAAGGCCACAGACGTCGATCGGCCCCTGTTCGAGGAGGCCTCCGGAATCCTCTCGGTCAGCTGCACACGGGCCTGGGAATCCACATGGTGAGCTTGCAGCTTCCATGCCGAGTCAGCCTGCACCGCCTCTGGACCCCAGGCGCGTGGTCTTGTCAGACTTTGGCATGGGGTCCCCATGGGGAGCGAGCCTTATCTAGGGTTAGGGTTTGGTCCAGGGACGTCGCCAGGGCTGAATCGACTCCAGTCTCGTGATCTCCCTCGAGGGCTTAAGTGAGGGCCCATGCCAGAAGGCGGCTCCATTGCAGGGTTAGGGTTCGAGGCAGGCTTACGTTGCGGTGAAGGGTCCCGGTTCGGGGTACGGTTAGGGTTAGGGTTAGGTCCCAGGAGGCTCCAGGCGCCCAACCCACAGCAGGGCAGTGTTCTCCCCGAAGGGCTGAGTGGAGGGCACAAGGGACCGTGCCGGTCAGGATCCGTCTTTGGCTGCCAAGGCCACACACGTGATTGGGCCCCTGGTCGAGGAGGCCTCCGGAATCCTCTGGGCAGCTGCAGCCGGGCCTGGGAAACGACATGGTGAGCTTCCAGGTTCCATGCCGAGTCAGCCTGCACCTCTTCCGGACCCCAGGCGCGTGGTGATGTCAGACGTTGGCATTGGGTCCTCTTGGGGAGAGAGCCTTAGCTAGGGTTAGGGTTCGGTCCAGGGACGTGGCCAGGGCCGAAGCGACTCCGGTCTCGTGATCTCCCTCGAGGGCTGAAGTGAGGGCCCATGCAGCAAGGCGGCTCAAGTGCAGGGTTAGGGGTCGAGGCCGGCTTAGGTTTCGGTGGAGGGTCCCCGTTCGGTGTGGGGTTAGGGTTAGGGTTAGGTCCCAGGAGGCTCCAGGCGCCGAACCCACAGCAGGGCAGTGGTCTTCCCGAAGGCCTGAGTTGAGGGCACAAGGGACCGTGCTGGTCAGGATCCGTCTTTGGCTGCCAAGGCCACAGACGTCGATCGGCCCCTGTTCGAGGAGGCCTCCGGAATCCTCTCGGTCAGCTGCACACAGGCCTGGGAAACCACATGGTGAGCTTGCAGCTTCCATGCCGAGTCAGCCTGCACCGCCTCTGGACCCCAGGCACGTGGTCTTGTCAGACTTTGGCATGCGGTCCCCATGGGGAGGGAGCCTTAGCTAGGGTTAGGGTTTGGTCCAGGGACGTCGCCAGGGCTGAATCGACTCCAGTCTCGTGATCTCCCTCGAGGGCTGAGGTGAGGGCCCATGTCAGAAGGCGGCTCCATTGCAGGGTTAGGGTTCGAGGCAGGCTTACGTTGCGGTGGAGGGTCCCGGTTCGGGGTACGGTTAGGGTTAGGGTTAGGTCCCAGGAGGCTCCAGGCGCCCAACCCACAGCAGGGCAGTGTTCTCCCCGAAGGGCTGAGTGGAGGGCACAAGGGACCGTGCCGGTCAGGATCCGTCTTTGGCTGCCAAGGCCACACACGTGATTGGGCCCCTGGTCGAGGAGGCCTCCGGAATCCTCTGGGCAGCTGCAGCCGGGCCTGGGAAACGACATGGTGAGCTTCCAGGTTCCATGCCGAGTCAGCCTGCACCTCTTCCGGACCCCAGGCGCGTGGTGTTGTCAGACGTTGGCATTGGGTCCTCTTGGGGAGAGAGCCTTAGCTAGGGTTAGGGTTCGGTCCAGGGACGTGGCCAGGGCCGAAGCGACTCCGGTCTCGTGATCTCCCTCGAGGGCTGAAGTGAGGGCCCATGCAGCAAGGCGGCTCAAGTGCAGGGTTAGGGGTCGAGGCCGGCTTAGGTTTCGGTGGAGGGTCCCCGTTCGGTGTGGGGTTAGGGTTAGGGTTAGGTCCCAGGAGGCTCCAGGCGCCGAACCCACAGCAGGGCAGTGGTCTTCCCGAAGGCCTGAGTTGAGGGCACAAGAGACCGTGCCGGTCAGGATCCGTCTTTGGCTGCCAAGGCCACAGATGTCGATCGGCCCCTGTTCGAGGAGGCCTCCGGAATCCTCTCGGTCAGCTGCACACGGGCCTGGGAAACCACATGGTGAGCTTGCAGCTTCCATGCCGAGTCAGCCTGCACCGCCTCTGGACCCCAGGCGCGTGGTCTTGTCAGACTTTGGCATGGGGTCCCCATGGGGAGCGAGCCTTAGCTAGGGTTAGGGTTTGGTCCAGGGACGTCGCCAGGGCTGAATCGACTCCAGTCTCGTGATCTCCCTCGAGGGCTGAAGTGAGGGCCCATGCCAGAAGGCGGCTCCATTGCAGGGTTAGGGTTCGAGGCAGGCTTACGTTGCGGTGGAGGGTCCCGGTTCGGGGTACGGTTAGGGTTAGGGTTAGGTCCCAGGAGGCTCCAGGCGCCCAACCCACAGCAGGGCAGTGTTCTCCCCGAAGGGCTGAGTGGAGGGCACAAGGGACCGTGCCGGTCAGGATCCGTCTTTGGCTGCCAAGGCCACACACGTGATTGGGCCCCTGGTCGAGGAGGCCTCCGGAATCCTCTGGGCAGCTGCAGCCGGGCCTGGGAAACGACATGGTGAGCTTCCAGGTTCCATGCCGAGTCAGCCTGCACCTCTTCCGGACCCCAGGCGCGTGGTGTTGTCAGACGTTGGCATTGGGTCCTCTTGGGGAGAGAGCCTTAGCTAGGGTTAGGGTTCGGTCCAGGGACGTGGCCAGGGCCGAAGCGACTCCGGTCTCGTGATCTCCCTCGAGGGCTGAAGTGAGGGCCCATGCAGCAAGGCGGCTCAAGTGCAGGGTTAGGGGTCGAGGCCGGCTTAGGTTTCGGTGGAGGGTCCCCGTTCGGTGTGGGGTTAGGGTTAGGGTTAGGTCCCAGGAGGCTCCAGGCGCCGAAGCCACAGCAGGGCAGTGGTCTTCCCGAAGGCCTGAGTTGAGGGCACAAGAGACCGTGCCGGTCAGGATCCGTCTTTGGCTGCCAAGGCCACAGATGTCGATCGGCCCCTGTTCGAGGAGGCCTCCGGAATCCTCTCGGTCAGCTGCACACGGGCCTGGGAAACCACATGGTGAGCTTGCAGCTTCCATGCCGAGTCAGCCTGCACCGCCTCTGGACCCCAGGCGCGTGGTCTTGTCAGACTTTGGCATGGGGTCCCCATGGGGAGCGAGCCTTAGCTAGGGTTAGGGTTTGGTCCAGGGACGTCGCCAGGGCTGAATCGACTCCAGTCTCGTGATCTCCCTCGAGGGCTGAGGTGAGGGCCCATGCCAGAAGGCGGCTCCATTGCAGGGTTAGGGTTCGAGGCAGGCTTACGTTGCGGTGGAGGGTCCCGGTTCGCGGTACGGTTAGGGTTAGGGTTAGGTCCCAGGAGGCTCCAGGCGCCGAACCCACAGCAGGGCAGTGGTCTTCCCGAAGGCCTGAGTTGAGGGCACAAGGGACCGTGCCGGTCAGGATCCGTCTTTGGCTGCCGAGGCCACAGACGTCGATCGGCCCCTGTTCGAGGAGGCCTCCGGAATCCTCTCGGTCAGCTGCACACAGGCCTGGGAAACCACATGGTGAGCTTGCAGCTTCCATGCCGAGTCAGCCTGCACCGCCTCTGGACCCCAGGCGCGTGGTCTTGTCAGACTTTGGCATGCCTTCCCCATGGGGAGGGAGCCTTAGCTAGGGTTAGGGTTTGGTCCAGGGACGTCGCCAGGGCTGAATCGACTCCAGTCTCGTGATCTCCCTCGAGGGCTGAGGTGAGGGCCCATGCCAGAAGGCGGCTCCATTGCAGGGTTAGGGTTCGAGGCAGGCTTACGTTGCGGTGGAGGGTCCCGGTTCGCGGTACGGTTAGGGTTAGGGTTAGGTCCCAGGAGGCTCCAGGCGCCCAACCCACAGCAGGGCAGTGTTCTCCCCGAAGGGCTGAGTGGAGGGCACAAGGGACCGTGCCGGTCAGGATCCGTCTTTGGCTGCCAAGGCCACACACGTGATTGGGCCCCTGGTCGAGGAGGCCTCCGGAATCCTCTGGGCAGCTGCAGCCGGGCCTGGGAAACGACATGGTGAGCTTCCAGGTTCCATGCCGAGTCAGCCTGCACCTCTTCCGGACCCCAGGCGCGTGGTGTTGTCAGACGTTGGCATTGGGTCCTCTTGGGGAGAGAGCCTTAGCTAGGGTTAGGGTTCGGTCCAGGGACGTGGCCAGGGCCGAAGCGACTCCGGTCTCGTGATCTCCCTCGAGGGCTGAAGTGAGGGCCCATGCAGCAAGGCGGCTCAAGTGCAGGGTTAGGGGTCGAGGCCGGCTTAGGTTTCGGTGGAGGGTCCCCGTTCGGTGTGGGGTTAGGGTTAGGGTTAGGTCCCAGGAGGCTCCAGGCGCCGAACCCACAGCAGGGCAGTGGTCTTCCCGAAGGCCTGAGTTGAGGGCACAAGAGACCGTGCCGGTCAGGATCCGTCTTTGGCTGCCAAGGCCACAGATGTCGATCGGCCCCTGTTCGAGGAGGCCTCCGGAATCCTCTCGGTCAGCTGCACACGGGCCTGGGAAACCACATGGTGAGCTTGCAGCTTCCATGCCGAGTCAGCCTGCACCGCCTCTGGACCCCAGGCGCGTGGTCTTGTCAGACTTTGGCATGGGGTCCCCATGGGGAGCGAGCCTTAGCTAGGGTTAGGGTTTGGTCCAGGGACGTCGCCAGGGCTGAATCGACTCCAGTCTCGTGATCTCCCTCGAGGGCTGAAGTGAGGGCCCATGCCAGAAGGCGGCTCCATTGCAGGGTTAGGGTTCGAGGCAGGCTTACGTTGCGGTGGAGGGTCCCGGTTCGGGGTACGGTTAGGGTTAGGGTTAGGTCCCAGGAGGCTCCAGGCGCCCAACCCACAGCAGGGCAGTGTTCTCCCCGAAGGGCTGAGTGGAGGGCACAAGGGACCGTGCCGGTCAGGATCCGTCTTTGGCTGCCAAGGCCACACACGTGATTGGGCCCCTGGTCGAGGAGGCCTCCGGAATCCTCTGGGCAGCTGCAGCCGGGCCTGGGAAACGACATGGTGAGCTTCCAGGTTCCATGCCGAGTCAGCCTGCACCTCTTCCGGACCCCAGGCGCGTGGTGTTGTCAGACGTTGGCATTGGGTCCTCTTGGGGAGAGAGCCTTAGCTAGGGTTAGGGTTCGGTCCAGGGACGTGGCCAGGGCCGAAGCGACTCCGGTCTCGTGATCTCCCTCGAGGGCTGAAGTGAGGGCCCATGCAGCAAGGCGGCTCAAGTGCAGGGTTAGGGGTCGAGGCCGGCTTAGGTTTCGGTGGAGGGTCCCCGTTCGGTGTGGGGTTAGGGTTAGGGTTAGGTCCCAGGAGGCTCCAGGCGCCGAACCCACAGCAGGGCAGTGGTCTTCCCCAAGGCCTGAGTTGAGGGCACAAGGGACCGTGCCGGTCAGGATCCGTCTTTGGCTGCCAAGGCCACAGACGTCGATCGGCCCCTGTTCGAGGAGGCCTCCGGAATCCTCTCGGTCAGCTGCACACGGGCCTGGGAATCCACATGGTGAGCTTGCAGCTTCCATGCCGAGTCAGCCTGCACCGCCTCTGGACCCCAGGCGCGTGGTCTTGTCAGACTTTGGCATGCGGTCCCCATGGGGAGGGAGCCTTAGCTAGGGTTAGGGTTTGGTCCAGGGACGTCGCCAGGGCTGAATCGACTCCAGTCTCGTGATCTCCCTCGAGGGCTGAGGTGAGGGCCCATGCCAGAAGGCGGCTCCATTGCAGGGTTAGGGTTCGAGGCAGGCTTACGTTGCGGTGGAGGGTCCCGGTTCGGGGTACGGTTAGGGTTAGGGTTAGGTCCCAGGAGGCTCCAGGCGCCCAACCCACAGCAGGGCAGTGTTCTCCCCGAAGGGCTGAGTTGAGGGCACAAGGGACCGTGCCGGTCAGGATCCGTCTTTGGCTGCCAAGGCCACACACGTGATTGGGCCCCTGGTCGAGGAGGCCTCCGGAATCCTCTGGGCAGCTGCAGCCGGGCCTGGGAAACGACATGGTGAGCTTCCAGGTTCCATGCCGAGTCAGCCTGCACCTCTTCCGGACCCCAGGCGCGTGGTGTTGTCAGACGTTGGCATTGGGTCCTCTTGGGGAGAGAGCCTTAGCTAGGGTTAGGGTTCGGTCCAGGGACGTGGCCAGGGCCGAAGCGACTCCGGTCTCGTGATCTCCCTCGAGGGCTGAAGTGAGGGCCCATGCAGCAAGGCGGCTCAAGTGCAGGGTTAGGGGTCGAGGCCGGCTTAGGTTTCGGTGGAGGGTCCCCGTTCGGTGTGGGGTTAGGGTTAGGGTTAGGTCCCAGGAGGCTCCAGGCGCCGAACCCACAGCAGGGCAGTGGTCTTCCCCAAGGCCTGAGTTGAGGGCACAAGGGACCGTGCCGGTCAGGATCCGTCTTTGGCTGCCAAGGCCACAGACGTCGATCGGCCCCTGTTCGAGGAGGCCTCCGGAATCCTCTCGGTCAGCTGCACACGGGCCTGGGAATCCACATGGTGAGCTTGCAGCTTCCATGCCGAGTCAGCCTGCACCGCCTCTGGACCCCAGGCGCGTGGTCTTGTCAGACTTTGGCATGGGGTCCCCATGGGGAGCGAGCCTTAGCTAGGGTTAGGGTTTGGTCCAGGGACGTCGCCAGGGCTGAATCGACTCCAGTCTCGTGATCTCCCTGGAGGGCTGAAGTGAGGGCCCATGCCAGAAGGCGGCTCCATTGCAGGGTTAGGGTTCGAGGCAGGCTTACGTTGCGGTGGAGGGTCCCGGTTCGGGGTACGGTTACGGTTAGGGTTAGGTCCCAGGAGGCTCCAGGCGCCCAACCCACAGCAGGGCAGTGTTCTCCCCGAAGGGCTGAGTGGAGGGCACAAGGGACCGTGCCGGTCACGATCCGTCTTTGGCTGCCAAGGCCACACAAGTGATTGGGCCCCTGGTCGAGGAGGCCTCCGGAATCCTCTGGGCAGCTGCAGCCGGTCCTGGGAAGCGACATGGTGAGCTTCCAGGTTCCATGCCGAGTCAGCCTGCACCTCTTCCGGACCCCAGGCGCGTGGTGTTGTCAGACGTTGGCATTGGGTCCTCTTGGGGAGAGAGCCTTAGCTAGGGTTAGGGTTCGGTCCAGGGACGTGGCCAGGGCCGAAGCGACTCCGGTCTCGTGATCTCCCTCGAGGGCTGAAGTGAGGGCCCATGCAGCAAGGCGGCTCAAGTGCAGGGTGAGGGGTCGAGGCCGGCTTAGGTTTCGGTGGAGGGTCCCCGTTCGGTGTGGGGTTAGGTTTAGGGTTAGGTCCCAGGAGGCTCCAGGCGCCGAACCCACAGCAGGGCAGTGGTCTTCCCGAAGGCCTGAGTTGAGGGCACAAGGGACCGTGCCGGTCAGGATCCGTCTTTGGCTGCCGAGGCCACAGACGTCGATCGGCCCCTGTTCGAGGAGGCCTCCGGAATCCTCTCGGTCAGCTGCACACAGGCCTGGGAAACCACATGGTGAGCTTGCAGCTTCCATGCCGAGTCAGCCTGCACCGCCTCTGGACCCCAGGCGCGTGGTCTTGTCAGACTTTGGCATGCGGTCCCCATGGGGAGGTAGCCTTAGCTAGGGTTAGGGTTTGGTCCAGGGACGTCGCCAGGGCTGAATCGACTCCAGTCTCGTGATCTCCCTCGAGGGCTGAGGTGAGGGCCCATGCCAGAAGGCGGCTCCATTGCAGGGTTAGGGTTCGAGGCAGGCTTACGTTGCGGTGGAGGGTCCCGGTTCGGGGTACGGTTACGGTTAGGGTTAGGTCCCAGGAGGCTCCAGGCGCCCAACCCACAGCAGGGCAGTGTTCTCCCCGAAGGGCTGAGTTGAGGGCACAAGGGACCGTGCCGGTCAGGATCCGTCTTTGGCTGCCAAGGCCACACACGTGATTGGGCCCCTGGTCGAGGAGGCCTCCGGAATCCTCTGGGCAGCTGCAGCCGGGCCTGGGAAACGACATGGTGAGCTTCCAGGTTCCATGCCGAGTCAGCCTGCACCTCTTCCGGACCCCAGGCGCGTGGTGTTGTCAGACGTTGGCATTGGGTCCTCTTGGGGAGAGAGCCTTAGCTAGGGTTAGGGTTCGGTCCAGGGACGTGGCCAGGGCCGAAGCGACTCCGGTCTCGTGATCTCCCTCGAGGGCTGAAGTGAGGGCCCATGCAGCAAGGCGGCTCAAGTGCAGGGTTAGGGGTCGAGGCCGGCTTAGGTTTCGGTGGAGGGTCCCCGTTCGGTGTGGGGTTAGGGTTAGGGTTAGGTCCCAGGAGGCTCCAGGCGCCGAACCCACAGCAGGGCAGTGGTCTTCCCGAAGGCCTGAGTTGAGGGCACAAGAGACCGTGCCGGTCAGGATCCGTCTTTGGCTGCCAAGGCCACAGATGTCGATCGGCCCCTGTTCGAGGAGGCCTCCGGAATCCTCTCGGTCAGCTGCACACGGGCCTGGGAATCCACATGGTGAGCTTGCAGCTTCCATGCCGAGTCAGCCTGCACCGCCTCTGGACCCCAGGCGCGTGGTCTTGTCAGACTTTGGCATGCGGTCCCCATGGGGAGGGAGCCTTAGCTAGGGTTAGGGTTTGGTCCAGGGACGTCGCCAGGGCTGAATCGACTCCAGTCTCGTGATCTCCCTCGAGGGCTGAGGTGAGGGCCCATGCCAGAAGGCGGCTCCATTGCAGGGTTAGGGTTCGAGGCAGGCTTACGTTGCGGTGGAGGGTCCCGGTTCGGGGTACGGTTACGGTTAGGGTTAGGTCCAAGGAGGCTCCAGGCGCCCAACCCACAGCAGGGCAGTGTTCTCCCCGAAGGGCTGAGTGGAGGGGACAAGGGACCGTGCCGGTCAGGATCCGTCTTTGGCTGCCAAGGCCACACAAGTGATTGGGCCCCTGGTCGAGGAGGCCTCCGGAATCCTCTGGGCAGCTGCAGCCGGGCCTGGGAAACGACATGGTGAGCTTCCAGGTTCCATGCCGAGTCAGCCTGCACCTCTTCCGGACCCCAGGCGCGTGGTGTTGTCAGACGTTGGCATTGGGTCCTCTTGGGGAGAGAGCCTTAGCTAGGGTTAGGGTTCGGTCCAGGGACGTGGCCAGGGCCGAAGCGACTCCGGTCTCGTGATCTCCCTCGAGGGCTGAAGTGAGGGCCCATGCAGCAAGGCGGCTCAAGTGCAGGGTTAGGGGTCGAGGCCGGCTTAGGTTTCGGTGGAGGGTCCCCGTTCGGTGTGGGGTTAGGGTTAGGGTTAGGTCCCAGGGGGCTCCAGGCGCCGAACCCACAGCAGGGCAGTGGTCTTCCCGAAGGCCTGAGTTGAGGGCACAAGGGACCGTGCTGGTCAGGATCCGTCTTTGGCTGCCAAGGCCACAGACGTCGATCGGCCCCTGTTCGAGGAGGCCTCCGGAATCCTCTCGGTCAGCTGCACACGGGCCTGGGAAACCACATGGTGAGCTTGCAGCTTCCATGCCGAGTCAGCCTGCACCGCCTCTGGACCCCAGGCGCGTGGTCTTGTCAGACTTTGGCATGCGGTCCCCATGGGGAGGGAGCCTTAGCTAGGGTTAGGGTTTGGTCCAGGGACGTCGCCAGGGCTGAATAGACTCCAGTCTCGTGATCTCCCTCGAGGGCTGAGGTGAGGGCCCATGCCAGAAGGCGGCTCCATTGCAGGGTTAGGGTTCGAGGCAGGCTTACGTTGCGGTGGAGGGTCCCGGTTCGGGGTACGGTTAGGGTTAGGGTTAGGTCCCAGGAGGCTCCAGGCGCCCAACCCACAGCAGGGCAGTGTTCTCCCCGAAGGGCTGAGTGGAGGGCACAAGGGACCGTGCCGGTCAGGATCCGTCTTTGGCTGCCAAGGCCACACACGTGATTGGGCCCCTGGTCGAGGAGGCCTCCGGAATCCTCTGGGCAGCTGCAGCCGGGCCTGGGAAACGACATGGTGAGCTTCCAGGTTCCATGCCGAGTCAGCCTGCACCTCTTCCGGACCCCAGGCGCGTGGTGTTGTCAGACGTTGGCATTGGGTCCTCTTGGGGAGAGAGCCTTAGCTAGGGTTAGGGTTCGGTCCAGGGACGTGGCCAGGGCCGAAGCGACTCCGGTCTCGTGATCTCCCTCGAGGGCTGAAGTGAGGGCCCATGCAGCAAGGCGGCTCAAGTGCAGGGTGAGGGGTCGAGGCCGGCTTAGGTTTCGGTGGAGGGTCCCCGTTCGGTGTGGGGTTAGGGTTAGGGTTAGGTCCCAGGAGGCTCCAGGCGCCGAACCCACAGCAGGGCAGTGGTCTTCCCGAAGGCCTGAGTTGAGGGCACAAGAGACCGTGCCGGTCAGGATCCGTCTTTGGCTGCCAAGGCCACAGACGTCGATCGGCCCCTGTTCGAGGAGGCCTCCGGAATCCTCTCGGTCAGCTGCACACGGGCCTGGGAATCCACATGGTGAGCTTGCAGCTTCCATGCCGAGTCAGCCTGCACCGCCTCTGGACCCCAGGCGCGTGGTCTTGTCAGACTTTGGCATGGGGTCCCCATGGGGAGCGAGCCTTAGCTAGGGTTAGGGTTTGGTCCAGGGACGTCGCCAGGGCTGAATCGACTCCACTCTCGTGATCTCCCTCGAGGGCTGAAGTGAGGGCCCATGCCAGAAGGCGGCTCCATTGCAGGGTTAGGGTTCGAGGCAGGCTTACGTTGCGGTGGAGGGTCCCGGTTCGGGGTACGGTTACGGTTAGGGTTAGGTCCCAGGAGGCTCCAGGCGCCCAACCCACAGCAGGGCAGTGTTCTCCCCGAAGGGCTGAGTGGAGGGCACAAGGGACCGTGCCGGTCAGGATCCGTCTTTGGCTGCCAAGGCCACACACGTGATTGGGCCCCTGGTCAAGGAGGCCTCCGGAATCCTCTGGGCAGCTGCAGCCGGGCCTGGGAAACGACATGGTGAGCTTCCAGGTTCCATGCCGAGTCAGCCTGCACCTCTTCCGGACCCCAGGCGCGTGGTGTTGTCAGACGTTGGCATTGGGTCCTCTTGGGGAGAGAGCCTTAGCTAGGGTTAGGGTTCGGTCCAGGGACGTGGCCAGGGCCGAAGCGACTCCGGTCTCGTGATCTCCCTCGAGGGCTGAAGTGAGGGCCCATGCAGCAAGGCGGCTCAAGTGCAGGGTTAGGGGTCGAGGCCGGCTTAGGTTTCGGTGGAGGGTCCCCGTTCGATGTGGGGTTAGGGTTAGGGTTATGTCCCAGGAGGCTCCAGGCGCCGAACCCACAGCAGGGCAGTGGTCTTCCCGAAGGCCTGAGTTGAGGGCACAAGGGACCGTGCCGGTCAGGATCCGTCTTTGGCTGCCAAGGTCACAGACGTCGATCGGCCCCTATTCGAGGAGGCCTCCGGAATCCTCTCGGTCAGCTGCACACAGGCCTGGGAAACCACATGGTGAGCTTGCAGCTTCCATGCCGAGTCAGCCTGCACCGCCTCTGGACCCCAGGCGCGTGGTCTTGTCAGACTTTGGCATGCGGTCCCCATGGGGAGGGAGCCTTAGCTAGGGTTAGGGTTTGGTCCAGGGACGTCGCCAGGGCTGAATCGACTCCAGTCTCGTGATCTCCCTCGAGGGCTGAGGTGAGGGCCCATGCCAGAAGGCGGCTCCATTGCAGGGTTAGGGTTCGAGGCAGGCTTACGTTGCGGTGGAGGGTCCCGGTTCGCGGTACGGTTAGGGTTAGGGTTAGGTCCCAGGAGGCTCCAGGCGCCCAACCCACAGCAGGGCAGTGTTCTCCCCGAAGGGCTGAGTGGAGGGCACAAGGGACCGTGCCGGTCAGGATCCGTCTTTGGCTGCCAAGGCCACACACGTGATTGGGCCCCTGGTCGAGGAGGCCTCCGGAATCCTCTGGGCAGCTGCAGCCGGGCCTGGGAAACGACATGGTGAGCTTCCAGGTTCCATGCCGAGTCAGCCTGCACCTCTTCCGGACCCCAGGCGCGTGGTGTTGTCAGACGTTGGCATTGGGTCCTCTTGGGGAGAGAGCCTTAGCTAGGGTTAGGGTTCGGTCCAGGGACGTGGCCAGGGCCGAAGCGACTCCGGTCTCGTGATCTCCCTCGAGGGCTGAAGTGAGGGCCCATGCAGCAAGGCGGCTCAAGTGCAGGGTTAGGGGTCGAGGCCGGCTTAGGTTTCGGTGGAGGGTCCCCGTTCGGTGTGGGGTTAGGGTTAGGGTTAGGTCCCAGGAGGCTCCAGGCGCCGAACCCACAGCAGGGCAGTGGTCTTCCCGAAGGCCTGAGTTGAGGGCACAAGAGACCGTGCCGGTCAGGATCCGTCTTTGGCTGCCAAGGCCACAGATGTCGATCGGCCCCTGTTCGAGGAGGCCTCCGGAATCCTCTCGGTCAGCTGCACACGGGCCTGGGAAACCACATGGTGAGCTTGCAGCTTCCATGCCGAGTCAGCCTGCACCGCCTCTGGACCCCAGGCGCGTGGTCTTGTCAGACTTTGGCATGGGGTCCCCATGGGGAGCGAGCCTTAGCTAGGGTTAGGGTTTGGTCCAGGGACGTCGCCAGGGCTGAATCGACTCCAGTCTCGTGATCTCCCTCGAGGGCTGAAGTGAGGGCCCATGCCAGAAGGCGGCTCCATTGCAGGGTTAGGGTTCGAGGCAGGCTTACGTTGCGGTGGAGGGTCCCGGTTCGGGGTACGGTTAGGGTTAGGGTTAGGTCCCAGGAGGCTCCAGGCGCCCAACCCACAGCAGGGCAGTGTTCTCCCCGAAGGGCTGAGTGGAGGGCACAAGGGACCGTGCCGGTCAGGATCCGTCTTTGGCTGCCAAGGCCACACACGTGATTGGGCCCCTGGTCGAGGAGGCCTCCGGAATCCTCTGGGCAGCTGCAGCCGGGCCTGGGAAACGACATGGTGAGCTTCCAGGTTCCATGCCGAGTCAGCCTGCACCTCTTCCGGACCCCAGGCGCGTGGTGTTGTCAGACGTTGGCATTGGGTCCTCTTGGGGAGAGAGCCTTAGCTAGGGTTAGGGTTCGGTCCAGGGACGTGGCCAGGGCCGAAGCGACTCCGGTCTCGTGATCTCCCTCGAGGGCTGAAGTGAGGGCCCATGCAGCAAGGCGGCTCAAGTGCAGGGTTAGGGGTCGAGGCCGGCTTAGGTTTCGGTGGAGGGTCCCCGTTCGGTGTGGGGTTAGGGTTAGGGTTAGGTCCCAGGAGGCTCCAGGCGCCGAACCCACAGCAGGGCAGTGGTCTTCCCCAAGGCCTGAGTTGAGGGCACAAGGGACCGTGCCGGTCAGGATCCGTCTTTGGCTGCCAAGGCCACAGACGTCGATCGGCCCCTGTTCGAGGAGGCCTCCGGAATCCTCTCGGTCAGCTGCACACGGGCCTGGGAATCCACATGGTGAGCTTGCAGCTTCCATGCCGAGTCAGCCTGCACCGCCTCTGGACCCCAGGCGCGTGGTCTTGTCAGACTTTGGCATGCGGTCCCCATGGGGAGGGAGCCTTAGCTAGGGTTAGGGTTTGGTCCAGGGACGTCGCCAGGGCTGAATCGACTCCAGTCTCGTGATCTCCCTCGAGGGCTGAGGTGAGGGCCCATGCCAGAAGGCGGCTCCATTGCAGGGTTAGGGTTCGAGGCAGGCTTACGTTGCGGTGGAGGGTCCCGGTTCGGGGTACGGTTAGGGTTAGGGTTAGGTCCCAGGAGGC
Source organism: Panthera pardus (assembly GCF_024362965.1). Classification (NCBI taxonomy): domain Eukaryota; kingdom Metazoa; phylum Chordata; class Mammalia; order Carnivora; family Felidae; genus Panthera; species Panthera pardus. The sequence goes on from NW_026526908.1 coordinate 384,069, forward strand.
TCCAGGCGCCCAACCCACAGCAGGGCAGTGTTCTCCCCGAAGGGCTGAGTTGAGGGCACAAGGGACCGTGCCGGTCAGGATCCGTCTTTGGCTGCCAAGGCCACACACGTGATTGGGCCCCTGGTCGAGGAGGCCTCCGGAATCCTCTGGGCAGCTGCAGCCGGGCCTGGGAAACGACATGGTGAGCTTCCAGGTTCCATGCCGAGTCAGCCTGCACCTCTTCCGGACCCCAGGCGCGTGGTGTTGTCAGACGTTGGCATTGGGTCCTCTTGGGGAGAGAGCCTTAGCTAGGGTTAGGGTTCGGTCCAGGGACGTGGCCAGGGCCGAAGCGACTCCGGTCTCGTGATCTCCCTCGAGGGCTGAAGTGAGGGCCCATGCAGCAAGGCGGCTCAAGTGCAGGGTTAGGGGTCGAGGCCGGCTTAGGTTTCGGTGGAGGGTCCCCGTTCGGTGTGGGGTTAGGGTTAGGGTTAGGTCCCAGGAGGCTCCAGGCGCTGAACCCACAGCAGGGCAGTGGTCTTCCCGAAGGCCTGAGTTGAGGGCACAAGAGACCGTGCCGGTCAGGATCCGTCTTTGGCTGCCAAGGCCACAGACGTCGATCGGCCCCTGTTCGAGGAGGCCTCCGGAATCCTCTCGGTCAGCTGCACACGGGCCTGGGAATCCACATGGTGAGCTTGCAGCTTCCATGCCGAGTCAGCCTGCACCGCCTCTGGACCCCAGGCGCGTGGTCTTGTCAGACTTTGGCATGGGGTCCCCATGGGGAGCGAGCCTTAGCTAGGGTTAGGGTTTGGTCCAGGGACGTCGCCAGGGCTGAATCGACTCCAGTCTCGTGATCTCCCTCGAGGGCTGAAGTGAGGGCCCATGCCAGAAGGCGGCTCCATTGCAGGGTTAGGGTTCGAGGCAGGCTTACGTTGCGGTGGAGGGTCCCGGTTCGGGGTACGGTTACGGTTAGGGTTAGGTCCCAGGAGGCTCCAGGCGCCCAACCCACAGCAGGGCAGTGTTCTCCCCGAAGGGCTGAGTGGAGGGCACAAGGGACCGTGCCGGTCAGGATCCGTCTTTGGCTGCCAAGGCCACACAAGTGATTGGGCCCCTGGTCGAGGAGGCCTCCGGAATCCTCTGGGCAGCTGCAGCCGGTCCTGGGAAGCGACATGGTGAGCTTCCAGGTTCCATGCCGAGTCAGCCTGCACCTCTTCCGGACCCCAGGCGCGTGGTGTTGTCAGACGTTGGCATTGGGTCCTCTTGGGGAGAGAGCCTTAGCTAGGGTTAGGGTTCGGTCCAGGGACGTGGCCAGGGCCGAAGCGACTCCGGTCTCGTGATCTCCCTCGAGGGCTGAAGTGAGGGCCCATGCAGCAAGGCGGCTCAAGTGCAGGGTGAGGGGTCGAGGCCGGCTTAGGTTTCGGTGGAGGGTCCCCGTTCGGTGTGGGGTTAGGGTTAGGGTTAGGTCCCAGGAGGCTCCAGGCGCCGAACCCACAGCAGGGCAGTGGTCTTCCCGAAGGCCTGAGTTGAGGGCACAAGGGACCGTGCCGGTCAGGATCCGTCTTTGGCTGCCGAGGCCACAGACGTCGATCGGCCCCTGTTCGAGGAGGCCTCCGGAATCCTCTCGGTCAGCTGCACACAGGCCTGGGAAACCACATGGTGAGCTTGCAGCTTCCATGCCGAGTCAGCCTGCACCGCCTCTGGACCCCAGGCGCGTGGTCTTGTCAGACTTTGGCATGCGGTCCCCATGGGGAGGTAGCCTTAGCTAGGGTTAGGGTTTGGTCCAGGGACGTCGCCAGGGCTGAATCGACTCCAGTCTCGTGATCTCCCTCGAGGGCTGAGGTGAGGGCCCATGCCAGAAGGCGGCTCCATTGCAGGGTTAGGGTTCGAGGCAGGCTTACGTTGCGGTGGAGGGTCCCGGTTCGGGGTACGGTTACGGTTAGGGTTAGGTCCCAGGAGGCTCCAGGCGCCCAACCCACAGCAGGGCAGTGTTCTCCCCGAAGGGCTGAGTGGAGGGCACAAGGGACCGTGCCGGTCAGGATCCGTCTTTGGCTGCCAAGGCCACACACGTGATTGGGCCCCTGGTCGAGGAGGCCTCCGGAATCCTCTGGGCAGCTGCAGCCGGGCCTGGGAAACGACATGGTGAGCTTCCAGGTTCCATGCCGAGTCAGCCTGCACCTCTTCCGGACCCCAGGCGCGTGGTGTTGTCAGACGTTGGCATTGGGTCCTCTTGGGGAGAGAGCCTTAGCTAGGGTTAGGGTTCGGTCCAGGGACGTGGCCAGGGCCGAAGCGACTCCGGTCTCGTGATCTCCCTCGAGGGCTGAAGTGAGGGCCCATGCAGCAAGGCGGCTCAAGTGCAGGGTTAGGGGTCGAGGCCGGCTTAGGTTTCGGTGGAGGGTCCCCGTTCGGTGTGGGGTTAGGGTTAGGGTTAGGTCCCAGGAGGCTCCAGGCGCCGAACCCACAGCAGGGCAGTGGTCTTCCCCAAGGCCTGAGTTGAGGGCACAAGGGACCGTGCCGGTCAGGATCCGTCTTTGGCTGCCAAGGCCACAGACGTCGATCGGCCCCTGTTCGAGGAGGCCTCCGGAATCCTCTCGGTCAGCTGCACACGGGCCTGGGAATCCACATGGTGAGCTTGCAGCTTCCATGCCGAGTCAGCCTGCACCGCCTCTGGACCCCAGGCGCGTGGTCTTGTCAGACTTTGGCATGCGGTCCCCATGGGGAGGGAGCCTTAGCTAGGGTTAGGGTTTGGTCCAGGGACGTCGCCAGGGCTGAATCGACTCCAGTCTCGTGATCTCCCTCGAGGGCTGAGGTGAGGGCCCATGCCAGAAGGCGGCTCCATTGCAGGGTTAGGGTTCGAGGCAGGCTTACGTTGCGGTGGAGGGTCCCGGTTCGGGGTACGGTTACGGTTAGGGTTAGGTCCAAGGAGGCTCCAGGCGCCCAACCCACAGCAGGGCAGTGTTCTCCCCGAAGGGCTGAGTGGAGGGGACAAGGGACCGTGCCGGTCAGGATCCGTCTTTGGCTGCCAAGGCCACACAAGTGATTGGGCCCCTGGTCGAGGAGGCCTCCGGAATCCTCTGGGCAGCTGCAGCCGGGCCTGGGAAACGACATGGTGAGCTTCCAGGTTCCATGCCGAGTCAGCCTGCACCTCTTCCGGACCCCAGGCGCGTGGTGTTGTCAGACGTTGGCATTGGGTCCTCTTGGGGAGAGAGCCTTAGCTAGGGTTAGGGTTCGGTCCAGGGACGTGGCCAGGGCCGAAGCGACTCCGGTCTCGTGATCTCCCTCGAGGGCTGAAGTGAGGGCCCATGCAGCAAGGCGGCTCAAGTGCAGGGTTAGGGGTCGAGGCCGGCTTAGGTTTCGGTGGAGGGTCCCCGTTCGGTGTGGGGTTAGGGTTAGGGTTAGGTCCCAGGGGGCTCCAGGCGCCGAACCCACAGCAGGGCAGTGGTCTTCCCGAAGGCCTGAGTTGAGGGCACAAGGGACCGTGCTGGTCAGGATCCGTCTTTGGCTGCCAAGGCCACAGACGTCGATCGGCCCCTGTTCGAGGAGGCCTCCGGAATCCTCTCGGTCAGCTGCACACGGGCCTGGGAAACCACATGGTGAGCTTGCAGCTTCCATGCCGAGTCAGCCTGCACCGCCTCTGGACCCCAGGCGCGTGGTCTTGTCAGACTTTGGCATGCGGTCCCCATGGGGAGGGAGCCTTAGCTAGGGTTAGGGTTTGGTCCAGGGACGTCGCCAGGGCTGAATAGACTCCAGTCTCGTGATCTCCCTCGAGGGCTGAGGTGAGGGCCCATGCCAGAAGGCGGCTCCATTGCAGGGTTAGGGTTCGAGGCAGGCTTACGTTGCGGTGGAGGGTCCCGTTTCGGGGTACGGTTAGGGTTAGGGTTAGGTCCCAGGAGGCTCCAGGCGCCCAACCCACAGCAGGGCAGTGTTCTCCCCGAAGGGCTGAGTGGAGGGCACAAGGGACCGTGCCGGTCAGGATCCGTCTTTGGCTGCCAAGGCCACACACGTGATTGGGCCCCTGGTCGAGGAGGCCTCCGGAATCCTCTGGGCAGCTGCAGCCGGGCCTGGGAAACGACATGGTGAGCTTCCAGGTTCCATGCCGAGTCAGCCTGCACCTCTTCCGGACCCCAGGCGCGTGGTGTTGTCAGACGTTGGCATTGGGTCCTCTTGGGGAGAGAGCCTTAGCTAGGGTTAGGGTTCGGTCCAGGGACGTGGCCAGGGCCGAAGCGACTCCGGTCTCGTGATCTCCCTCGAGGGCTGAAGTGAGGGCCCATGCAGCAAGGCGGCTCAAGTGCAGGGTGAGGGGTCGAGGCCGGCTTAGGTTTCGGTGGAGGGTCCCCGTTCGGTGTGGGGTTAGGGTTAGGGTTAGGTCCCAGGAGGCTCCAGGCTCCGAACCCACAGCAGGGCAGTGGTCTTCCCGAAGGCCTGAGTTGAGGGCACAAGAGACCGTGCCGGTCAGGATCCGTCTTTGGCTGCCAAGGCCACAGACGTCGATCGGCCCCTGTTCGAGGAGGCCTCCGGAATCCTCTCGGTCAGCTGCACACGGGCCTGGGAATCCACATGGTGAGCTTGCAGCTTCCATGCCGAGTCAGCCTGCACCGCCTCTGGACCCCAGGCGCGTGGTCTTGTCAGACTTTGGCATGGGGTCCCCATGGGGAGCGAGCCTTAGCTAGGGTTAGGGTTTGGTCCAGGGACGTCTCCAGGGCTGAATCGACTCCAGTCTCGTGATCTCCCTCGAGGGCTGAGGTGAGGGCCCATGCCAGAAGGCGGCTCCATTGCAGGGTTAGGGTTCGAGGCAGGCTTACGTTGCGGTGGAGGGTCCCGGTTCGGGGTACGGTTAGGGTTAGGGTTAGGTCCCAGGAGGCTCCAGGCGCCCAACCCACAGCAGGGCAGTGTTCTCCCCGAAGGGCTGAGTGGAGGGCACAAGGGACCGTGCGGGTCAGGATCCGTCTTTGGCTGCCAAGGCCACACACGTGATTGGGCCCCTGGTCGAGGAGGCCTCCGGAATCCTCTGGGCAGCTGCAGCCGGGCCTGGGAAACGACATGGTGAGCTTCCAGGTTCCATGCCGAGTCAGCCTGCACCTCTTCCGGACCCCAGGCGCGTGGTGTTGTCAGACGTTGGCATTGGGTCCTCTTGGGGAGAGAGCCTTAGCTAGGGTTAGGGTTCGGTCCAGGGACGTGGCCAGGGCCGAAGCGACTCCGGTCTCGTGATCTCCCTCGAGGGCTGAAGTGAGGGCCCATGCAGCAAGGCGGCTCAAGTGCAGGGTGAGGGGTCGAGGCCGGCTTAGGTTTCGGTGGAGGGTCCCCGTTCGGTGTGGGGTTAGGGTTAGGGTTAGGTCCCAGGAGGCTCCAGGCGCCGAACCCACAGCAGGGCAGTGGTCTTCCCGAAGGCCTGAGTTGAGGGCACAAGAGACCGTGCCGGTCAGGATCCGTCTTTGGCTGCCAAGGCCACAGACGTCGATCGGCCCCTGTTCGAGGAGGCCTCCGGAATCCTCTCGGTCAGCTGCACACGGGCCTGGGAAACCACATGGTGAGCTTGCAGCTTCCATGCCGAGTCAGCCTGCACCGCCTCTGGACCCCAGGCGCGTGGTCTTGTCAGACTTTGGCATGGGGTCCCCATGGGGAGCGAGCCTTAGCTAGGGTTAGGGTTTGGTCCAGGGACGTCGCCAGGGCTGAATCGACTCCAGTCTCGTGATCTCCCTCGAGGGCTGAAGTGAGGGCCCATGCCAGAAGGCGGCTCCATTGCAGGGTTAGGGTTCGAGGCAGGCTTACGTTGCGGTGGAGGATCCCGGTTCGGGGTACGGTTAGGGTTAGGGTTAGGTCCCAGGAGGCTCCAGGCGCCCAACCCACAGCAGGGCAGTGTTCTCCCCGAAGGGCTGAGTGGAGGGCACAAGGGACCGTGCCGGTCCGCATCCGTCTTTGGCTGCCAAGGCCACACACGTGATTGGGCCCCTGGTCGAGGAGGCCTCCGGAATCCTCTGGGCAGCTGCAGCCGGGCCTGGGAAACGACATGGTGAGCTTCCAGGTTCCATGCCGAGTCAGCCTGCACCTCTTCCGGACCCCAGGCGCGTGGTGTTGTCAGACGTTGGCATTGGGTCCTCTTGGGGAGAGAGCCTTAGCTAGGGTTAGGGTTCGGTCCAGGGACGTGGCCAGGGCCGAAGCGACTCCGGTCTCGTGATCTCCCTCGAGGGCTGAAGTGAGGGCCCATGCAGCAAGGCGGCTGAAGTGCAGGGTTAGGGGTCGAGGCCGGCTTAGGTTTCGGTGGAGGGTCCCCGTTCGGTGTGGGGTTAGGGTTAGGGTTAGGTCCCAGGAGGCTCCAGGCGCCGAAGCCACAGCAGGGCAGTGGTCTTCCCGAAGGCCTGAGTTGAGGGCACAAGGGACCGTGCCGGTCAGGATCCGTCTTTGGCTGCCAAGGCCACAGACGTCGATCGGCCCCTGTTCGAGGAGGCCTCCGGAATCCTCTCGGTCAGCTGCACACGGGCCTGGGAATCCACATGGTGAGCTTGCAGCTTCCATGCCGAGTCAGCCTGCACCGCCTCTGGACCCCAGGCGCGTGGTCTTGTCAGACTTTGGCATGGGGTCCCCATGGGGAGCGAGCCTTAGCTAGGGTTAGGGTTTGGTCCAGGGACGTCGCCAGGGCTGAATCGACTCCAGTCTCGTGATCTCCCTCGAGGGCTGAAGTGAGGGCCCATGCCAGAAGGCGGCTCCATTGCAGGGTTAGGGTTCGAGGCAGGCTTACGTTGCGGTGGAGGGTCCCGGTTCGGGGTACGGTTAGGGTTAGGGTTAGGTCCCAGGAGGCTCCAGGCGTCCAACCCACAGCAGGGCAGTGTTCTCCCCGAAGGGCTGAGTGGAGGGCACAAGGGACCGTGCCGGTCAGGATCCGTCTTTGGCTGCCAAGGCCACACACGTGATTGGGCCCCTGGTCGAGGAGGCCTCCGGAATCCTCTGGGCAGCTGCAGCCGGGCCTGGGAAACGACATGGTGAGCTTCCAGGTTCCATGCCGAGTCAGCCTGCACCTCTTCCGGACCCCAGGCGCGTGGTGTTGTCAGACGTTGGCATTGGGTCCTCTTGGGGAGAGAGCCTTAGCTAGGGTTAGGGTTCGGTCCAGGGACGTGGCCAGGGCCGAAGCGACTCCGGTCTCGTGATCTCCCTCGAGGGCTGAATGAGGGCCCATGCAGCAAGGCGGCTCAAGTGCAGGGTTAGGGGTCGAGGCCGGCTTAGGTTTCGGTGGAGGGTCCCCGTTCGGTGTGGGGTTAGGGTTAGGGTTAGGTCCCAGGAGGCTCCAGGCGCCGAACCCACAGCAGGGCAGTGGTCTTCCCGAAGGCCTGAGTTGAGGGCACAAGGGACCGTGCCGGTCAGGATCCGTCTTTGGCTGCCAAGGCCACAGACGTCGATCGGCCCCTGTTCGAGGAGGCCTCCGGAATCCTCTCGGTCAGCTGCACACAGGCCTGGGAAACCACATGGTCAGCTTGCAGCTTCCATGCCGAGTCAGCCTGCACCGCCTCTGGACCCCAGGCGCGTGGTCTTGTCAGACTTTGGCATGCGGTCCCCATGGGGAGGGAGCCTTAGCTAGGGTTAGGGTTTGGTCCAGGGACGTCGCCAGGGCTGAATCGACTCCAGTCTCGTGATCTCCCTCGAGGGCTGAGGTGAGGGCCCATGCCAGAAGGCGGCTCCATTGCAGGGTTAGGGTTCGAGGCAGGCTTACGTTGCGGTGGAGGATCCCGGTTCGGGGTACGGTTAGGGTTAGGGTTAGGTCCCAGGAGGCTCCAGGCGCCCAACCCACAGCAGGGCAGTGTTCTCCCCGAAGGGCTGAGTGGAGGGCACAAGGGACCGTGCCGGTCAGGATCCGTCTTTGGCTGCCAAGGCCACACACGTGATTGGGCCCCTGGTCGAGGAGGCCTCCGGAATCCTCTGGGCAGCTGCAGCCGGGCCTGGGAAACGACATGGTGAGCTTCCAGGTTCCATGCCGAGTCAGCCTGCACCTCTTCCGGACCCCAGGCGCGTGGTGTTGTCAGACGTTGGCATTGGGTCCTCTTGGGGAGAGAGCCTTAGCTAGGGTTAGGGTTCGGTCCAGGGACGTGGCCAGGGCCGAAGCGACTCCGGTCTCGTGATCTCCCTCGAGGGCTGAAGTGAGGGCCCATGCAGCAAGGCGGCTCAAGTGCAGGGTGAGGGGTCGAGGCCGGCTTAGGTTTCGGTGGAGGGTCCCCGTTCGGTGTGGGGTTAGGGTTAGGGTTAGGTCCCAGGAGGCTCCAGGCGCCGAACCCACAGCAGGGCAGTGGTCTTCCCGAAGGCCTGAGTTGAGGGCACAAGAGACCGTGCCGGTCAGGATCCGTCTTTGGCTGCCAAGGCCACAGACGTCGATCGGCCCCTGTTCGAGGAGGCCTCCGGAATCCTCTCGGTCAGCTGCACACGGGCCTGGGAAACCACATGGTGAGCTTGCAGCTTCCATGCCGAGTCAGCCTGCACCGCCTCTGGACCCCAGGCGCGTGGTCTTGTCAGACTTTGGCATGGGGTCCCCATGGGGAGCGAGCCTTAGCTAGGGTTAGGGTTTGGTCCAGGGACGTCGCCAGGGCTGAATCGACTCCAGTCTCGTGATCTCCCTCGAGGGCTGAAGTGAGGGCCCATGCCAGAAGGCGGCTCCATTGCAGGGTTAGGGTTCGAGGCAGGCTTACGTTGCGGTGGAGGATCCCGGTTCGGGGTACGGTTAGGGTTAGGGTTAGGTCCCAGGAGGCTCCAGGCGCCCAACCCACAGCAGGGCAGTGTTCTCCCCGAAGGGCTGAGTGGAGGGCACAAGGGACCGTGCCGGTCAGCATCCGTCTTTGGCTGCCAAGGCCACACACGTGATTGGGCCCCTGGTCGAGGAGGCCTCCGAAATCCTCTGGGCAGCTGCAGCCGGGCCTGGGCAACGACATGGTGAGCTTCCAGGTTCCATGCCGAGTCAGCCTGCACCTCTTCCGGACCCCAGGCGCGTGGTGTTGTCAGACGTTGGCATTGGGTCCTCTTGGGGAGAGAGCCTTAGCTAGGGTTAGGGTTCGGTCCAGGGACGTGGCCAGGGCCGAAGCGACTCCGGTCTCGTGATCTCCCTCGAGGGCTGAAGTGAGGGCCCATGCAGCAAGGCGGCTCAAGTGCAGGGTTAGGGGTCGAGGCCGGCTTAGGTTTCGGTGGAGGGTCCCCGTTCGGTGTGGGGTTAGGGTTAGGGTTAGGTCCCAGGAGGCTCCAGGCGCCGAATCCACAGCATGGCAGAGGTCTTCCCGAAGGCCTGAGTTGAGGGCACAAGAGACCGTGCCGGTCAGGATCCGTCTTTGGCTGCCAAGGTCACAGACGTCGATCGGCCCCTGTTCGAGGAGGCCTCCGGAATCCTCTCGGTCAGCTGCACACGGGCCTGGGAAACCACATGGTGAGCTTTCAGCTTCCATGCCGAGTCAGCCTGCACCGCCTCTGGACCCCAGGCGCGTTGTCTTGTTAGACTTTGTCATGGGGTCCCCATGGGGAGCGAGCCTTAGCTAGGGTTAGGGTTTGGTCCAGGGACGTCTCCAGGGCTGAATCGACTCCAGTCTCGTGATCTCCCTCGAGGGCTGAGGTGAGGGCCCATGCCAGAAGGCGGCTCCATTGCAGGGTTAGGGTTCGAGGCAGGCTTACGTTGCGGTGGAGGGTCCCGGTTCGGGGTACGGTTAGGGTTAGGGTTAGGTCGCAGGAGGCTCCAGGCGCCCAACCCACAGCAGGGCAGTGTTCTCCCCGAAGGGCTGAGTGGAGGGCACAAGGGACCGTGCGGGTCAGGATCCGTCTTTGGCTGCCAAGGCCACACACGTGATTGGGCCCCTGGTCGAGGAGGCCTCCGGAATCCTCTGGGCAGCTGCAGCCGGGCCTGGGAAACGACATGGTGAGCTTCCAGGTTCCATGCCGAGTCAGCCTGCACCTCTTCCGGACCCCAGGCGCGTGGTGTTGTCAGACGTTGGCATTGGGTCCTCTTGGGGAGAGAGCCTTAGCTAGGGTTAGGGTTCGGTCCAGGGACGTGGCCAGGGCCGAAGCGACTCCGGTCTCGTGATCTCCCTCGAGGGCTGAAGTGAGGGCCCATGCAGCAAGGCGGCTCAAGTGCAGGGTGAGGGGTCGAGGCCGGCTTAGGTTTCGGTGGAGGGTCCCGGTTCGGGGTACGGTTAGGGTTAGGGTTAGGTCCCAGGAGGCTCCAGGCGCCGAACCCACAGCAGGGCAGTGGTCTTCCCGAAGGCCTGAGTTGAGGGCACAAGAGACCGTGCCGGTCAGGATCCGTCTTTGGCTGCCAAGGCCACAGACGTCGATCGGCCCCTGTTCGAGGAGGCCTCCGGAATCCTCTCGGTCAGCTGCACACGGGCCTGGGAAACCACATGGTGAGCTTGCAGCTTCCATGCCGAGTCAGCCTGCACCGCCTCTGGACCCCAGGCGCGTGGTCTTGTCAGACTTTGGCATGGGGTCCCCATGGGGAGCGAGCCTTAGCTAGGGTTAGGGTTTGGTCCAGGGACGTCGCCAGGGCTGAATCGACTCCAGTCTCGTGATCTCCCTCGAGGGCTGAAGTGAGGGCCCATGCCAGAAGGCGGCTCCATTGCAGGGTTAGGGTTCGAGGCAGGCTTACGTTGCGGTGGAGGATCCCGGTTCGGGGTACGGTTAGGGTTAGGGTTAGGTCCCAGGAGGCTCCAGGCGCCCAACCCACAGCAGGGCAGTGTTCTCCCCGAAGGGCTGAGTGGAGGGCACAAGGGACCGTGCCGGTCAGGATCCGTCTTTGGCTGCCAAGGCCACACACGTGATTGGGCCCCTGGTCGAGGAGGCCTCCGGAATCCTCTGGGCAGCTGCAGCCGGGCCTGGGAAACGACATGGTGAGCTTCCAGGTTCCATGCCGAGTCAGCCTGCACCTCTTCCGGACCCCAGGCGCGTGGTGTTGTCAGACGTTGGCATTGGGTCCTCTTGGGGAGAGAGCCTTAGCTAGGGTTAGGGTTCGGTCCAGGGACGTGGCCAGGGCCGAAGCGACTCCGGTCTCGTGATCTCCCTCGAGGGCTGAAGTGAGGGCCCATGCAGCAAGGCGGCTCAAGTGCAGGGTTAGGGGTCGAGGCCGGCTTAGGTTTCGGTGGAGGGTCCCCGTTCGGTGTGGGGTTAGGGTTAGGGTTAGGTCCCAGGAGGCTCCAGGCGCCGAACCCACAGCAGGGCAGTGGTCTTCCCGAAGGCCTGAGTTGAGGGCACAAGAGACCGTGCCGGTCAGGATTCGTCTTTGGCTGCCAAGGCCACAGACGTCGATCGGTCCCTGTTCGAGGAGGCCTCCGGAATCCTCTCGGTCAGCTGCACACGGGCTTGGGAAACCACATGGTGAGCTTGCAGCTTCCATGCCGAGTCAGCCTGCACCGCCTCTGGACCCCAGGCGCGTGGTCTTGTCAGACTTTGGCATGGGGTCCCCATGGGGAGCGAGCCTTAGCTAGGGTTAGGGTTTGGTCCAGGGACGTCGCCAGGGCTGAATCGACTCCAGTCTCGTGATCTCCCTCGAGGGCTGAAGTGAGGGCCCATGCCAGAAGGCGGCTCCATTGCAGGGTTAGGGTTCGAGGCAGGCTTACGTTGCGGTGGAGGGTCCCGGTTCGGGGTACGGTTAGGGTTAGGGTTAGGTCCCAGGAGGCTCCAGGCGCCCAACCCACAGCAGGGCAGTGTTCTCCCCGAAGGGCTGAGTGGAGGGCACAAGGGACCGTGCCGGTCAGGATCCGTCTTTGGCTGCCAAGGCCACACACGTGATTGGGCCCCTGGTCGAGGAGGCCTCCGGAATCCTCTGGGCAGCTGCAGCCGGGCCTGGGAAACGACATGGTGAGCTTCCAGGTTCCATGCCGAGTCAGCCTGCACCTCTTCCGGACCCCAGGCGCGTGGTGATGTCAGACGTTGGCATTGGGTCCTCTTGGGGAGAGAGCCTTAGCTAGGGTTAGGGTTCGGTCCAGGGACGTGGCCAGGGCCGAAGCGACTCCGGTCTCGTGATCTCCCTCGAGGGCTGAAGTGAGGGCCCATGCAGCAAGGCGGCTCAAGTGCAGGGTTAGGGGTCGAGGCCGGCTTAGGTTTCGGTGGAGGGTCCCCGTTCGGTGTGGGGTTAGGGTTAGGGTTAGGTCCCAGGAGGCTCCAGGCGCCGAACCCACAGCAGGGCAGTGGTCTTCCCGAAGGCCTGAGTTGAGGGCACAAGGGACCGTGCTGGTCAGGATCCGTCTTTGGCTGCCAAGGCCACAGACGTCGATCGGCCCCTGTTCGAGGAGGCCTCCGGAATCCTCTCGGTCAGCTGCACACAGGCCTGGGAAACCACATGGTGAGCTTGCAGCTTCCATGCCGAGTCAGCCTGCACCGCCTCTGGACCCCAGGCACGTGGTCTTGTCAGACTTTGGCATGCGGTCCCCATGGGGAGGGAGCCTTAGCTAGGGTTAGGGTTTGGTCCAGGGACGTCGCCAGGGCTGAATCGACTCCAGTCTCGTGATCTCCCTCGAGGGCTGAGGTGAGGGCCCATGTCAGAAGGCGGCTCCATTGCAGGGTTAGGGTTCGAGGCAGGCTTACGTTGCGGTGGAGGGTCCCGGTTCGGGGTACGGTTAGGGTTAGGGTTAGGTCCCAGGAGGCTCCAGGCGCCCAACCCACAGCAGGGCAGTGTTCTCCCCGAAGGGCTGAGTGGAGGGCACAAGGGACCGTGCCGGTCAGGATCCGTCTTTGGCTGCCAAGGCCACACACGTGATTGGGCCCCTGGTCGAGGAGGCCTCCGGAATCCTCTGGGCAGCTGCAGCCGGGCCTGGGAAACGACATGGTGAGCTTCCAGGTTCCATGCCGAGTCAGCCTGCACCTCTTCCGGACCCCAGGCGCGTGGTGTTGTCAGACGTTGGCATTGGGTCCTCTTGGGGAGAGAGCCTTAGCTAGGGTTAGGGTTCGGTCCAGGGACGTGGCCAGGGCCGAAGCGACTCCGGTCTCGTGATCTCCCTCGAGGGCTGAAGTGAGGGCCCATGCAGCAAGGCGGCTCAAGTGCAGGGTTAGGGGTCGAGGCCGGCTTAGGTTTCGGTGGAGGGTCCCCGTTCGGTGTGGGGTTAGGGTTAGGGTTAGGTCCCAGGAGGCTCCAGGCGCCGAACCCACAGCAGGGCAGTGGTCTTCCCGAAGGCCTGAGTTGAGGGCACAAGAGACCGTGCCGGTCAGGATCCGTCTTTGGCTGCCAAGGCCACAGACGTCGATCGGCCCCTGTTCGAGGAGGCCTCCGGAATCCTCTCGGTCAGCTGCACACGGGCCTGGGAAACCACATGGTGAGCTTGCAGCTTCCATGCCGAGTCAGCCTGCACCGCCTCTGGACCCCAGGCGCGTGGTCTTGTCAGACTTTGGCATGGGGTCCCCATGGGGAGCGAGCCTTAGCTAGGGTTAGGGTTTGGTCCAGGGACGTCGCCAGGGCTGAATCGACTCCAGTCTCGTGATCTCCCTCGAGGGCTGAAGTGAGGGCCCATGCCAGAAGGCGGCTCCATTGCAGGGTTAGGGTTCGAGGCAGGCTTACGTTGCGGTGGAGGGTCCCGGTTCGCGGTACGGTTAGGGTTAGGGTTAGGTCCCAGGAGGCTCCAGGCGCCGAACCCACAGCAGGGCAGTGGTCTTCCCGAAGGCCTGAGTTGAGGGCACAAGGGACCGTGCCGGTCAGGATCCGTCTTTGGCTGCCGAGGCCACAGACGTCGATCGGCCCCTGTTCGAGGAGGCCTCCGGAATCCTCTCGGTCAGCTGCACACAGGCCTGGGAAACCACATGGTGAGCTTGCAGCTTCCATGCCGAGTCAGCCTGCACCGCCTCTGGACCCCAGGCGCGTGGTCTTGTCAGACTTTGGCATGCGGTCCCCATGGGGAGGGAGCCTTAGCTAGGGTTAGGGTTTGGTCCAGGGACGTCGCCAGGGCTGAATCGACTCCAGTCTCGTGATCTCCCTCGAGGGCTGAGGTGAGGGCCCATGCCAGAAGGCGGCTCCATTGCAGGGTTAGGGTTCGAGGCAGGCTTACGTTGCGGTGGAGGGTCCCGGTTCGCGGTACGGTTAGGGTTAGGGTTAGGTCCCAGGAGGCTCCAGGCGCCCAACCCACAGCAGGGCAGTGTTCTCCCCGAAGGGCTGAGTGGAGGGCACAAGGGACCGTGCCGGTCAGGATCCGTCTTTGGCTGCCAAGGCCACACACGTGATTGGGCCCCTGGTCGAGGAGGCCTCCGGAATCCTCTGGGCAGCTGCAGCCGGGCCTGGGAAACGACATGGTGAGCTTCCAGGTTCCATGCCGAGTCAGCCTGCACCTCTTCCGGACCCCAGGCGCGTGGTGTTGTCAGACGTTGGCATTGGGTCCTCTTGGGGAGAGAGCCTTAGCTAGGGTTAGGGTTCGGTCCAGGGACGTGGCCAGGGCCGAAGCGACTCCAGTCTCGTGATCTCCCTCGAGGGCTGAAGTGAGGGCCCATGCAGCAAGGCGGCTCAAGTGCAGGGTTAGGGGTCGAGGCCGGCTTAGGTTTCGGTGGAGGGTCCCCGTTCGGTGTGGGGTTAGGGTTAGGGTTAGGTCCCAGGAGGCTCCAGGCGCCGAACCCTCAGCAGGGCAGTGGTCTTCCCGAAGGCCTGAGTTGAGGGCACAAGAGACCGTGCCGGTCAGGATCCGTCTTTGGCTGCCAAGGCCACAGACGTCGATCGGCCCCTGTTCGAGGAGGCCTCCGGAATCCTCTCGGTCAGCTGCACACGGGCCTGGGAAACCACATGGTGAGCTTGCAGCTTCCATGCCGAGTCAGCCTGCACCGCCTCTGGACCCCAGGCGCGTGGTCTTGTCAGACTTTGGCATGGGGTCCCCATGGGGAGCGAGCCTTAGCTAGGGTTAGGGTTTGGTCCAGGGACGTCGCCAGGGCTGAATCGACTCCAGTCTCGTGATCTCCCTCGAGGGCTGAGGTGAGGGCCCATGCCAGAAGGCGGCTCCATTGCAGGGTTAGGGTTCGAGGCAGGCTTACGTTGCGGTGGAGGATCCCGGTTCGGGGTACGGTTAGGGTTAGGGTTAGGTCCCAGGAGGCTCCAGGCGCCCAACCCACAGCAGGGCAGTGTTCTCCCCGAAGGGCTGAGTGGAGGGCACAAGGGACCGTGCCGGTCAGGATCCGTCTTTGGCTGCCAAGGCCACACACGTGATTGGGCCCCTGGTCGAGGAGGCCTCCGGAATCCTCTGGGCAGCTGCAGCCGGGCCTGGGAAACGACATGGTGAGCTTCCAGGTTCCATGCCGAGTCAGCCTGCACCTCTTCCGGACCCCAGGCGCGTGGTGTTGTCAGACGTTGGCATTGGGTCCTCTTGGGGAGAGAGCCTTAGCTAGGGTTAGGGTTCGGTCCAGGGACGTGGCCAGGGCCGAAGCGCCTCCGGTCTCGTGATCTCCCTCGAGGGCTGAAGTGAGGGCCCATGCAGCAAGGCGGCTCAAGTGCAGGGTTAGGGGTCGAGGCCGGCTTAGGTTTCGGTGGAGGGTCCCCGTTCGGTGTGGGGTTAGGGTTAGGGTTAGGTCCCAGGACGCTCCAGGCGCCGAACCCACAGCAGGGCAGTGGTCTTCCCGAAGGCCTGAGTTGAGGGCACAAGGGACCGTGCCGGTCAGGATCCGTCTTTGGCTGCCAAGGCCACAGACGTCGATCGGCCCCTGTTCGAGGAGGCCTCCGGAATCCTCTCGGTCAGCTGCACACGGGCCTGGGAATCCACATGGTGAGCTTGCAGCTTCCATGCCGAGTCAGCCTGCACCGCCTCTGGACCCCAGGCGCGTGGTCTTGTCAGACTTTGGCATGGGGTCCCCATGGGGAGCGAGCCTTATCTAGGGTTAGGGTTTGGTCCAGGGACGTCGCCAGGGCTGAATCGACTCCAGTCTCGTGATCTCCCTCGAGGGCTTAAGTGAGGGCCCATGCCAGAAGGCGGCTCCATTGCAGGGTTAGGGTTCGAGGCAGGCTTACGTTGCGGTGAAGGGTCCCGGTTCGGGGTACGGTTAGGGTTAGGGTTAGGTCCCAGGAGGCTCCAGGCGCCCAACCCACAGCAGGGCAGTGTTCTCCCCGAAGGGCTGAGTGGAGGGCACAAGGGACCGTGCCGGTCAGGATCCGTCTTTGGCTGCCAAGGCCACACACGTGATTGGGCCCCTGGTCGAGGAGGCCTCCGGAATCCTCTGGGCAGCTGCAGCCGGGCCTGGGAAACGACATGGTGAGCTTCCAGGTTCCATGCCGAGTCAGCCTGCACCTCTTCCGGACCCCAGGCGCGTGGTGATGTCAGACGTTGGCATTGGGTCCTCTTGGGGAGAGAGCCTTAGCTAGGGTTAGGGTTCGGTCCAGGGACGTGGCCAGGGCCGAAGCGACTCCGGTCTCGTGATCTCCCTCGAGGGCTGAAGTGAGGGCCCATGCAGCAAGGCGGCTCAAGTGCAGGGTTAGGGGTCGAGGCCGGCTTAGGTTTCGGTGGAGGGTCCCCGTTCGGTGTGGGGTTAGGGTTAGGGTTAGGTCCCAGGAGGCTCCAGGCGCCGAACCCACAGCAGGGCAGTGGTCTTCCCGAAGGCCTGAGTTGAGGGCACAAGGGACCGTGCTGGTCAGGATCCGTCTTTGGCTGCCAAGGCCACAGACGTCGATCGGCCCCTGTTCGAGGAGGCCTCCGGAATCCTCTCGGTCAGCTGCACACAGGCCTGGGAAACCACATGGTGAGCTTGCAGCTTCCATGCCGAGTCAGCCTGCACCGCCTCTGGACCCCAGGCACGTGGTCTTGTCAGACTTTGGCATGCGGTCCCCATGGGGAGGGAGCCTTAGCTAGGGTTAGGGTTTGGTCCAGGGACGTCGCCAGGGCTGAATCGACTCCAGTCTCGTGATCTCCCTCGAGGGCTGAGGTGAGGGCCCATGTCAGAAGGCGGCTCCATTGCAGGGTTAGGGTTCGAGGCAGGCTTACGTTGCGGTGGAGGGTCCCGGTTCGGGGTACGGTTAGGGTTAGGGTTAGGTCCCAGGAGGCTCCAGGCGCCCAACCCACAGCAGGGCAGTGTTCTCCCCGAAGGGCTGAGTGGAGGGCACAAGGGACCGTGCCGGTCAGGATCCGTCTTTGGCTGCCAAGGCCACACACGTGATTGGGCCCCTGGTCGAGGAGGCCTCCGGAATCCTCTGGGCAGCTGCAGCCGGGCCTGGGAAACGACATGGTGAGCTTCCAGGTTCCATGCCGAGTCAGCCTGCACCTCTTCCGGACCCCAGGCGCGTGGTGTTGTCAGACGTTGGCATTGGGTCCTCTTGGGGAGAGAGCCTTAGCTAGGGTTAGGGTTCGGTCCAGGGACGTGGCCAGGGCCGAAGCGACTCCGGTCTCGTGATCTCCCTCGAGGGCTGAAGTGAGGGCCCATGCAGCAAGGCGGCTCAAGTGCAGGGTTAGGGGTCGAGGCCGGCTTAGGTTTCGGTGGAGGGTCCCCGTTCGGTGTGGGGTTAGGGTTAGGGTTAGGTCCCAGGAGGCTCCAGGCGCCGAACCCACAGCAGGGCAGTGGTCTTCCCGAAGGCCTGAGTTGAGGGCACAAGAGACCGTGCCGGTCAGGATCCGTCTTTGGCTGCCAAGGCCACAGATGTCGATCGGCCCCTGTTCGAGGAGGCCTCCGGAATCCTCTCGGTCAGCTGCACACGGGCCTGGGAAACCACATGGTGAGCTTGCAGCTTCCATGCCGAGTCAGCCTGCACCGCCTCTGGACCCCAGGCGCGTGGTCTTGTCAGACTTTGGCATGGGGTCCCCATGGGGAGCGAGCCTTAGCTAGGGTTAGGGTTTGGTCCAGGGACGTCGCCAGGGCTGAATCGACTCCAGTCTCGTGATCTCCCTCGAGGGCTGAAGTGAGGGCCCATGCCAGAAGGCGGCTCCATTGCAGGGTTAGGGTTCGAGGCAGGCTTACGTTGCGGTGGAGGGTCCCGGTTCGGGGTACGGTTAGGGTTAGGGTTAGGTCCCAGGAGGCTCCAGGCGCCCAACCCACAGCAGGGCAGTGTTCTCCCCGAAGGGCTGAGTGGAGGGCACAAGGGACCGTGCCGGTCAGGATCCGTCTTTGGCTGCCAAGGCCACACACGTGATTGGGCCCCTGGTCGAGGAGGCCTCCGGAATCCTCTGGGCAGCTGCAGCCGGGCCTGGGAAACGACATGGTGAGCTTCCAGGTTCCATGCCGAGTCAGCCTGCACCTCTTCCGGACCCCAGGCGCGTGGTGTTGTCAGACGTTGGCATTGGGTCCTCTTGGGGAGAGAGCCTTAGCTAGGGTTAGGGTTCGGTCCAGGGACGTGGCCAGGGCCGAAGCGACTCCGGTCTCGTGATCTCCCTCGAGGGCTGAAGTGAGGGCCCATGCAGCAAGGCGGCTCAAGTGCAGGGTTAGGGGTCGAGGCCGGCTTAGGTTTCGGTGGAGGGTCCCCGTTCGGTGTGGGGTTAGGGTTAGGGTTAGGTCCCAGGAGGCTCCAGGCGCCGAAGCCACAGCAGGGCAGTGGTCTTCCCGAAGGCCTGAGTTGAGGGCACAAGAGACCGTGCCGGTCAGGATCCGTCTTTGGCTGCCAAGGCCACAGATGTCGATCGGCCCCTGTTCGAGGAGGCCTCCGGAATCCTCTCGGTCAGCTGCACACGGGCCTGGGAAACCACATGGTGAGCTTGCAGCTTCCATGCCGAGTCAGCCTGCACCGCCTCTGGACCCCAGGCGCGTGGTCTTGTCAGACTTTGGCATGGGGTCCCCATGGGGAGCGAGCCTTAGCTAGGGTTAGGGTTTGGTCCAGGGACGTCGCCAGGGCTGAATCGACTCCAGTCTCGTGATCTCCCTCGAGGGCTGAGGTGAGGGCCCATGCCAGAAGGCGGCTCCATTGCAGGGTTAGGGTTCGAGGCAGGCTTACGTTGCGGTGGAGGGTCCCGGTTCGCGGTACGGTTAGGGTTAGGGTTAGGTCCCAGGAGGCTCCAGGCGCCGAACCCACAGCAGGGCAGTGGTCTTCCCGAAGGCCTGAGTTGAGGGCACAAGGGACCGTGCCGGTCAGGATCCGTCTTTGGCTGCCGAGGCCACAGACGTCGATCGGCCCCTGTTCGAGGAGGCCTCCGGAATCCTCTCGGTCAGCTGCACACAGGCCTGGGAAACCACATGGTGAGCTTGCAGCTTCCATGCCGAGTCAGCCTGCACCGCCTCTGGACCCCAGGCGCGTGGTCTTGTCAGACTTTGGCATGCCTTCCCCATGGGGAGGGAGCCTTAGCTAGGGTTAGGGTTTGGTCCAGGGACGTCGCCAGGGCTGAATCGACTCCAGTCTCGTGATCTCCCTCGAGGGCTGAGGTGAGGGCCCATGCCAGAAGGCGGCTCCATTGCAGGGTTAGGGTTCGAGGCAGGCTTACGTTGCGGTGGAGGGTCCCGGTTCGCGGTACGGTTAGGGTTAGGGTTAGGTCCCAGGAGGCTCCAGGCGCCCAACCCACAGCAGGGCAGTGTTCTCCCCGAAGGGCTGAGTGGAGGGCACAAGGGACCGTGCCGGTCAGGATCCGTCTTTGGCTGCCAAGGCCACACACGTGATTGGGCCCCTGGTCGAGGAGGCCTCCGGAATCCTCTGGGCAGCTGCAGCCGGGCCTGGGAAACGACATGGTGAGCTTCCAGGTTCCATGCCGAGTCAGCCTGCACCTCTTCCGGACCCCAGGCGCGTGGTGTTGTCAGACGTTGGCATTGGGTCCTCTTGGGGAGAGAGCCTTAGCTAGGGTTAGGGTTCGGTCCAGGGACGTGGCCAGGGCCGAAGCGACTCCGGTCTCGTGATCTCCCTCGAGGGCTGAAGTGAGGGCCCATGCAGCAAGGCGGCTCAAGTGCAGGGTTAGGGGTCGAGGCCGGCTTAGGTTTCGGTGGAGGGTCCCCGTTCGGTGTGGGGTTAGGGTTAGGGTTAGGTCCCAGGAGGCTCCAGGCGCCGAACCCACAGCAGGGCAGTGGTCTTCCCGAAGGCCTGAGTTGAGGGCACAAGAGACCGTGCCGGTCAGGATCCGTCTTTGGCTGCCAAGGCCACAGATGTCGATCGGCCCCTGTTCGAGGAGGCCTCCGGAATCCTCTCGGTCAGCTGCACACGGGCCTGGGAAACCACATGGTGAGCTTGCAGCTTCCATGCCGAGTCAGCCTGCACCGCCTCTGGACCCCAGGCGCGTGGTCTTGTCAGACTTTGGCATGGGGTCCCCATGGGGAGCGAGCCTTAGCTAGGGTTAGGGTTTGGTCCAGGGACGTCGCCAGGGCTGAATCGACTCCAGTCTCGTGATCTCCCTCGAGGGCTGAAGTGAGGGCCCATGCCAGAAGGCGGCTCCATTGCAGGGTTAGGGTTCGAGGCAGGCTTACGTTGCGGTGGAGGGTCCCGGTTCGGGGTACGGTTAGGGTTAGGGTTAGGTCCCAGGAGGCTCCAGGCGCCCAACCCACAGCAGGGCAGTGTTCTCCCCGAAGGGCTGAGTGGAGGGCACAAGGGACCGTGCCGGTCAGGATCCGTCTTTGGCTGCCAAGGCCACACACGTGATTGGGCCCCTGGTCGAGGAGGCCTCCGGAATCCTCTGGGCAGCTGCAGCCGGGCCTGGGAAACGACATGGTGAGCTTCCAGGTTCCATGCCGAGTCAGCCTGCACCTCTTCCGGACCCCAGGCGCGTGGTGTTGTCAGACGTTGGCATTGGGTCCTCTTGGGGAGAGAGCCTTAGCTAGGGTTAGGGTTCGGTCCAGGGACGTGGCCAGGGCCGAAGCGACTCCGGTCTCGTGATCTCCCTCGAGGGCTGAAGTGAGGGCCCATGCAGCAAGGCGGCTCAAGTGCAGGGTTAGGGGTCGAGGCCGGCTTAGGTTTCGGTGGAGGGTCCCCGTTCGGTGTGGGGTTAGGGTTAGGGTTAGGTCCCAGGAGGCTCCAGGCGCCGAACCCACAGCAGGGCAGTGGTCTTCCCCAAGGCCTGAGTTGAGGGCACAAGGGACCGTGCCGGTCAGGATCCGTCTTTGGCTGCCAAGGCCACAGACGTCGATCGGCCCCTGTTCGAGGAGGCCTCCGGAATCCTCTCGGTCAGCTGCACACGGGCCTGGGAATCCACATGGTGAGCTTGCAGCTTCCATGCCGAGTCAGCCTGCACCGCCTCTGGACCCCAGGCGCGTGGTCTTGTCAGACTTTGGCATGCGGTCCCCATGGGGAGGGAGCCTTAGCTAGGGTTAGGGTTTGGTCCAGGGACGTCGCCAGGGCTGAATCGACTCCAGTCTCGTGATCTCCCTCGAGGGCTGAGGTGAGGGCCCATGCCAGAAGGCGGCTCCATTGCAGGGTTAGGGTTCGAGGCAGGCTTACGTTGCGGTGGAGGGTCCCGGTTCGGGGTACGGTTAGGGTTAGGGTTAGGTCCCAGGAGGCTCCAGGCGCCCAACCCACAGCAGGGCAGTGTTCTCCCCGAAGGGCTGAGTTGAGGGCACAAGGGACCGTGCCGGTCAGGATCCGTCTTTGGCTGCCAAGGCCACACACGTGATTGGGCCCCTGGTCGAGGAGGCCTCCGGAATCCTCTGGGCAGCTGCAGCCGGGCCTGGGAAACGACATGGTGAGCTTCCAGGTTCCATGCCGAGTCAGCCTGCACCTCTTCCGGACCCCAGGCGCGTGGTGTTGTCAGACGTTGGCATTGGGTCCTCTTGGGGAGAGAGCCTTAGCTAGGGTTAGGGTTCGGTCCAGGGACGTGGCCAGGGCCGAAGCGACTCCGGTCTCGTGATCTCCCTCGAGGGCTGAAGTGAGGGCCCATGCAGCAAGGCGGCTCAAGTGCAGGGTTAGGGGTCGAGGCCGGCTTAGGTTTCGGTGGAGGGTCCCCGTTCGGTGTGGGGTTAGGGTTAGGGTTAGGTCCCAGGAGGCTCCAGGCGCCGAACCCACAGCAGGGCAGTGGTCTTCCCCAAGGCCTGAGTTGAGGGCACAAGGGACCGTGCCGGTCAGGATCCGTCTTTGGCTGCCAAGGCCACAGACGTCGATCGGCCCCTGTTCGAGGAGGCCTCCGGAATCCTCTCGGTCAGCTGCACACGGGCCTGGGAATCCACATGGTGAGCTTGCAGCTTCCATGCCGAGTCAGCCTGCACCGCCTCTGGACCCCAGGCGCGTGGTCTTGTCAGACTTTGGCATGGGGTCCCCATGGGGAGCGAGCCTTAGCTAGGGTTAGGGTTTGGTCCAGGGACGTCGCCAGGGCTGAATCGACTCCAGTCTCGTGATCTCCCTCGAGGGCTGAAGTGAGGGCCCATGCCAGAAGGCGGCTCCATTGCAGGGTTAGGGTTCGAGGCAGGCTTACGTTGCGGTGGAGGGTCCCGGTTCGGGGTACGGTTACGGTTAGGGTTAGGTCCCAGGAGGCTCCAGGCGCCCAACCCACAGCAGGGCAGTGTTCTCCCCGAAGGGCTGAGTGGAGGGCACAAGGGACCGTGCCGGTCACGATCCGTCTTTGGCTGCCAAGGCCACACAAGTGATTGGGCCCCTGGTCGAGGAGGCCTCCGGAATCCTCTGGGCAGCTGCAGCCGGTCCTGGGAAGCGACATGGTGAGCTTCCAGGTTCCATGCCGAGTCAGCCTGCACCTCTTCCGGACCCCAGGCGCGTGGTGTTGTCAGACGTTGGCATTGGGTCCTCTTGGGGAGAGAGCCTTAGCTAGGGTTAGGGTTCGGTCCAGGGACGTGGCCAGGGCCGAAGCGACTCCGGTCTCGTGATCTCCCTCGAGGGCTGAAGTGAGGGCCCATGCAGCAAGGCGGCTCAAGTGCAGGGTGAGGGGTCGAGGCCGGCTTAGGTTTCGGTGGAGGGTCCCCGTTCGGTGTGG
Source organism: Panthera pardus (assembly GCF_024362965.1). Classification (NCBI taxonomy): domain Eukaryota; kingdom Metazoa; phylum Chordata; class Mammalia; order Carnivora; family Felidae; genus Panthera; species Panthera pardus. The sequence continues at coordinate 406,763 of NW_026526908.1, forward strand.
GGTTAGGGTTAGGGTTAGGTCCCAGGAGGCTCCAGGCGCCGAACCCACAGCAGGGCAGTGGTCTTCCCGAAGGCCTGAGTTGAGGGCACAAGGGACCGTGCCGGTCAGGATCCGTCTTTGGCTGCCGAGGCCACAGACGTCGATCGGCCCCTGTTCGAGGAGGCCTCCGGAATCCTCTCGGTCAGCTGCACACAGGCCTGGGAAACCACATGGTGAGCTTGCAGCTTCCATGCCCAGTCAGCCTGCACCGCCTCTGGACCCCAGGCGCGTGGTCTTGTCAGACTTTGGCATGCGGTCCCCATGGGGAGGTAGCCTTAGCTAGGGTTAGGGTTTGGTCCAGGGACGTCGCCAGGGCTGAATCGACTCCAGTCTCGTGATCTCCCTCGAGGGCTGAGGTGAGGGCCCATGCCAGAAGGCGGCTCCATTGCAGGGTTAGGGTTCGAGGCAGGCTTACGTTGCGGTGGAGGGTCCCGGTTCGGGGTACGGTTACGGTTAGGGTTAGGTCCCAGGAGGCTCCAGGCGCCCAACCCACAGCAGGGCAGTGTTCTCCCCGAAGGGCTGAGTTGAGGGCACAAGGGACCGTGCCGGTCAGGATCCGTCTTTGGCTGCCAAGGCCACACACGTGATTGGGCCCCTGGTCGAGGAGGCCTCCGGAATCCTCTGGGCAGCTGCAGCCGGGCCTGGGAAACGACATGGTGAGCTTCCAGGTTCCATGCCGAGTCAGCCTGCACCTCTTCCGGACCCCAGGCGCGTGGTGTTGTCAGACGTTGGCATTGGGTCCTCTTGGGGAGAGAGCCTTAGCTAGGGTTAGGGTTCGGTCCAGGGACGTGGCCAGGGCCGAAGCGACTCCGGTCTCGTGATCTCCCTCGAGGGCTGAAGTGAGGGCCCATGCAGCAAGGCGGCTCAAGTGCAGGGTTAGGGGTCGAGGCCGGCTTAGGTTTCGGTGGAGGGTCCCCGTTCGGTGTGGGGTTAGGGTTAGGGTTAGGTCCCAGGAGGCTCCAGGCGCCGAACCCACAGCAGGGCAGTGGTCTTCCCGAAGGCCTGAGTTGAGGGCACAAGAGACCGTGCCGGTCAGGATCCGTCTTTGGCTGCCAAGGCCACAGATGTCGATCGGCCCCTGTTCGAGGAGGCCTCCGGAATCCTCTCGGTCAGCTGCACACGGGCCTGGGAATCCACATGGTGAGCTTGCAGCTTCCATGCCGAGTCAGCCTGCACCGCCTCTGGACCCCAGGCGCGTGGTCTTGTCAGACTTTGGCATGCGGTCCCCATGGGGAGGGAGCCTTAGCTAGGGTTAGGGTTTGGTCCAGGGACGTCGCCAGGGCTGAATCGACTCCAGTCTCGTGATCTCCCTCGAGGGCTGAGGTGAGGGCCCATGCCAGAAGGCGGCTCCATTGCAGGGTTAGGGTTCGAGGCAGGCTTACGTTGCGGTGGAGGGTCCCGGTTCGGGGTACGGTTACGGTTAGGGTTAGGTCCAAGGAGGCTCCAGGCGCCCAACCCACAGCAGGGCAGTGTTCTCCCCGAAGGGCTGAGTGGAGGGGACAAGGGACCGTGCCGGTCAGGATCCGTCTTTGGCTGCCAAGGCCACACAAGTGATTGGGCCCCTGGTCGAGGAGGCCTCCGGAATCCTCTGGGCAGCTGCAGCCGGGCCTGGGAAACGACATGGTGAGCTTCCAGGTTCCATGCCGAGTCAGCCTGCACCTCTTCCGGACCCCAGGCGCGTGGTGTTGTCAGACGTTGGCATTGGGTCCTCTTGGGGAGAGAGCCTTAGCTAGGGTTAGGGTTCGGTCCAGGGACGTGGCCAGGGCCGAAGCGACTCCGGTCTCGTGATCTCCCTCGAGGGCTGAAGTGAGGGCCCATGCAGCAAGGCGGCTCAAGTGCAGGGTTAGGGGTCGAGGCCGGCTTAGGTTTCGGTGGAGGGTCCCCGTTCGGTGTGGGGTTAGGGTTAGGGTTAGGTCCCAGGGGGCTCCAGGCGCCGAACCCACAGCAGGGCAGTGGTCTTCCCGAAGGCCTGAGTTGAGGGCACAAGGGACCGTGCTGGTCAGGATCCGTCTTTGGCTGCCAAGGCCACAGACGTCGATCGGCCCCTGTTCGAGGAGGCCTCCGGAATCCTCTCGGTCAGCTGCACACGGGCCTGGGAAACCACATGGTGAGCTTGCAGCTTCCATGCCGAGTCAGCCTGCACCGCCTCTGGACCCCAGGCGCGTGGTCTTGTCAGACTTTGGCATGCGGTCCCCATGGGGAGGGAGCCTTAGCTAGGGTTAGGGTTTGGTCCAGGGACGTCGCCAGGGCTGAATAGACTCCAGTCTCGTGATCTCCCTCGAGGGCTGAGGTGAGGGCCCATGCCAGAAGGCGGCTCCATTGCAGGGTTAGGGTTCGAGGCAGGCTTACGTTGCGGTGGAGGGTCCCGGTTCGGGGTACGGTTAGGGTTAGGGTTAGGTCCCAGGAGGCTCCAGGCGCCCAACCCACAGCAGGGCAGTGTTCTCCCCGAAGGGCTGAGTGGAGGGCACAAGGGACCGTGCCGGTCAGGATCCGTCTTTGGCTGCCAAGGCCACACACGTGATTGGGCCCCTGGTCGAGGAGGCCTCCGGAATCCTCTGGGCAGCTGCAGCCGGGCCTGGGAAACGACATGGTGAGCTTCCAGGTTCCATGCCGAGTCAGCCTGCACCTCTTCCGGACCCCAGGCGCGTGGTGTTGTCAGACGTTGGCATTGGGTCCTCTTGGGGAGAGAGCCTTAGCTAGGGTTAGGGTTCGGTCCAGGGACGTGGCCAGGGCCGAAGCGACTCCGGTCTCGTGATCTCCCTCGAGGGCTGAAGTGAGGGCCCATGCAGCAAGGCGGCTCAAGTGCAGGGTGAGGGGTCGAGGCCGGCTTAGGTTTCGGTGGAGGGTCCCCGTTCGATGTGGGGTTAGGGTTAGGGTTATGTCCCAGGAGGCTCCAGGCGCCGAACCCACAGCAGGGCAGTGGTCTTCCCGAAGGCCTGAGTTGAGGGCACAAGGGACCGTGCCGGTCAGGATCCGTCTTTGGCTGCCAAGGTCACAGACGTCGATCGGCCCCTATTCGAGGAGGCCTCCGGAATCCTCTCGGTCAGCTGCACACAGGCCTGGGAAACCACATGGTGAGCTTGCAGCTTCCATGCCGAGTCAGCCTGCACCGCCTCTGGACCCCAGGCGCGTGGTCTTGTCAGACTTTGGCATGCGGTCCCCATGGGGAGGGAGCCTTAGCTAGGGTTAGGGTTTGGTCCAGGGACGTCGCCAGGGCTGAATCGACTCCAGTCTCGTGATCTCCCTCGAGGGCTGAGGTGAGGGCCCATGCCAGAAGGCGGCTCCATTGCAGGGTTAGGGTTCGAGGCAGGCTTACGTTGCGGTGGATGGTCCCGGTTCGGGGTACGGTTAGGGTTAGGGTTAGGTCCCAGGAGGCTCCAGGCGCCCAACCCACAGCAGGGCAGTGTTCTCCCCGAAGGGCTGAGTGGAGGGCACAAGGGACCGTGCCGGTCAGGATCCGTCTTTGGCTGCCAAGGCCACACACGTGATTGGGCCCCTGGTCGAGGAGGCCTCCGGAATCCTCTGGGCAGCTGCAGCCGGGCCTGGGAAACGACATGGTGAGCTTCCAGGTTCCATGCCGAGTCAGCCTGCACCTCTTCCGGACCCCAGGCGCGTGGTGTTGTCAGACGTTGGCATTGGGTCCTCTTGGGGAGAGAGCCTTAGCTAGGGTTAGGGTTCGGTCCAGGGACGTGGCCAGGGCCGAAGCGACTCCGGTCTCGTGATCTCCCTCGAGGGCTGAAGTGAGGGCCCATGCAGCAAGGCGGCTCAAGTGCAGGGTTAGGGGTCGAGGCCGGCTTAGGTTTCGGTGGAGGGTCCCCGTTCGGTGTGGGGTTAGGGTTAGGGTTAGGTCCCAGGAGGCTCCAGGCGCCGAACCCACAGCAGGGCAGTGGTCTTCCCGAAGGCCTGAGTTGAGGGCACAAGAGACCGTGCCGGTCAGGATCCGTCTTTGGCTGCCAAGGCCACAGATGTCGATCGGCCCCTGTTCGAGGAGGCCTCCGGAATCCTCTCGGTCAGCTGCACACGGGCCTGGGAAACCACATGGTGAGCTTGCAGCTTCCATGCCGAGTCAGCCTGCACCGCCTCTGGACCCCAGGCGCGTGGTCTTGTCAGACTTTGGCATGGGGTCCCCATGGGGAGCGAGCCTTAGCTAGGGTTAGGGTTTGGTCCAGGGACGTCGCCAGGGCTGAATCGACTCCAGTCTCGTGATCTCCCTCGAGGGCTGAAGTGAGGGCCCATGCCAGAAGGCGGCTCCATTGCAGGGTTAGGGTTCGAGGCAGGCTTACGTTGCGGTGGAGGGTCCCGGTTCGGGGTACGGTTAGGGTTAGGGTTAGGTCCCAGGAGGCTCCAGGCGCCCAACCCACAGCAGGGCAGTGTTCTCCCCGAAGGGCTGAGTGGAGGGCACAAGGGACCGTGCCGGTCAGGATCCGTCTTTGGCTGCCAAGGCCACACACGTGATTGGGCCCCTGGTCGAGGAGGCCTCCGGAATCCTCTGGGCAGCTGCAGCCGGGCCTGGGAAACGACATGGTGAGCTTCCAGGTTCCATGCCGAGTCAGCCTGCACCTCTTCCGGACCCCAGGCGCGTGGTGTTGTCAGACGTTGGCATTGGGTCCTCTTGGGGAGAGAGCCTTAGCTAGGGTTAGGGTTCGGTCCAGGGACGTGGCCAGGGCCGAAGCGACTCCGGTCTCGTGATCTCCCTCGAGGGCTGAAGTGAGGGCCCATGCAGCAAGGCGGCTCAAGTGCAGGGTTAGGGGTCGAGGCCGGCTTAGGTTTCGGTGGAGGGTCCCCGTTCGGTGTGGGGTTAGGGTTAGGGTTAGGTCCCAGGAGGCTCCAGGCGCCGAACCCACAGCAGGGCAGTGGTCTTCCCCAAGGCCTGAGTTGAGGGCACAAGGGACCGTGCCGGTCAGGATCCGTCTTTGGCTGCCAAGGCCACAGACGTCGATCGGCCCCTGTTCGAGGAGGCCTCCGGAATCCTCTCGGTCAGCTGCACACGGGCCTGGGAATCCACATGGTGAGCTTGCAGCTTCCATGCCGAGTCAGCCTGCACCGCCTCTGGACCCCAGGCGCGTGGTCTTGTCAGACTTTGGCATGCGGTCCCCATGGGGAGGGAGCCTTAGCTAGGGTTAGGGTTTGGTCCAGGGACGTCGCCAGGGCTGAATCGACTCCAGTCTCGTGATCTCCCTCGAGGGCTGAGGTGAGGGCCCATGCCAGAAGGCGGCTCCATTGCAGGGTTAGGGTTCGAGGCAGGCTTACGTTGCGGTGGAGGGTCCCGGTTCGGGGTACGGTTAGGGTTAGGGTTAGGTCCCAGGAGGCTCCAGGCGCCCAACCCACAGCAGGGCAGTGTTCTCCCCGAAGGGCTGAGTTGAGGGCACAAGGGACCGTGCCGGTCAGGATCCGTCTTTGGCTGCCAAGGCCACACACGTGATTGGGCCCCTGGTCGAGGAGGCCTCCGGAATCCTCTGGGCAGCTGCAGCCGGGCCTGGGAAACGACATGGTGAGCTTCCAGGTTCCATGCCGAGTCAGCCTGCACCTCTTCCGGACCCCAGGCGCGTGGTGTTGTCAGACGTTGGCATTGGGTCCTCTTGGGGAGAGAGCCTTAGCTAGGGTTAGGGTTCGGTCCAGGGACGTGGCCAGGGCCGAAGCGACTCCGGTCTCGTGATCTCCCTCGAGGGCTGAAGTGAGGGCCCATGCAGCAAGGCGGCTCAAGTGCAGGGTTAGGGGTCGAGGCCGGCTTAGGTTTCGGTGGAGGGTCCCCGTTCGGTGTGGGGTTAGGGTTAGGGTTAGGTCCCAGGAGGCTCCAGGCGCTGAACCCACAGCAGGGCAGTGGTCTTCCCGAAGGCCTGAGTTGAGGGCACAAGAGACCGTGCCGGTCAGGATCCGTCTTTGGCTGCCAAGGCCACAGACGTCGATCGGCCCCTGTTCGAGGAGGCCTCCGGAATCCTCTCGGTCAGCTGCACACGGGCCTGGGAATCCACATGGTGAGCTTGCAGCTTCCATGCCGAGTCAGCCTGCACCGCCTCTGGACCCCAGGCGCGTGGTCTTGTCAGACTTTGGCATGGGGTCCCCATGGGGAGCGAGCCTTAGCTAGGGTTAGGGTTTGGTCCAGGGACGTCGCCAGGGCTGAATCGACTCCAGTCTCGTGATCTCCCTCGAGGGCTGAAGTGAGGGCCCATGCCAGAAGGCGGCTCCATTGCAGGGTTAGGGTTCGAGGCAGGCTTACGTTGCGGTGGAGGGTCCCGGTTCGGGGTACGGTTACGGTTAGGGTTAGGTCCCAGGAGGCTCCAGGCGCCCAACCCACAGCAGGGCAGTGTTCTCCCCGAAGGGCTGAGTGGAGGGCACAAGGGACCGTGCCGGTCAGGATCCGTCTTTGGCTGCCAAGGCCACACAAGTGATTGGGCCCCTGGTCGAGGAGGCCTCCGGAATCCTCTGGGCAGCTGCAGCCGGTCCTGGGAAGCGACATGGTGAGCTTCCAGGTTCCATGCCGAGTCAGCCTGCACCTCTTCCGGACCCCAGGCGCGTGGTGTTGTCAGACGTTGGCATTGGGTCCTCTTGGGGAGAGAGCCTTAGCTAGGGTTAGGGTTCGGTCCAGGGACGTGGCCAGGGCCGAAGCGACTCCGGTCTCGTGATCTCCCTCGAGGGCTGAAGTGAGGGCCCATGCAGCAAGGCGGCTCAAGTGCAGGGTGAGGGGTCGAGGCCGGCTTAGGTTTCGGTGGAGGGTCCCCGTTCGGTGTGGGGTTAGGGTTAGGGTTAGGTCCCAGGAGGCTCCAGGCGCCGAACCCACAGCAGGGCAGTGGTCTTCCCGAAGGCCTGAGTTGAGGGCACAAGGGACCGTGCCGGTCAGGATCCGTCTTTGGCTGCCGAGGCCACAGACGTCGATCGGCCCCTGTTCGAGGAGGCCTCCGGAATCCTCTCGGTCAGCTGCACACAGGCCTGGGAAACCACATGGTGAGCTTGCAGCTTCCATGCCGAGTCAGCCTGCACCGCCTCTGGACCCCAGGCGCGTGGTCTTGTCAGACTTTGGCATGCGGTCCCCATGGGGAGGTAGCCTTAGCTAGGGTTAGGGTTTGGTCCAGGGACGTCGCCAGGGCTGAATCGACTCCAGTCTCGTGATCTCCCTCGAGGGCTGAGGTGAGGGCCCATGCCAGAAGGCGGCTCCATTGCAGGGTTAGGGTTCGAGGCAGGCTTACGTTGCGGTGGAGGGTCCCGGTTCGGGGTACGGTTACGGTTAGGGTTAGGTCCCAGGAGGCTCCAGGCGCCCAACCCACAGCAGGGCAGTGTTCTCCCCGAAGGGCTGAGTGGAGGGCACAAGGGACCGTGCCGGTCAGGATCCGTCTTTGGCTGCCAAGGCCACACACGTGATTGGGCCCCTGGTCGAGGAGGCCTCCGGAATCCTCTGGGCAGCTGCAGCCGGGCCTGGGAAACGACATGGTGAGCTTCCAGGTTCCATGCCGAGTCAGCCTGCACCTCTTCCGGACCCCAGGCGCGTGGTGTTGTCAGACGTTGGCATTGGGTCCTCTTGGGGAGAGAGCCTTAGCTAGGGTTAGGGTTCGGTCCAGGGACGTGGCCAGGGCCGAAGCGACTCCGGTCTCGTGATCTCCCTCGAGGGCTGAAGTGAGGGCCCATGCAGCAAGGCGGCTCAAGTGCAGGGTTAGGGGTCGAGGCCGGCTTAGGTTTCGGTGGAGGGTCCCCGTTCGGTGTGGGGTTAGGGTTAGGGTTAGGTCCCAGGAGGCTCCAGGCGCCGAACCCACAGCAGGGCAGTGGTCTTCCCCAAGGCCTGAGTTGAGGGCACAAGGGACCGTGCCGGTCAGGATCCGTCTTTGGCTGCCAAGGCCACAGACGTCGATCGGCCCCTGTTCGAGGAGGCCTCCGGAATCCTCTCGGTCAGCTGCACACGGGCCTGGGAATCCACATGGTGAGCTTGCAGCTTCCATGCCGAGTCAGCCTGCACCGCCTCTGGACCCCAGGCGCGTGGTCTTGTCAGACTTTGGCATGCGGTCCCCATGGGGAGGGAGCCTTAGCTAGGGTTAGGGTTTGGTCCAGGGACGTCGCCAGGGCTGAATCGACTCCAGTCTCGTGATCTCCCTCGAGGGCTGAGGTGAGGGCCCATGCCAGAAGGCGGCTCCATTGCAGGGTTAGGGTTCGAGGCAGGCTTACGTTGCGGTGGAGGGTCCCGGTTCGGGGTACGGTTACGGTTAGGGTTAGGTCCAAGGAGGCTCCAGGCGCCCAACCCACAGCAGGGCAGTGTTCTCCCCGAAGGGCTGAGTGGAGGGGACAAGGGACCGTGCCGGTCAGGATCCGTCTTTGGCTGCCAAGGCCACACAAGTGATTGGGCCCCTGGTCGAGGAGGCCTCCGGAATCCTCTGGGCAGCTGCAGCCGGGCCTGGGAAACGACATGGTGAGCTTCCAGGTTCCATGCCGAGTCAGCCTGCACCTCTTCCGGACCCCAGGCGCGTGGTGTTGTCAGACGTTGGCATTGGGTCCTCTTGGGGAGAGAGCCTTAGCTAGGGTTAGGGTTCGGTCCAGGGACGTGGCCAGGGCCGAAGCGACTCCGGTCTCGTGATCTCCCTCGAGGGCTGAAGTGAGGGCCCATGCAGCAAGGCGGCTCAAGTGCAGGGTTAGGGGTCGAGGCCGGCTTAGGTTTCGGTGGAGGGTCCCCGTTCGGTGTGGGGTTAGGGTTAGGGTTAGGTCCCAGGGGGCTCCAGGCGCCGAACCCACAGCAGGGCAGTGGTCTTCCCGAAGGCCTGAGTTGAGGGCACAAGGGACCGTGCTGGTCAGGATCCGTCTTTGGCTGCCAAGGCCACAGACGTCGATCGGCCCCTGTTCGAGGAGGCCTCCGGAATCCTCTCGGTCAGCTGCACACGGGCCTGGGAAACCACATGGTGAGCTTGCAGCTTCCATGCCGAGTCAGCCTGCACCGCCTCTGGACCCCAGGCGCGTGGTCTTGTCAGACTTTGGCATGCGGTCCCCATGGGGAGGGAGCCTTAGCTAGGGTTAGGGTTTGGTCCAGGGACGTCGCCAGGGCTGAATAGACTCCAGTCTCGTGATCTCCCTCGAGGGCTGAGGTGAGGGCCCATGCCAGAAGGCGGCTCCATTGCAGGGTTAGGGTTCGAGGCAGGCTTACGTTGCGGTGGAGGGTCCCGGTTCGGGGTACGGTTAGGGTTAGGGTTAGGTCCCAGGAGGCTCCAGGCGCCCAACCCACAGCAGGGCAGTGTTCTCCCCGAAGGGCTGAGTGGAGGGCACAAGGGACCGTGCCGGTCAGGATCCGTCTTTGGCTGCCAAGGCCACACACGTGATTGGGCCCCTGGTCGAGGAGGCCTCCGGAATCCTCTGGGCAGCTGCAGCCGGGCCTGGGAAACGACATGGTGAGCTTCCAGGTTCCATGCCGAGTCAGCCTGCACCTCTTCCGGACCCCAGGCGCGTGGTGTTGTCAGACGTTGGCATTGGGTCCTCTTGGGGAGAGAGCCTTAGCTAGGGTTAGGGTTCGGTCCAGGGACGTGGCCAGGGCCGAAGCGACTCCGGTCTCGTGATCTCCCTCGAGGGCTGAAGTGAGGGCCCATGCAGCAAGGCGGCTCAAGTGCAGGGTGAGGGGTCGAGGCCGGCTTAGGTTTCGGTGGAGGGTCCCCGTTCGGTGTGGGGTTAGGGTTAGGGTTAGGTCCCAGGAGGCTCCAGGCTCCGAACCCACAGCAGGGCAGTGGTCTTCCCGAAGGCCTGAGTTGAGGGCACAAGAGACCGTGCCGGTCAGGATCCGTCTTTGGCTGCCAAGGCCACAGACGTCGATCGGCCCCTGTTCGAGGAGGCCTCCGGAATCCTCTCGGTCAGCTGCACACGGGCCTGGGAATCCACATGGTGAGCTTGCAGCTTCCATGCCGAGTCAGCCTGCACCGCCTCTGGACCCCAGGCGCGTGGTCTTGTCAGACTTTGGCATGGGGTCCCCATGGGGAGCGAGCCTTAGCTAGGGTTAGGGTTTGGTCCAGGGACGTCGCCAGGGCTGAATCGACTCCACTCTCGTGATCTCCCTCGAGGGCTGAAGTGAGGGCCCATGCCAGAAGGCGGCTCCATTGCAGGGTTAGGGTTCGAGGCAGGCTTACGTTGCGGTGGAGGGTCCCGGTTCGGGGTACGGTTACGGTTAGGGTTAGGTCCCAGGAGGCTCCAGGCGCCCAACCCACAGCAGGGCAGTGTTCTCCCCGAAGGGCTGAGTGGAGGGCACAAGGGACCGTGCCGGTCAGGATCCGTCTTTGGCTGCCAAGGCCACACACGTGATTGGGCCCCTGGTCAAGGAGGCCTCCGGAATCCTCTGGGCAGCTGCAGCCGGGCCTGGGAAACGACATGGTGAGCTTCCAGGTTCCATGCCGAGTCAGCCTGCACCTCTTCCGGACCCCAGGCGCGTGGTGTTGTCAGACGTTGGCATTGGGTCCTCTTGGGGAGAGAGCCTTAGCTAGGGTTAGGGTTCGGTCCAGGGACGTGGCCAGGGCCGAAGCGACTCCGGTCTCGTGATCTCCCTCGAGGGCTGAAGTGAGGGCCCATGCAGCAAGGCGGCTCAAGTGCAGGGTTAGGGGTCGAGGCCGGCTTAGGTTTCGGTGGAGGGTCCCCGTTCGATGTGGGGTTAGGGTTAGGGTTATGTCCCAGGAGGCTCCAGGCGCCGAACCCACAGCAGGGCAGTGGTCTTCCCGAAGGCCTGAGTTGAGGGCACAAGGGACCGTGCCGGTCAGGATCCGTCTTTGGCTGCCAAGGTCACAGACGTCGATCGGCCCCTATTCGAGGAGGCCTCCGGAATCCTCTCGGTCAGCTGCACACAGGCCTGGGAAACCACATGGTGAGCTTGCAGCTTCCATGCCGAGTCAGCCTGCACCGCCTCTGGACCCCAGGCGCGTGGTCTTGTCAGACTTTGGCATGCGGTCCCCATGGGGAGGGAGCCTTAGCTAGGGTTAGGGTTTGGTCCAGGGACGTCGCCAGGGCTGAATCGACTCCAGTCTCGTGATCTCCCTCGAGGGCTGAGGTGAGGGCCCATGCCAGAAGGCGGCTCCATTGCAGGGTTAGGGTTCGAGGCAGGCTTACGTTGCGGTGGATGGTCCCGGTTCGGGGTACGGTTAGGGTTAGGGTTAGGTCCCAGGAGGCTCCAGGCGCCCAACCCACAGCAGGGCAGTGTTCTCCCCGAAGGGCTGAGTTGAGGGCACAAGGGACCGTGCCGGTCAGGATCCGTCTTTGGCTGCCAAGGCCACACACGTGATTGGGCCCCTGGTCGAGGAGGCCTCCGGAATCCTCTGGGCAGCTGCAGCCGGGCCTGGGAAACGACATGGTGAGCTTCCAGGTTCCATGCCGAGTCAGCCTGCACCTCTTCCGGACCCCAGGCGCGTGGTGTTGTCAGACGTTGGCATTGGGTCCTCTTGGGGAGAGAGCCTTAGCTAGGGTTAGGGTTCGGTCCAGGGACGTGGCCAGGGCCGAAGCGACTCCGGTCTCGTGATCTCCCTCGAGGGCTGAAGTGAGGGCCCATGCAGCAAGGCGGCTCAAGTGCAGGGTTAGGGGTCGAGGCCGGCTTAGGTTTCGGTGGAGGGTCCCCGTTCGGTGTGGGGTTAGGGTTAGGGTTAGGTCCCAGGAGGCTCCAGGCGCTGAACCCACAGCAGGGCAGTGGTCTTCCCGAAGGCCTGAGTTGAGGGCACAAGAGACCGTGCCGGTCAGGATCCGTCTTTGGCTGCCAAGGCCACAGACGTCGATCGGCCCCTGTTCGAGGAGGCCTCCGGAATCCTCTCGGTCAGCTGCACACGGGCCTGGGAAACCACATGGTGAGCTTGCAGCTTCCATGCCGAGTCAGCCTGCACCGCCTCTGGACCCCAGGCGCGTGGTCTTGTCAGACTTTGGCATGGGGTCCCCATGGGGAGCGAGCCTTAGCTAGGGTTTGGGTTTGGTCCAGGGACGTCGCCAGGGCTGAATCGACTCCAGTCTCGTGATCTCCCTCGAGGGCTGAAGTGAGGGCCCATGCCAGAAGGCGGCTCCATTGCAGGGTTAGGGTTCGAGGCAGGCTTACGTTGCGGTGGAGGATCCCGGTTCGGGGTACGGTTAGGGTTAGGGTTAGGTCCCAGGAGGCTCCAGGCGCCCAACCCACAGCAGGGCAGTGTTCTCCCCGAAGGGCTGAGTGGAGGGCACAAGGGACCGTGCCGGTCAGGATCCGTCTTTGGCTGCCAAGGCCACACACGTGATTGGGCCCCTGGTCGAGGAGGCCTCCGGAATCCTCTGGGCAGCTGCAGCCGGGCCTGGGAAACGACATGGTGAGCTTCCAGGTTCCATGCCGAGTCAGCCTGCACCTCTTCCGGACCCCAGGCGCGTGGTGTTGTCAGACGTTGGCATTGGGTCCTCTTGGGGAGAGAGCCTTAGCTAGGGTTAGGGTTCGGTCCAGGGACGTGGCCAGGGCCGAAGCGACTCCGGTCTCGTGATCTCCCTCGAGGGCTGAAGTGAGGGCCCATGCAGCAAGGCGGCTCAAGTGCAGGGTTAGGGGTCGAGGCCGGCTTAGGTTTCGGTGGAGGGTCCCCGTTCGGTGTGGGGTTAGGGTTAGGGTTAGGTCCCAGGAGGCTCCAGGCGCCGAACCCACAGCAGGGCAGTGGTCTTCCCGAAGGCCTGAGTTGAGGGCACAAGAGACCGTGCCGGTCAGGATCCGTCTTTGGCTGCCAAGGCCACAGACGTCGATCGGCCCCTGTTCGAGGAGGCCTCCGGAATCCTCTCGGTCAGCTGCACACGGGCCTGGGAAACCACATGGTGAGCTTGCAGCTTCCATGCCGAGTCAGCCTGCACCGCCTCTGGACCCCAGGCGCGTGGTCTTGTCAGACTTTGGCATGGGGTCCCCATGGGGAGCGAGCCTTAGCTAGGGTTAGGGTTTGGTCCAGGGACGTCGCCAGGGCTGAATCGACTCCACTCTCTTGATCTCCCTCGAGGGCTGAAGTGAGGGCCCATGCAGCAAGGCGGCTCAAGTGCAGGGTTAGGGGTCGAGGCCGGCTTAGGTTTCGGTGGAGGGTCCCCGTTCGGTGTGGGGTTAGGGTTAGGGTTAGGTCCCAGGAGGCTCCAGGCGCCGAACCCACAGCAGGGCAGTGGTCTTCCCGAAGGCCTGAGTTGAGGGCACAAGAGACCGTGCCGGTCAGGATCCGTCTTTGGCTGCCAAGGCCACAGATGTCGATCGGCCCCTGTTCGAGGAGGCCTCCGGAATCCTCTCGGTCAGCTGCACACGGGCCTGGGAAACCACATGGTGAGCTTGCAGCTTCCATGCCGAGTCAGCCTGCACCGCCTCTGGACCCCAGGCGCGTGGTCTTGTCAGACTTTGGCATGGGGTCCCCATGGGGAGCGAGCCTTAGCTAGGGTTAGGGTTTGGTCCAGGGACGTCGCCAGGGCTGAATCGACTCCAGTCTCGTGATCTCCCTCGAGGGCTGAAGTGAGGGCCCATGCCAGAAGGCGGCTCCATTGCAGGGTTAGGGTTCGAGGCAGGCTTACGTTGCGGTGGAGGGTCCCGGTTCGGGGTACGGTTAGGGTTAGGGTTAGGTCCCAGGAGGCTCCAGGCGCCCAACCCACAGCAGGGCAGTGTTCTCCCCGAAGGGCTGAGTGGAGGGCACAAGGGACCGTGCCGGTCAGGATCCGTCTTTGGCTGCCAAGGCCACACACGTGATTGGGCCCCTGGTCGAGGAGGCCTCCGGAATCCTCTGGGCAGCTGCAGCCGGGCCTGGGAAACGACATGGTGAGCTTCCAGGTTCCATGCCGAGTCAGCCTGCACCTCTTCCGGACCCCAGGCGCGTGGTGTTGTCAGACGTTGGCATTGGGTCCTCTTGGGGAGAGAGCCTTAGCTAGGGTTAGGGTTCGGTCCAGGGACGTGGCCAGGGCCGAAGCGACTCCGGTCTCGTGATCTCCCTCGAGGGCTGAAGTGAGGGCCCATGCAGCAAGGCGGCTCAAGTGCAGGGTTAGGGGTCGAGGCCGGCTTAGGTTTCGGTGGAGGGTCCCCGTTTGGTGTGGGGTTAGGGTTAGGGTTAGGTCCCAGGAGGCTCCAGGCGCCGAACCCACAGCAGGGCAGTGGTCTTCCCGAAGGCCTGAGTTGAGGGCACAAGGGACCGTGCCGGTCAGGATCCGTCTTTGGCTGCCAAGGCCACAGACGTCGATCGGCCCCTGTTCGAGGAGGCCTCCGGAATCCTCTCGGTCAGCTGCACACGGGCCTGGGAATCCACATGGTGAGCTTGCAGCTTCCATGCCGAGTCAGCCTGCACCGCCTCTGGACCCCAGGCGCGTGGTCTTGTCAGACTTTGGCATGGGGTCCCCATGGGGAGCGAGCCTTAGCTAGGGTTAGGGTTTGGTCCAGGGACGTCGCCAGGGCTGAATCAACTCCAGTCTCGTGATCTCCCTCGAGGGCTGAAGTGAGGGCCCATGCCAGAAGGCGGCTCCATTGCAGGGTTAGGGTTCGAGGCAGGCTTACGTTGCGGTGGAGGGTCCCGGTTCGGGGTACGGTTACGGTTAGGGGTAGGTCCCAGGAGGCTCCAGGCGCCCAACCCACAGCAGGGCAGTGTTCTCCCCGAAGGGCTGAGTTGAGGGCACAAGGGACCGTGCCAGTCAGGATCCGTCTTTGGCTGCCAAGGCCACACACGTGATTGGGCCCCTGGTGGAGGAGGCCTCCGGAATCCTCTGGGCAGCTGCAGCCGGGCCTGGGAAACGACATGGTGAGCTTCCAGGTTCCATGCCGAGTCAGCCTGCACCTCTTCCGGACCCCAGGTGCGTGGTGTTGTCAGACGTTGGCATTGGGTCCTCTTGGGGAGAGAGCCTTAGCTAGGGTTAGGGTTCGGTCCAGGGACGTGGCCAGGGCCGAAGCGACTCCGGTCTCGTGATCTCCCTCGAGGGCTGAAGTGAGGGCCCATGCAGCAAGGCGGCTCAAGTGCAGGGTTAGGGGTCGAGGCCGGCTTAGGTTTCGGTGGAGGGTCCCCGTTCGGTGTGGGGTTAGGGTTAGGGTTAGGTCCCAGGAGGCTCCAGGCGCCGAACCCACAGCATGGCAGAGGTCTTCCCGAAGGCCTGAGTTGAGGGCACAAGGGACCGTGCCGGTCAGGATCCGTCTTTGGCTGCCAAGTTCACAGACGTCGATCGGCCCCTGTTCGAGGAGGCCTCCGGAATCCTCTCGGTCAGCTGCACACGGGCCTGGGAAACCACATGGTGAGCTTGCAGCTTCCATGCCGAGTCAGCCTGCACCGCCTCTGGACCCCAGGCGCGTGGTCTTGTCAGACTTTGGCATGGGGTCCCCATGGGGAGCGTGCCTTAGCTAGGGTTAGGGTTTGGTCCAGGGACGTCGCCAGGGCTGAATCGACTCCAGTCTCGTGATCTCCCTCGAGGGCTGAAGTGAGGGCCCATGCCAGAAGGCGGCTCCATTGCAGGGTTAGGGTTCGAGGCAGGCTTACGTTGCGGTGGAGGGTCCCGGTTCGGGGTACGGTTAGGGTTAGGGTTAGGTCCCAGGAGGCTCCAGGCGCCTAACCCACAGCAGGGCAGTGTTCTCCCCGAAAGGCTGAGTTGAGGGCACAAGGGACCGTGCCGGTCAGGATCCGTCTTTGGCTGCCAAGGCCACACACGTGATTGGGCCCCTGGTCGAGGAGGCCTCCGGAATCCTCTGGGCAGCTGCAGCCGGGCCTGGGAAACGACATGGTGAGCTTCCAGGTTCCGTGCCGAGTCAGCCTGCACCTCTTCCGGACCCCAGGCGCGTGGTGTTGTCAGACGTTGGCATTGGGTCCTCTTGGGGAGAGAGCCTTAGCTAGGGTTAGGGTTCGGTCCAGGGACGTGGCCAGGGCCGAAGCGACTCCGGTCTCGTGATCTCCCTCGAGGGCTGAAGTGAGGGCCCATGCAGCAAGGCGGCTCAAGTGCAGGGTTAGGGGTCGAGGCCGGCTTAGGTTTCGGTGGAGGGTCCCCGTTCGGTGTGGGGTTAGGGTTAGGGTTAGGTCCCAGGAGGCTCCAGGCGCCGAACCCACAGCAGGGCAGTGGTCTTCCCGAAGGCCTGAGTTGAGGGCACAAGGGACCGTGCCGGTCAGGATCCGTCTTTGGCTGCCAAGGCCACAGACGTCGATTGGCCCCTGTTCGAGGAGGCCTCCGGAATCCTCTCGGTCAGCTGCACACGGGCCTGGGAATCCACATGGTGAGCTTGCAGCTTCCATGCCGAGTCAGCCTGCACCGCCTCTGGACCCCAGGCGCGTGGTCTTGTCAGAATTTGGCATGGGGTCCCCATGGGGAGCGAGCCTTAGCTAGGGTTAGGGTTTGGTCCAGGGACGTCGCCAGGGCTGAATCGACTCCAGTCTCGTGATCTCCCTCAAGGGCTGAAGTGAGGGCCCATGCCAGAAGGCGGCTCCATTGCAGGGTTAGGGTTCGAGGCAGGCTTACATTGCGGTGGAGGGTCCCGGTTCGGGGTACGGTTAGGGTTAGGGTTAGGTCCCAGGAGGCTCCAGGCGCCCAACCCACAGCAGGGCAGTGTTCTCCCCGAAGGGCTGAGTGGAGGGCACAAGGGACCGTGCCGGTCAGGATCCGTCTTTGGCTGCCAAGGCCACACACGTGATTGGGCCCCTGGTCGAGGAGGCCTCCGGAATCCTCTGGGCAGCTGCAGCCGGGCCTGGGAAACGACATGGTGAGCTTCCAGGTTCCAAGCCGAGTCAGCCTGCACCTCTTCCGGACCCCAGGCGCGTGGTGTTGTCAGACGTTGGCATTGGGTCCTCTTGGGGAGAGAGCCTTAGCTAGGGTTAGGGTTCGGTCCAGGGACGTGGCCAGGGCCGAAGCGACTCCGGTCTCGTGATCTCCCTCGAGGGCTGAAGTGAGGGCCCATGCAGCAAGGCGGCTCAAGTGGAGGGTTAGGGGTCGAGGCCGGCTTAGGTTTCGGTGGAGGGTCCCCGTTCGGTGTGGGGTTAGGGTTAGGGTTAGGTCCCAGGAGGCTCCAGGCGCCGAACCCACAGCAGGGCAGTGGTCTTCCCAAAGGCCTGAGTTGAGGGCACAAGGGACCGTGCCGGTCAGGATCCGTCTTTGGCTGCCAAGGCCACAGACGTCGATCGGCCCCTGTTCGAGGAGGCCTCCGGAATCCTCTCGGTCAGCTGCACACAGGCCTGGGAAACCACATGGTGAGCTTGCAGCTTCCATGCCGAGTCAGCCTGCACCGCCTCTGGACCCCAGGCGCGTGGTCTTGTCAGACTTTGGCATGCGGTCCCCATGGGGAGGGAGCCTTAGCTAGGGTTAGGGTTTGGTCCAGGGACGTCGCCAGGGCTGAATCGACTCCAGTCTCGTGATCTCCCTCGAGGGCTGAGGTGAGGGCCCATGCCAGAAGGCGGCTCCATTGCAGGGTTAGGGTTCGAGGCAGGCTTACGTTGCGGTGGAGGGTCCCGGTTCGGGGTCCGGTTAGGGTTAGGGTTAGGTCCCAGGAGGCTTCAGGCGCCCAACCCACAGCAGGGCAGTGTTCTCCCCGAAGGGCTGAGTTGAGGGCACAAGGGACCGTGCCGGTCAGGATCCGTCTTTGGCTGCCAAGGCCACACACGTGATTGGGCCCCTGGTCGAGGAGGCCTCCGGAAACCTCTGGGCAGCTGCAGCCGGGCCTGGGAAACGACATGGTGAGCTTCCAGGTTCCATGCCGAGTCAGCCTGCACCTCTTCCGGACCCCAGGCGCGTGGTGTTGTCAGACGTTGGCATTGGGTCCTCTTGGGGAGAGAGCCTTAGCTAGGGTTAGGGTTCGGTCCAGGGACGTGGCCAGGGCCGAAGCGACTCCGGTCTCGTGATCTCCCTCGAGGGCTGAAGTGAGGGCCCATGCAGCAAGGCGGCTCAAGTGCAGGGTGAGGGGTCGAGGCCGGCTTAGGTTTCGGTGGAGGGTCCCCGTTCGGTGTGGGGTTAGGGTTAGGGTTAGGTCCCAGGAGGCTCCAGGCGCCGAACCCACAGCAGGGCAGTGGTCTTCCCGAAGGCCTGAGTTGAGGGCACAAGGGACCGTGCCGGTCAGGATCCGTCTTTGGCTGCCAAGGCCACTGACGTCGATCGGCCCCTGTTCGAGGAGGCCTCCGGAATCCTCTCGGTCAGCTGCACACGGGCCTGGGAAACCAGATGGTGAGCTTGCAGGTTCCATGCCGAGTCAGCCTGCACCGCCTCTGGACCCCAGGCGCGTGGTCTTGTCAGACTTTGGCATGGGGTCCCCATGGGGAGCGAGCCTTAGCTAGGGTTAGGGTTTGGTCCAGGGACGTCGCCAGGGCTGAATCGACTCCAGTCTCGTGATATCCCTCGAGGGCTGAAGTGAGGGCCCATGCCAGAAGGCGGCTCCATTGCAGGGTTAGGGTTCGAGGCAGGCTTACGTTGCGGTGGAGGGTCCCGGTTCGGGGTACGGTTACGGTTAGGGTTAGGTCCCAGGAGGCTCCAGGCGCCCAACCCACAGCAGGGCAGTGTTCTCCCCGAAGGGCTGAGTGGAGGGCACAAGGGACCGTGCCGGTCAGGATCCGTCTTTGGCTGCCAAGGCCACACACGTGATTGGGCCCCTGGTCGAGGAGGCCTCCGGAATCCTCTGGGCAGCTGCAGCCGGGCCTGGGAAACGACATGGTGAGCTTCCAGGTTCCATGCCGAGTCAGCCTGCACCTCTTCCGGACCCCAGGCGCGTGGTGTGGTCAGACGTTGGCATTGGGTCCTCTTGGGGAGAGAGCCTTAGCTAGGGTTAGGGTTCGGTCCAGGGACGTGGCCAGGGCCGAAGCGACTCCGGTCTCGTGATCTCCCTCGAGGGCTGAAGTGAGGGCCCATGCAGCAAGGCGGCTCAAGTGCAGGGTTAGGGGTCGAGGCCGGCTTAGGTTTCGGTGGAGGGTCCCCGTTCGGTGTGGGGTTAGGGTTAGGGTTAGGGTTAGGTCCCAGGAGGCTCCAGGCGCCGAACCCACAGCAGGGCAGTGGTTTTCCCGAAGGCCTGAGTTGAGGGCACAAGAGACCGTGCCGGTCAGGATCCGTCTTTGGCTGCCAAGGCCACAGACGTCGATCGGCCCCTGTTCGAGGAGGCCTCCGGAATCCTCTCGGTCAGCTGCACACGGGCCTGGGAAACCACATGGTGAGCTTGCAGCTTCCATGCCGAGTCAGCCTGCACCGCCTCTGGACCCCAGGCGCGTGGTCTTGTCAGACTTTGGCATGGGGTCCCCATGGGGAGCGAGCCTTAGCTAGGGTTAGGGTTTGGTCCAGGGACGTCGCCAGGGCTGAATCGACTCCAGTCTCGTGATCTCCCTCAAGGGCTGAAGTGAGGGCCCATGCCAGAAGGCGGCTCCATTGCAGGGTTAGGGTTCGAGGCAGGCTTACGTTGCGGTGGAGGGTCCCGGTTCGGGGTACGGTTACGGTTAGGGTTAGGTCCCAGGAGGCTCCAGGCGCCCAACCCACAGCAGGGCAGTGTTCTCCCCGAAGGGCTGAGTTGAGGGCACAAGGGACCGTGCCGGTCAGGATCCGTCTTTGGCTGCCAAGGCCACACACGTGATTGGGCCCCTGGTGGAGGAGGCCTCCGGAATCCTCTGGGCAGCTGCAGCCGGGCCTGGGAAACGACATGGTGAGCTTCCAGGTTCCATGCCGAGTCAGCCTGCACCTCTTCCGGACCCCAGGCGCGTGGTGTTGTCAGACGTTGGCATTGGGTCCTCTTGGGGAGAGAGCCTTAGCTAGGGTTAGGGTTCGGTCCAGGGACGTGGCCAGGGCCGAAGCGACTCCGGTCTCGTGATCTCCCTCGAGGGCTGAAGTGAGGGCCCATGCAGCAAGGCGCCTCAAGTGCAGGGTTAGGTGTCGAGGCCGGCTTAGGTTTCGGTGGAGGGTCCCCGTTCGGTGTGGGGTTAGGGTTAGGGTTAGGTCCCAGGAGGCTCCAGGCGCCGAACCCACAGCATGGCAGAGGTCTTCCCGAAGGCCTGAGTTGAGGGCACAAGGGACCGTGCCGGTCAGGATCCGTCTTTGGCTGCCAAGGTCACAGACGTCGATCGGCCCCTGTTCGAGGAGGCCTCCAGAATCCTCTCGGTCAGCTGCACACGGGCCTGGGAAACCACATGGTGAGCTTGCAGCTACCATGCCGAGTCAGCCTGCACCGCCTCTGGACCCCAGGCGCGTGGTCTTGTCAGACTTTGGCATGGGGTCCCCATGGGGAGCGAGCCTTAGCTAGGGTTAGGGTTTGGTCCAGGGACGTCGCCAGGGCTGAATCGACTCCAGTCTCGTGATCTCCCTCGAGGGCTGAAGTGAGGGCCCATGCCAGAAGGCGGCTCCATTGCAGGGTTAGGGTTCGAGGCAGGCTTACGTTGCGGTGGAGGGTCCCGGTTCGGGGTACGGTTAGGGTTAGGTTTAGGTTCCAGGAGGCTCCAGGCGTTGAACCCACAGTTGTGCAGTGGTCTCCCCGAAGGTCTGTGTAGAGGGTACAGGGAGGGTGCCAATCAAGACCAGTCTTTGGCTTCCATTTTCACACAAATATTGGCCCCCTGTAGGTTAAGCCTCAGGAATCCTCTCGGGCAGCTGCAGCCGGGCCTGGGAAATGATATGGTGAGGTTCCACGTTCCATTCCGAGTGACCCTTTACTGCTTCTGGACCCCAGCCACGTGATGTTGTCAGAAGTTTATGGTTCGGTCCAGGAAAGTCGCCAGTGTCGAAGCAACATCAGTGTTTTGAATTCCATGGAAGGCTGAAATGAGGGCACATGTTCCGACATGGATCTGTCGTAAAGTTAGTGTGATATATAGGGTTAGGTTTAGGGTGAGTATTCTGGTTAGGGTTACCATTAGGTTTAGGGTTAGCTCCCTGGAGGCTCCAGGTTGTTACCCCAGAGCAGAGCACGTGTATCCCCAAAGGGCTGAGTGGAGTCACAAGGGTGTGTGCCGGTCAAGATTATTCTATGGGTTCCAAGGCTAGACATATGTATGTGCCACCCTTACTGTAGGCTTCAGGAATCCTCTCGTGCAGCTGCCGTCTCGCTTTGGAAATGACATGGTGATATTCCACGTTCCATGTCGAGTATTTCTTCATCAATTCTGGAACCCATGTGCATGCTGTTATTAGAAAATGTACAAATGTATATTTTCTGGTGGAATGATATCTCCCTTGATGTCTTTGCAGTGTTAAAGTGCTCTTCTATGTATGTATGAGTATCAATTGTTTACTGTAGGTTTTCAGTGTTTTGTGTATTGAATTCTCTCAGGTTGAGCACATGTATGTTTACAATTGTATCTTTCGTTGGATTATACCTTTTATCATTATAATTTCCTTCTTTCCCTCTTCTTAGAGTTTTATTTTTAAATGTAAAAGGATGTCAACTTTTCATTGAAATATTCTTCACACATTTGTTGTATTAGTTTTAGGCATATATTGTAGTCATTCCATATGTCTATAAATTATGTTGTCCTTCAGCACAAGTGAAAGCATGCAACAGTATTATTACAGGATTAACTCTATTCGATTGGCTATCTCTTGTATCCCTAGGACTCATTCGTTCCATAGCTGGAAGCAGTTATCTCTCTCTCAAAGGTGTCAATTCTTTATCTAACCTAAATACTCTGGTGGTAAACACAATTACTTGCTCAGCATGTGTAAATTGGCCGTCTATTTTTCTGTGGACATTGCTTAAAACATTACAAATGATGTCATTATGTTAATAAATTCTGTTTCATTCTTCACTCAAAAACAAGAAGGAAAAGGTTTCTTTGTGTCCCAGGCCCTGTCACTAAGACCCTTCCCATTGTGGAGAACAGGCGGAGTTGCCCAGAGCACCTTCAGTCCCTCAGCTGAGCGACCAAGGCCTTCAACTTTGCAGGAATTCCCATGGTAGCCAGCAGAGAGAGCTCAAGCACCACAGACCCGGAGGGGCGGCCTCCTCTGCCTAGGCAGTGATGGCCAGCAGAGGGCGCACCATCAGCTTTTCTGACCCAGGGCACTTCAGAGCAGGAAGGGCTGCTGCTGCTCCCAGAGGACACAGGGCCTCTACCATTGTCTCAGGACAGAGAGCAGAGCTGTGTTTCCAGCGGGTTCTGCCGCCCGCCCCAGGGGAGACCTTGGGAGCTTTGCAGCAACTTGGCATCTCCTGAGTCGCCAGAGAGAAGCTGCCTTGTTGTACTGAGTGCTGAGGAGGGGGCGCTGGGTGGCTTCCCTGGGCATGATGGTTGCAAAACAGCATAGGCCCTTGCATTTTCTGGGTTGTTCCCGTGTTTCATTCCTCAACTTCCTGGACAGTATTTGAACAAGTCGTATTTTACTAAAGGACTTGTGGATTGCAGGGTTCCACGACATCACCTCATAGATACAGTCGATGGTTTGTTCCAGATTCAGGCTTGTTTCCGGGAAGAAACCCTGACAGAAATTCAGAAGAACGGGAGCTGCATTCCATTAGGACTTGAATACACGAAATGTTTGTCTCAGGACCTTCTAGAAGAATGAGCTGTGACCCACTTTCCGAGTCCTGCTGGAACCAGTGACCGAGGTAAGGGCACAAACTGTCCCCCACAACATACATGCTTTTTTAAAAAATTTATGGTTATTTTTCCAACCTAATGAAGTGATTGAAAACTACAGAAAACCCCGTAGGTAGGTGTCTTAACCTTCTGATATCTATTACTTTAAATTGCACTTAGTAAACATACAGTGTAATATTAGTTTCAGGTGTACAATGTAGAGCAACACTTCCATGCGTCACCTGGTGCTCATCCCAGGTGCACTTCGTAATCCCCAGAAGCTGTTTCATCCATTCCCCCACCTCATTGTGGAACCCCTCAGTTTGTTTTCTAGTTAAGAGTGTTTGTCACTGTCTCCTCCTCCCCCCCCCCCCCATTTGTTTTGTTTCATTTCCATGTGTTAGTGAAATCATCTGGTATTTGTGTTTCTCTGACAGGCTTATTTCACCCAGCATAACATTCTCTCCATCCACCTCGTGGAAAATGACAAGATTTCATGTTTTTATGGCTAAATAATATTACATTCCATATACTACATCTCAGTTTATTCATCAGTTGATGGATGCTTGGTCAGTTTCCGTAATTTGGCTTTTGTAGAAAATGCTGCTGTAAACTCATTGTGCATGTATCCCTTTGAAGAATTATTTTTGTATTCTTTCTGTAAATACCTCGTAGTGAAATTGCTGGATCGTAACATAGTTCTATTTCCATTTTTTTTTTTTTTGACGAATCTCCATGTTGTTTTCCAGAGTGGCTGCACCAGTTTGCATTCCTTCCCACAATGCAAGAGGGTTCCTCTTTCCCCACATCCTTGCCAACACCTGCTGTCTCATCATTCATTGATTTTAGTCATTTTCACAGATGTGACGTGTTATCTCATTGTACTTTTGAATTGTATTTCCCTGAAGACGAGTAATGCTGAGCATCTTTTCATGTGTCTCTTGGCTATGTTTATGTCACCTTGGGAAAATGTCCATTCGTGTCATTTGCCCATTTTTAATTGGATTTCTCATTTTTTGGGTGCTGTATAACTTTATATATTTTGGACAGTAAACCTTTATCAGATGTCGTTTACAAATATTATTCTGTAGGTGTTTTAGTTTTGTTGATTATTTCCTTTGTGACAGAAGCTTTTTATTTTTATGAAGTCCCATTATTTTTGCTTGTGTTTCCCTTACCTCAGGAGATATATCTACAAAGATATTTGTACAGCCAATGTCAAATAAGATACTGCCTGTGTTAGGTATCCTCTGGGATTTTTATGGTTTCAGGTTTCACACATAGTTCTTTATTCATGTTGGATTTATTTTTGTGTATGTTGTAAGAAAGTGGTCCGTTTGTGTTTTTGTTTTGTTTTGCAGGTTGCTGTCTAGTTTTTCCAAAACCACATGTTGAGGAGACTTTTTTTAAGTTTATGTATTTATTTTTGAGAGAGAGAGAGAGAGAGAGAGAGAACATGCAGAAGAGGGTCAGAGAGAAATGGAGAGAGAGAATCCCACGCATGCTCTGCACTGCCCTTAGATCATGGTTGGAGCTGAATCCACAGTCACACGCTGTGGAGACACACATGTGTCCCAAGAGTATCTTTTTTTACCCATTGGATATCCTTTCCTGCTTTGTTGAGAATTAATTGACCATATATGTATGAGTTCATGCCTGGGTTTCCATTCTATTGGTCTCTGCGTCTATGTTTTTGTTGTTGTTGTTGGTTGCCAGTACCATACTGTTCTGTTCAGTACAGCTTTGTAATATAACCTAAAGTCTAGAAGCGTGATGTCTCCAGCTTTAGTTTTGGTCTTCGATTTCTTTTGGCTGTTTGGGGTCTTTGTCACTCCATACATATTTTGGGACTATTTGTTCTAGTTCTGTGACAAATGTTTTGTTTGTGTGATAGGGATTTCATTACATGTGTAGATTGTTTTGTGGAGTGTAGACCTTTTAACAGTATTTTGTTCTTCCTATCCGGGAACATGAAATGTATTTCCTTTTCTTTGCGTCCTCTTCCATTTCTTTCATCAGTGTTTCAAAGCCTTTAGAGTACAGATCTTTTACCTCTTTGGTTAGGTTTATTCCAGGTATC
Source organism: Panthera pardus (assembly GCF_024362965.1). Classification (NCBI taxonomy): domain Eukaryota; kingdom Metazoa; phylum Chordata; class Mammalia; order Carnivora; family Felidae; genus Panthera; species Panthera pardus. The sequence continues at coordinate 431,264 of NW_026526908.1, forward strand.
TTGGGGTATTTGGTGCACCTGTCAATGGGATTGACCCCTTACTTTCTCTTTCTGTTAATTCATTATTTGTCTACAGAAATGCAATAGATTTATGTACATTGATTTCTGTATATTTTGATTTGTTGAATTCATGTATCAATTCTAACAATTTTGAGGGGAATCTTTCATGTTTTCTATAGAGAGCATCATGTCATTTCCAAATAGTGAAAGTTCTATTTCTTCCTTGCCAGTTTGGATGCTTCTTATTTCTTTTTGTTGTCTGATTGCTGTGGCTATAACTTACAGTACTATGTGGAATAACAGTGGTGAGAGGGATCATCCCTGTCTTGTCCCTGACCTTGGAAGAAAAATTTCAATATTTCCCCATTTAGGATGAGATGAGCTGTGGGTTTTTCATAGATGGCCTTTATTATGTGCAGGTAGGTTGAGTACCAATATACTTGCTAGGGGGTTTTATCGTGAATGGACGTGACATTTTGTCAAATCGTTTTCCTGCATGTCTTGAAAGCATCATATTGTTCTTATCATTACTGTGGTGCATCATGTTGATTGATCTCTGAATGTGGAACCACACTTGCAGTCCGGGAATATATCCCACTTGATTATGGTAAATGATTCTATTAATGTATTATTGACTTTAATTTGAAGGTATTTTGATGTGGATTTATGCATACATATTCATCAGGATATAGGTCTGTAGTTTTATTTAAATTTTTTTTAACATATTCAAAGTATTTATTTACTTAGAGACATAGAGTACATAAAAGTGAGGGAGGGGCAGAGAGACAGGGAGAGGGAGAATCCTGGCCATGCTCCACACTGTCAGCACAGGGTCCAACGTTGGACTCGAACCCATGCGCTGCAAGATAATGTCCTAATCCAAAATTAAGATTTGGACACTAAACCCACTAAGCCACACAGGAGCCCCGGCAGTTTTCATTTTTAGTGGAGGCTTTAACTGGTTTTGGTATCAGCGTAATGATGGCCTCATAAGATGAATTTGTAAGTTTTCCTTCTTTTTTTATTTTTATTTTTTGTAATAATTCAAGAAGAATACATATTATCTCTTCCTTAAATGGATGGTAGAATTCATTAGTGAAGCCATCTGGCCCTGAACTCTTGTGTTGGTGGGAAATTTTTTTTTATTACTGATTTGATTTCTTTCTGTTTTCAGATTTTATGTATCTTCCCATTTCAGTTTTGGTAGTTTGTGTGTTTCTAGGAATTGTTCCATTTTTCTCAGAGTGTCCAATTTGTTGCATATAGATTTTCATAATATTATCTTCTAACTGTATTTTTGTGGTGTTGACTGTTATTTCTCCTGTGTTATTTGTGATTTTATTTACTTGAGTCCTTTCCTTCTTCTTTGTGAAAACTCTGCCTGGGAGGTTTTCATGTTGATTACTGTTTTCAAGGAACCAGCCCCTGGTTTCATTGATTTGGTCTAGTGTCTTTTTGGTTTCTATATTCCTTATTTCTGCCGTAATCTCTATTATTTCCTTCCTTCGGCTGTTCTTCTCATTCCTTTAGTTATAAGTTAGGATTGTTTGGGATTTTTCTTGCTCTTTATGGTAGGCTTGTACTGCTATATACTTCCATCATAGACTGCTTCTGCCGCATTCCAAATATTTTTACCAGTGTATTTTCATTTTCATTAGATTCAGTGTATTTTCTCATTGATTTCCTGTTTGACCCATTCATTTGGTAGCATGTTATTTAACCTCCCTTTATTTGTGGCCTTTCCCCCTTAGTGTGTGTGTGTGTGTGTGTGTGTGTGTGTGTGTGCGCACGCTCATGTGGTTAACTTCAAGTTTCTTAGCTTCGTGGTCAGAAAAAAATGCTTGGTCTGATCTCTGTCTTTGGATACCTGTTGAGGCCTGCTTTGTGACCTAGAATATGATCAGTTACGGAGAATGCCCCATGTGCACTTGAAAAGAATGTGTACTCTGTCATTTTAGTATGGAGTGTTCTGAATATATCTGTTAAACCCACCTGGTCCAGTGTGTCATTCAAAGCCATTGTTTCCTTGTTGATTTTCTATTTACAGGTTCTGTCCATCGATGTGAGTTATGTGTTAAAGTCCTCTAACATCGTTATATTATTATAAATGAGTTCTTTTATGGTTGTTGTTAAATGTTTTATATACTTGCTGGTTGCATGTTTGGGGCATCAAAATTTAAAATCATTGGATCTTCTTGTTTGGTTGTCCCCTTTAGTATGAGACAGTGTTCGTCTTCATCTCTTGTTACAGCTTTATTTATTTTTTAAATTTAAGTCTTAGTTGACATACAGTGCATTCTCGGATTCGTGAGTAGAATTCAGTGATTCATCCCTTACATACAACACCCAGTGCTCATCGCAACAAGTGCTCTTCTTAATACAGGTCCCCCATCTAGCCCAGAGCTGACCCATCTCCCTCCATGAAACTTCACTTTTTTTTTTCTCTATCATTAAGAGACACATGTGGTTTGTTACCACTCTTCTCTTTTCCTGCCCCCTTCCCATGTTTTCATCTGTTTTGTTTCTTCAATTCCACATGAGTGAAATCATATATTTGTCTTTCTCTGATTGACATATTTCACTTAGCATAACACATTCTAGATCCATCCACATCATTGCAAATGGCAGGATTTCATTCTTTTTGAAGCTGAGACATATTTGATTGTATATACATATGTATGTATGTATTATATGAATATATGCACATAACACACACACACATGCGTATACATGAATACACAGACACACAGATACACAGACCCCACAACTTCTTTATACCTTCATCAAACGATGGATACTTGGGCTTTCTCCATAATTTAGCTACTGTTGATAAAACTGCTATAAATATTGGGTGCATGCAATTTTACTACTAGGTATTGACCTAAAGGGTACCAAACTACAGTCTCGATTTTAAAGTTTTTTTGCCCGATATAAGTATTGGTACTGAGTTTCTTTTGATACTATTAGCATGATAAATGTTTTTTCATTCCCTCAATTTAAATCTGCAGGTGACTTAAGTCCAAATAAGGCTTTGTAGGCAGCACCTAGATAGGCCTTGTTTTTTTTGTTTGTTTGTTTGTTTGTTTGTTTTTTTTGTCCATTCTGTCCCCCTATCCAATGTCTTTTGATTGGAGAATTTAGTCGATCTACATTAGAGTAAATATTGATAGGTATATATTTAGTGCCCTACTAGTTGTTTTACCATTGTATCTTGATGTTTTCTCTGATCCTTTCTTGTCTGTAACAATTTTGGTCTTTCATTTCCGCTAAAAGAGCCCGATTTATATATTCTTTTCTTTTGACTGGTAGTATATTTCTTTACTTATTTTTAATATTTTTTCTTTTTTAAAATTTAAGTCCAAGTTAGTTACCTTATAGTGGAATACAGTTTCAGGATTAGAATTTAGTGATCCGTCAATTACAAAATATATCCAGTACTCATCCTAAGTGCTGTCTCTAATGCCCATCACCCATTTAGCCCATACCCCTATTCAGTAACCCTCCAGGAACCCTTAGCTTCTTCCCTCTATTTAACGGTGTCTTATCGTTTGACTCCATCTCTGTTTGTATCTTATTTTTGCTTTCCTTTCACTACGTTCTTCACTGTTATGAATTTTCTCATCTGTGGAATTTAATATGATGTGTCTTTCTCTGACATATTTTGCTTATCATAATAAAGTCCAGTTCACTCCACGTTGTTGAAAATAGCAAGATTTCACTCCTTTTGATCGCCGTGTAATATTCCATTGTATGAATATACATCTTCTTTATCCATTCGTCTGTCAATGGTCATTTGGCATCTTTGCATAATGTAGCTATTGTTGATAATGCTGCTATAAACATTGGAGTGCATGTGCCACTTGGAGTTAGCATTAATGTATCCTTTGTGTAAATACCTAGTAGTGCAATTGCTGGGTCCTAGTGCAGTTCTATTTTTGGTTTTTGTAGCGAATCTCCATACTATTTTCCAGAGTGGCTACACCATTTTGCATTCCCACCAGCATTGCAAAAGCTTTCCCTTTGCATCCTTGCCAACATCTGTCATTTCCTGAGATGTTAATTTTAGCCATTCTGATAGGTGTGAGGGGATATCTCATTGTGGTTTTGATGTGTATTTCACTTATGAGGAATGGGTTTGAGCATCTTTTCACGTGTGACCAATCTGGATGTCCTGTGTGTTAAAGTGTCTCTTCATGTCTTTTTCCCATTTATTCTCTGGATTATTTGGCTTTTGAGTGCTGAGTGTGATAAGTTCTTGATAGATTGTGGATACTAACCTTTTATCTGATATGTCACCTGCAAATATCTTCTCCCATTCCATTAAGTTTCCTTTTAGTTTTCCTGATTGTGTCCTCTGCTGTGCAGAAGCTTTTTATCTTGAGGGCCCAATAGTTTATTTTGGTTTTATTGCCCTTGCTTCTGGAGAAATGACAAGCAAGAAGTTGTTGCGGTCAGGATCAAAGAGGTAGGTTGCCTGTTTTCTCCTCTAGGATTTTGATGGTTTCCTGTCTTACATTTAGATCTTTCATCCATTTTGAGGTGTGTTGTGTGTGTGTGTGTGTGTGAGAGAGAGAGAGAGAGAGAGAGAGAGAGAGAGAGAGAGAGAGAGAAGTTTAAGAACATAGTCCAGGTTCATACTTCTCACTGTCCAGGTTTCCCAGTACCATTTGTTGAAGAGACTCTTCTTTTTCCTTTGGATATTCTTTCCTGCTTTGTGAAAGATTATTCAGCCATATGTTTTAGGCTCCATTTTTGGGTTCCCTATTCTGGTCCTTTGATCTATGTGTCCGTTCATGTGCCCGTACCATACTGTCTTGATGATTGCGGCTTTCTAATGCACCATGAAGTCCAGAGTTGTAATGTCTCCATCTTTGTTTTTCCTTTTCAACATTACTTTGGCTCTTTGGGGTCTTTTCTGGTTCCATACAATTTTAAGATTGTTGTCTCTAGCTCTGTGAAAAATGCTGGTGTTGTTTTGATAGGAATTACATTGAATTTGTCGATTGCTTTGGATAGTATTGACATTTTAACAATATTTGTTCTTCTAATCCATGTGCATGGGATGTTTTTTTTTTCATTTCTTTGTGTCTTCTACAACTTCTTTTATAGACGTTGTATGGTTTGTTCTTTTAATTTTTTTAATGTTTATATTTGAGACAGTGAGCGAGCAAGTGAGAGCGCATGAGCGGGGGGGTGGGGGCAGAGAGAGAGAGAGGGAGACACAGACTCTGAGGCAGGCTCCAGGCTCTGAGCTGTCAGCACAGAGCCCGTCAAGGGACTCAATCCCACAAATGCAGGACCATGCCCAGAACCGAAGACGGCACTTAACCGACTGAGCCACCCAGGAGACCCTCTATTGTTTTAACTGTACTGATCTTTTCCCTCTTTGGTTGGGTTTATCCCTGGGTATTTTATGGTTTTCAGTGCAGTTGTAAATGACATCAATTCCTTGATTTCTCTGTTGATTCATTACTGGTGTATAGAAATGCAATCAACTTCTGCATATTGATTGTATATTCTGATACTTTCCTGAATTCCTGTATCAATCCTAGAAGTTTTTTGGTGGAGTCGTTCGGATTTTCCACGGAGAGTATCGTGTCTGTGAGCAGGGAAAGATTGATTCGTCCTTGCCAACTTGGACACCTTGTATTCTTTTTGATGTCTGATTGCTGAGGCTAAGACTTCCAACAGCATGGTGAATAACAGTGCTGAGAGTGGACATCCCCGTCGTGTTCCTGACCTTAGGGGGAAAGCTCAGTTTTTCACCATTGAAGATGATATTAGCTGTGGGACTTTCATATCTGGATATTCTCATGTTGAGGCATGATACTTCTATCCCTCCTTTCATGAGGTTTTTTTTCATCAAGAAAGGATGCTGCTGCATTTTGTCAAACGTTTATTCTGCATCTATTGAGAGGATCATGTGGTTGTTATCCTTTCTTTTATCAATGTGATGTATCACATTAGTTGATTTGCAGATATTGAATCTATTGTGCATTCTAGGAATAAAATCCACCTCATTGTCCTGAATAATCCTTTTTATGTATTGTTGGATCCGGTTTGCTACTTTTTGTTGAGAATTTTTGCATCCAGGTTCATCAGGGAAATTGGTCTGTAGTTTTCCTTTCTGGTGGGGTCTTTGTCCAGTTTGGACTCAAGGCCATGCCGGCCTCATAGAATGAGTTTGGAAGTGTTCCTTCCATGTCTTTGGCCATGACCTTATCTTGTCCTTTCACTTGGGATGCATTCCTCTTGTCTTGGCATTTTGGTTGAGTATTTGCCTTCTCTGTTACCAAAGCTCATTATGTTACCTGCCTCTGGGATGAATGGCTATATGAAGAGGAGATCATCTAGTGTCCAGGGCCTGGCACATCACGGAGTGTCTGCGGTGTGTGTTGCATGCACTGTTTTGTGTTCTGGCTGCACTATCCTTCAAGCCAGTTGTATGAGCAATGTATGATCCTTGACCAGAATGTTGTGAGACTTTTCTAGGTCTGCTCCGATCTGCTTGTTAAGTGAGACTTGAAATGATTGCCACTAGAAGTGAAGCCCTGCATAACTGTCTGGTCAGGAGAGGTGTTATGGTCATGGGCTTCCCCTGGTCTTCTGGGGAATGGGCCAGCTCCATTGTGACTGAAGCAAGATTGAATGACCTTGAAGGCCAGTCTCGCCAGAACACAGGAATTTGGGGTTGTCGTAAGCAGCTTAGGCACCCAGTGTGGGGATTGCCTTGGTTCCAGCAGATGGCTCTGTGGTTTTTTTTGCCTGGGGGGTGTGCAGAGCAGGGTAATGGCGCCACGCAGCTCCTCTGTCCGAGCTCTTTGTCCCCTCATTGTGAACACTGCTTCTCAGGGATGCTCTCCACGATGAGTGTATAATCTCCCCCACGGTGTGCACCAGGAGTTGTACAGATCACTGATTCAATGCCATCTGCCTGCAAGTTGTTGGCTGCCTTCTCTTCAGGAGTAGGCCAGTGCCCTCATGGCTGTATCCCAGCCAAGCATGCTAACCTTTGAAACTACACATTCTCGGGGTGCCTAGATGGCTTGGTTAAGTTTCTGACATTTGATACTGGCTCAGATCATGACCTCTTGGTTGTGGGATTCTCTCTTTCCCTGTTGTCTTGCCCCTCCTTTGCATGTGCTCTCTGTCTCTAACTTGAATAAACTTAAAAAAGAAATAGTGGCATGGAATACCTAATTTAGGCAAGACTGCCTCTCTGAGGGGAATGGCAGGGATCTATCAGTTAAATTTCCAGCACTGACTAGGGAATTCTTTGCTGACTGGTTAAAGGTTACATTCCTAAAGGAATGAAATTAGGTTTAGTGACATGTGGCCTTACCGTAAGTAACTCCATGATGGGCCTGTGATTTTTCTTAACATTCCAAACCCAAATTTTTACACATACATTTTTTTCATTAAATGTATAGCCCTAAATAATACTTTAGGCATCTACTGCCGGCCCAAAGATCATATCCTGTGAAACTGTGACCATCTCCTAATCATAGGTAAAGATCGACTCTGTGGCTCTAAGATCTTTGTGGCTCTAATTTACTTTGATCTATGTTACTAAGATCTTTGTGAGTATGGGTTACTGCTGGCCTTTTGAAGTCTTTGACGCAGGGACCCCCGGCCAGGTTGCTGACCCATCACTTAGGCACAGAAGTACCCTTTACAAGTCACCCCGCCCTAAAGCGTTGTCTTTCCCTCTGGTACTTCTGGGGCTTACCCTTTGGCAAGTCACATATCCTGATGCAAACATGTCAGTGTGGACCAGAGAAAGCTCCTTGCCTGTGACTCCCCCTTCATGGTCAACTCTTATCCTTCTGAAACCCTTTGAACTCCCTATCGTTCGTCCAGTCTTTGGATGTCTCTTTGATTTGGAAATATTTGATTCTCTTGTATTCCTGCTAAAAATATACGTGAAAATATTAAAGCAAGGGTTCTTTACAATAAGTGAGCCAGTCACAATGCTTCATCTGGCCGCGTGTATGCTTTTATTTTTGACGATGTTCAGGCATGATGTGAAGTACATCCTGTAAACTCTGAGTATCATTCATTATCTAGCATGACCACCTTTATGGAAAGCCATTCAATGACATGATCGTTCAAGATCAGAAAAACACTTAATTTACATACCACATAATAGAGTGGTATATATGTACGTTATTATCTTAAAATATGTAAAGTAGATGTTTCTATGAAGTGTTTATCATGCATTCAGTTTTCTGTACCATGAAAGCTAGTATTTAAATTAAACAATAGTAAGAACAACAAGAATAGGTACATGTACATCACGAGTAACTAATACTGGAACTGGTTATATAATCTTATGTGTAGAAAAACCATGATTACTAATAATCTATTCTATCATGATGGGTTTCTATTTACCAAAAAAAATTGGGAACATAATACTGAGTATCCACATACATCAGACTGTTTTCTCACTATTGATGTCATAATGGTTGGTACATGATCACAATCAATGTATCAAAGAGATATGGTAGTATGAAGTAAAGTTTATATTTGTATTCAGATTGCTTCGGTTTTAACCTCTCCTAGCCCAGACTCATCCCAGCTGGCACGTTACAGTCATCCTGTCTCCTTACGCTCTACTAGGCCATGACAATTTTTAGATTTTTCCATATTTTTCATAAGGTGCAAAGTTTTGAGGGTACGTTTGTAGAATGTATTTTGTAGAATGATCCTTGGTTGGGATATGTCTAACGTTTGTTCAAATGCTTAAGCCAGAGTTATTGTGTTTTGGAGCAGAAGATCCAGAGGCATAGTGCCATCCATAATTATCACTTCACATAAAGATTGTTTATTTTGAAGATTGGGGTCTTTTTTGGTTCCATACAAATTTTAAGACTGTTGTTCTGTGAAAACTGCTGTCGGTAATTTGATAGAAATTCCATTAATTCTGTCAATTGCTTTGGGAAGTATAGACTTTTTCACTATATTTGTACTTCTGATCCGTGAGTATGGAATGTCCTTCCATTTCTTTGTGTCATCTTGAATTTCTTTCATCACTGTTTTATACTTTCTGAGTATAGGTCGCTCAATACTTAGGTTAGATTTATTCATAGATATCTTATTTTTGGTGTATGACTGTAAATGGGACTGTTTTCTTAATGTCTCTTTCTACTGCTTCTGTATTGTCTACAAATGCAACAGATTTCTGTACAATGATTTTGTATCCTGTGACATTGCTGAATTCATTTATCAGTTCTAGCAGTTATTAGGTGGACTCTTTAGGGTTTTCTATATATAGTTTCATGTAATCTGCAGATGGTTTCGTTTCGTTTGTCTGCTGGCTGTGGCTAGGACTTCCAGTAATTTGTTTACTAAAAGTGGTATGAGTAAACATCCTTGTCTTCTTCATGACCTTACAGGAAAAGCTCTCAGATTTTCCCCATAAGGTTGATTATAACTGCAGGGTTTTCATAGATAACATTTATTACGTTAATGTATGTTTCCTGTAAACCTACTTTAAGGGGTTACATGCATGAACGGATGTTGTACTTTGTCAAATGTTTCTTTCTGCATGTATTGAAATGACTGTATGCTTCTTTTCTTTTAACGTTTATTAATTTTGAGAGAGACAGAGCGTGAGCAGGGGAGGGGCAGAGAGAGAGGGAGACATAGAATTTGAAGGAGGCTCTTGGATCTGAGCTTTCAGCACAGAGTCTGAAGCGGGACTTGAACTCAGGAATCATGAAGTCATGACCTGAGCTGATTTCAGACTGTTAAAGGATGAGCCACCCAGATGCCCCGATCATCTGGTTCTTATCCTTTCTCCTGTTGATGTATTGTATCACATTGATTGATCTGCGAATATTGAACCACCTTTGTAGCTTGGGAATAAATCCCACTTAATTGTGGGATATATTTACAGTTGGTTTATCTTCTTTTTGGATTGTACCATTTACTGGTATATACTATCCTCCTCTGTGTCTTGTTATGTACTTTTTTGAGTGTATTTTTTCTGATACAAGTATTGCTACCCCAGCTTTCTTTTGACATTCATTTGTGTGATATTTCTCTATCCTATCATTGTTGAGCTGTAAAGTGGGTCACTTGTAGGCATCTGAATCTGTTTTGTTTTTTCATCCATTCTTAGACCTTACCTCTCTAGATTGGAGCATTCACTCCATTTCCCTTCAAAATTGATTGTTATGTATATATGTATTGCCATTTTATTGCCTGTTTTGTTGTGGTTTCTAATGATTTTCTCTGATCCTTTCTTGCCTTTCTTTCATGTATTGCTTATTTTCTTTAGTGATATATTTTGATTTCTTTATCCCTATTCTTAGCATATTTATGACTGGTTTTAGGATATGGCTACTGTTAGGTGTTTATATAACCTCTTCTGCATTGAGCAGTTTGTATTGATGGTCATTTACCTTTGAACCCATTACTTTCTCCTCCCTAGGTTTTTGGTAAATGTTATTATATTTCAAATCCATTTCTCTGAGTACTTTAACTGATTTTTTTCCAGAAATGTTCATTTTTTACTTGAATTTGTCTTCTACCTGTATACTGTCACTGTTGGTCTCTCCTTTCCACTCAAAGAATCCCTCTTAATATTTCTTGCAGGACTGGTTTAGTGGTACAAACTCCTTTAGTTTTTGTTTGGGGAAGTCTGTGTCTCCTTCATCCTGAAAGATAGCCTTGCTGAATAGAGTATTCTTGGCTGCTGATTTTTCCATTCAGCACTTTGAATATGTGATGTCACTCACTTCTGGCTTGCCAAGTTTCTGTTCAGAAATATGTAGCAAGCCTTATGGGTCTTCCCTTCTAAGTTAAGGACTGTTTTGCTGCTTTTACAAGTTTTTCTTTATTCTCACCCTAATTTGTAAGTTTGCTTACAATAGGTTTGTGTGTTGGCCTGATTTTGATGGGAGTTCTCTAGTCTCTTGGATGTGGATGTTTGTTTCCCTCCCCCAATTAGGGAAGTTTTCAGCTATTGTTTCCTCAAATAAATTTTCTACCCCATTTTCTCTTCCTTCTGGACTCCTACAATATGAATACTATTATCTTTCCTGTAGTTACTGAGTTCGCTTAGTCTCATCTCATGTTGCAGAATTCTGTTCTCTCTCTTTGGTTCAGTGTGATTAATTTCCATCACTCAGTCTTCGAGGTCACTAGTTTGTTCGGCTGCTTCTCCCATCCCTCTGTTCATTCCAGCAAGCATGTTTCTCCTTGATTGTGTCCTCAGTGTCTAACTATGTTATATCTTACCTCTGTCAGGGGTCTCACTCTTCTACTCATTCCACAACTCCAGTGAGTATCCTTATGATCATTGCTTTCAAATCTGTATCAGGTATGTTACCTACATCTCTTTGGCTTAGTTCTCTGGCTGTGGCTTTGACTAGGTCTTTCATTGTAGATAAATATCTCTGTGTGTCCATTTTGTCTGTCCCTCTGGCTCTATTTCTCTGTGTTAAGAAAGTCAGCTGTGCCTTCCGATCTTGAAATGAATGCCGTTATTAAAAAGAGGTCCTGGAGTCCTCAGCAGTGCACGTCTCCGTTTATAGGACCTGAACCTTCAGGAGGATATCGTATGGGTATTGCTCACTCCCTGCTGTTGTGTCTGGGTTACTTTTCCTTTCAGTGCAGGGGTCTGCACTGAATGCGTGCCTGTTGTGGGCTGTGCTTGCTCTCAGTGGTGTCAGTGGGACTCAGGCAGGCCAGCTGAGTCAAGAATCAGCATGAATACATGTGTCTCCTGTGGCCTAAGCATTGTGTGAAATGCCATGTATACGTTGCCTCTCTACACAGGCAGGGACCTGGCTATCACTCATCCTCCTGGATAACCCAGTGCTGGGTCAGCTGACCTCCAAATACCAGGATCTAAACTCAAGGGAATTCAGCCCCCCTGGGTTTTAATGCCCAATGTTGTGGAGATTAGTCTTCCCTGTGTTGCTACCTGGTGTGAGGGCTCACTTTTTCTGCCCCTTCTGCAGGCAGACAGCCTCCACCTTTCTGACCTTCCTAACCTTTCTGATGCAGCTTCTCTCTATTTAGGTGTGGAGTTTCTTCTGCCAGTCTTTGGAATGCTCTCTGGTTCATGGACTTGGATGTGGATGTTATGCAGTTGAAAACATGGGACAGCTTGAGCTCAGGGTCTGCTTACTCTGCTATTATTAATTATTTAAATGTCTTATTATTTTGGATTTTTGAGACATGGGCTGACTCATATCACCCGTGCACTTCAGGATTAGAAAGGAACGTTCCCACATTTGCTTCTAGTATATTGTGCTTTGAAACTCTCTTTAATGAGGTATAATTTACATATAACAAAGAGCCTCAATTTAAAGGGTATAATTTGATGAGACTTGATCTCATGGATACAGCACCATGAAGTCATATGGTTGCTCTCTAAACCTTAAATCATAATCCCTTTGTGTCTAGAGCTAATGTTGCTTTTGAAGTAAGGACTTTTTTTTTTTTTTAACGGTTTCGGATATTGGCCAGGTGTCTGAATGCCTGCACTAGGGTACCTACCTCCTTTTCGGATAGACTGTATTCCCGTAAGTTTTGCCATCGCTCTACCTTTGGACTTTATCCTGCGTTGTATCTTTCAGTCTGTTCACTTAATTTTGTTGCAGTACTTTAATGCTGAGGGATGCATAATTGGATTGATTTTCACTAAATGGTACAGGCTGCAGTTCCAATCGTGACAGAAAGCACATGCTTCCTGTGTTAGGTACTCAAGAGCAAGGCAGATACCCTGGGCACTTGAGCTGAGTATGTCACTCGGTGTTTTGCCAGCCCTCTTCCCTTCCGTGGGAGACAAGGGTCTCGTTTTGGTCACACAGAAATGTAGGTGAAGTCAGCAGAGAAGGGTCCCTTCTCCTCTCTTCCGTTTGTCTCTCAAACTCCCTGTCACTACCTTCTGCCTGTCCCTTTCCCTGACTCACTCCCCCAGGCCCACTGCTCCATTCCAGCCATGATAAGGGTGTCCTCCAGCTGCTGGTCTCTGCTCTGCCATCACTCAGTGAGGAAACTACAGGAGGATTATGTAGTTCATGGGTCTGATCAAGAAATCTCTGCTCCTCAGGGTCCTCCTACACGTGGTGCTGTCTGTGGAGACCTGGCATCCTGGGCGTGGGTCTGACCCTCACTCCTCTCTACAGCTGGTTCCTCATCCTTCTCCACCATTAGATCTCAGCCATTTCCTAAGGACAGATACCTGTCTGACCCCAAGGCACCATGGAGTCAGGGAATATTCCCAAAATAATTGAGCATAAGCACCCCATCAATCTAGATATAGGTAGTTCCCATCACCCCGGAAAACTCCCTCAGGTTCCCCTGCACAAAGGGTGATCTTGCTTCTATCCTCCATCACCACCATTTCTGGCACTTTGTTACCTGTGTGTACAGGAACCCCACTGTGTGCACTCAATGGGGAGCGAGAGTAGATGGCCCTAGAAGCAGACGCTGACACAGAGACAAAACGATGAAAGGTAGATTAGGGGACAGTAAGAAGGACAAAGTGGAGGGGACATGATGGGCAGGGAAAGCATTCAGGTAGATCTGACACCTTCTTAAAATGTATATACAAACACGATTGTCTGTCACCATGCAGTCCTCTTCAAATTTCAAAAGAGTTGTCCTATAAGGCAAAGAGATTTTGGTTTATTCCCCTGTGATCTTATGTTTTCCTACATGCATTCTGTCTTCTGTAGTTTATCTGTGGCCTCAGATGAACATTTTAGTGTGTGGCTGCCTCTGTGAGATTATGTGTAATAGAAAATGATTATCTTCAGATCGAGGTCTCTGAATGTACATATTCTCATACTTATCTTTTCTTTCATTGTGTGACAGGGCCCGAATTCTAATAGAAAAATGAAGGACATTGTCTTATTTTTTAAAACAGTGATTCCCACTCCCTGGGCTGAGTTGTTAACAGTCTTAGTTTAATGAACTCCCGTGACCATCTTTTTTGGAGGATCATTGTGTGGATATCTTAATTGAAACTGTGAGAAGCGTGAGGGGACAATTCCCAGAGATTTTGCAGATGATTTCTGCACTGAATGTCTTCTTTTTCTCTTGTTCTTGGAAACAAATGTTATCCCTGTTTTCACAGATAACACAGCTGAGGCTCTGTGTAGGTCCCACTGAGAACTGGTATTAGGGCTGAGACAGCAGGAACACAGGCAAAACCTCAGTATATTGTGAGAGAAGTTTGAGGAGATGCAAAGCTGTAGTCACGATGATGACAGGGGTCCAGTAGTGGTGGCATCCAGCCCTGAATTGTAGGATGACTCAGCTGATCTAGACTCTGTCTCCACTTTTAGTCTCACTGAGGGATATGAACTTGGGCATACAGCATTTTCATAAGACCAAGTTAAATTCCCCATATCTCCAGGGCTCTTTTCCCCCCACAAATACCAGAACCTTCAGGAAAATCCAGAGAGACAAGAATCTTTTTACATGATTACCTGCGTGCACTTTGGCAACACACTGATATTTTGGAAATGAACGGTGCATTGTGCACTGATAGTAATCCCACACAGCACCTCCGTATGGACCTCACACTCCCTGCTCAGGCTGCGGCCAGGAATGACCTCCCACTGCATCTCACTGACCCCAACACCCTCCCCTCTGCACCTCCTCAAACTCTGCTTACTGTGCTCAACTTCCCTTCTATTCCTGTATGATTCAAGGTTCCCCCGTTTTTGCCCTGGATCCTTCACTGGTGTTTCCATTTTGGTGATTACAAGGTCTGAATCATTTAATGAATGTCCCTCTTTCACACGGGACACCTGATGCTCTAAAAGTTAGAGAACCCAACACATTGTGTCTCCAACATACGCACCAGTACTGCTGATACGTCTGCTTTTGTGTAAAAACTCCTCTTTCATTTGACAAGAAAAACGTATAGCTCACTGTATTACAGGGACATGACACTGCCCATTGTATGTATGTCCTGAGAAACTTGAGATATGCTACGGTGTCCTCAGGCAGTTTGTAGTTGGATTGCCAAGACTCACAACCATCTCTACATCATTGCCACAGTCAATCATGAAGAAGATGAATATACTTTACCAGCCACTCATCCAATTCAGGTCATCTTAACAAATAGAGTAGGTGGAGGAGGGGGATGTGGCCTATAGCCCATGACTGGTGGTGAAGGGTGGTCCACCGGGTACAGCCTGCAAGGCAATCCTGGGAAAGGACCAGGACTCTTGCATACAAAATAGCCTGCGGAAAAGAAATGAGAGGTATGTTCATAGGA
The DNA here is from genome assembly GCF_024362965.1 of Panthera pardus. NCBI lineage: Eukaryota > Metazoa > Chordata > Mammalia > Carnivora > Felidae > Panthera > Panthera pardus. The sequence goes on from NW_026526908.1 coordinate 446,511, forward strand.
CAGAACAGAGCACCAACACCAGCAAAAAGCAGAAACCCAAAGCAGCAGTGCTCATATCCTACTAGTTTCCCCACCACCAGATTCCAAGAGGGCAGCATCAGTGCCAAAATCTCTACCCATACTTTGGGTTCCACTTACAGCTTTGGGGTGGGAAGAGGATGTGATTGGGGTAAACTAATGTCCCCACGTGTCTGGAAACGTAGAAACAGCAAGGGCCCTTTTCCTAGAAGATTTATAGGCTGAATACTAAAATAACACAGTAGCATATTCCAGATAGGAAGGCAACTATGTCCAGGATCACACTCCACCCTTCATCCCCTCCACCACAGAGGCTGTTTATTGTGCATGTGAAGAACTACAGAATGAGAAGGAATGACAAAGCCAGTGTCCACACATGGAATCATAGCCCTCGTGGCTCAAAGTTCTGCCTCTAAGCCCCTGCCTGTGCCCAAACTACTGTCCCGACAATGGGGTCTCCTCCTCTCTGGAAGTGCTATCCATGGGCACAGAGACATATGGGGAGATGGGGATCCTGAGGGCCTGTAGAGGAACTGGGAAAGCATGCTCTTAGAGAAACAGGTGGCCTATACATGTTAGTTGGCCTATACATGTTAGTTAGGTTCAGCTAATTTATTTGAATTCAGAGGTACTTCTCAGCTTAAGTACAGTACATTTTGCAGGGTAATTGTGTTCTCTGGAAAAATGAGCTGAAATTCTAAAAGACAAAATTAACACAAATGCACTTTGATGTCTGGTGTAAGTTTCCATGTTTTAGCTGTACCTGTGACACAGGACACGAGAGAACGTGCTCAGGTGAACACAAGCGAAGGACACCGTGGGGACTTGCCACACAGGTAATTTTGGATTTTTTCTCTTCACAAACTAAGTTCCAGTGCATGTTTTCTATGACAAATATGCCACCTCTTATAGTTCAGAGTGTGTGTGCCCAGGGCACACCTGAAGGGATTCTGGACAGCATGTTTACCAAAATGCTGATAGGTATGAAATTTACTTTGTCTAAGACCATTGTAAATGACACATGCAAAAATATAAGTTGGAGTGAAGGCAGTTCGCATTTTCAAGTTGTAAGGATACCCACAGATTATTCTGAGCACGTTAAAACCCTCAATAGAAGGAAACAGGAGAGGAGGAAACAGCAAGAGCAATGATTCCACATTGAGGAGATCCACAAAGAATGAGGCAAGGTAGGAGACTTCCAAGTGGAGTGTGGTGTCATCCTCCTTGATTTATTCCAGGAACACATTAGAAAAGCCCTATGGCCTCCACCTTTAGGCATGCTTAGCTGCTCAAGTTACCACAAACAGATGCCAGCTGGGAAAGAGGGAAGCCTGTAGACTCGGCGGTAAAGGTTTTGCATTTGGGGAAAAAAAAAAACAAAAACAGCAGACAGGCCATACTTCACACAAACCAGAGAAAATGGCAGGAGGGTGTCCTGTACAGAAAGATGTGGCGGTCTGTAAAGAATTAGAACTGAAAATGGCCACAGCATTTACTTTGTGCTTCACGGCAGTTTTGGCAGAGCCAGTGTCGATGTCACTCTTGGTTGTGACTCCTACTTCTGGACCTACAAAAAGCTCTAGAAGGGATGGAGGTTTATTCTGACTTGAGTAGACTCTTTGGAGGTCAAAAACAAAACAAAAAACCCTCCCCTCATACTTCGAACAACTTAAACTCTTTGTCCCAGTGAGATCCCAAATTACATGCACAGGGTGTCTCACATGCCTCCGGTGATACCCAAAAAGAACTCGAAGAACCATCCCTTGTAACTTGATGAAGACTCCTAAAAGCCCTGACTCAGATGTATTCACTCAGCGAACAACTATGGATGGCTGGGGGCACAACTAGATGGACGTACGTTACATTGTGCCTCATGCCTCACAGATCCCAGCACGTGGACTGTGTACAGGGCATTTCTGCTGAAGCGCTACGTCTGATTTTCTGCATACGGCCCCATTCCTTTTCCACAAGAGATGCCTGTACCAACCCATTGTGGGGGAAAGGACAAAGATGAGATCCTGAGAAACTTTTGAGGAATGTGGTAATGGCAGCAGACACATTCCCCTTGCATCACAATATCTGTGGTACCGCCTCTACACCTTGGCCCAAGACCTAACAGCAACAAAATAAGGTGAGTGTGTTTTACAAGTCAACTCCTAGTGCTCAGATCATCTTACCAAGTGTTGCAGGTGGAGGGGTTCTGAGTGGCCTCAGGGCCACTAAGGTTCAGGAGGTGGACGTGCGTAATAGTCCATGGGGGCGGGGCGTCTCCAGGGTAGGGCATGCAGAATCGTCCAGTTAACAGAGGAGGTCCCCAGGATCCAGACTGCCCTGCAGAATTGACAGCTACATCCATATGCCAGACAAGAGAACCAATACCAAAAGCAGCTGTAACCCAGAGAAGAATGTGTCAGCACCTGCCACCTTCTCTACCACCAGGATCCAAGAGAGTAGCATCAGTACCTGAAAACTCTGTCCCTGCCACTGGATACCACCTACAGCTTGGGGTAGTAGATGCAAGAGGTTAACCTACTGCCACCACACATCACTGCCCATGTCTGTGGAAGAAAATGGCAAGGGTCCTGTCCTAGAGGGTTAACAGAAGTAATTACAGATTAATGAAGTAGCATTCTCCAGACAGGCAGCCATCGATGTCCAGGTTCACCCTGCATCCCTCCTCTACAGCAACTCCAGATGCTCTGCTTTTGGTATATTAAGAACACACACACACAAAAAAAAATAAGTGGGAATACACGGCTCATATTCTGCTCATGGAATCACAGCCACTCCTGGCAAAACGTTCTGCAGCCGGACCCTCTCTATGCTTCCTTTGCTCTTCTCCCTGAGAAAGGAGTCTTCCCTCATGAAGTGTTGTCAAAGGCCTCTGAGACCTCTGGGGAGTGGAGGATGCCTGGAATCCTGCAGGGGAATGAGAGACCTCTGTGAAGAACAAGTTACTTGTGGTGAATGTCTACAAAGCTCAGATGTGTTCATCTTAATTCATAGGGAATTCTGACTTTAAGCATACTACAGGACACAGAGTAATTATGTGCAACAGAAAAAAAGAAGGAGAAATTCACATAACAGATTTCATGCAAGTGTTTTGGTACAAAACTCCTGGTATGTGTCATGAGACTGTATGAGCTCTAACAGTGACTGGGGACACAACCAAAAACTGCTCATAGAAACACAATTGAAGGACACAGTGTTCAAACTATTTTTACCTAAGGTATAGGTGGAGGATTCCAGGCAAGTCATTTACCAACAAAGACAGGAAGGTGATGACTGATGACACTGGCTTTATCTAGGACCACTCTAAATGGCACAGGGCACAACATATAAAGTTGGAGTCATGAGGTCGTTTCTAACCGGTTCATCTCCTAGCCAGAATCAAGAAAGAAAGACACAGCAACCACACTCTTCCCACCGAGGTGAGGTCTGCAAGGGGTCACCCAGGCCAGGAGACTTCTGTTTGGAGTGTGCAGTCATCCTCCTCTCGTTATTTCTTGAAACTCACGGAAAAACCTAAAGGTACTCAGTCTCTAAGCGCTTTTGGCTTCTAAACTTACCACAGAAAGCTGACAGACTAAAAATTGAGAAGCCTGTGGGCTCCTGGGTTATGAGTATGCGTTTCGAAAACAAAGAAGAAATAGACATAGCCCACAACACGCAAAACAAGACAAGGCTGGGTGAGCGTGCTGTACATAAAGATGAGGGTTTCCCAAAAGAGTTACAACTGAGAATGGCCCCGGCATTTACCTTGTCCTTGTCTGCATTCTTGGTACAGCCAGAGTCGCTGTAACTCACAGAGGTTTCAGCAGTTTCTCAATCTACTAAAGACCCTAGAAGGGACAGAGGTTTATTCTGCTTTCAGAGGACTGGGCATAATGAAAACAATCCCTCAACTCATTCCTCAAATATCTTAAACTTTTCCCTTCAGTCAGGTCCGTGACCAGAGGCAGAGGGTATCCCACATGCCTCAGGTGACCCCCAAGGATAAGGGAGAGAACCATCCCCTCACCTTGATAAAGACTTTCGGTGCTCTAGTTCATGTTGTTTCATAATTAATCACATAACTGTGGACAGGTCAGGCACAACTAGCAATTTAGAATTCATCAGTAAAACAGTTTTCTCAGTATACATCATGGGAAATCACGATTTCATTACAGATAAAGAATTAATATGAGGATGCTTGGATTCATCATCCGTCTCTTAATTTTGGCTCAGGTCACGATCTCACAGCTTGTGAATTCAAGCCCAGCATTGGGTTCCTCACTGACAGTGTGGAACCTGCTTGGCATTCTGTCTCTGCCTCTCTCAAAATAAATAAACTTAAAAAAAACAGATTACTGGTGTGGCATATATCCTCAATGAGTCCTCAAGAAGCGTGCATTTCTTCCGACTTCAGGCAAATTGTTCAATCTCTCAGCTTATCTACAAGCTGCCTTCCACATGAGAGCAGTTAGTATATAAGGAAAGACTAATTTGACACTATTGAGAAATGGAAAACTGTGAGAAGTTAGCAGTGAAGCTGCAGAGTTACACTGATACCATCAGGGGACTAAGCTAAGCTTTATGGAACTTCAATTGAGGGATGTAGGAGTACAGTTCCCAAAAACAAACAAAAAGAAAGACCGTTAAAACTAGTGAATAAATGACCTTCTCCTCAAATAAACTAAAGTCTTCACATTGAGTCCGGGTGGGAAGAAGGATGAGGCCCATGTCCTGTCATCCTTTCCAGGCTCTTCAGACAGGGGGATGCTAGAGGAGGTGGGAGGGTCACCGGTAGAGGAGGGGCATGAGCTCCACCAGTCTCAGGGACAAGTGCCTCACTGACTGTGGCAGCAGAGGAGAACACCCTTCTGTCACCCCTTCAGACCACCTGCTGTCCTTAGTGCTTGTGATTCTTTCCAGACCACACAATGATCATCCACAGGAACAAGCTGCACAGCAGAAGTTAGATTGCGGCACATCACAACGTGCCTCTTACCTCTCCTCGGAGGGTTCTGCGTCTCTGGTCTTGCAGCCATTGGTTTCTGCCTCGTGTATCCCTCAGGCAGCCTCTTTGCTTCCATCCCGTCCAGTCTTGGATACAGAAAAATAATGGACTTCTATAAGAGTTGTAATACCACGTCGTCTACTAGACAACTAACAGTGCAGGCGTCATCCCTGGAAACACCCATAAAAACGCAAGTCAAATGACCACACCTGTATTTCAAGTAAGCGACCTCCCTGCCCTGCTCCACCATCTCCCTGTCCCAGATCTGAGTCTTGATCTGGGGGAGAAAAAACACATCCACCTTCAGTCGGAAGGTGGTGCCACACTGTGCACCAAAGAAAGAGGAGGAAACAAGAAAACACTTACCTAGTTGTCCTGAGCATTCTTCTCATGAACTGCAAGCTGAAAAAGCCAACAATGAAAAGCCTGTGGTCAGGGATTCCAAGGGCCACTACACTCACCCGCGTGAGGTGCTAAGGGTTCAGTATGTCAGGCAGAACTCAGGTTACCTCGTATCTAAAGGGGAGCTCTGCCTGCTGCAGCTGTTCCCATGTTTGTTCAATTTGTTGCCTGTGAGTTACAATTGCTCTTGTCAGATAAGGCCCAATATTGGGTATGATTTTAAATAAGCTGCCCACGTTCCCAACAACCTCATATCTGTCCCCTGATACAATTTATTCTTACACATGAAACACTTTGCCCATGATTATCAATGTACAGTAGGATCAAAGCTCTTGTTACATCCTTTCCTTACTCATTATTCCATGCCTGTAGGGTTCAGAGTTCATAGAATTCCTTCCCATTTTCAATCTTTCTCTAACTCATCATGTGACAAGTGTCTTTTATCATAAAGATCTATTCTTCTATAACTTATATCCTCACCATGTTTCCCAGGGTTGCAAAGACGAGGGCCATGAAATGGCACTACCACGTTGATGGGTATGATTCATTGTACGACACACTGCTTTCCTACAGATGATGACAATTGACACCACCCCCGAGGAATGTTAGCATGGACAAAGTTTCCACACAGTCTGGCCACTACTTGAGATCTGCAAATGTTTATAAACTTAATTGTTTTATTCTTTCTAAATTTACCTTTTTTATCTGTTAACACTCTATGTATATGTTGACTTTAAACATTGCAAAAAGATTAAAAACCAAAAAATGAACAGCGGTTTCATGAGCTTCTGGTAATTACTAGCTGAACTCACTTGTACTTGTTTATTTCTTCTGTAGCTATTTTCTTTTTTTTTCCTAATGTTTATTTTTGAGACAGAGAGAGAGTGAGCACATGCATGAGCGGGGGAGGGACAGAGAGAGATGTAACAGAATCTGAAACAGGCTCCAGGCTCTGACCTGTCAGCACAGAGCCTGACATGGGGCTCGAGCTCCCGGACTGTGAAATTATGACCTGAGCTGAAGTTGGACACTTAAACGACTGAGCCACCCAGGCGCCCTTTCTGTAGCTATTTTCAAATTTTACCCGCAGCTGCCAGATGATTCTTCTTTGCCGCCAGTTCACAGTGTCATTTTCAGCTTCCTAAGATGGGAAAAATACATACACAGTCAGGACCAAGGTCCAGAAGTTCTCCCTTTTTACCTCCCAGCACTCTTGAAGGCCTATGCAAATATCCCTTCCCCCACTTCTCCCATAAATGCACAGACAACCCAATCAGAGAAATGAAGTGAACACCCCATTTAAGTTCAAGAAAATTCAACTTCTGTCTGCTGCCACGTCTCTACTATTGGAACTGTCTTTCTAGTTCTCTTGTTTCATCTCCTTTATCATAAAGTCATCAAATAACATTGTATTTTGTGCCTTCCCAGAGTTGGTCTTTTGTTTGAGATGGCGAAGACTCATTTCATCAGTGAGTGAAAAACCATATCTGACCAACTGTACCCATTAGGATGAAGCAGGGGATCATCACTAGTCTTACATCTCCGTGGGGAGCCCTGATTCTCAGTCCAAAAGTTGTACCATGACACAGGCAATCACCTGAAAGACGACCTTCCAGATTATGGTTTCACTAACATTGCAGCTCACTCCCACACATCGCTAGAGTTCAGGACTGCAACCCCTGCCTCCACCTTCAAAAGGCCAATCTTAGAACAACATCATCTCCTGACGTACAACCTGATATGAACTGTCACACAGTCTGGGTTTACTTCCAGGAAAGAGATTTCAGGTGGAAAACTCTCAACTTCATGGAGCCAAATCTACTTTAACAAGACTCATTCCGTTGATAGTGAAGGCAGCCAAAGGCAATGCTTGGCAAGGCTGGGTTGCTGTGTTGCCCTCAGACTATTTTCTTTGTGGTGTTGACTGAGATGGTTTCAACTTAACACTTGATGTACTCAAGAATCACATGAAAAATTGAAAATCTCTTAGAAAATGACACAAAAGCACTAGACAGAGAAAGGCACATGCATTTCCTTCTGGCCTCTCAGGCAGTCCTTCGGCAAATGCTTGCTGGAGTGGTTGTAATGTAGTGGCTCTGTTGTAAGGGGTTGAAGATAGACAGGTGATCAGGGTGTTGTACCCACTCACAGGAAGAGCTTACGAGTTAACAAAAACAAGATGCCAGTGAGACAGAGCAAGCCCTAACCCCAGCTATGGGAAGGATGAACATAAAGTGAGTCTCCAGGGAAGAGAAGACTTCACTTTCCAACACGAGTGAGGGTCTCAAGTCCCCCATCTCCTCCTGAGAACAAAAGGAAATACTGTACAAAGGAGGAGACATGTGACTGAATGCACCAAGTATCTGACAACCCCACGAAGACACACAAGACCAAGATGGAGAAGAAGGAAGCCCAGGACAAAGCCAGCCTGGCAGTTGGACCCAAACTCCCTAGGACTCATCATTGATGTGGGGGGCATACACTTGAATGGCAAAGAAGCTGAAGAACTTTATGGGCACAGAGTTAGAAGTAAACAAGTGTAGTTCAGGGGCGGCCAGCAAAGATGAGCCCTAGTGAAGCTGCAGGCTTTGGCCAAGACTCAGAAGAGTTACACTTGAAAAATCGGGGGACAGGAAACAACTTGACTTTCTTACGGATTGGGCCTGCAGTGAACAATCTCACTGGCAGAATGGATGCAGGGATCCAGTACTGCTGGTACCCCTACCCACTTTCCAGAAAGCAACTTCCATTGTTTCTGCAGCAAGATAATTCATTTTTTTCCCCACACATTTTTGACCCATGTCTGGTCCTGAACAAAAATGACCTAATTGCTGGGCGACAAAACAGTGTGATGCGATTGAAACCTACAGGACAGTGTAGGTGATTCCAGAGTGGATCCAGGTATTAAAGTTATTAATGATGGTACCTTCCCTCTTCCGCCCCCAAAACATGACACAATGTGTGGCAAGCACTTAGGACAGAAAGGAAAATGTCGGTTACGTTACAGAAAGCAAGGTAGGAAGGGAAGGTCCAATTCTACTGAATGCATTGGGCAAAAATACTCTGGACCCAGTTCCAAAAGAAATACAATTATCTCTACTGGCTGCCATGTTCTCCCATACAATCCGGTCCTTGTGACAGTTGTCACGTGAACATCTTACTTTTCTAAATATTTTTTAACGTTTATTCATTTTTTGATAGAGACAGAGTGCGAGTTGGGTAGGGCTAGAGGAAGATATAGAATCCAAAGCAAGCTCCAGGCACTGAACTGTCAACACAGAGCCTGACATAGGGCTTGAACTCATGGACCCTGAGATCATGACCTGAGCCGAATTTGGACGTTCAACCGACTGAGCCACCCAAGCGCCCCATCTTACTTTTTTGAAGGCACTTTTCTTTGTTCATAGAATTCTTCCAGGTTATGTGCTTTCTCTTTCAGCTGCTTGACTTTTGCTTCCTTTGTGGCTTTCACAGACCTCAATGCATTATGCTTGTCTTCCAGGACGTTTTTATTTTCTGGAAAAAAAAAAAGGTGTTTTCTTGATAAACGGGCACATGACCTTAGTCTTGATTTTGGTGAGACAGAAAAAGGCAAGAACCATGAAGGCATGAAAGTATTCTTTCCCTTACCAATGCAAAGTCATTGCCATCATATGGGGATTTCTCCCCAACAGAAAATATAACTTCTAGTTGACAGTTATTGGACCTCAAGGCTCTTAGCTCTACATCCTCGAATTCAACATTTGCATCTGTGGTTAAGACAGATATGAGGAAAGACTTTCACGGAAAACTGATCACACAACAATTTGTACCTCACACAGCAAGATCTTGCATTGCAATCAACAAACACTTTGAGGCATGAATATAACTAGAAGACAAAGATGATGGAAAATAGTTCATGTCTAACAACTCATGGCTTTCTTAGTGGTATACATATGTATGTATGTATGTAGGTATGTATGTATATATGTATGTATGTATGCCTGTTTATCCCCCATTCACGTTGAAAATTTACTATTCAGCATTCAGAGAGAAAGAGACTATTGAGCACCTGGGTGGCCCAGTCAGTTGAGCATCAGATTCTTGATTTTGGGTCAGGTCATGATTGTAGGATCATGTGATCCAGACCTGTGTTGGGCTCCACACTGAGTGTGAATCCTGCTTAAGATTCTCTCTCTTTCCCTCTGCCCCTCTCCCCCACTTGCATTTCCCCTCACTAAAATTAAAAAAAAATCATAAACCATAATTTAAACATATTTTTTAAAGGGAAAGGATTATACACTTTGGCTATCACCCTTTCTCTCTCAACCATATTTGGGTATTTTCTACATATCTTGGAGGGCAGAGTTGAATGATTGATAATTACCGAGTTGTGAAAATAAAAGATAACTCCTGGTCCTTGAAATAGCAAATCTCATCTTGGCGGTCCTAGTAAAATTCCAGCTCATTGGTCAGAAAGAGTTTTGGCTCCCAGAGGTCCACTGTGTACTATGGTAAAGGGCAGGCAAATATGCTGTGCTCACTTCACCCAATGAACAAACACCCTCCAAAGCCAAAATACAGTAAAACTCAGCAGCCAACTCTTACCACTTCCTGATTCTTCACATTGCTTTCTCTCTCTCTGAGTTTGCAAGGTATCAAGTGTACTTTGAATGGTGTCATTTAAAATTTCATTAAAGTTGGTGCCTGGGAGGCTCATTCAGTTAAGCATCTGATTTCAGCTCAGGTCGTCATCTCATGGTTTGTGAGTTTGAGCCCTGTGTCGGACTCTGTGCTGACAGCTCAGAGCCTGAGGCCTGCTTTGGATTCTGTGTCTCCCTCTCTTTCTGCCCCTGTCTCTCTCTCTCTCTCTCTCTAAAATAAATAAACATAAATAATTTTATGTTTACTTGTACTCAACAAGTACAAAAATATAGAGATCATACCGTGCACAGTTTCAGACCCCAATGCTATGAAACTCTAAATCAACCACAAGAAAAAAATTGGAAAGATAACAAATACTTGTAGACTGAAGAACATCCTACGGAACAATGAATAGTGGAATGCAAGCTGCTGCAGTCACTCTGGAAAACAGTACGGAGGCTCCTCAAAAAGCTAAAAAGAGAACTATCCTACGACACAGCAATTGCAATACTAGGCATTTATCTAAGGGATACAGGTGTGCTGTTTTGAAGGGACACGTGCACCCCCAGGATTATAGCACCAGATCAACAATAGCCAAAGTATGGAAAAAGCCCAAATGTCCATTGATGGACGAATGGACAAAGAAGATATGGTGTGTGTGTGTGTGTGTGTGTGTGTGTGTGTGTGTGTGTGATGGAGTATTACTCAGCAATCAAAAAGAATGAAATCTTGCCATTTGCAACTACATGGGTGGAACTAGAGGGTATTATGCTAAGTGAAATTAGTAGTCAGAGAAAGACAAATATCATATGACTTCACTCATAGGAGGTCTTTGAGACACAAAACAGATGAACATATAATGGAAGGGAAACAAAAATAAAAACAGGGAGGTGTACAAAAGAAGTGCACACATAAATATGGAGAACAAACAGTGGGTTACTGGAGGGGTTGTGGGGCGGATGGACTAAATGGGTAAGGGGCACTAAGGAATCTACTCATGAAATAACTGTTGCACTGTACGGTAACTAATTTGGATATAAATTGTAAATAATAAAAACTAAAATTAAAAAAAAGAATGAATGGGTGAACCAAGAAGTTAAAGGGAAAATTAAAAAGTACATGGAAGCCAATAAAACTGATAACACCACAGTCCAAAACCTCTGGGATGCAGCAAAGATAGTCATAAGAGGAAGTTTAGCAATCCAGGCCTTCCTAAAGAGGGAAGAAAAGTCTTAGATACATGACGTAAGCTTATACCTTAAAGTAATGGAAAAAAGATCATCAAATAAAATCCAAATCCAGCAGAAGACAAGAAATGATAAAGATTACAGCAAAAATCAATGCTTTCAAAACTGAAAACAAAAACAAACAACAACCCCCCCCCCACCCACACAAACAGTAGAAGAGATCAATGTAACCAGAAGCTAGTTCTTTGAAATAAATAAAATTGATAAACCACCAACCAGTTGGATCAAAAAGAATAAGGAAAGGACCCAAATAAATAAAATCAAGAATGAAAGAGGAGAGATCACTACCAAAACAGCAGAAATACAAAAAAGAATAAGAGAATATTATCAGCAATTATATACCAATAAAATGGACAATCTGGAAGAAATGGACAAATTCCTAGAAATATGCAAACTATGAAAACTGAAAGAGGAAGAAATAGAAATTTTGAACAGACCCATAACCAGTAAAGAATTGAATTAGTAATCAAAAATCTCCCAAAAAAACAAGAGCCCAGGGCCAGATGGCTCTCCAGGGGAATTCTACCAAACATTTAAGGAAGAGTTAACACCTATTCTCTTGAAGCTGTCCCAAAAATAGAAATGGAAGGAAACATCCAAACTCTTCCTATGAGTTGGCATTACCTGGATTCCAAAACTAGACAAAGATCCCGCTAAAAAGTAGAAGTATAGACCAATTTTCATGATGAACATGGATGCAAAAATCTTCCACAAGATATTAGCCAACCAGATCCAATGATACATTTAAACTTTATTCACCATGACCAAGTGGGATTTAACCTGGCTGGATTGATATCCACAAAATAATCAATGTGATTCATCACATCAATAAAATAAAGACAAGAACCACATGACGCACTCAATAGATGCAGAGAAACCATTTGACAAAATACAGCATCCTTTCTTGATAAAAGGATTCCACCAAAAAACTGTTAAATGATCCATGAATTCAGCAAAGTGGCAGGGTATAAAATTAATGCACAGAAATTAGTTGCATTCTTATACACAAACAAAAAAGCAACAGAAAGAGAAATCACAGAATCCATCCCGTTTACAATTGCACCAAAACCCATAAAATACCTAGGAATAAATCTAACCAAAGAGGTGAAAAATCTATGCACTTAAATCTATAGAAAGATTATGAAAGAAATTGAAGATGACAAACACAGAAAAACAAAAAACATTCCATGAGCCTGGATAGGGAGAACAAATATTGTTAAAATGTCAATAGTACCCAAAGCAATCTACATATTCAATGCAATGCCTATCGAAATAACACCAGCATTCTCCACAGAGTTACACAAACAATCCTTCAATTTGTATGGAACCAGAAAAGACCCCGAATAGCCAAAGCAATCTTGAAAAAGAAAACCTAAGTAGGAGGTATCACAATCCTGGACTTCCAGCTGTATTACAAAGCTGTAATCATCAAGACAGTATGGTACTGGCACAAGAACAGACACTCAGATCAATGGAACAGAACAGAAACACAGAATTGGACCCACAGATGTATGGCAAACTAGTCTTTGACCAAAAGAAAGAAGATCCAATGGAATAAAGACAGTCTCCTCAGCAAGTGTGCTGGGAAAACTGGACAGTGATATGCAGAAGAACGAGCCTGGACCACTTTCTCACACAAAAAGACACTCTAAACGGATGTAAGACCTAAATGTAAGATAGGCAGCCATCAAAATCCTCAAGGGGAAAGCAGGCAAAAACCTCTTAATGTTGGCGTCCACATCTTCTTACCCAATACATCTCCAGAGGCAAGGGAAACAAAAGCAAAACTGAAGTATTAGGACCTCATCAAAATAAAAACCTGCACAGAGAAGGAAACAATCAGCAAAACTAAAAGGCAACCAACAGAATGGGAGAAGATATTTGCAAATGACATATGAGATAAAGGATTAGTATTCAAAATCTATAAAGAACATACCAAACTCAACACCCAAAAAACAAGTAATCCAGTGAAGAAATGGGCAAAGACATGAGCAAACACTCCTCCAAGGAAGACATCCAGATGGCCAACCGACACATGTAAAAATGCTCAAAATCACTCATCAGGAAAATACAAATTAAAACCACAATGAAACACCCCCTCACCCCTGTGAAAATGGCTAACATTAACAACGCAGGCAACAACAGATGTTGGCGAGGAAATGGAGAAAGAGGAACTCTTGCACTGCTGGTGCACTGGCTTGCACTGCTGGTGCAGCCACTCTGGAAAACAGTAGGTAGGTTCCTCAAAAAACGAAAAAGAAGACTGTTCTACAACCCAACAGGTGCACTAGTAGGTATTTATGCAAGGGATACAGATATGCTACTTCGAAGGGACACGTGAACCCCAAAGTTTATAGCAGTACTATCAACAATAGCTAAAGTATGGAAAAAAGCCCAAATGTCCATCGATGGAGGAATGGATAAAGACATGGTATATATACATACATACATACATAGTATCTACATGTGTGTGTGTGCGTGTGTGTGTATACACATACATACACACACCATGGAATATTACTTAGCCATCAAAAAGAATAAAATCTTGCCATTTGAAACTATACGGATGGAGAGGCTCCTGGGACCTAACACTAACCATAAACATAACCCTAACCATAACCCTCAACCTACACTACTAGCACATGAAAAGTAAACCAGATCCACAGCCACACATGTGCCCTCACTTCAGCCCTCCATGGAATTAATAACATTGGTGTCGCTTCGGGCTTAGCAATTCCCTGTACCGAACTCTTACCCTAGCTAAGTGTCTATCCCCACGGGGACCCAATTCAAAAGTCTGACAACAGCACGCACACGGGTTCGAGAATCGGTGCAACAATACTCGGCATGGAACATGGATCATCACCATGTCTTTTGCAGAGTGTGATTGCAGCTGCACGACAGGATTCCTGAGGCCTATTCCAAGGGTGGCCCAAACATCTCTCTGGCTTTGGATCCTATGAACTGACACTGACTGGCACGCTCCCTTATGTACTCCATTCATCCCTTCGGAGAGACAACTGCACTGTTGTGGGTTCAGTGCCTGGAGCCTCCTGGGACCTAAAACTAACCCTAAACGAAACCCTAAACATAACCTTCAACTTACACCTAACCCTATCTCTAATTGAACCCTATACTTGACCCCCACCTTCTCTAGGGCCCTCAACACAGCCCTCAGGGAGATCATGAGACTGGAGTCGCTTCAGCCCTGTCGACTTCCTTGGACTGAACCCTAACCCTAGCTAAGGCTTTCTCTCCATGGGGACCCAATTCTAAAACCTGACAACAGCACCCACAAGGGTTCGAATATCGGTGCAATAATACTCAGCATGGAACGTGGAACATAACCATGTCATTTCAAAAGCACAACTGCAGTTGCACAAGAGGATTCCTGAGGCCAACCCGAAGGGTTGCCCATACATTTGCCTGTCCTTGGAACCCAAAGACTAATCCGGACAGTCACCCTCCATTGTATCCTACACTCAGCCCTTAGGGGAGACAATTGTTCTGCTCTGCATTCAGTGCCTGGAGCTTGCTGGGTTAGGACCTAACCTTAACCCTAATCATAACCCTAATCATAAACTTCAACCTACACCTAACCCTATCTCTAACCCAAACACTACACTTGACCCGCACACTCGCATGGGCACTCAATTCAGCCCTGCAGCAAGATCACGACACTGGAGTCTCTTCGGCCATAGCCACACCGCTGGAATGAACTCTAACCCTAGCTATGGCTCTGTATGCATTGGGACCCAATTCCAATGTCTGACAACAGCTCTCACACTGGTTCAAGAACTGGTCCAGAAATAGTTGGCATGGAACTTGGAACATCAACATGTCACTTCCAAAGCGTGACTGCAGCTGCACGGGAGGAATCCTGAGGCCTACCCAAAGGGTGGCCCATACATTTGTTTGGTCTTGGAACCCAAATACGAATACTGACGGGCACCCTCCCTTGTGTACTACACTCAGCTCTTCAGGTTGACACCTGCTCTGTTTGGGGTCAGTGTCTGGAGGGTCATGGGACCTAAACCTAAACGTAACAGTAATCCTAACCCTAAATATCACCCTACACTGAACCCTATCTATCTCATTAAGTCTACACCAGACCCACAGCTGCGCATGTGCCCTGACTTCAGAGCTCCATGGAATTCACAACACTGGAGTTGCTTTGGTCCTGGTGACATTCCTGGACCAAACCCTAAACCTATCTAAGTGTCTCTCCCATGGGGAAACAAGTCCAAAATCTGACAATAGCACACACAAGGGTTCGTAAACAGGTGTAGAAATACTTGGCATGGAATATATATCATCACCACGTTATTTCCAAACCATAACCCTAACCGTACCCCTAACAATTACCCTCACCCTACACCTACCCCTATCTCTAACCATACACTACATTGAACCACACCCTCGCATGTGCCCTCAATTCAGCCCTCGAGGGAGATCACAAAACAGGAGTTGCTTCAGGCCTGGCGACTTCCTTGGACCAAACCCTAACACTAGCTAAGGCTCAGGGACCCAATTCCAAAGTCTGACAACAGTACGCATGCGGGCTCGAGAATCAGTACAGAAATACTTGGCATGGAACGCGGAACATTACCATGTCATTTCCAAAGCACGACTGCAGCTGCACCAGAGGCTTCCTAAATCCTACAGGAAGGGTGACACATACATTTCTCTGGCCTTGGAAGTCAAAGGCTAATCCTGACCGGCACCCTCTCTTGTGTACTCCACTCAATCCCTCAGGTTAACACCAGCTCTGCTCTGGGATCAGTGTCCGGAGTCTTCTGGGAACTAAACCTAATCCTAATCCTAAACATAATTCTTACCCTACACCTAACCCTATCAACCTCGATAAGCTACACCAGACCCATAGCCACGCACATACCCTCACTTCAGCCCCCCATGGAATTCACAACACTGCTATGGCTTCTGCCATGGTGATGCCCATGGACCGAAACCTAACCCTAACTGAGGCTCTTTCCCCATGGGGACCCAATTCCAAAGTCTGACAAGAGCACGCACATGGGTTCGAATATCGGTACAGAAATACTCAACATGGAACGTGGAACATCACTATGTCATTTTCAAAGAGGAACTGCAGCTGAACGAGAGGATTCCTGAGGCCTATATGAAGCTTGCCCAATATTTGTTTGGTATTGGAAACCAAAGACTAATCCTAACTGGCACCTTCCTTTATGTACTCCACTCATCCCATCGGGGAGACAACTGCTCTGCATGGGGTCAGTGCCTAGAGACTCCTGGGACCTAAGCCTAGCCCTGACGTAACCCTAAACATAACCCTCACCCTACACCTAACCCTAACATTAACCCAAATCCTACACTTGACCCGAACTGTCCCATGGGCCCTCAATTCAGTCTTCGAGGGAGATCACGAAACTGGAGTCGATTCGCTCCTGCTGACTTCCCTGGACCTAACACAAACCCTAGGTAAGGCTCTCTTCCCATCGGGACCCAATTCCAAGTCTGACAACAGCATGCACACGGTTTCAAGAATCTGTACAGAAATACTCGACATGGACTGTGGAACATCACTATCTCATTTCAAAAGCGCCACTGCAGCTGCATGAGACGAATCCTGAGGCCTACCCGAATGGTGACCCTTACATTTGTCTGGCCTTGGAACCCAAAGACTAGTCCTGACTGACACCCTCCCTTGGGGACACCACTCACCCCTTTGTGGAGATAACACCACTGTTGTGGGTTCAGTGCCTAGAGCCTCCTGAGACCTGACCCTGACCCTAATCATAACCCGAACCATAACCTTCACCCTACACCTAACCCTATCTAGCACACTAACTCTAAACCAGATTCACAGCCGCGCATGTGCCCTCACTTCAGCGCTCCATGGAATCCAAAACACTTGTCACTTGGGACTTGGCGACTTCCCTATACTGAACCCTGACCCTAGCTAATTGTCTATCCCCATGGGGACTCATTTACAAAGTCTGACATCAGCACATACATGGGATCGAGAATCGGTGCATAAATACTAGGCATGAAACGTGGAACATCACCATTTCACATGCAAGGCATGACAGCAGCTGCACGAGAAGAATCCTGAGGCCTACCCGAAGGGTGGGCCATATGTTTGTCTGGCTTTGGACCCAAAGATTAATGCTAACAAAAACCCTCCCTTCTGTACTGCACTCAGGCCTTCAGGAAGACAACTGTTTTGCTGTAGAGTCACTGCCTTCACTCACCTGGGACCTAACACTAACGGTGAACTGAAACATAACCCTCACCCTAAGCCTAACCGTACCTAGCACACTAACTCTATAGCAGACTCACAGCCACACATCAGCCCTCCATTGAATTCACAACAGTGGTGTTGTTTCAGCCTGGCGACAACCCTAGATGGAACCATACTCTAGCTAAGGCTCTTACCCATGGACACCCAAAACCAAAGTCTGACAACACCACAAGACTGGGGTCCAGAAGCAGTGCAGGATCATTCCAGATAGAACCTTGAGCCTCAGCATGTCATTTCTCAGGCCCGGCTGCAGCTTTCTGAAATGACTGCTGAGGCCTACACAACCAATGGCCCATACAGTTGTCTGGAATTGGAACGGAAATACTAAAAATGACCGGCATCCTCCCATGTGCCCTCAACTCAGCCCTTCGGGGAGATAACTGCACTGCTGTGGACTCAGTGCCAGGAGCTTCCTGGGACCTAACCCTACCCCTAACCAGAAACCTCAACTGAAACCTAATGCTACACTTGACCCGCACCGTCACATAGGACCTCACTTCAGCCCTCGAGGGAGATCACGAGTCTTGAGTCACTTTGCATCTGGGGACATCCCTGGACCGAACCCTAACCCTAGCTAGGGCTCTCTCCCCATTGGGACCCACCAAAGTCTCACAACACCACGTGCTTGGGGTCCAGAATTGATGTAGGATCATTCAGCATAGAAACTGGAACATCACCAACTCATTTCCAAGGCCTGAGTACAGGTGCACAAGAGAATTCCTGAGTCCTAACTGACGAGTGATCCATAGAATTGTATGGCCTGGGACCCAAAGACTAACCCTGAGCGGCACCCTCCCTTGTGCCCTCAACTCAGCCTTTCAGGGAGACAACTGCACTGCTGTGGGTTCAGCGCAGGGAGAATCCTGGGACTTAACACTAACCCTAACCCTAACCAGAACCCTCAACAGAAACCTAACCGTATCTCAAACCGAAACCCATGACTCACACCGTTGCATGGACCCTCAATTCAGCCCTCAAGAAAGATCATGAGACTGGAGTCGCTTCGGCCCTGGGGTTGTCTCTGAACCGAAACTTATCCCTAGTTAAGGCTCTCTCCCCATAAGGACCCAATACCAAACTGACAACACCACGAGCCTATGGTCCAGAAGTGGTGCAGGATCACTCAGCATAGAATCTGGAACATCACCATGTCATTTCCAAGGCCTGGTGGCAGCTGTCCAAGAGTATTCCTGAGGCCTACCCGAACATTGGCCAACAGCGTTGTCTGGCCTTGAAATCCAAAGACTCATCCTGAGGGCACCCTCCCTTGTGCCCTCAACTCAGCCCTTCGGGGAGTCAACTGCACTGCTGTGGCTTCAGCACCTGGAGCCTGTTGGGACCTAACGCTAGCCAGAACTCTCAACCAAAACCTAACCCTATCTCAAAAACTAACCCTACAGTTGAGCCGCACCGTTGCATGGGCCCTTACTTCAGCCCTCGAGGGAGATCAAAAGACTGGAGTGGCTTTGGCCCTGGCGACGTCCCTTGACCGAAACCTATCACAAGCTAACATCCTTTCCGAATGGGGACCCCATACCAAAGTCTGACAACACCAAGCGCCTGGGGTGCAGAAATGGTGCAGGATCACTCAACATATAATCTGGATCCTCACCATGTCGTTTCCAAAACCCGGCTGCAGCAATCTGAGAGGAATCCTGACGCCTACACAACAAGTGGCCCATAGAGATATCTGGCATAGGAACCCAAAGACTAATCCTGACTAGCACCCTCCCTTGAGCCCTCAACTCACCCCGTTGGGTAGACAACCACACTGCTGTAGGTTCAGTGCCTGGAGCCTCTTGGGACCTAACCGTAACCCTAACCCCAACCAGAACCGCCAACTAAAACCTAACCCAGTCTCGAAACCTAACTGTACACTTGACCCTTACCATCACCCAGGCCTTCACTTCAGCCCTCGAGGAAGATCACGAGACGGGAGTGGCTTCAGCTCTGGTGACGTCCCTGGACCAAACCCTAAGCCTAGCTAAGGCTCTCTTCCCATGGAACCGAATACCAAAATCTGACATCACCACGCGCCTGGGGTCCAGAAGCGGTGCAGGATCACTCCACATAGAAGCTGGGACATCACCATGTTGTTTCCAAGGTTGGGCTTCAGGTGCTCAAAAGTATTCCTGAGGCCTAACCGACCAGTGGCCCATAGAGTTGTCTGGCCTTGGAACCCAAAGACAAACCCTGACTGGCACCCTCCCTTGTGCCCTCAACTCAGCCCTTCGGGGAGACAAGTGCACTGCTATGTGTTTAGCGCCTTGAACGTCCTGGGAACAAACCCCGAACATTACTTCTAACCCTCATCAGAAACCTCAACTGAAACCGAACCTAACTAGACCCAAACCCTACAATTGCTCTGCATCGTCATATTGGCCCTCACTACAGACCTCGAGGGAGATGACGCGACTGGTTTCGCTTGGAGCTGGAAATGTCACTGGACAGAACCCTAACCCTAGATAAGGCTCTCTCGCTATTAGACCCAATAACAACGTATGACAACACCACATGCCTGGAGAACAAAAGCGGTGCAGCATAACTCCGCATAGGACATGTAACCTACTATGTCCTTTTGAAGGACCGGTTGAAGCTCCAGAGAGATTTCCAGAGGCCTACCCGACTAGTGGCCCATACAGTCGTCTAGCCTTGGAACTCAAAGACTAATCCTAATCGGCACCATCCATTGTTCCTTCAAATTAGGCTTTCCGGGAAACAACTACACTGCTCTGGTTTCAGCGCCTAGTGTCTCCTGGAACATAACACTAAACCTATGCCTAAACCTAAACAGAACCCTGAACCGAATCCTAACACTATCTCAACCCTAACGCTACAGTTGAAAAGCACCGTCCCATGGGTCCTCAATTCAGTCCTAGAGGGAGATCACGAAACTAGAGTCGCTTAAGCCCTGGTGACATCCCTGTAACAAACCATAACCCTAGTTAAGGCTTTCTATCCATGCGGACCCACTAACAAAGTCTGACAACAACACGCCCTGGGGTCCAGAAGTGGTGCAGGATCACTCAGCTTAGAACCTGGAACATCACCATGTCATTTCCAAAACCTGGTTGCAGCTGCCCAAGATTATTCCCTGAGGCCTACCAAACCACTCTCCCATACATTGTCTGTATTGAAAGCAAAAGACTAATCCTGAAAGGCAAACGACCTACGAACCTCACCTCAGGCATTTGGAGACACAATTGCAATGCTGTGGTTCAGCCCCTGCAATGTCCAAGGGCCGAATCCTAACTACGAACCCTAAACCTAACCCAAACCCAAACCCAAACCTAAATCCTAGCCCTAAATCCTATCCCTAACCGAAACCATGGCACTAACCTACC
This sequence comes from Panthera pardus, assembly GCF_024362965.1. NCBI lineage: Eukaryota > Metazoa > Chordata > Mammalia > Carnivora > Felidae > Panthera > Panthera pardus. The sequence goes on from NW_026526908.1 coordinate 467,427, forward strand.
CTAACACCATCAGCAACAATAATACTAACCCAAAACTCTACACCCAAACGCTGAACCCTAGACCCCAAATCCTAACTACAACCATAAACTTAAACCCTAGACCTGAACTTTAAACTCTAACCCTAATCCCTAAACCATAAATCCTACACACTAACCCTAAACCAAACACTGACCCTGACCATAACCCTAAAACCTAACCACTAACACATAACCACGAAAACCTAAAACCTACCCCAAAACCTAAAACCTAAACTCTAAACAATAAAACCTAAATCCTAACCCCTATCCCCTGACCCTGACACTACCCTGACCGTGAACCTAACCCTGAAGCTAATGCTGATACTAACACTAACACCTAAGCCCTACCCTAACCATCACCCCAACCCTAGCCCATAAACCCTAAACCTAACCTTCACCGTAATCCTAACCCTTTAAATCTAACCATCTAATCTAACCCTAACCCTAAACCTAACCCTAACCCCGAACCGCTAACCCTAACCCCTAACCCTAACCCCATGGAAAGTCTTTCATCACCAGTCATGGGCTATGAACCACCCCCCCCCATCCCCCGCCTCCTCTATTTGGGTAGATAAACTGAAGTGGTTAGGGATTTCTAAAGCATATTCATCTACTTCGTGAAACACTTTGTGGGAAAAATGTAGAGATGGTTGTTAGGGCTTGGCAATTCAACTGCAAAACTGCCTGAGGACTTTGTAACATATCTCAAGTTTCTCAGGACATATGTTCAATGGACTGTATCATTTCCCCGTAATGAGGTCAGCTTTAGGTTTCTCCTGTCAAAAAGAAAGAGGATTTTTACACAAAGACAGATGTATCGGGCGTACTGGTGCATATTTTACAGACACAATGTTTTGAGTTCTGTGAAGGATGAGATGCACCCCTAAGTGTAGGTGCCTTAGGTGTCCTGTGTGAAATGGGGCACATGCATTATATGACACAGACCTTGTGGTCACCATAATGGAAGCACCAGTGAAGGAATGGGGGAAACTTGAATCACACAGGAATAGAAATTTGAGAAATTTGAGGACAGTAAGCAGAGTTTGAGGAAGTGCAGAGGGGAGGGTACTGGGTTCAGTGAGATGCAGTTGCAGGCCATTCCTGACCACAGCCTGAGCAGGGAGCATGAGTTCCACACGGAGCTGCTATGTGGGATCACTCTCAGTGCACAATGCAAGCTTCCTCTCCAAAATGTCATATTTGTCAAAGTGCACCCAGGTGATCATCTAAAAAGGTTGTTGTCTCCCTGCGTTGTCTGAAGGTTCTGGATATTTATGGGTGAAAAAAATGCCCTGGATATATAGGAAATTTAACTTGGTCTTAAGGAAATGCTTGTCTGCCTAAGTTCATATCCTTCAGTGAGACTAAAAGTGAAGACAGGATCTAGATCAGCTGAGTGCCTGCATTGGCCTTTAGCCTGGGTAGACCTACAATTCAGGGATGCCCAGATGCCACCCCTGCTGGACCCCTGACATAACCTGACAACGGCATTGCATCTATCTCCTTAAACTTCTATCACAATATCCCGAGGGTTTCCCTGTGTTCCTGCTATCTCAGCCAGAACACCAATTCTCAGTGGGACCTACACAGAGCCTGAGATGGGTTATCTGTGAAAGAGGGGTAATATTTGTTTCTAAGGACATAATGAAAAGAAGACATTGAATACAGAATGCATCTGCAAAATGTCTGGGAAATATCCACTCACCCTTCTCACTGTTTCAATTAAGATATCTCCACACAAATGATCATCAAAAAAATATGGTCACAGAAGTTCATTAAACCAGATGGTTAACGCCTCTGCCCAGGGATTGGGGATTGCCACTTTAAAGAAGACAACGGCACACTTATTCTATTAAGATTCAGGCCCTACCAGACAAAGAAAGAAAAAGATAATTACGAGAATGTGTATATCAGAGTTCTACATCTGAGATCTGAAGACAATCATATTCCATTACATATAGACTCGCAGATGCATCCACACACTAAAGTGTTCATCTGAGGCCACAGATTAAGTACCGAAGAGGGAATGCACGTAGCAAAACATAAGACCATAGGGAAATAACCCCAAATCTCGTAAATCTCACTGCCTTATACGACAACGATTTTGAAATTTGACTAGGACTGTGTCAGGTGACAGAGTATGGTGATTATATATCTTAAAAATGTGTCAGATCTGCCCGCATGCTTTCTCTGCTCACCCTGCGCTCTCCACTTTGTTTTTCTTAGTATCCCTTAATAGTACTTTCACTGTTCTGTCTCTGTTTCAGTGTTTGCTTCTAGGAGGACCTACTCTCACCCCCCATCGAATGCACACAGTGCGGTTCCTATACACACAGGTAACAAACTAGCAGAAATTGCAGTGATGGAGGATAGTAGCAAGATTGCCCTTTTTGCAGAGGAGCCCAAGAGAGTTTTCTGGGTTGATGGTAACTTCCTATATCTAGATGCATGGGGTGCTTGTGTTCATTTATTTCAGAAATATTCGCTGACTCCTGTCTTGGGGTCAGATAGACAGGTACATGACCCTAGCATATGGCTGGTTTGTAATGGTGGGTAAGGATCAGTGACCAGCGGTGACTGTGGGAGATGAGTGAGGAGGCCACACATGGAGTCAGATCCTCCCTCAGGATGCCATGTCTCCACGGACAGCAACCTTGTGCAGGAGGGCTCTGAGGATCACATATTTCTTGATCAGTCCTGTGAAATGCATAATCCTACTCCAGATTTCTCACTGAGGGATGGACAGGGCAGAGGCCAGCAGCTGGAGGACACCCTGATCATGGCTGGAGTGGAACAGTGGGCCTGGGAGATTGAGTCAGAGAAAGGGAAAGGCAGAAGATAGTGGCAAGGATTTTGAGATATAAAGGGAAGAGGAGAGAAGGCAATGTTTTCTACTGACTTCACCCACATTTCTGTGTGAACAAAAGGAGATTCTTGTCTCACAGGGAAGGGAAGAGGGCTGGCAAAAAGACAGGGTGACATTCTCAGCTCAAGTGCTCAGGATATCTGCCTTGCTCTTGAATACATATCACAGGAAGCCTGTGCCTTCTGTCATAAGTGGAACTGCAGCTCATACCATTTAGTGAAAATTAAAGCGATGATGAAGACCTCATCATTAAGGTATTGCAACGAGAGTATGTGAACATACAGAGAAATACAATAGAAGCAAAAGTCCAAAGGTAAACCGACTGCAAAACTTATGGGAACATAGACTATCGGAAAAAGAGATACCCCAATGCCAGCTTTCAGACACCTGGGCAATATGTGAAAACATGGGGGGAAAAAAGTAGTCCTTACTTCAAAAGCAGCATAGGCATTAGACAAAAAGGGATCATGATGGAAGGTTTAGGGAGAAACCATATGATTTCATGGTGCTGCACCCATGGTCCTGTACCCTCAATCTCATCAAAGTATACCCTTTAACTTGAGGTTATATGTAATTGTACCTCATTAAAGAGAGTTTCAAAACATAAAATAATAGAAGCAAATGTGGGAAAGTTCCTTTCTAATCCTGAAGTGCATGTGTGATATGAGTCTGTCTTCCCATGTCTCAAAAATCCAAAATAATAAGACATTAAAAAAATTAATAATAGCAAAGTAAGAGGACCTTGAGCTCACCCTGTCCCATGTTTTCAACTGCATAACTTCCACATCCAAGTCCATGAACCAAAGAGCGATCTAAAGACTGGCAGAACAAACTCCACACCGAAGTAGAGAGAAGCTGCATCAGAAAGGTTAGGAATGTCAGAAAGGTGGAGGCCATCTGCCTGCAGAAGGGGCAGAAAAGGTGCGCTGCCCCACACCAGGGAGGTCATAGGGGGAAGACTAATCTCCATAACAATGGGCATTAAAACTTAGAGGGGCTGAATGCCTTTGTGTTCAGATCCAGGAGCTTTGGAGGTCAGCTGACCCAGCACTGGGAGATCCAGGAGGATGAGTGATAGCCAGATCCCTGCGTGTGTAGAGAGGCAATGTAAACATGGCATTTTGCACAATGCCGAGGGAACAGGAGACAGATGTATTCATGCTGATTCTGGAGTGTGTTGGAGGACTTCTCCAACAATGAGGGAGCTCACAGGCACCACTCCTCTCCCCCAGCCTCCCAGAATAAGCATAGAAGCACTCACAAGAGGGTGAGGCTGCACAGACACTTGCTAACTAACCCATTAGCAGTGCGCCAGTCCCAAGGGTTCACTAGGGGACTCACCAAACCAAGCCTGCTGGTCTCAGGCCAAACATTTTTCAAACCACAAGGGCACCCTGTCTGACAAGCTGCATGCATAGCTGCCACAACATGCTGTGCACATCTGCACCTCACCCAGCTGTAGATATCCAGGCACCCTCATCTGTCTCACTAAGCCACATGTCCCCAGGCACAGACATGCTCTGTGCATATCCTCAAGCCCCTAGCTTCCACCGCTGGGCCACACCCCCCAGCCACCAAAGGACATCGGGAAATCTGGCATAGGACTTGTAGCCCTGTGAAATTTTGCTAACACTCCTGCCCTGTGCCCAAGTTATCCAGCGGGCGTACCACCCCACAGCTGGCCTGCCTGGGTCCCACTAACACCACTGAGACGAAGCACAGCCCACAACAGCACGCAATCAGTGCAGACACCTGCACTAAAAGGAAAAGTAACCCAGACACAACAGCAGGCTGTGAACAGTACCCATACGATAGCCTCCTGAAGGTTCAGGTCCTATAAACAGAGATGTGCACTGCTGAGTTCTCCAGGACCTCTTCTTCATAACGTTATTAGTTTCAAGAGCAGAAGGTACAGCTGACTTTCTTAACACAGACAAATAGAGACAGAGAGACAGACAAAATGGACACACAGAGATGTTTTTCCACAGTGAAAGACCTAGTCAAAGTCACAGCCAGAGATATAAGCCAAAGAGATGTAGGTAACATACCTGATACAGATTTGAAAGCAATGATCATAAGGATACTCATTAGAGTTGTGAAATGAGTAGAAGAGTGAGACCCCTGACTAGAGATAAGAAATAGTACAGTAGACATTGAGGACACAATAAAGGAGAGACACGCTTGCTGGAACTAACAGAGGGACAGAAGAAGCAGGGGAGCAAACCAGTGACCTCGAAGACTGAGTGATGGAAATTAATCACACTGAACCAAAGAGAGAGAACAGAATTCTGCAATGTGAGATGAGACTAAGGGAACTCAGTGACTACAGCAAAGATAACAATATTGATATTGTAGGAGTCTCAGAAGAAAGAGAAAATGGGGCAGAAAATTTATTTGTGGAAACAATAGCTGAAAAATGTCCTAATTGGGGGAGGAAACAAACATCCACATCCGGGAGGCTAGAGAATTCACATCGAAATGAACAAAATCAGGCCAACATGCAGACATATTGTAAGCAAACTTGCAAATTACAGTGACAATAAAGAAAAACTCTTAAATGCAGCAACACAAAGAGACCTTCACTTAGAAGGGAAGACCCATAAGGCTAGCTACCAGATTTCTGAACAGATACTTGGCAGGCGAGAAGCAAGTGACATCACATATTCAAAGTGCTGAATGGAAAAATCAGCAGCCAAGAATACTCTATCCAGCAAGTCTATCATTCAGAATGGAAGGAGACACAGACTTTCCCAAAGAAAAACTAAAGGTGTTTGTACCACTAAACCAGTCCTGCAAGAAATCTGAAGAGGGACTCTTTGAGTGGAAAGGAGAGACCAAAAGTGACACTATAGACGTAAAAGACACAAATCAAGTAAAACATGAATATTTTTGTAAAAAATAGTTAAGGAACTCAGAGATATGGATTTGAAATATAATAACATTTACCAAAAACCTAGGGAGGAGAAAATAATGGGTTCCAAGGTAAATGACCATCACCTTAATACAAACTGCTAAACGCAGAAGAGGTTATATAAATAATCCAGCAGTAACCATATATCAGAAACCAGTCACAAATATGCTAAGAATAAAGATAAATAAATTAAAATACTTCACTAAAGAAAATAAGCAAAACATGAAAGACAGACAAGAAAGGATCGGAGAAAATCATTAGAAACCACAAGAAAACAGGTAATATAATGGCAATAGATACATACATACATACATACATACATACATACATACATAGCAATCATTTCTTTGAAGGTAAATGGAATGAACGCTCCAATCTAGAGACATAGGGTGTAAGAACGGATGAAAAAAAAAAAAAAACTAGAGTAGCAATACTTGTATCAGAAAAAATACACTTAAAACAAAGTACATAACAAGAGACAGAGGAGGACGTTATATAACAGTAAAGGGTACAGTCCAAAAGGAGATATAAGAAATGTAAATATATCCCACAATTAAGTGGGATCTATTCCCAAGCTGCAAGGGTGGTTCAGTATTTGCAAATCAATCAATGTGATACAATATATCAACAGGAGAAAGGACAAGAACCATATGATCGGGGCACCGATCCTTTAGCAGTCCGACATCAGCTCAGGTCATGACCCCATGATTCGCGAGTTCAAGTCCCACATCGGACTCTGTGCTGAAAGCTCAGAGCCAAGAGCCTCCATCGAACTCTGTGTCTCCCACTCTCTTTCTGCCCCTTCCTTGCTCACACTCTGTGTCTCTCAAAATTAATAAATGTTAAAAGAAATGAATCATACGATCATTTCAATACATGAAGAAAAAACATTTGACATACTACAACATCCATTCATGATTATAACCCCCTAAAGTAGGTTTACAGGGAACATACATCAATGCAATAAATGTTTTCTATGAAAACCCTGAAGCTATAATCAACCTTAATGGAGAAAATCTGAGAGCTTTTCCTATAAGGTCAGGGAAAACACAAGGATGTTTACTCTTACCACTTTTAATAACCATAGCACTGGAAGTCCAAGCTACAGCCAGCAGATAAATCAAACAAAACAAAACGAAACAAAACAACATAAAGTAAGTTAAAGTAAAAGAAAAGAAAAGAAGAAAAGAAAAGAGAAAAGAAAAGAAAAGAAAAGAAAAGAAAAGAAAAGAAAAGAAAAGAAAAGAAAAGAAACAAGAAAAACTAATCCAAATCTGGAAGAAGTGAATCTTTCACACTTTGCAGATTACATGACACTATATATAGAAAACCCTAAAGAGTCCACACAATAACTGCTAGAAGTGATGAATGAATACAGCAATGTCACCGGATACAAAAATCATTGTACAGAAATCTGTTGCATTTCTAGACAATAACGAAGCAGTAGAGAGAGAAATTAAGAAAACAGTCCCATTTACAGTTGTACACCAAATAATAAGGTATCTATGAATAAATCTATCCAAGGTGGTGAGCGACCTATACTCTGAAAATTATAAAACAATGATGAAAGAAATACAAGATGACACCAAAAAATGGAAGGATATTCTATACTCATGGATCGGAAGTACAAATTTCATGGAAATGTCTATACTTCCCAAAGCAACAGACACAATTAATGCAATTGCCATCAAAATAGCAACAACATTTTTCATAGAACTAGAACGGTCCTAAAATTTGTACAGAACCACAAAAGACCCAAATCTTCAGAGTAAACAACCTTTATGTGAAGTGATAATTATGGATGGAACTATGCCTCTGGATCTTCTGCTCCAAAACACAGTAGTCAGCCTAAGCATTTGAACAAACGTTAGACATATCCCAACCAAGGATCATTCTACAAAATACATTCTACAAACGTACCCTCAAAACTTTGCAGATTAGGAAAAATATGGAAAAATCTAAAAATCGCCATGGCCAATTGAAGCTGAAGGAGACGGGATGACTGTAATGTGCCAGCTGGGATGAGTCTGGGATAGAAGAGGTTAAAACCGAAGCAATCTGAATACAAATATAAAGTAATTAATACTACCATATCTCTTTGGGATATTGATTGTGATCATGTATCAACTTAGAGGACATCAATAGTCAGAAAACACTCTGATGTATGTGGAGACTCAATAATATCTTCCCAATTTTTCTAGTAACTAGAAACCCACCACGATTGAAAAGATTATTAGTAATCATGGTTTTATTTTTTCAACACCTAATATTATATGACTAGTTCTAGTGTTAGTTACTAGTGATGGCCATGTACCTATTCTTGTTGTTCTTACTATTGTGTAATTTAAATAATAGCATTCATGGTACAGAAAACTGAATGCATGATATACACTTCATAGAAACATCCACTTTACATATTTTAAGATAATAACGTATGTATACACCACTGTATTATGTGGTATGTAAATTAAGCGTTTTTCGGATCTTGAATGAACATGTCATTAAATGGCTTTCCATAGAGGCGGTTATCCTAGATAATGAATGATACTCAGATTTTACAGGATGTACTTCACATCATGCCTGAAGAGTGTCCAAAAAAGAAAACATACGTACACACGGCCAGATGGATCATTGTGACTAGCTCACTTATTGTAAAGAATCCTTGCTTTAATATTTTCACGCATATTTTTAGCAGGAATACAAGAGAATGAAATATTTCCAAATCGAAGAGATGTTCAAAGGCTGGAAGAATGATATGGTGTTCAAGGGGTTTCAGAGGAAAATATGTGACCATGAAGTGGCAGTCACAGGCAAGCAGGTTTCTCTCGTCCACTTTGACAGGTTTTCATGAGGGGATGTCCATCACAGCATGTGATCTGCAAAAGGGTAAGACCCAGAAGTACCAGAGTGAAAGACACGCTTTAGGAAGAGGTGACTTGGAAAGGGTCCTTCTGTGGCTAAGTGATGGCTCAGAAACCTGGCTGGGTGTCCCTGGGTCAAAGATTTCAGGAGGCCAGCAGTAACCTAGACTCACAAAGATCTTAGTAACATACATCAATGTAATTTAGAGTCACAAAAACCTTATAGCCACAGAGTTGATCTTCATCTATGATTAGGAGATGGTCACAGTTTTACAGGATATGATCATTGGGCCGGCAGTAGATGACTAAAATATTATTTAGGGCTATGATTTTAATAAAAAAATTGATGTGCAAAAATATGGGTTTGGAATGTAAAGAAAACTCACAGGACCATCATGGAGTTACTTACGTTAAGGCCTCATGTCACTAACACTAAATTCATTCCTGTAGGAATGTAACCTTTAACCAGTCAGCAATGAAATTCCTGGTCATTGCTGGAAATTTAACTGATAGACCCCTGCCATTTCTTCAGGGAGGAAATCTCACCTAAATAAGGTATTCCATGTCACTAAATTTGTTTTAAGTTTATTTATTTTGAGAGAGAGAGAGAGAGAGAGAGAGAGAGAGAGAGAGAGAAAGAGCACATGCAAGGGAGGGGCAGGAATAGAGGGAGAGAGAGAAGCCCATGACCACGAGGTCATGATATGAGCCAGGATCAAGACTCGGACACTTAACCAAGCGATCAAGACCCCAAAAATGTGGAGTTTCAAAGGTTAGCAGGCTTGACTGGGATACAGCCCTGAGGGCACTGGCCTAATCCTTGAGAGAAGGCAGCAAACTACTTACAGGCAGATGGTATGGAAACAGTGACCTGTACATCGCCTGGTGCACACAGTGGGGCGATTATACACTCATCATGGAGAGCACCCCTGAGAGGCAGTGTTCACAACAAGGGGACAAAGGAGCTAGGACAGAGGATGTGTGTGGGACCATTTTCCTCCTCTTCTCCAAAGCATAAACACAGAGCCATCTGCTGGAAAAAATGTCATCCCACACTGGCTGCCTAAGATGCTTACACCAACCCCACATGCCTGTGCTCTGGTGAGACTGGCCTTCTAGGTCAATCAGGCTTGCCTCAGTCCCAATGGAGGTGTCCCCTTCCCCAGGAGACCAGCGGAAGCCCAGGACCACACCACCTCTCTTGACCAGACAGTCCTGCAGAGCTTCACTTCGAGTGGCAGTCATTTCAAGTCTCATTTAAGAAGCAGATCGGAGCTGGCCTAGACAAAACTCAGCACATTCTGGCCAAGGACCATACATTGTCCATACAACTGGCCTGAAGGACAGTGCAGCCAGAACACAAAACAGTGTACGCAACACACACCACAGACACTCCCTGATGTGTCAGGCCCTGGACACTAGATGACCTCCATTTTATAAAGACATTCATCTCACAGGAAGATAACATAATGAGTGTTTGTAACACAGAGAAGGCAAAAACTCAGCCAAAATGCCAAGACAAGAGGAAGGCATCCCAAATGAATGAACAAGATAAGGTCATGGCCAGAGAAACGGAAGGAACACTTCCAAACTCATTCTATGAGGCCAGCTTGGCCTTGAGTCCAAACTGGACAAAGACCCCACCAGAAAGGAAAACTACAGACCAATTTCCCTGATGAAACTGGATGCAAAAATTCTCAACAAAAAGTAACGAACCGGATCCAACAATACATACAAATAATTATTCACCACAATGAATTGGATTTATTCCTGGGATGCACCACGAATTCAATATCTGCAAATCAACTGATGTGATACAGCACATTGATAAAAGAAAGGATAAAAACATATGATCCTCTCAATAGATGCCGAAAGAGCATTTGACACAATGCAGCATCCGTTCTTGATGGAAAAAAAAGCACTCTCTCTTTCTGCCCCTCCCCTGCTCATGTGCTCTCTCTTTCTCTCAAAAATGAACAAAGATAAAAAAAAATAAAGGAACAAACCATACAACATCTATGAAAGAAATGGAAGAAACACAAAGAAACGGAAAAACATTCCATGCTCATGGATGAGAAGAACAAATATTATTAAAATGTCAATACTCCCCAAAGCAATCGACACATTCAATGCAATCCCTATCAAAATAACACCAGCATCCCTCACAGAACTAGAACAAACAACCCTAAAATTTGTAGGGAGCCAGAAAAGACCCCAAATCGCCAAAGACATGTTGAAAAAGAAAACAAAGCTGGAGACATTAAAATCTGGACGTTATGGTGTATTAGAAAACCGCAATCATCAAGACAGTGTGGTACGGGCACAAAAACGGACACAGACATCAATGGAATGGAATGGGGAACCCATAAATGGATCCTCAAACATATGGCCGAGTAATCTTTGATAACACTGGAAAGAATATCCAGTGGAAAAACAAAAGTCTCTTCAGCAAATGGTACCGGGAAAACTGGACAGTGAGAAGATTGGACCTGGACTATGTTCTTAAACCACACACACACACACACACACACACACACACACACACACACACCTCAAAATGGATGAAAGATATAAATGTAAGAAAGGGACCATCAAAATCCTAGAGGAGAAAACAGGCAATCTACCTCCTTGATCCTGGCCACAACAACTTCTTGCTTGTCATATCTCCAAAGCAAGGGCAATAAAAACCAAAACGAACTATTGGGACCGCAAGATAAAAAGCTTCTGCACAGCAGAGGACACAATCAGCAAAACTGAAAGGCCACTGAATGAAATGGGAGAAGATATTTGCAGGTGACATATCAGATAAAGGGTTAGTATCCAAAATCTATAAAAAATTATCACACTCAACACCTAAAAACCAAATAATCCAATGAAGAAATGGGCAGAAGACATGAAGAGACACTTTAACAAAGATGACATCCAGATTGGTCACACATGAAAAGATGCTCAATCTCACTTGTCATCAATGAAATACAAATCGAAACCACAATGAGATATCCCCTCACACCTATCAGAATGGCTAAAATTAACATCTCCGAAAAAGACAGATGTTGGCAAGGATGCATAGAAAGGGAACGCTTTTGAAATGCTGGTGGGCATGCAAAGTGGTGTAGCCACTCTGGAAATAGTATGGAGATTTGTCAGGAAAACTAAAAACAGAACTACACTAGGCCCCTGCAATTGCACTACTACGTATTTATCCAAAGGATACACTAACGCCGAGTCGAAGTGGCACATGCACTGCAATGTTTATAGCAACATTATCAACAATAGCTAAATTATGCAAAGAGCCCAAATGACCATTGACAGATGAATGGATAAAGAAGATGTGGTATATTCATACAATGGAATATTACTTGGTGGTAAAAAATAATGAAATCTTGCTATTTGAAACAACATGGATGGAACCAGACTTGATTATACTAAGCAAAATATGTCAGAGAAAGACACACATCATATGATTTCTCTCATCTGTGGAATTTAATACACCTCATGAATGTAGTGAAAGGAAAGCAAAATAAGATACAAACAGAGAGGGAGTCAAACGATAAGAGACTCTGAAATACAGAGAAGAAACTCAGGGTTCCAGGAGGGTTACTGAATAGGGGTATGGGCTAAATGGGTGATGGGCATTACGGGCGCACTTAGGATGAGTATTGGGTATATTTTGTACTTGATGGATCACTAAATTCTACTGCTGAAACTGTATTCCAATATAAAGTAACTAACTTGAGCTTAAATTTAAAAAAAATATTAAAAAGAAGTAAAGAAATGTACTACCAGTCAAAAGAAAAGAATATTTAAATCGGGCTCTTTGAGTGGAAATATAGGACTAAAAGTGTTACAGACAAGAAAGGATCAGAGAAAACATCAAGAAACAATGGCAAAACAACTAGTAGAATGGCACTAAATATACACCTATTAATAATCACTCTAAATGTACATGGACTAAATGCTCCAATCATAAGACATTGGATAGGGCTTCAGAACGGACAAAACAAACAAACAAACGAACAAAAACAACACCTATCTAGATGCTGCCTACAAAGCTTTATTTGGACTTAAGTCACCTTCAGATTTAAAGTAAGGGAATGAAGAAACATTTATTATGCCAATAATGTCAAAAGAAAGCCAGTAGCAATACTTATATCAGGCAAAATAACCTTTAAAACCCAGACTCTATTTTGATACACTTTGGGTAAATACCTAATAGTGACATTTCATGAACCCAGTATTTATAGCAGCATTATCAAGAGTAGCCAAACTATAGAGAAAGCCCAAGTATCCATCAACTGATGAAGGTATAAAGAAGTTGTGGTGTGTGTGCGTATGTATGTATACGCATATATACATATGTGTACGTTCATATATACAAACATATGTATATACAAAGAAATATAACTCAACTTCAAGAAGAATGAAATCTTGCCATTTGCAATGATGTGGATGGAGCTAGAATGTATTATGCTAAGTGAGATATGTCAATCAGAGAAAGACAAATATATGATTTCACTCATGTGGAATTGAAGAAACAAAACAGATGAAAACATGGGAAAGGGGCAGGAAACGAGAAGAGTGGTAACAAACCACATGAGTCTCTTAATGTTAGAGAAAAAAACCGAAGGTTGCTAAAGGGAAATGGGTCAGCGCTGGGCTAGATGTGGGATGAGTATTACAGAGAGCACTTGTTGGGATGAGCACTGGGTATTGTATGTAAGGGATGAATCACCAAATTCTACTCGCGAATCCGAGAATGCACTATATGTCAACTATGACTTAAATTAAAATAAATAAATAAATGAATAAGTAAGTAAATAAGTAAATAAATAAATAAAGCTATAACAAGAGATGAAGATGGACGCTATCTCATACTAAAGGGAAAAATGAAACAAGAAGATCCAATGATTGTAAAATTTGATGCACCCAACATGTGATCACCAAGTATATAAAATATTTAACAACAACCATAAAGGATCTCATTTTTTATAATATAACGATAGTAGAGGACTTTAACACATCGCTCACATCAATGGACAGTAGCTGTAAACAGAAAATCAACAAGGAAACAATGGCTTTGAATGACACACTGGACCAGATGGGTTTAGCAGATATATTTAGAACACTCCATACTAAAATGGGAGAGTACATATTCTTTTCAAGCGCACATGGGACATTCTCCAGAGTTGATCATATTCTAGGTCACATATCAGAAGAAGAACAGCAGAAGGAAGGAAGTAATAGAGATTCAGACAGAAATAAGGGATATTCAAACCAAAAAGACACTAGACAACAATCAATGAAACCAGGGGCTGGTTCTTTGAAAACAGTAATCAACATGAAAACCTTCTAGGCAGACTTTTCAGTAAGAAGAGAGAAAGGACTCAAATAAATAAAATCACAAATAAGAAAGGAGAAATAACAGTCCACACCACAAAAACACAGTTAGAAGTTAATATTATGAACAACTATATGCAACAAATTGGACACTCTGAGAAAAATGGACAAATTCCTACAAACACACAAACTACCAAAACTGAAACAGGAAGATACATATATTCTGAAAAGAGAAAGAAATCAAATCAGTAATAAAAAAATCTCCCCCCAACACAAAAGTTCTGGGCCAGATGGTTTAACTGATGAATTCTACCATCCATTTAAGAAAGAGGTAATATGTATTCTCCTCGAATTATTACGAAGAATAAAAAAGAAGGAAAACTTATAAATTCATCTTATGAGGCCATCATTACCCTGACACCAAAACCAGATAAAGCCTCCACTAAAACCGAAAACTGGCGGGGCGCCTGTGTGGCTCGGGCTGTTTACTGTCCAACTCTTAATTTCAGATTAGGACATTATCTTGCAGTGCGTGGGTTCGAGTCCCATGTTGGACCCTGCCATGACAGTGTGGGGCATGGCCAGGATTCTCTCTCTCCCTATTTCTGAGCCCCTCCCTCACTTTTATGTACTCAAAGGAAAGAAATAAACATTTAAAAAATGTTAAAAAATTTTTTTAAATAAAACTGCAACCCAATAGCCTGATGACTGTGTATGCAGAAATTCTTATTAAAATACCTTCAAATTAAAGTCAACAATACATTAATAGAATCATTTACCATAATCAAGTGGGATATATTCCTGGGCTGCAAGGGTGGTTGCACATTCACAGATCAATCAACATGATGCACCACAGTAATAGAAGAAAGGATAAGAGCAATACAATGCTTTCAACAGATGCAGGAAAACTATTTGACAGAATGTCACATCCATTCATGATAAAACCCCTCAGCAAAGTACATTGAGAGTCAACCTACCTGCACATAATAAAGGTCATCTAGGAAAAACCCACAGCTCAGCTCATCCTCAATGGGGAAAAATTGAAAATTTTTCCTCCAAGGTCAGGGACAAAACAGGGATGACCCCTCTCACCACTGTTATTCCACATAGTACAGGAAACCCTAACCACAGCACTCAGACAACAAAAAGAAATAAGAGGCATCCAAATCGGCAAGGAAGAAGTAGCACTTTCGCTATTTGGAACTGACATGATGTGTTCTATAAAAAAACATGAATGATTCCCTTAAAAATTGCTAGAATTGATATATGAATTCCACAAGTCACAATATACAGAAATCAAGCTACATAGATGTATTGCATTTCTAACACAAATCATGAATTAACACAGAAAGAAAGTAAGGGATCAATCCCACTGACAGGCTCACAAATACCACAAGAAACCAGGAATAAACCTCACCAAAGAGTTGAAAGACGTGTACCCTAAAGTCAATGAAACACTGATGAAAGAAATGGAAGAGGACACAAAGAAATGGAATACATTTCATTTTCATGGATGGGAAGCACAAAATACTGTTAAAATGTCTACACTCCTCAAAACAATCTACACATATAATGAAATCCCTATCACACTAACAAAAACATTTGTGACAGAACAAGAACAAATAATCTCAAAATTTGTATGGAATAACAAAAGTCCCCAAACAGCCAAAACAAACTTGAAGAAGAAAAGCAAAGTTGGAGACATCACAATTCCAGACTTTAGGTTATATTACAAAGTTGTACTGATCAGAACAGTATGGTACTGGCAAAACAACAACAACAACAACAACAACAACAACAACAACAACACACAGAGGCATAGATCAATAGAATAGAAACGCAGAAATGAACTAACACCTATATGGTCAATTAATGCTCAACAAAGCAGGAAAGAACATCCAATGGGAAAAAAGATAGTCTTGGGACACAGGGGTGGCTCAGTCAACAAAGCGTGTGATTGTGAATTCAGCTCAGGTTATGATCTTAGGGCAGTGCAGAGCATGCGTGGGATTCTCTGTCTCCATTTCTCTCTGCCCCTCTTCTGCATGCTCTCTCTCTCAAAAATAAGTAAATAAACTTAAAAAAGGCTCCTCAACAAACGGTTTTGGAAAAACTGGACAGCATCCTGCAAAACAAAACAAAAACAACAATGGACCACTTTCTTACAACATACACAAAAATAAATCCAACATGGATAAAGACCTATATGTGAAACCTGAAACCATAAAAATCCCAGAGGATAACACGGGTAGTATCTTATTTGACATTGCCTGTACAAACGTCTTTGCAGATATATCTCTACAGGTAAGGGAGACACAAGCAAAAATAATGAGGCTTCATAAAAATTAAAACCTTCTATCACCAAGGAAATAATCAACAAAACTAAAACACCTACAGAATGATATTTGCAAACGACATCAGATAAAGGGTTAGTGCCCAAAATATATACAGTTATACAGCACCCAAAAAATGAAAAATCTGATTAAAAATGGGCAGAAGACAAAAATGGACATTTCCTGAAGGAAGACATATACCTGGCCAAGAGACACATGAAAAAATACTCAACAATACTGATCTTCAGGGAAATACAATTTAAAAGTACAATGAGTTAACACATCACATCTGTCACAATGACGAAAATCAATGAAGGATGAAACAGCAGGTGTTGCCAAGGATGTGGGGAAAGAATAACCCTCTTGCACTGTGGGTAAGAATGCAAACTGGTGCAGCCAGTCTGGAAAACATTATGGAGATTTCTCAAAAAGAAAAAAAAAACTGGAAATGGAAGTACCTTACGATTCAGCAATTTCATTACAAGATATTTCCACAAAGAATACAAAATCTTCAAAGGGATACATACACCATGATGTTTACAGCAGCATTTTCTACAACAGCCAAATTACAGAAACTACCCAAGCTTCCATCAACTGATGAATAAATTGAGATGTGGTATATGGAATGTAATATTATTTAGCCATAAAAACATGAAATCTTGTCATTTGCCATGAGCTGGATGCAGCGAGAGAATGTTATCCTGGGTGAAATAGCCTTTCAGACAAAGACAAATACCAGATGATTTCATCAACACATGGACATAAAATAAAACAAAGCGGGGGGGGGGGGGGCGGGGGCGGGGAGGAGATAGTGACAAACAGACTTTTAACTAGGAAACAAACTGAGGGCTTCCAGAGCAAGGTGGGGAATGGGTGAAACAGCTGCTGGGGATTAAGAAGTGCACCTGGGATGAGCACCGGATGACGTGTGGAAGGGTTGCTCTATATTTTACACCTGAAACTAATACTACACTGTATCTTTATGCACTGCAATTTAAATTCAAGATAACGTACGTTAATGACAGGTACCTACCAGGTTTTCTGTAGTTTGCAATCACTTAATTAGGTTGGAAAAATAACCATGAAACTTTTTAAAAGGCATGTATGATGTGGGGGACAGTTTGTGCCCTTACCTCGGTCACTGGTTCTAGCAGGACTCGGAAAGTGGGTCCCAGCTCAATCTTCTAGGGGTTCCCAAGACGAGCATTTCATGTATTCATGTCCTAACGGAATGCAGCTCCCGTTCTTCTGAATTTCTGTCAGGGTTTCTTCCCGGAAACAAGCCTGAATCTGGAACAACAAACCATCGACTGCATCAATGAGGTGATGTCGTGGGCCTCCGCAATCCACGAGACCTTTAGTAAAATATGTCTTGTTCAAATACTGTCCGGGAAGGGGAGGAATGAAACACGGGAACAGCCCAGAAAACGCAAGGGCCTGTGCAGCTCAGCAACCAGTTTGCCCAGGGAAGCCACCCAGCGCCCACTCCTCAGCACTCAGTACAATAAGACAAATTCTCTCTGGCGACTCAGGAGATGCCAAGTTGCTACAAAGCTCCCAAGATCTCCCCTGGGGCGGGTGGCACAACCTGCTGGAAATGCAGCTCTGCTCTCTGTACTGAGGCAGCGGCAGAGGCCCTGAGTCCTCTGGGAGCAATCAAAGCCCTTCCTGCTCTCAGGTGCCCTGGGTCAGAAAAGTCCATGGTGCGCCCTCTACTGGCCATCACTGCCTGGGCAGAGGAACCCGCCTCTCCGGGTCTGTGGTGCTCGAGCTCTCTCTGTTGGCTATCATGGGCATTTTTGCAATGTGGAAGGCCCTGGTCGCTCAGCTGAGACACTGAAGTTGCCTGGGCAACTAAACCTGTTCTCCACATTGGGAAAGGTTTTAATGACAGGGCCTGAGACACAAAGAAATCTTTTCCTTCTCCTTTCTTGTGAGTGAAGAATGAAACCGACGTTATTAACGTAATGACATCATTTGTAATGTTTTAAGCAATGTTCACAGAAAAACAGACCGCCAATTTACACTTGCTGAGCAAGTGGTAATTGTGTTTACCACCAAAATACTTAGGTTAGATAAAGAATGAACAACTTTGAGAGAGATACTGGCGTCAGCTATGGAATGAATGAGTCCTAGGGATACAAGGGACAGCCAATGTAATGGAGTCAATCCTGTAATACTGTTGCATGCTTTCACAGGATAGCTACACTTGTGCTTAAGTACAATATAATTTATAGACATATGGAATGACTACAATGTATGCCTAAAACTCATACAACAAATGTGTGAACAATATTTCAATTAAAAATAAACATCCTTTACACTATTTTTAATTTCTCCTTCTTTGCCAATAAACTATCATTCCTGGGGCGCTTGGGTGGCTTAGTCGGCTAAGCGTCCGACTTTGACGCAAGTCGTGATCTTGCAGTCCATGAGTTTGAGCCCCGCGTCAGGCTCTGTCCTGAGAGCTCAGAGCCTCGAGCCTGCCTCAGATTCGGTATCTCCCACTCTCTCCCCCCTCCCCAGCTCGGGCTCTCTCAAAAAAAGAAAAAAAGAAACATTAAAAATGAAAAATAATTCCTAATTTGGAATTTGTGAAATTCCGTTTCTACCAGATTCTCTAACATCACCATCTTGATGTGGAGAGCTTATCTGAAAAGTCACTAATAATATCTTTGATGACACGTATGTGACAAGGTCAGAATGAAACTAACAGGGAGCTATGAATCAGTTGTGAATTTACAGTACGTATCCTTGGCTAATATTTACAATGAAACGTGCTTTAGGGTCACGGATGGATGAAATAATGTCCACCAGTCATATAGGTAAATATTCTATAGGACCATTATGCCTTCAATTACTAATTGCCATCTCTTCAGCAGTAAAAGAAAGCTGGGACAAGAAAATGTCTTTGAATTTGATGTAAGAGACTAGAGTGTTTTAAAGTGTTCACCTACCTTCTGGAATGCTCAGATTAGTTGTGGACAGGAGGATAGCAACCCACGATTGGGATGCACACCGCTAGTCCCAGAGGGAGGATATGGACCTTATTGTCAAATTTTTTTTAAATCAGTATCAGCAGTCCACCTCTGCCAGGTACAGACTTCAGGACCTGGGGACAACATGATGCCTGATGCCTGGGTTCAGAACTTGAGGAAGGCCAGCTGGTGGGGGAGAGGGGAAATCCAACAGGGCCGGTGGCAGTGAGAGAGATGGCCCCAGGACACCTCCCCACAGGGCAGACTTGGAGTATACCTGCCAAAGAGCAGCACAATCTCCCTCAAGACATCCCTCTCCATGACAGAACATGAGGCTGAGCCTCACAGTTCCAGAAGAAATGAGGGATACCCATCTGTTCAATTCCAATGGCTTCTGCAGAGTTTGGACCCAGGGATGTTGGAGTCTTGGGGTCATGGAACTCTGGTTCCCATGATACAAGCCCTTTCTGCCCCAGCACTCAGAGCCACCTCATACATCCCCTCTCCCCTGACGCCTCTAACGCCATCCACATACCTCGAGCAGGTGTCTACCTTCCTCTTTGTACTTCCTCTTTGTCACTGTTTCTCTCTAACCACATCTCTCTATGTTTCTTCCTTTCACTCTTTAGGGAGTGGTGTAACATATGGTGCTAACCTTTATTCTTATACATGTGAATATCCAATTTTCGCAGCACCAGTTATGCAAGAGACTATTCTTCTCCACTGTGTATCTTTGACTCCCTTGTCAAATACTAGTTGACTGTGCATGCTTGGGTTTAGATTGGGCTCTGAATTTCCGTTCCATTGTCTTATGTGTGTGCTTATGCCAGTGACATAACTGACTTCTTTGTGTTAGAATGTAGCTTGAAATCGAGAAGTGTGATGCCTCCTATTTTGTCCTTTCTTGCATTGGCTACTTAGGGTCTTTTTGTGGTTCCAAATACATTTGAGGAAATGTGTTTCTAATTGCATAAAAATTGCATCGGAGTCTTGACAGAGATAGCACTGAATCTCTAGGGGGCTTTGAGTAGTATGGACATTGTATCTGTATTAATTCCTCCTACAGATGGACATGGGGTGGCTTTTCACTGACTTGTGTGTTCTGTTTCTTCCATGAAAATTGAATTTCTTCCATTTCTCCACACAGGTTTTATAGTTTTCTGTAGAGATCTTTCACCTTCTTGGCTCAATTTATTCCAATAAATTTTATTGTTTTTGATGCTATTGTAAACGTATGGCCAACTAATCTTTGACAAAGCAGGAAAGATTATCCAATGGAAAAAAGACAGTCTCTTTAACAAATGGTGCTGGGAGAACCAGACAGAAACATGCAGAAGATTGAAACTAGACCACTTTCTCACACCATTCACAAAAATAAACTCAAAATGGATAAAGGATCTGAATGTGAGACAGGAAACCATCCAAACCCTAGAGGAGAAAGCAGGAAAAGACCTCTCTGACCTCAGCCGTACCAATTTCTTACTTGACACATCCCCAAAGGCAAGGGAATTAAAAGCAAAAATGAACTACTGGGACCTCATGAAGATAAAAATCTTCTGCACAGCAAAGGAAACAACCGACAAAACTAAAAGGCAACCAACGGAATGGGAAAAGATATTTGCAAATGACATATTGGACAAAGGGCTAGTATCCAAAATCTATAAAGAGCTCACCAAACTCCACACCCAAAAAACAAGTAATCCAGTGAAGAAATGGGCAGAAAACATGAATAGACACGTCTCTAAAGAAGACATCCAGATGACCAACAGGAACATGAAAAGATGTTCAACGTCGCTCCTTATCAGGGAAATACGAATCGAAACCACATTCAGATATGACCTCACGCCAGTCAGAGTGGCCAAAATGAACAAATCAGGAGACTATAGATGCTGGTGAGGATGTGGAGAAACGGGAACCCTCTTGCACTCTTGGTGGGAATACAAATTGGTGCAGCCACTCTGGAAAACAGTGTGGAGGTTCCTCAAAATATTAAAAATAGACCTACCCTATGACCCAGAAATAGCACTGCTGGGAATTAACCCAAGGGATTCAGGAGTACTGATGCATAGCGGCATTTGTACCCCAATGTTTATACCCTCCAGATTTTCCAGTGATCCGTGCACTGCAGTCTGCAGGGAACCAAGTCCCCACAGCACTGCACCCTGCAGTGAACCCTGTTCCGACTGCACTGCAGGTTCTAAGGATCCCAGTGCCCATGGCACTTCAGCCTCCAGGGAACAAAGTGCCCGCAGCAATGCAACCTCCAGTGAACCCAGTGCCCGCGGCACTGCAGCCGGCAGTGAACCCAGGGCCTGCGGGTCTGTATGCTCCCGTGAAGCCAGTGTCCCTGGCATTGCACCCTCCAGTGAACCCAGTGCCCATGGCACTACACCATCCAGTGAAAAGAGTGCCCTCAGCACTGCCCCATGCAGTGAATTCACTTCCCGCTTCTATGCAGCCTCAAGTAAACCAATTGCCCACAGCACTACAACCTCCAGTGTACCCACTGACCGAGGCACTGCACCCTACATTGAAGGCAGTGCCTGCCGCACTGCACCCTCCAGTGAAACCAGTGCTCGCGGAACTGCACCATGCAGTGAACCAGGTTCCCACTTATATGCAGCCTGTAGTGAACACAGTGCCCGTAGCACTGCAGTCTCCAGTGAACCCAGATCCCGCAGCAGTGGAGCTTCCAGTGAACCCACTTCCTGCAGCACTGCACCCGCCAGTGAAGGCAGTGCCTGCCGCACTGTAGCTTCCTGTGAACCCAGTGCCCGCGGCACTGCACCATGCAGTGAAACCAGTTCCAGCTTGTATGCAGTCTCCAGTGAACATATTGCCCGCAGCACTGCAGCCTCCAGTGAACCCAGATCCGGTGGCACTGCCCCCTACAGTGAACCCACTGCCTGCGGCACTGCAGCCTCCAGTGACCCACTGCCTGCGACACTGCCCCCTCCAGTAATACAGTGTCCGTGGCACTGCACCCTCCAGTGAACCCAGTGCCTGCGGCAATGCACCCTCCAGTGAACCCAGTGCCCAGGGCACAACAGCATCCAGTGAACAAAGTGCCTGCGGCACTGCAGCCTGCTATGAACCCAGTGCCCGCGGATCTGCAGCCTCCACTGAAGTCAGTGCCTGCCGTACTACACTCTCCATTGAACCTTGGGTCCACGGCACTGCAGCTGCCAGTAAAGCCAGTGCCCTCGGCATTGCAGCCTCAAGTGAAACCCGTGCCCACAGCACTGCAGGCTCCAGGTTTCCCAGTGATCTGTGCACTGCAGTCTGCACTGAACCAAGTGCCCACAGCACTGCACCCTGCAGTAGAACCTAGTTCCGACTGCACTGCAGGTTCCAAGGATCCCAGTGCCCATGGCACTTCATCCTCCATTGAACAAAGTGCCTGCGGCAATGTACCCTGCAGTGAGCCCAGTACCTGCGGCTCTGCAGCCTGCAGTGAACCCAGGGCCTGCGGGTCTCTACCCTCCAGTGAAGCCAGTGTCCCTGGCACTGCACCCTCCAGTGAACCCAGTGCCCACGGCACTACACCATCCAGTAAACAAAGCGCCCTCAGCACTGCACCATGCAGTGAACCCCGTTCCCGCTTCTATGCAGCCTCAAGTAAACCAACTGCCCGCAGCACTGCAGCTTCCAGTGAACCCACTGACCGCGGCACTGCAGCCTCCATTGAAGGCAGTGACTGCCGCACTGCACCCTCCAGTGAACCCAGTGCTCGTGGAACTGCACTATGCAGTGAACCCAGTTCCCGCTTCTAGGCATCCTGCAGTGAACACAGTGCCCGCAGCACTGCAGCCTCCAGTGAACACAGATCCCGCAGCACTGGAGCCTCCAGTGAACCCACTTCACGCAGCATTGCACCCGCCAGTGAAGGCAGTGGCTAACGCACTGTAGCCTCCTGTGACCCCACTGCCCACGGCACTGCAGCATGCAGTGTAACCAGTTCCAACTTGTATGCAGCCTCCAGTGAACACACTGCCCGCAGCACAGCAGCCTCCAGTGAACCCAGATCCGGCGGCACTGCCTCCTCCAGAGAACCACCTGCCTGCGGCACTGCAGCATCCAGTGACAAACTGCCTGCGACACTGCAGGCTCCAGTGAACCCAGTTACGCGGCACTGCACCATCCAGTGAACCGAGTGCACGTGTCACTGCATCCTGCATTGAACCCACTGCCCAGGGTACTGCAGCCTGCATTGAACCCAGTTCCCGCTGCACTGCACCATCCAGTGAACTCAGTACCCGTGGCACTGGAGCCTGCTGTGAACCCACTGCCCGAGGCCCTGCAGCCTCCAGTGACCCACTGCCTGCGACACTGCCCACTCCAGTGAACACAATGTCCGTGGCACTGCACCCTGCAGTGAAGCCAGTGCCAGCGGCAATGCACCCTCCAGTAAAACCAGTGCCCACGGCACGACACCATCCACTGAACAAACTGTCCGCAGAACTGCAGCCAGTAATGAACCCAGTGCCCGCGGTTCTGCAGCTTACATTGAAGCCAGTGCCCGCCGTACTGCACTATCCAGTGAAACTAGGGTCTGCGGCACTGCAGCCGCCAGTAAAGCCAGTGCCCATGGCATTTCAGCCTCCAGTGAAACACTTGCCCACTGCACTGCAGCCTCCAGTTATCCCAGTGATCCGTGCACTACAGTCTGCAGTGAACCCAGTGCCCACAGCACTGCACCCTGCAGTGAACACAGTTCCGACTGCACTGCAGTTTCCAGGGATCCCAGTGCCCATTGCACTGCAGCATCCAGTGAACGAAGTGCCTACGGCACTGCAGCCTGCAATGAACCCAGTGCCCGCGTCTCTGCAGCCACCATTGAAGGCAGTGCCCACTGTAATGCACTCTCCAGGGACCCTAGGGTCCGCGGCACTGCAGCTGCCAGTAAAGCCAGTGCCCGCTCCATGGCAGCCTCCAGTGAAACGCGTGACCACTGCACTGCAGCCTCCAGTTATCACTGTGATCCGTGCACTGTGAGCCTGCATTGAACACAGTACCCGCAGGACTGCACCATGCATTGAACCCAGTTCCCGCTTCTATGCAGCCTCCCGTGAACCTAGTACCCGTGGAATTGCAGCCTCCAGTGAACCCAGTGCACGCGTCACTGCATCCTGCATTGAACCCAGTGCCTAGGGTACTGCAGCCTACAGTGAACCCAGTTACCACGTCACTGCACCATCCAGTGAACCCAGGAACCGTGGTACTTGAGCCTGCTGTGAACCCACTGACTGCGGCACTGCAGCCTCCAGTGAAACCAGTGCCCGCGGCACTGCACCCTCCATTGAACCCAGTGCACATGTCACTGCATCCTGCATTGAACCCACTGCCCAGGGTAATGCAGCCTGAAGTGAACACAGTTCCTGCGACACTGCACCATCCAGTGAACTCAGTACCCGTGGCACTGGAGCCTTCTGTGAACCCAATGCGCACGGCACTGCAGCCTCCAATGACCCACTGCCTGCGACACTGCCCCCTCTAGTGAACACAGTGTCCATGGCACTGCACCCTCCAGTGAAGCCAGTGCCCACGGCACTACACCATCCAGTGAACAAAGTGCCCGCGGCACTGCAGCCTGCAATGAACCCAGTGCCCGCAGCTCTGCAACCAACATTGAAGACAGTGCCTGCTGTAATGCACTCTCCAGGGAACCTAGGGTCCGCGGCACTGAAGCCTCCAGTAAAGCCAGTGCCCGCGCCATTGCAGCCTCCAATGTAACCCGTGCCCACTGCACTGCAGCCTCCAGTTATCCCTGTGATCCGTGCACTGCACTCTGCATTGAAACCAGTACCCGCAGGACTGCACCATGCAGTGACCCAGTTCACGCTTCTATGCAGCTTCCAGTGAACCCAGTGCCCGCAGCACTGAACCATGCTGTGAAACCAGGTCCCGCTTCTATGCAGCCTCCAATGAACCCGGTGCCAACGGTACTGCAGCCTCCAGTGAACCCAGCGCACGCGTCACTGCATCTTGCATTGAACCCAGTGCCCAGGGTACTGAAGCCGGCAGTGAACCCAGTTCCCGCGGCAATGCACCATCCAGTGAACCCAGGACCCATAGTACTGGAGCCTGCTGTGAACCTCTGCCCGCGGCACTGCAACCTCCATTGACCCACTGCCTGCGACACTGCCCCCTCCAGTGAACAAAGTGTCCGTGGCACTGCACCCTCCAGTGAACCCAGTGCCCACAGCACTGCAGCCTGCTATGAACCCAGTGCCCGCCGCTCTGCAGCCTCCATTGAAGCCAGTACCCGCAGTACTGCACTCTCTATTGAACCTTGGGTCCGCCGACTGCAGCCGCCAGTAAAGCCAGTGCCCGCGGCATTGCAGCCTCAAGTGAAATCCGTACCCACAGTACTGCAGCCTATAGTTTTCCAAGTGATCTGTGCACTGCAGTCTGCAGTGAACCCAGTGCCCACACCACGGCACCCTGCAGTGAATCTAGTTCCGACTGCACTACAGGTTCCAAGGATCCCAGTGCCCATGGCACTTCAGCCTCCAATGAACAAAGTGCCTGTGGCAATGCACCCTCCAGTGAACCCAGTGCCCATGGCACTGCAGCCTGCAGTGAACCCAGGGCCTGTGGGTGTCTACCCACCAGTGAAGCCAGTGTCCCTGGCACTGCACCCTCCAGTGAACCCAGTTACGTGGCACTACACCATCCAGTGAACAAAGTGCCCACGGCACTGCAGCCTGCAATGAACCCAGTGCCCGCAGCTCTGCAGCCTCCATTGAAGCCAGTGCCCGCTTCTATGCATCTTCCAGTGAACCCAGTCCCGCAGCACTGCACCATGCAGTGAACCCAGGACCCGCTTCTATGCAGCCTCCAGTGAACCCAGTGCCCACAGTACTGCAGCTTCCAGTGAACCCAGTGCCCATGGCACTTCAGCCTCCAGTGAACAAAGTGCCTGCATCAATGCACCCTTCAGTGAACCCAGTGCCCAGGGCACTACAGCATCAAGTGAACAAAGCGCCTGCGGCACTGCAGCCTGCAGTGAACCCAGGGCCTGCGGGTCTCTACCCTCCAGTGAAGCCAGTGTCCCTGGCACTGCACTCTCCAGTGAACCCAGTGCCCACCACACTACACCATCCAGTGAACAAAGTGACTGCGGCACTGCAGCCTGCTATGTACCCAGTGCCCGTGGCTCTGCAGCCTCCATTGAAGCCACTGCCCGCCGTACTGAACTCTCCATTGAACCGTGGGTCCCTCGAACTGCAGCCGCCATTTAAGCCAGTGCCCGCGGCATTGCAGCCTCAAGTGAAACCCGTGCCCACAGCACTGCAGCCTCCACTTATCCCAGTGATCCGTGCACTGCAGTCTGCAGTGAACCAAGTCCCCACAGCACTGGACCCTGCAGTGAACCTAGTTCCGTCTGCACTGCAGGTTCGAAGGATCCCAGTTCCAATGGAACTTCATCCTCCAGTGAACAAAATGCCTGCGGCAATGCACCCTCCAGTGAACGCAGTGCCCGCGGCACTGCAGCCTGCAGTGAACCCAGGGCCTGCCGGTGCCTACGCACCAGAGAAGCCAGTGTCTCTGGCACTGCACCCTCCAGTGAACCCAGTGCCCACGGCACTAAACCATCCAGTGAACAAAGTGCCCGTGGCAGTGCAGCCTGCAATGAGCCCAGTGCCTGCAGCACTGCACCATGCAGTGAACCCAGGTCCCGCTTCTATGCAGCCTCCAGTGAACCCGGTGCCCACAGTACTGCAGCTTCCATTGAAGACAGTGCCCATGGCACTGCAGCCTCCATTGAACCCAGTGCCCGCGGCTCTGCAGCCTCCATTGAAGCCAGTGCCCGCCGTACTGCACTCTCCAGTGAACCTAGGGTCTGTGGCACTGCGGCCGCCAGTAAAGCAAGTGCCCGCAGCATTGCAGCCACAAGTGAAACCCGTGCCCACAGCACTGCAGCCTCCAGTTATCCCAGTGATCCGTGCACTGCAGTCTGCAGTGAACACACTGGCAATGGCACTGCACGCTGCAGTGAACCCAGTTCCAACTGCACTGCAGGTTCCAGGAATCCCAGTGCCCATGGAAATGCAGCCTCCAGTGAACAAAGTGCCCGGGGGAATGCACTCTCCAGTGAACCCAGTGACCGCGGCACTGCAGCCTGCAGTGAAACCAGGGCCTGAGGGTCTCTATATTCCAGGGAAGCCAGTGTCACTGGGAGTGCACACTCCAGTGAACCCAGTGCCCACTGTACTACATCATGCAGTGAACAAAGTGCCTGCCGCACTGCAGCCTGCTATGAACCCAGTGCCCGTGTCTCTGCAGCCTCCATTCAAGACAGAGCCCACCATAACTGAACTCTCCATTGAAACTTGGGTCTGTGGAACTGCAGCCGCCATTTGAGCCAGTGCCCGCGGCATTGCAGCCTGAAGGAAACCCGTGCCCACAGCACTGCAGCCTCCAGTGATCCCAGTCATCTGTGCACTGCAGTCTGCAGTGAACCAACTCCCAACAGCACTGCACCCTGCAGTGAACCCATTTCCAACTGCACTGCAGGTTCAAGGATCCCAGTGCCCAAGACACTTCAGCCTCCAGTGAACAAAGTCCCTGTGGTAATGCACCCTCCAGTGAACCCAGTGCCCGCAGCACTGCAGCCTACTATGAACCCAGTGCCCGCGGCTCGGCAGCCTCCATTGAAGCCAGTGACCGCCGTACTGCACTCTCCATTGAACCTTGGGTCCGAGGCACTGCACTGCCAGTAAAGCCACTGCCCGCGGCATTGCAGCCTGAAGTGAAACCAGGGACCACAAAACTGCATCGTTCAGTTATCCCAGTGATCCATGCACTGCACTGTGCAGGGAACCCAGTGCCCACACCACTGCACCCTGCAGTGACCCCAGTTCCGACTGCACTGTAGGTTCCATGGATCCCAGTGCCCATGGCAATTCAGCCTCCAGTGAACAGATTGCCTGCTGCAATACACCCTCCAGTGAACCCAGTACA
This sequence comes from Panthera pardus, assembly GCF_024362965.1. Classification (NCBI taxonomy): domain Eukaryota; kingdom Metazoa; phylum Chordata; class Mammalia; order Carnivora; family Felidae; genus Panthera; species Panthera pardus. Next base: position 495,698 of record NW_026526908.1, read on the forward strand.
TGCGGCACTGGGGCCTGCAATGAACCCAGGGCCTGAGGGTGTCTACCCACCAGTGAAGCCAGTGTCCCTGGCACTGCACCCTCCAGTGAACCCAGTTACGTGGCACTACACCATTGAGTGAACAAACTGCCCGCAGCACTGTAGCCTGCTATGAACCCAGTGCCCGTGGCTCTGCAGCCTCCATTGAAGCAAGTGCCCACCGTATTGCACTCTCCATTGAACCTTGGGTCCGCGGCACTGCAGCCGCCTGTAAAGCGCGTGCCCGTGGCATTGCAGCCTCAAGTGAAACCCGTGCACACAGCACTCCAGCCTCCAGTTATCCCAGTGATCAGTGCACTTCAGTCTGCAGTGAACCAAGCCCCCACATCTCTGGACACTGCAGTGAACCCATTTCCGACTGCACTGCAGGTTCCAAGGCTCCCAGTGCCCAAGGCACTTCAGCCTCCAGTGAACATAGTGCCTGCGGTAATGCACCCTCCAGTTAACCCAGTGCCCGCAGCAGTGCAGCCTGCTATGAGCCCAGTGCCCACGGCTCTGCAGCCTCCATTGAAGACAGTGCCCGCCGTACTGCACTCTATTGAACCTTGGGTCCGCAGCCCTGCACTGCCAGTAAAGCCACTGCCCGCAGCATTGCAGCCTGAAGTGAAACGCGTGCCCACAGCACTGCATCGTCCAGTTATCCCAGTGATCCATGCACTGCACACTGCAGTGAACCCAGTGCCCACACCACTGCACCCTGCAGTGAACCCAGTTCCGACTGCACTGTAGGTTCCAAGGATCCCAGTGCCCATGGGAATTCAGCCTCCAGTGAACAAATTGCCTGCCGCACTGCACCCTCCAGTGAACCCAGAGCCCGCGGAAGAGCACCATGCCATGAACACAGTTCCTGCGGCACTGCACCATGCATTGAACTCAGTACCCGTGGCACTGGAGCCTGCTCTGAACCCACTGCTTGTGGCACTGCAGTCTCCAGTGACCCACTGCCTGCGACACTGACCCCTCCAGTGAACACAGTGTCCGTGGCACTGCACCCTCCAGAGAACCTAGTGTCTGCGTCAATGCACCCTCCAGTGAAATACGTGCCCAAGGCACTACACCATCCAGTGAACGTGCCCGTGGCACTGCAGCCTGCTATGAACCCAGTGCCCGCGGCTCTGCAGCCTCCATTGAAGCCAGTGCCCACCGTACTGCACTCTCCATTGAACCTTGGGTCCGCGGCACTGCAGCCGCCAGTAAAGCCAGTGCCCGCGGCATTGCAGCCTCCAGCGAAACAAGTGCCCACTGCACTGCAGCCTCCAGTTATTCCAGTGATCCAGGCACTGCACTGTGCAGGGAACCCCGTACCCACACCACTGCACCCTGCAGTGAACCCAGTTCCGACTGCACTGTAGGTTCCAAGGATCCCAGTGCCCATGGCAATTCAGCCTCCAGTGAACAAATTGCCCGCAGCAATGCACCCTCCAGTGAACCCAGTGCCTGCGGCACAGCGGCCTGCAGTGAACCCAGGGCCTGCGGGTGTCTACACACCAGTGAACCCAGCGCCCGCGGAATGGCACCATGCTGTGAACACAGTTCCCGTGGCTCTGCACCATGCAGTGAACTCAGTACCCGTGGCACTGGAGCCTGTTCTGAACCCACTGCTTGTGGCACTGCAGTCTCCAGTGACCCACTGCCTGCGACACTGACCCCTCCAGTGAACACAGTGTCTGTGGCACTGAACCCTCCAGAGAACCCAGTGCCCGTATCAATGCACCCTCCAGTCAAACCAGTGTCCTAGGCACTACACCATCCAGTGAACAACGTGCCTGCGTCATTGCTGCCTGCTATGAACCCAGTGACCACGGATCTGCAGCCTCCATTGAAGCCAATGCCCACCCGTCTGCACTCTCCATTGAACCTTGGCTCTGCGGCACTGCAGCTGCCAGTTAAGACAGTGCCCGCGGCATTGCAGTCTCAAGTGAAACCCGTGCTGGCAGCACTGCAGCCTCCAGTTATCCCAGGGATCCGTGCAATGCAGTCTGCAGTGAACCAAGTCCCCACAGCACTGCACCATGCTGTGAACCCTGTTCCGACTGTACTGCATGTTCCAAGGATCCCAGTGCCCATGGCACTTCAGCCTCCAGTGAACAAAGTGCCTGCGGTAATGCACCCTCCAGTGAACCCAGTACCCGCAGCACTGCAGCCTGTTATGAACCCAGTGCCCACGGCTCTGCAGACTCCATTGAAGCCAGTGCCCGCCGTACTGCACTCTCCATTGAACCTTGCGTACGTGGGACTGCAGCTGCCCGTTAAGCCAGTGCCCGCGGCATTGGAGCCTCAAGTGAAAACTGTGCCCACAGAACTGCAGCCTCCAGTTATCCCAGTGATCCATGCACTGCAGTCTAGAGTGAACCCAGTGCCCACAGCACTGCACCCTGCAGTGAACCCAGTTCCCACTTCTATGCAGCCTCAAGTAAACCAATTGCCTGCAGCACTGCAGCCTCCAGTGAACGCACTGACCGCGGCACTGCACCCTCAAATGAAGGTAGTGCCTGCCGCACTGCACCCTCCAGTGAACCCAGGGCCCGCAGAACTGCACCATGCGGTGAACCCAGTTCCCTCTTCTATGCACCCTGCATTGAACACAGTGCCCGCAGCACTGCAGCCTCCAGTGAACCCACTTCCCGCAACACTGCACCAACCAGTGAAGGCAGTGCCTAACGCACTGTAGCCTCCTGTGAACCCAGTGTCCACGGCACTGCACCATCCAGTGAACCCAGGACCCGTGGTACTGGAGCCTGCTGTGAACCAACTGCCCGCGGCACTGCAGCCTCCAGTGAACCCAGTTCCCGCGGCACTGCACCATGCAGTGAAACCATTTCCAGCTTGTATGCAGCATCTAGTGAACACATTGCCCCCAGCAATGCAGCCTCCAGTGAACCCAGATCCGGCGGCACTGCCCCCTCCAGTGAACCCACTGCCTGCGGCACTGCAGCCTCCAGTGACCCACAGCCTGCGACACTGCCCCCTCCAGTGAACACAGTGTACGTGGCCCTGCACCCTCCAGTGAACCCAGTGCCCGCGGCAATGCACCCTCCAGTGAACCCAGTGCCCAGGGCACGACAGCATCCAGTGATCAAAGTGCCTGCAGCACTGCAGACTCCTATAAACACAGTGCCCACTTCTCTGCAGCCTCCATTGAAGCCAGGGCCCACAGTAATAGACTCTCCAATGAACCTTGGGTCCGCGGCATTGCAGCCGCCAGTAAAGCCAGTGCTCACGGCATTGCAGTCTCAAGTGAAACCCGTGCCCACAGCATGACAGCCTCCAGTTTTCCCAGGGATCCATGCAATGCAGTCTGCAGTGAACGCATGCCTACAGCACTGTACCCTGCAGTGAACCTAGTTCTGACTGCACTGCAGGTTTCAAGGATCCAAGTGCCCATGGCAGTTCAGCCTCCAGTGAAAAAAGTGCCTGCGGCAATGCACCGTCAAATGAACCCAGTGCCTGCGGCACTGCAGCCTGCAGTGAACCCAGGACCTGTGGGTCTCTACATTCCAGTGAAGACAGTACCCACGACACTACACCATCCAGTGAACAAAGTGCCCGCAGCACTGCACCATGCAGTGAACCCAGTACCCGCTTGTATGCAGCCTCAAGTAAACCAATTGCCGCAGAACTGCCGCCTCCAGTGAACCCACTGACCACGGCACTGCACCCTCAATTGAAGGCAGTTCCTGCCTCACTGCACCCTCCTGTGAACCCTGTGCCCGCGGAACTGCACCATGCTGTGAACCCAGTTTCCGCGGCACTGCACCATCCAGTGAACTCAGTCCCCTTGGCACTGGATCCTGCTGTGAACCCACTGCCCGCGGCACTGCACCCTGCTATGAACCTTGTCGTGAATGCACTGCAGGTTCCAGGGATCCCAGGACCCATGGCACTTCAACATCCAGTGAACAAAATGCCTGCCGCAATGCATCCTCCAGTGAACCCACTGCCCATGGCACTACACCATCCAGTGTACAAAGTGCCCGCGGCACTGCAGCCTGCAATGAACCCAGTCCCCACGGCTCTGCAGCCTCAATTGAAGCCAGTGCCTGCCGTACTGAAATCTCCATTGAACATTGGGTCCGCGGCATGGCAGCTGCCAGTAAACCAGTGCCCGTGGCATTACAGCCTCCAGTGAAACACGAGCCCACTGCACTGCAGCCTCCAGTTATTCTAGTGATCCGTGCACTGCAGTGTGCAGTGAACCCAGTGACCACAGCACTGCACCCTGCAGTGAACCCAGTTCCGACTGCACTGAAGGTTCCAGGGATCCCATTGCCCATGGCACTGCAGCCTCCAGTGAACAAAGTGCCCGCGGCAATGCACCCTCCAGTTAACCCAGTGACCGCGTCACTGCAGCCTGCACTGAACCCAGGGCCTGCGGGTCTCTACCTCCAGTGAGGCCAGTGTCCCTGGCACTGCACCCTCCATTGAAGACAGTGCCTGTGGCACTGCACCCTCCAGTGAACCAAGTGTCCGCGCCACTGCAGGCTCAAGGGAAGCCAGTACCCATGGCACTGCACACTCTAGTAAAGCCAGTGATGGCGGCACTGCAGCTTCCAGTGAATCCAGTTCCTGCGTCACTGGAGCCTCCAGTGAACCCAGTGACCACTGCACTGCAGCCTCCTGTGAACCCAGTGCCAGCTGTAATGGATTGTCCAGTGAACCCAGTGCCTGGGGCAATGCAGCCTCCAGTGAATGCACTGCCCGATGCAGTGCAGCCTACAGTGAACCCACTGCCAGTGTCACTGCAGCCTCCAGTAAACTTACCACCCGAAGCACTGCTGACACCTGTAAACACACTTTCCGACGCACTGCTGCCTACAGTGAACCCACTGCCCGAGGCAATGCAGCCTCCATGAACCCAGCGCCTGCCATCATGGAGTTACTTACGTTAAGGCGTCATGTCACTAACCCTAAATTTACTCCTGTAGGAATGTAACCTTTAACCGGTCAACAATGAAATTCCTAGTCATTGCCGGAAATTTAACTGATAGACCACTGCCATTCCATCAGGGAGGAAATCTCGCATAAATAAGGTATTCCATGCCACTAAATTTGTTTTCAGTTTATTTTGAGAGAGACAGAGAGACAGAGAGCACAAGCAAGGAAGGGGCAGGAATAGAGGGAAAGAGAGAAGCCCATGACCACGAGGTCATGATCTGAGCCAGGATCAAGACTCGGACACTTAACCAAGTGATCCAGACCCTGAGAATGTGGAGTTTCAAAGGTTAGAAGGCTTGGCTGGGATACAGCCCTGAGGGCACTGGCCTAATCCTTCAGAGAGGGCAGCAAACTACTTACAGGCAGATGGCATGGAAACAGTGACCTGTACATCGCCTGGTGAACACAGTGGGGAGATTATACACTATCATGGAGAGCAACCCTGAGAGGCAGTGTTCACAACAAGGGGACAAAGGAGCTAGGACAGAGGAGGTGTGTGGGACCATTTTCCTCCTCTTCTCCACAGCATAAACACAGAGCCATCTGCTGGAAACAATGTCATCCCCACACTGGCTGCCTAAGATGCTTACACCAACCCCACATGCCTGTGCTCTGGTGAGACTGGCCTTCTAGGTCAATCAGGCTTGCCTCAGTCCCAATGGAGGTGTCCCCTTCCCCAGGAGACCAGCGGAAGCCCAGGACCACACCACTTCTCTTGACCAGACAGTTCTGCAGAGCTTCACTTCGAGTGGCAGTCATTTCAAGTCTCATTTAAGAAGCAGATCGGAGCTGGCCTAGACAAAACTCAGCACATTCTGGCCAAGGACCATACATTGTCCATACAACTGGCCTGAAGGACAGTGCAGCCAGAACACAAAACAATGTATGCAACACACACCACGGACACTCCCTGATGTGTCAGCCCCTGGACACTAGATGACCTCCTTTTCATAAAGCCATTCATCTCACAGGAAGATAACATAATGAGTGTTTGTAACACAGAGAAGGCAAAAACTCAGCCAAAATGCCAAGACAAGAGGAATGCATCCCAAATGAAAGAACAAGATAAGGTCATGGCCAGAGAAATGGAAGGAACACTTCCAAACTCATTCTATGAGGCCAGCTTGGCCTTGAGTCCAAACTGGACAAAGACCCCACCAGAAAGGAAAACTACAGACCAATTTCCCTGATGAACCTGGATGCAAAAATTCTCAACAAAAGTAGCAAACCGGATCCAACAATACATACAAATAATTATTCACCAGAATGAATTGGATTCTGGGATGCACCACGAATTCAATATCTGCAAATCAACTGATGTGATACATCACATTGATAAAAGAAAGAATAACAACCATATGATCCTCTCAATAGATGCAGAAAGAGCATTTGACACAATGCAGCATCCGTTCTTGATGGAAAAAAAAGCACTCGTGAAAGGAAGGATAGAAAGATCTTGTCTGAATATCCGTATGTCCAGATACGAAAGTCCCACAACTAATATCATCTTCAATGAGGAAAAACTGAGAGCTTTCCCCCTAAGGTCAGGAACACGACTGGGATGTCCACTCTCACCACTGTTATTCCACAAACTGTTGGAAGTCCTAACCTCAGCAAGCAGACAACAAAAAGAAATACAAGGCGTCCAAATTGGCAAGGAGGGTCAAACTTTCCCTCTTCGCAGACATGATACTTTCCAAGGAAATCCAAAAGACTCCATGGAAAAACTTGTAGGACTGATACTGGAATTCAGGAAAGTCTCAGGATATAAAATCAATATACAGAAGTTGACTGCATTTCTATACACCAATAATGAGTCAGCAGAGAGAAATCAAGGATTGATGTTCTTTACAACTGCACTGAAAACCATCAAATACCCAGGGGTAAACATAACTAAAGAGGTAAAAGATCAGTACACTTAAAACAATAGAGGGGCGGGGCGCCTGGGTGGCTCAGTCAGTTAAGCGTCCGACTTCAGGTCACGATCTCACGGTCCGTGAGTTCGAGCCCCACGTCGGGCTCTGGGCTGATGATGGCCCAGAGCCTGGAGCCTGCTTCCAATTCTGTGTCTCCCTCTCTGTCTGACCCTCCCCCATTCATGCTCTGCCTCTCTCTGTCTCAAAAATAAATAAACGTTAAAAAAATATTAAAAAAAAAAAAACAATAGAGGGGCGCCTGGGTGGCTCAGTCGGTTAAGTGCCGACTTTGGGTCCGGACATGATCCTGCATTTGTGGGTCTGAGTCCCGTGATGGGCACTGTGCTGACAGCTCGGAGCCTGGAGCCTACTTCAGAGTCTTTGTCTCCCTCTCTCTCTCTTTCTGCCCCTCCCCTGCTCATGTGCTCTCTCTTTCTCTCTCTCTCCCTCAAAAATAAACAAAGATTAAAAACATAAAGGAACAAACCATAACATCTATGAAAGAAATGGAAGAAACACAAAGAAATGGAAAAACATTCCATACATGGATGGGAAGAACAAATATTATTAAAATGTCAATACCACCCAAAGCAATCGACACATTCAATGCAATCCCTATCAAAATAACAACAGCATTTCTCACAGAAACAGAACAACCCTAAAATTTGTAGGGAGCCAGAAAAGACCCCAAATCGCCAAAGTCATGTTGAAAAAGAAAACAAAGCTGGAGACATTAAAATCTGGACTTTATGGTGTATTAGAAAACCGCCATCATCAAGACAGTATGGTACGGGCACAAAAACGGACACAGACATCAATGGAACGGAATAGGGAACCCATAAATGGACCCTCAAACATATGGCCGAGTAATCTTTGATAACACTGGAAAGAGTATCCAATGGAAAAACAAAAGTCTCTTCAGCAAATGGTACTGGGAAAACTGGACAGTGAGAAGATTGGACCTCACCTATGTTCTTAAACCACACACACACACACACACACACACACACACACAAACACACCTCAAAATGGATGAAAGATATAAATGTAAGAAAGGGACCATCAAAATCCTAGAGGAGAAAACAGGCAATCTACCTCCTTGATCCTGGCCACAACAACTTCTTGCTTGTCATGTCTCCAAAGCAAGGGCAATAAAAACAAAATGAACTATTGGGACCTCAAGATAAAAAGCATCTGCACAGCAGAGGACACAATCAGCAAAACTGAAAGGCCACTGAATGAAATGGGAGAAGATATTTGCAGGTGACATATCAGATAAAGGGTTAGTATCTAAAATCTATAAAAAATTATCACACTCAACACCCAAAAACCAAATAATCCAGTGAAGAAATGGGCAAAAGACGTAAACAGACACTTTAACAAAGATGACATCCAGATTGGTCACACATGAAAAGATGCTCAATCTCACTTGTCATCAATGAAATACAAATCGAAACCACAATGAGATATCCCCTCACACCTATCAGAATGGCTAAAATTAACATCTCCGAAAAAGACAGATGTTGGCAAGGATGCATAGAAAGGGAACGCTTTTGAAATGCTGGTGGGCATGCAAAGTGGTGTAGCCACTCTGGAAATAGTATGGAGATTTGACAGAAAAACTAAAAATAGAACTACACTAGACCCCAGCAATTGCACTACTACGTATTTATGCAAAGGATACACTAATGCTGAGTCGAAGTGGCATATGCACTGCAATGTTTATAGCAACATTATCAACAATAGCTAAATTATCCAAAGAGCCCAAATGACCATTGACAGATGAATGGATAAAGAAGATGTGGTATATTCATACAATGGAATATTACTCGGCGGTCAAAAAGAATGAAATCTTGCTATTTGAAACAACATGGATGGAACCGGACTTGATTATGCTAAGCAAAATATGTCAGAGAAAGACACACATCATATGATTTCTCTCATCTGTGGAATTTAATACAACTGATGAATGTAGTGAAAGGAAAGCAAAAATAAGATGCAAACAGAGAGAGAGTCAAACGATAAGAGACTCTGAAATACAGAGAAGAAACTCAGGGTTCCAGGAGGGTTACTGAATAGGGGTATGGACTAAATGGGTATGGGCATTACGGGCGCACTTGGGATGAGTATTGGGTATAATTTGTACTTGATGGATCACTAAATTCTACTGCTGAAATGTATTCCACTATAAAGTAACTAACTTGGGCTTAAATTAAAAAAAAAAGAAATATTAAAAAGAAGTAAAGAAATGTACTACCAGTCAAAAGAAAAGAATATTTAAATCGGGCTCTTTGAGTGGAAATCTAGGACTAAAAGTGTTACAGACAAGAAAGGATCAGAGAAAACATCAAGAAACAATGGCAAAACAACTAGTAGAATGGCACTAAATATATGCCTATTAATAATCACTCTAAATGTACATGGACTAAATGCTCCAATCATAAGACATTGGATAGGGCGTCAGAATGGAGAAAACAAACAAACAAACAAACAAACAAACAAACAAAAACAACACCTATCTAGATACTGCCTACAAAGCTTTATTTGGACTTGAGTCACCTTCAGATTTAAAGTAAGGGAATGAAGAAACACTTATTATGCCAATAATGTCAAAGGAAAGCCAGTAGCAATACTTATATCAGGCAAAATAACCTTTAAAACCCAGACTCTATTTTGATACACTTTGGGTAAATACCTAATAGTGACATTTCATGAACCCAGTATTTATAGCAGCATTATCAAGAGTAGCCAAACTATAGAGAAAGCCCAAGTATCCATCAACTGATGAAGGTATAAAGAAGTTGTGGTGTGTGTGTGTGTGTGTGTATGTATGTATACGCATATATACATATGTACATATGTGTACGTTCATATATACAAACATGTATATGCAAAGAAATATAACTCAACTTCAAGAAGAATGAAATCTTGCCATTTGCAATGATGTGGATGGAGCTAGAATGTATTATGTGGATGGAGCTAGAATGTATATATGACATATATAGAAATATGTCAATCAGAGAAAGACAAATATATGATTTCACTCATGTGGAATTGAAGAAACAAAACCGATGAAAACATGGGAAAGGGGCAGGAAACGAGAAGAGTGGTAACAAACCACATGACTCTCTTAATGTTAGAGAAAAAAACCGAAGGTTGATGGAGGGAAATGGGTCAGCGCTGGGCTAGATGTGGGATGACTATTACGGAGAGCACTTGTTGGGATGAGCACTGGGTATTGTATGTAAGGGATGAATCACCAAATTCTACTCCCGAAACCGAGAATGCACTATATGTCAACTATGACTTAAATTAAAATACATACATAAATAAATAAATAAATAAATAAATAAATAAATAAATAAGTAAATAAATAAAGCTATAACAAGAGATGAAGACGGACGCTATCTCATACTAAAGGGGACAATGAAACAAGAAGATCCAATGATTATAAATTTTGATGCACCCAACATGCGATCAACAAGTATATAAAATATTTAACAACAACCATAAAGGAACTCATCTTTTATAATATAATGATAGTAGAGGACTTTAACACATCGCTCACATCAATGGACAGAAGCTGTAAACAGAAAATCAACAAGGAAACAATGGCTTTGAATGACACACTGGACCAGATGGGTTTAACAGATATATTGAGAACACTCCATACTAAAATGGCAGAGTACATATTCTTTCCAAGCGCACATGGGACATTCTCCAGAATTGATAATATTCTAGGTCACATATCAGAAGAAGAACGGCAGAAGGAAGGAAGTAATAGAGATTCAGACAGAAATAAGGGATATTCAAATCAAAAAGACACTAGTCAAAATCAGTGAAACCAGGGGCTGGTTCTTTGTAAACATTAATCGACATGAAAACTTCTAGGCAGACATTTCAGTAAGAAGAGAGAAATGACTCAAATAACTAAAATCACAAATAAGAAAGGAGAAATAACAGTCCACACCACAAAAATACAGTTAGAAGTTAATATTATGAACAACTATATGCAACAAATTGGACACTCTGAGAAATATGGACAAATTCCTATAAACACACAAACTACCAAAACTGAAACAGGAAGATACATAAAATCTGAAAACAGAAAGAAATAAAATCTGTAATAAAAAAAAATCTCCCCCCAACACAAGAGTTCTGGGCCAGATGGTATAACTGATGAATTCTACCATCCATTTAAGAAAGAGGTAATATGTATTCTCCTCGAATTATTACGAAAAATAAAAAAGAAGGAAAACTTATAAATTCATCTTATGAGGCCATCATTACCCTGATACCAAAACCAGATAAAGTCTCCACTAAAACCGAAAACTGGCGGGGCGTCTGTGTGGCTCGGGCTGTTTACTGTCCAACTCTTAATTTCGGATTATGACATTATCTTGCGGTGCGTGGGTTCGAGTCCCATGTTGGACCCTGCCATGACAGTGTGGGGCATGGCCAGGATTCTCTCTCTCCCTATCTCTGAGCCCCTCCCTCACTTTTATGTACTCAAAGGAAAGAAATAAACATTTTAAAATGTTTAAATTTTTTTTAAATAAAACTGCAGCCCAATAGCCTGATGACTATGTATGCAGAAATTCTTATTAAAATACCTTAAATTAAAGTCAACAATACATTAATAGAATCATTTACCATAATCAAGTGGGATATATTCATGGGCTGCCAGGGTGGTTCCACATTCACAGATCAATCAACATGATGCACCACAGTAATAGAAGAAAGGATAAGAACAATACGATGCTTTCAACAGATGCAGGAAAACTATTTGACAGAATGTCACATCCATTCATGATAAAACCCCTCAGCAAAGTACATTGAGACTCAACCTACCTGCACATAATAAAGGTCATCTAGGAAAAACCCACAGCTCATCTCATCCTCAATGGGGAAAAATTGAAAATTTTTCCTCCAAGGTCAGGGACAAAACAGGGATGACCCCTCTCACCACTGTTATTCCACGTAGTATGGGAAACCCTAACCACAGCACTCAGACAACAAAAAGAAATAAGAGGCATCCAAATCGGCAAGGAAGAAGTAGCACTTTCGCTATTGGGAACTGACGTGATGTGTTCTATAAAAAGCATGAAATATTCCCTTAAAAAATGCTAGAATTGATATATGAATTCCACAAGTCACAATATACAGAAATCAAGCTACATAGATGTATTGCATTTCTAACACAAATCATGAATTAACACAGAAAGAAAGTAAGGAATCAATCCCATTGACAGGCTCACAAATACCACAAGAAACCAGGAATAAACCTAACTAAATAGGTGAAAGACCTGTACTCTAAAGTCTATGAAACACTGATGAAAGAAATGGAAGAGGACACAAAGAAATGGAATACATTTCATGTTCATGGATGGGAAGCACAAAATACTGTTAAAACGTCTACACTCCTCAAAACAATCTACACATATAATGAAATCCCTATCACACTAACAAAAACATTTGTCACAGAACAATAACAAATAATCTCAAAATTTGTATGGAATGACAAAAGTCCCCAAACAGCCAAAACAAACTTGAAGAAGAAAAGCAAAGCTGGAGACATCACAATTCCAGACTTTAGGTTATATTACAAAGCTGTACTGATCAGAACAGTATGGTACTGGCAAAACAACAACAACAACAACAACAACAACAACAACAACAACAACATCAAACACAGAGGCATAGATCAATAGAATAGAAACGCAGTAATGAATTCACACCTATATGGTCAATTAATTATCAACAAAGCAGGAAAGAACATCCAATGGAAAAAGAGATAGTCTTGGGACACAGGGGTGGCTCAGTCAACAAAGCGTGCGATTGTGAATTCAGCTCAGGTTATGATCTCAGGGCAGTGCAGAGCATGCATGGGATTCTCTGTCTCCATTTCTCTCTGCCCCCCTTCTGCATGCTCTCTCTCTCTCTCTCTCTCTCAAAAATAAGTAAATAAACTTAAAAAGAGGCTCCTCAACATATGGTTTTGGAAAAACTGGACAGCATCCGGCAAAACAAAACAAAAACAACAATGGACAACTTTCTTACAACATACACAAAAATAAATCCAACATGGATAAAGACCTATATGTGAAACCTGAAACCATAAAAATCCCAGAGGATAACACGGGTAGTATCTTATTTGACATTGCCTGTGCAAACGTCTTTGTAGATATATCTCTAGAGGTAAGGGAAACACAAGCAAAAATAATGAGACTTCATAAAAATTAAAACCTTCCGTCACCTAGGAAATAATCAACAAAACTAAAGCACCTAAAGAATGATATTTGCAAACGACATCAGATAAAGGGTTAGTGCCCAAAATATATACAGTTATACAGCACCCAAAAAATGAAAAATCTGATTAAAATTGGGTAGAAGACAAAAATGGACATTTCCTGAAGGAAGACATATACCTGGCCAAGAGACACATGAAAAAATACTCAACAATACTGATCTTCAGGGAAATACAATTCAAAAGTACAATGAGATAACACATCACATCTGTCACAATGACGAAAATCAATGAAGGATGAAACAGCAGGTGTTGCCAAGGATGTGGGGAAAGAATAACCCTCTTGCACTGTGGGTAAGAATGCAAACTGGTGCAGCCAGTCTGGAAAACATTATGGAGATTTCTCAAAAAAAAAAAAACCAACTGGAAATGGAAGTACCTTACGATCCAGCCATTTCACTACAAGGTATTTCCACAAAGAATACAAAATCTTCAAAGGGATACATGCACCATGATGTTTACAGCAGCATTTTCTACAACAGCCAAATTACAGAAACTATCCAAGCATCCATCAACTGATGAATAAATTGAGATATGGTATATGGAATGTAATATTATTAGGCCGTAAAAACATGAAATCTTGCCATTTGCCATGAGCTGCATGGAGAGAATGTTATCCTGGGTGAAATAAGCCTTTCAGACAAAGACAAATACCAGATGATTTCACTAACACATGGAAATAACACAAAACAAAGCGGGGGTCGGGCCGGGAGAAGACAGTGACAAACAGACTCTTAACTAGGAAACGAACTGAGGGCTTCCAGAGCAAGGTGGGGAATGGGTGAAACAGCTGCTGGGGATTAAGAAGTGCACCTGGGATGAGCACCGGATGACGTGTGGAAGGGTTGCTCTATATTTTACACCTGAAACTAATACTACACTGTATCTTTATGCACTGCAATTTAAATTCAAGATAACGTACGTTAATGACAGGTACCTACCAGGTTTTCTGTAGTTTGCAATCACTTAATTAGGTTGGAAAAATAACCATGAAACTTTTTAAAAGGCATGTATGATATGGGGGACAGTTTGTGCCCTTACCTCGGTCACTGGTTCTAGCAGGACTCGGAAAGTGGGTCCCAGCTCATTCTTCTAGGAGTTCCCAAGACGAGCATTTCATGTATTCATGTCCTAACGGAATGCAGCTCCCGTTCTTCTGAATTTCTGTCAGGGTTTCTTCCCGGAAACAAGCCTGAATCTGGAACAACAAACCATCGACTGTATCGATGAGGTGATGTCGTGGGCCTCCACAATCCACGAGGCCTTTAGTAAAATATGTCTTGTTCAAATACTGTCTGGGAAGGGGAGGAATGAAACACGGGAACAGCCCAGAAAACGCAAGGGCCTGTGCAGCTCAGCAACCAGCTTGCCCAGGGAAGCCACCCAGCGCCCACTCCTCAGCACTCAGTACAATAAGACAAATTCTCTCTGGCGACTCAGGAGATGCCAAGTTGCTACAAATCTCCCAAGATCTCCCCTGGGGCGGGCGGCACAACCTGCTGGAAATGCAGCTCTGCTCTCTGTACTGAGGCAGCGGCAGAGGTCCTGAGTCCTCTGGGAGCAATCAAAGCCCTTCCTGCTCTCAGGTGCCCTGGGTCAGAAAAGCCGATGGTGCGCCCTCTGCTGGCTATCACTGCCTGGGCAGAGGAACCTGCCTCTCTGGGTCTATGGTGCTCGAGCTCTCTCTGTTGGCCATCGTGGGCATTCTTGCAATGTGGAAGGCCCTGGTCGCTCAGCTGAGACACTGAAGTTGCCTGGGCAACTAAACCTGTTCTCCACATTGGCAAAGGTTTTAATGACAGGGCCTGGGACACAAAGAAATCTTTTCCTTCTCCTTTCTTGTGAGTGAAGAATGAAACCGACTTTATTAACGTAATGACATCATTTGTAATGTTTTAAGCAATGTTCATAGAAAAATAGACCGCCAATTTACACTTGCTGAGCAAGTGGTAATTGTGTTTACCACCAAAATACTTAGGTCAGATAAAGAACGAACAACTTTGAGAGAGATACCGGCGTAAGCTATGGAATGAATGAGTCCTAGGGATACAAGGGACAGCCAATGTAATGGAGTCAATCCTGTAATAATACTGTTGCATGCTTTCACAGGATAGCTACACTTGTGCTTAAGTACAATATAATTTATAGACATATGGAATGACTACAATGTATGCCTAAAACTCATACAACAAATGTGTGAACAATATTTCAATTAAAAATAAACATCCTTTACACTATGTTTAATTTCTCCTTCTTTGCCAATAAACTATCATTCCTGGGGCTCTTGGGTGGCTTAGCCGGCTAAGCATCTGACTTTGACGCAAGTTGTGATCTTGCAGTCCATGAGTTTGAGCCCTGCGTCAGGCTCTGTCCTGAGAGCTCAGAGCCTCGAGCCTGCCTCAGATTCGGTATCTCCCACTCTCTCCCCCTCCCCAGCTCGGGATCTCTCAAAAAAAGAAAAAAAGAAACATTAAAAATGAAAAATCATTCCTCATTTGGAATTTGTGAAATTCCATTTATACCAGATTCTCTAACATCACCATCTTGATGTGGAGAGCTTATCTGAAAAGTCACTAATAATATCTTTGATGACACATATGTGACAAGGTCAGAATGAAACTTACAGGGAGCTATGAATCAGTTTTGAATTTACAGTATGTATCCTTGGCTAATATTTCCAATGAAACGTGCTTTAGGGACACGGATGGATGAAATAATGTCCACCAGTCATATAGGTAAATATCCTATAGGACCATTATGCCTTCAATTACTAATTGCCATCTCTTCAGCATTAAAAGAAAGCTGGGACAAGAAAATGTCTTTGAATTTGATGTAAGAGAAGACTAGAGTGTTTTAAAGTGTTCACCTACCTTCTGGAATGCTCAGATTAGTTGTGGACAGGAGGATAGCAACCCACGTTTGGGATGCACACCGCTAGTCCCAGAGGGAGGATATGTACCTTACTGTCAATTTTTTAATCAATATCAGCAGTCCACCTCTACCAGGTACAGACTTCAGGACCTGGGGACAACATGATGCCTGATGCCTGGGTTCAGAACTTGAGGAATGCCAGCTGGTGGGGGAGAGGGGAAATCCAACAGGGCCTGGGGCAGTGAGAGAGATGGCCCAGGACACCTCCCCACAGGGCAGACTTGGAGTATACCTGCCAAAGAGCAGCACAATCTCCCTCAAGACATCCCTCTCCATGACAGAACATGAGGCTGAGCCTCACAATTCCAGAAGAAATGAGGGATACCAATGGTTCAATTCCAATGGCTTCTGCAGAGCTTGGACCCAGGGATGTTGGAGTCTTGGGGTCATGGAACTCTGATGCCCATGATACCAGCCCTTTCTGCCCCAGCACTCAGAGCCACCTCATACATCCCCTCTCCCCTGACGCCTCTAACGCCATCCACATACCTCGAGCAGGTGTCTACCTTCCTCTTTGTACTTCCTCTTTGTCACTGTTTCTCTCTAACCACATCTCTCTATGTTTCTTCCTTTCACTCTTTAGGGAGTGGTGTAACATATGGTGCTAACCTTCATTCTTATACATGTGAATATCCAATTTTCCCAGCACCAGTTATTCAAGAGACTATTCTTCTCCACTGTGTATTTTTGACTCCCTTGTCAAATACTAGTTGACTGTGCATGCATGGGTTTAGATTGGGCTCTCAATTTCCATTCCATTGTCTTATGTGTGTGCTTATGCCAGTGACATAACTGACTTCTTTGTGTTAGAATGTAGCTTGAAATCGAGAAGTGTGATGCCTCCTATTTTGTCCTTTCTTGCATTGGCTACTTAGGGTCTCTTTGTGGTTCCAAATACATTTGAGGAAATGTGTTTCTAATTGCATAAAAATTGCATCGGAGTCTTGATAGAGATAGCACTGAATCTCTAGGGGGCTTTGAGTAGTATGGACATTGTATCTGTATTAATTCCTCCTACAGATGGACATGGGGTGGCTTTTCACTGACTTGTGTGTTCTGTTTCTTCCATGAAAATTGAATTTCTTCCATTTCTCCACACAGGTTTTATAGTTTTCTGTAGAGATCTTTCACCTCCTTGGCTAAATTTATTCCAATAAATTTTATTGTTTTTGATGCTATTGTAAACGTATGGCCAACTAATCTTTGACAAAGCAGGAAAGATTATCCAAGGGAAAAAAGACAGTCTCTTTAACAAATGGTGCTGGGAGAACTGGACAGCAACATGCAGAAGATTGAAACTAGACCACTTTCTCACACCATTCACAAAAATAAACTCAAAATGGATAAAGGATCTGAATGTGAGACAGGAAACCATCCAAACCCTAGAGGAGAAAGCAGGAAAAGACCTCTCTGATTCAGCCGTAGCAATTTCTTACTTGACACATCCCCAAAGGCAAGGGAATTAAAAGCAAAAATGAACTACTGGGACCTCATGAAGATAAAAAGCTTCTGCACAGCAAAGGAAACAACCAACAAAACTAAAAGGCAACCAACGGAATGGGAAAATATATTTGCAAATGACATATCGGACAAAGGGCTAGTATCCAAAATCTATAAAGAGCTCACCAAACTCCACACCCAAAAAACAATCTAGTGAATAAATGGGCAGAAAACATGAATAGACACTTCTCTAACGAAGACATCCAGATGGCCAACAGACACATGAAAAGATGCTCAACGTCGCTCCTCATCAGGGAAATACAAATCAAAACCACATTCAGATATCACCTCACGCCAGTCAGAGTGGCCAAAATGAACAAATCAGGAGACTATAGATGCTGGCGAGGATGTGGAAAAATGGGAACCCTCTTGCACTCTTGGTGGGAATGCAAATTGATGCAGCCGCTCTGGAGAACAGTGTGGAGGTTCCTCAAAAAATTAAAAATAGACTACCCTGTGACCCAGCAATAGCACTGCTAGGAATTTACCCAAGGGATACAGGAGTACTGATGCATAGGGGCACTTGTACCCCAATGTTTATAGCAGCACTCTCAACAATAGCCAAATTATGGAAAGAACCTAAATGTCCATCAACTGATGAATGGATAAACAAATTGTGGTTTATATACACAATGGAGTACTACGTGGCAATGAGAAAGAATGAAATATGGCCCTTTTTAGCAACATGGTTGGAACTGGAGAGTGTTATGCTAAGTGAAATAAGCCATACAGAGAAAGACAGATACCATATGGTTTCACACTTATGTAGATCCTGAGAAACTTAACAGAAACCAATGGGGGAGGGGAAGGAAAAAAAAGAAGTTAGAGTGGAAGAGAGTCAAAACATAAGAGACTCTTAAAAACTGAGAACAAAATGAGGGTTGGTGGGGGGTGGGAGATAGGGGAGGGTGGGTGATGGGTATTGAGGAGGGCACATTTTGGGTTGAGCACTGGGTGTTGTATGGAAACCAATTCGACAATAAACTTCATATATTGAAAAAAAAATAAAATAAAATGTATTTAGTTTAGTTTAAATTTATGTATGCATTTCTTTAGTATTTATTTTTTCAAGTTTTTTATTTAAATTCTAATTGGTTAGCATACAGTGTATGTTAATTTCAGGTATAGAATGTAGTCATCCATCACTTACATACAACACCCAGTGATCCTCACTGCTAGCGCCCTCCATAGCCCATCACCCATTTAACCCATGCCCCGGCCCACCTCACTTATAGTAACCCTCCATTTGCTATTTATAGTTAAGAGTCTGGTTTCTGGTTGATTTTTATTTCATTCAATTATGTGAGGGGTCACATTTATTGATTTGCATTTCTGAAACATCCTGCCTTTACAGGGAAAAAACCCTTCATCATGGTCAATGATCCTTTTCATGTGATCCTGAATTTGGTTTGCCTGTATGTTACTGGGAATTATTCATCTATATTCATCACGGGGATACTGGCCTATAGATTTCTGTTCAGCTAGTATCCTTTCTGGCTTCCTACCAGGGTAATTCCAGTCTCATGAAATGAGTTTGGTGGTGTTCATTCCTTTTGAATCAGTGAGAGTACCGCTGTTAGTTCTTCTACAAACGTTTGGTTAAATTCACCAATGAATCCACCTGGTCCTGGGGTTTTCTTCCTTGGCAGAACATCGATTACTGATTCAATTTACTTACATTGGTTATCTTCTTGTATTGATACAGTCTTCCTTTAATGGGTCTGTGCAAACCTTCTATATCTTCCTGATACAATCTTGGTAGGTTGTGTGTTTCTAAGAACCTATCCATTTCTTCTAGGTAGGTAGTTTTCTGTCATCTAATTTGGCCATAGTCGCCACTTTGTCTGCTTTATGTTTCTTTTGTATAAGGCATAATATCTTCTCTTTTATGTATAATTCTTTTGAATTTGGTCCTCTTTATGTCTTAGCATAGTCTATGTATAGTCCTGACAATTTTATTTCACTCTTCTGAAAACTCACTGTTGGTCTTCTTCATATTTTCTATTGATTTCATGGTCTGTTTCATTGGTTTCCACTCTCATATGGATTAATTTCTCCCTTTTGAGAACATTGGGCATAGATTGTTTTTTTCTTCTGGTTCTTAGAAGTTAAAGGTAGGTTGTTCATTTGAGTCTCAAATCTATCCTCCACGCATGCAAATCCAGTGACTCATCAGAGAACCTTCAATAGGTCTTTTCTGTCCTATTTCTCATTCTCAGAACTCTGAGAAATAGAATCCGAAAATTTATTTGAAGACACAATAAATGAAAACTTCCCTAATGTGGGGAAGGAAACAGATCCAGAGCAGGAGGCACAAAGAACCCTCATTATATTCAACAGAAGCAGATCCACACCAAGTCGTATAGTAATTAAAACCGAAAATGTCGTGATACAGAAAAATTTTCACAGCAAGAAAACAAAAGTTGACAGTTACCTACAAGGGAAACCCCATAAGGTTATCACTGGATGTATTTCAGTAAGTGAGCAGCACGGTTTTGTAAAGTGAGTGAGTGAAACCGCAAGTGAGCAGCACGGTTTGGTAAAGGTGCCGAATGGAAAACATCTGCAGCCAAAGAGAGTCTATCCAGCAAACTATCATTCAGAAGGAAGGAGAGATTAAGAGGTTCCCAAATAAATACTAAGCGAGTTCACAATCAACAAACCACCCCTGCAAGAAATGTTAAAGGGGACTCTTTAAGTGGAAAAGAAACACCTAAAGTGACAATATTAAAGTGTGAAACGCAAAAGCAATAAAAATGAGTTTATCTGTAAAACATCAGTCAAGGTATTCACAATATGAAAGGTTTCGAAATAGGAACACTACATAGCTACAAAACGGGGAGGAGAGGAGTAAACAACTGGTTCAAACTTAAACAACTATCAACTTAATATAGACTCCTATATGCAGAAGTGGTTAGGTACAAACCTAATAATACCCACAAATCAAACACTACTAATACATATGCAGAGTATAAAGACAAACAATTTCAACTGTGAAATTGTGAAGAAACCCAGCAAATCAAAAAAAGAGAAAGAGAACAAAGGATCAGAAAAAATCAGAAATAACCAATATCAAGTAATAATAGGACCAGTACATGTCTATCAATTACTTTGAATAGAAACAGAATAAATGCTCAAATCAAAGGCACTGGGTGAGAGGGGCAACTGGATGGCTCAATCGCTTGAGATTTCGACTCTTGATTTCGGTTCAGGCTATGATCGCAGGATCATGGGATTGAGCCCCAACTGGGCTCTGCACTGAGCATGGAACTTGGTGAGGATTCATTCTCATTCTCATTCTCTCTCTCCCTCTCTCTCTGTCTCTCTCTTCCCTCATTCCCCCCTCCCCACCCTCCCATGCCTGTGCTCTCCCTCTTCATAATAAAAGGCACTGGATGATAGAATGAGTAAATATATAGGACCCATCTATCTTCTACCTACAAGAGACTAATTATAGAACTAAGGTTTCAAAAGAAATCTGCAGTAGCAGTACCTTTATCAGACAAAATAGATTTAAAAATAAAACTGTAACAAGAGACAAAGAAGGACAATATAATAATAAAAGATACAATCCAACAAAAAGAACAATTGGAAACATATATGCGCTCAATCTGAGAGCATTCAAATACACAAAGCAGTCCAAAACTAAAGAATTGATAGTCATCCAATAATAGTAGGGCACTTGAACACCCCAATGACATCAATGGAGAGATTGTTCCATCAGAAAATCACAAAGGAAGTAGAGACTTTGAATGATAGAGTAGACCAGATGGACTTAACCAATATATTTTAGACATTCCATCTTAAAACAGCACAATACACATTCGTTTCACGTGCACATAGAACATTCACCACACTCGATAAAAAGGTCATGAAACAAGCCAAAACAAAATCAAACCGATCGACACCATACCATGAGTCTTTTCAGACCACAATGCTATGAAACTAGAAGTCTGAAACAAACAAACAAAAAATTCCGGAAAAGGCACAAAATCATGAAAGTTAAATAACATGCTACTAAACAATCAATGGCTCAAACAACAAATCAAAGAGAAAATACAAAAAAAAAAAATGAAAACAAATGAAAATGAAAATACAACAATCCAAATTTCTGTAAACAGGAAAACTGGTTCTAACAGGGAAGTTTATAACAATACATGTCTGCCTCAGGAAAAAAAGAAACAAAAAAAACCCAAAAACTGAAGTAAACACCATAACTTTATAAAATAAAAACCAGACAAAGGACAACAAACAAAACTCACAAAGGACAGAATGAAGAAAATAATTAAAATCAAAAAAGAAATAAATGATATAGAGATTCAAACTATGCATCCGATGCATCAAAAACAGAGGAGGCAGTACGTGAAATCCTATCATACCGAGAGAGGCAGCGTGGCGGTGTGAAACAGTCCAGAGCCAAGCAAGAATGGAGCAAGGCAAAAACAACCTCCAGTGCACAGAGACAGGGGCGAAAAAAATGAACACACTCCCTCCCAGATGCAGGGCGGTGTCCACGGATAAACATCTCCCCGCTCCAAGTGGGAGTGTAAACATAACTTACTTCTTGTCCTAGACCTAACCCTAACAATAACCCAAATCCCAACACCTAAACATAACAGCTAACCCTAACCAGAACCCAAATACTAAACCCAGTCCCTATCCCTACGCCTAAACCCAAACATAACCCTACCGAACTGAGAAAGTAAACAAACCCTGAACTAACCCTAAACTTGTGACTAAATCTCTTACTCTAACTCTATAACTCTAACCCTAAAACCCTAACCCTAATGCTCTAACTATACCCACTAACCCTAAAGTTATAAAACATAAAACTAACCCTAACCATAACCATAAAACTCTAACACTAACCCTAACGCTAACCGCGAATCGAATCTCCAAACCCATAACCCGAACGCAAGTCCTAGACCTAGACCTCACCTTATCCCTAAACCTAATGCAAACCATAAAACTAATGCTATCAACTTACCCTAACCCCACCATCTAACCATTATCCTAACTCTCAAACCCAAACAGTAACTCTAAACCTAAGCCTAACGCAAGCCCAAACCTAATGCCTAAACCTAACTCTAACTCCAAACCCTAACCCTTAAGCATAACCCTAAACATAACCCTAATGCATAAACCTACCTCTATCCCCTAACACTATCCCCTAACACCAACCCTAACCCTAACCCTAACCCCTAACACCAAACTCAATCCCAAACCCTAACCCAACGCACACGACACACAGGAATGGTGTCACATCCACACTGGTGAAGTCCCTGGTCAGAACATTAACCCTAGTTAAGGATCTTTCTAGATGGGGACCCAATTCCTATCTCTGAGAACACCACAAACAAATGGCCCAAAGCAGTGCAGAATTACTCCACATGGAACATCGAACATCATCATGACATTTCCAATGCCCGCATGGAGCAGCACAAGGGGGCTGATGAGGCCCAACTGAAGATGGCACACACACGAGGCTGGTCCTGGAACACAACGACTAAGCCTGAACAGCCCATTCTGATGAGGCCCACACACATTCCTCTGGGGAGACCACTACACTGCGGAGGTTCAGTGCTTGGAGCTTCCTGGGACCTAACCCTAACCTTAACTGTGACACTCACATACCGCTCAAACTAAAACTCACCCCAACTCTAAACCTAACCCTACACATGACTCGCAACCGCGCATGGACCCTCATTCAGCCCTCAGGGTGATCACGGCACTGGTGTCGCTTTGGCCCTGGCAACATCCATGGAACGAACCTTAACCTTGGCAGAAGCTTTCTCCTAATGGGGACCCAATTCCTAAGTCTAAGAGCATGATGGACATGGGGCCGAGAAGCGGAGGAGGAATACATGGCATGGAACCTGGAACATCACCATGTCATTTCCAAAGACCAGAAGGAGCTCCACAGGGGACTTCTTGAAGTCTAACCTAGGAGTGGCACTGGCACCCAAAACTCAGCCTAACTGGGACCCTCCTTAGACCCCTCTACTCAGCCTTGTGGGGTGACAATGGCCCTACTGGGGGTATAGTGCCAGGAGCCTCCTGTGACCAAGCCCTAATCTTAACAGTGACCCACAGTATACACGTGAACCTAAACCTCACCTCATCTTTAACACTCACCCTACACCTGACTCGCACCATGCATGTGCCCTCATATAATCGATTCAGGGAGATCACAGGACTGGTGTCACTTCAGCCCTGGAGATTTCCCTGGCCAAAACCCTAACTGTAGCTAAGGCTTTCTGCATATGGAGACCGAATTTCCACAGTCTGACAAGAGCAGGCACAATTGGTTGAGCAGCGGTTCAGGATAATTGTGTGTGAAGCGTGGAACATCACCATGTCATTTCCAAAGCAGGTCTTCAGATGCACAGGAGGATTCCTGAGGCCTACTGAAGAGTGTGGATATAGGTGTGGGGCCGTGGAATGCAAAGACTAATGCTGACCGGTACCCTTCCTTCTGCACTCCAGTCAGCCCTTCGGGGAGACAACTGCACTGCTGTAGGTTCAGGGTCTAGAACCTCCTGGGAACTAATCTCAACCATAAACAGAAACGTAACCCTAACGCTACACCTAAACCTAACACGAACTCTCACACTAACTCTAAACCAGACCTACACCCGCCCATGTGCCCACATTTCAGCCCTCCATGGAATTCACGAGAATGGTATCTCTTTGGCCCTGGCGACGTCCCTGTACCAAACGCTAATCCTAGCTAAGGCTCTCTCACCATGGAGACCCAATTCCAAAGTCTGATAACAGCATGTACATGGGTTCCAGAATCAGTGCAGAAATACTCAACATAACATGGAACATCACCATGTCATATCCAAAACACGACTGCAGCTACAACAGAGGATTTATGAGTACTACATGAAGAGCATTCCATACACTTGTCTGGACTTTGTACACAAAGAAAAATCCATACTGGAAACCTCCCTTGTGTACTCCACTCAGCCCTTCGGGGAGACAACTTCGGGGAGACAGCTGGACGAGGGGATTCCTGAGCCCCACCAGAAGGGTGGCCCATACATTTGACTGGCCATGGAACACAAAGACTAATCCTGACCGGCACCCTCCCTTGTGTACTCCACTGAAACCTTCAGGGAGACAACTCCTCTGCTGTGGGTTCAGTACCTGGAGCCTCCTGGGACATAACCCTGACCCTAACCCTAACCCTAACCCTAAAGTTTACCCTACACCTGACCCTATCTATCACACTAACTCTAAAACAGACCCAGAGCCAAGAATGTGCCCTCACGTCACCCTCCATGGATTCACAACACTGGTGTCACTTTGGCCCTGGCAATGTCCCTGGACCGAACCCTAACCCTAGGTAAGGCTTTCTTCCCTGGGGACCCAATTCCAAAGTCTGAACACAGCATGCACACGGGTTCAAGAATCAGTGGAGAAATACTCAGCATGGAACGTGTAACATCACAACATCATTTCCAAAGATCTATGGCAGCTGTACTAGAGGTCTTCTTAGGCCTAACCAAAGGGTGGCCCATATATTTGTCTAGCCTTGGAATCAAAAAACTAATCCTGACGGGCACCTTCCCTTGTGTACTCCACTCAGAACTTTGGGAAGACATTGCTCTGCTGTGGGGTGTCTAGAGACTCCTGGGACCTAACCCTAACCCTAAACATAACCTTAAACATAACCATCACCCTACACCTAACCCTATCTGTAACCCTAACCCTACACGTGACCCGCACCGTCGCATGGGCCCTCACTTCAGCCCTCGAGGGAGATCACGAGACTGGAGTCGCTTCAGCCCTGGCGATGTCCCTGGACCGAACCCTAACCCTAGCTAACACTAGCTAAGGCTCTCTCCCCATGGGGACCCAAAACCAAGTGTGACAACACCACGCACCTGGGGTCCAGAAGTGGTGCAGGATCACTCGGCATAGAACCTGGAACAACACCATGTCCTTTCAAAGACCCGGCTGCGGCATCCCGAGAGGATTCCAGAGGCCTCACTGACCAGTGGCCCAAAGAGCTGTGTGGTCTTGGAAGACCAAGACTAATCATGACTAACACCCTACCATGTGCCCTCATCTTATTCCTTCGGGAAGACAACTGCACTGCTGTGGGTTCAGCGCCTGGAGCATCCTGGGTCCTAACACTACCCTAAACCTAAGCCTAACAAGAACCCTCAACCGAAACCTAATCCTATCTCAAACACTAACCCTCCACTTGACCATCACCATCGCATGGGCTCTCACTTCATCCCTGGAGGGACATCACGAGACTGGAGTCGCTTCGGACCTGGCGACGTCCAGGGACAGAATGTTAACCCTAGCTAAGGCTCTCTCCCCATGTGGACCCAAAACCAAAGTCTGACAACACCACATGCCTGGGCTCCAGAAGCGGTGCAGGATCACTCGGGATAGAACCTGGAAGGTCCCCATGTTCTTTCGAAGGCCTGGCTGCAGCTGCCTGATAGGATTCCTGAGGCCTACTACACCAGTGACTCATAGAGTTGTCAGGCCTTGGAACCAAAAGACTAATCCTGACTAGCACCCTCCCTTGTACACTCAGCCCAGCGGGGAGACAACGGCACTGCTGTGCTTTCCGTGCCTGGAGCCTCCTGGGACCTAATTCTAACCCTAACCCTAAACGTAATCCTAACCAGAACCCTCAACCGAAACCTAATCCTATCTTGAACTCTAACCCTACACTTGACCCACATAGTCGCTGGGCCTCAATTCAGCCCGTGAGGGAGATCACGAACCTGGAGTCGCTTCGGTCCTGCCGACTACCCTGGACCTCACCCTAACCCTGGTTAAGGCACAAACCCTGTGGGGAACCAATTGCAAAGACTGACAACAGGAAACACACGGTTTCGAGATCAGTGTAGAAATACTCTACACAGAATGTAGAACATCACTACATCATTTCCAAAGCACGACTGCAGCTGCACAAGAGGATTCCTAAGGCCTATCTGAAGTGTCTCTCATACATTAGTCTGGAATTGGAACCCAAAGACTTATCCTGACTGACACCCTCCCTGGGGACACCACTCGGCCCCTCAGGTAGACAACAGCACTGTTGTGGAATCAGTGCTTGGAGCCTCCTGGGACCTAACCCTAACCGAAACCATAACCCAAACCATATCCCTCAACCTACACTTAACCCTATCTCTAACCCTAACCCTGTACTTCACCTGAAACTTCGAATGGGCCCTCAATCAGCCCTCTAGGAAGATCATGAAACTGGAGTCGCTTCAGCCCTGGTGACTTCCCAGGACCGAACCCTAACCCTAGCTAAGGCTATCTCCCCATGTGGAATAAATTTCAAGTCTGAAAACAGCATGCACATGAGATCGACAATCAGTGCAGAAATACTCGGCATGGAACATGGAAATTCACCATGTCATTTGCAAAGCGCGACTGCAGCTGCATGAGAGGATTCCTGAGGCCTACCTGTAGGGTGGCCAATACATTTTTCTGGCCTTGAAACCCAAAGCCTAATGCTGACCGGCACCCTCCTTTGTGTAGTGCACTCAGCCCTTTAGGGAGACAACTGATCTACTGTGAGTTCAGTGCCTGGAGTCTCCTGTGACCTAACCCAAACCCTATCCATGACCCAAACCATAACCCTCACCCTACACCTAACCCTATCTAGCACACTAACTCTACAGCGGACTCACAGCCACACATTTTCCCTCACTTCACCTTCCATGGAATTAACAACACTGGTGTCGCTTCAGCCCTGGCAACTTCCCTGGACCAAATCCTAAACCTAGCTAAGCCTCTCTTCCCATGGGGTCCCAACTCCAAAGTCTGACAATACCACACAGACGGGTTCGAGAATCAGTGCAGAAATACTCAGTATGGAGCGTGTAACATCACCATGTCGTTTTCAAAGCGTGACTGCATCTGCACGAGAGGATTCCTGAGGCCTACCTGAAGGATGGCCCATACATTCATCTGGCCTTGAAACCCAAAGACTAATCCTGACCAGCACCCTCCCTTGTGTCCCCCACTCAGCCCTTGGGGAGACAAAGGTTCTTCTGTGGGGTCAGTGCCTGGAGCCTCCTGGGACCTAACACTAACCCTACACATAACCCTAACCGTAACACTCACCCTACACTTAACCCATTCTCTACACTAACCATACACTTGACGCGCACCCTCCCATGTGCCCTCATTTCAGCCCTTGAGGGAGATCACAAAACTGGAGTCGCTTGAGCCGGGTCTATTTGCCTGGACCGAATCCTAACCCTAGCTAAGACTCTCTCACCATGGGGATCCAATTCCAAAGTCTAACAACAGCCCGCTCAAGGGTTCAAGAATTGGTACAGAAATACTCGGCATGGAACGTGGGATATCAGTATGTCATTTTCTAAGGGTGACTGCAGCTGCAAGAGAGGTTTACCAAGGCTTACCCGAAGGGTGGCCCAGATATTAGTGTGGCCTAGAATCCAAAGGCTAATCATGACCGGCACCCTCCCTTGTGTCTTCCACTCAGCCCTTCGGGGAAACATCTGCACTGCCTTGGGGTCAGTGTCTGGAGGCTCCTGAGACCTAAACCTAACAGAAACCCTAACCAGAACACTCAGGCGAACCCAAACCCTATATCGAACTCTAACCCTACACTTGAAGCACACAGTCACATGGGCCCCCACTTCAGCCCTCGAGGAAGGTCACGAAACTGGTCTCGTCAACACTGGCGATGTCCCTGGATCGAACCCTAACCCTAGCTAACGCTCTCTCCCCATGGGTACCCAATACCAAAATCTGACAACCCCACGCGACCGGGGTCCTGAAGCGGTACAGGATCACCTGGCATAGAACCTGGAACATCACTATGTTGTTTCCAAGCCCCACTGTAGCTGCCCCTGAGAATTCCTGAGGCCTACCCGACCAGTGGCCCATACCGTTGTCTGGCCTTCGAACCCAAAAATTAATCCTGATGAGCATGATCCACTGTGCCCTCACTCAGCCCTTCCGGGAGACAACTGCACTGCTGTGGGGTCAGCGCTTGGATCCCCCTGGGAACTAACCCTAACCCTAACACTAGCCAGAACTCTCAACAAAACCCTAACCCTATCTCAATTCAAAGCCTATTCATGACATGCACCTTTGCATGGGCCCTCAATTCAACCCTCCAAGTAGATCACAAGACTGGATTCGCTTTGGCATTGGTGATGTCACTCAATCGAACCCTAAATTTAGCTAAGGTCTCTCCCATGGGGACCCAATACCAAAGTCTGAAAATACCACGTGTCTGGGCGCATGAAGCAGTACAGAATCACTCGGCAAAAATCTTGGACCATCACCATGTCCTTTCAAAATCCTGGCTGCAGCTGCCCAAGAGGATACCTGAGGCCACCCTGAAGGGTGGCCTATACATTTGTCTGACCTTGGAACTCAAAGACTAATCCTGACCGGCATCCTCCCTTGTGTACTCCACTCAGCCCTTCGGGGGGACAGTTGCTCTGATGTAGGGTCAGTGCCTGGAGTCTCCTGGGACATACCCTAACCCTAACCGTAATCCTAACCCTAGCCCTCAACCTGCTCCTAACCCTATTTATCACACTAACTCTACAGAAGGCCCACAGCTGTGCATGTGCCGTCACCTCAGTCCTCCATGGAATTTATGATACTGGTGTCGCCTCAGCCCTGTCGTCCCTGGTCCGAACCCTAACCGTTGCTATGGCTCTCTCCCCATGGGACCCAATTCCAAAGTCTGACTACAACACGCACACGGGTTCGAAAAAGGGTGCAGAAACACTTGGCATGGAACCTGAAACATCACCATGTGATTTCCAAAGCGCGAGTGTGTCTACAAGAGAGTATTTCTGAGGACTACCTGAATAACGTCCCATAGAGTAGTCTGGTCTTGGAACCCAAAGAATAATCCTGACTGGTACCCTCCCTTGTGTACTCCACTCAGCCCTTCGTGGAGACAAGTGCACTGTTGGGGTTTCAGTGCCTGGAGCATCCTGGGTCCTAAGTCTAACCCTAACCTTAACCCTAACCATAACCCTCAACCTACACCTAACCCTGTCTCATTAAAAAGGACAACATCAGAATCAGAGGGCTCCCAGAAGATGAAGAGAGAGACAAAGGGGTAGAAGTGTTAAGTCAGCAAGTCATAGCGGATATATTTTTTTTTTTTTTACCTAGGAAAAGGCACAGACATTAAAGTCCAGGAAGCACAGAAGACTCTCATAAGACTCCATAAAAATCCACCAGTAAAAGGAATATCACATTCAAATTCACAAAATACTCAGGCAAGGAAAGAATCATGAATGCAGCAAGGGAAAAAAGTCCTTAACCAACAAGGGAAGACAACACAGATCAGGTTTGCAGCAGACCTACCCACAGAGGCTTGGCAGGCCAGAAAGGAGTGGCAAGATATACTCAATGTGCTGAATCAGAAAACTATGCAGCCAAGAATTCCTTATCCAGCAAGTCTGTCGTTCAAAATAGAAGGACAGAATAAAAGTTTCCCAGACAATAAAACTTAAAGGAGTTTGTGACCACTAAGCAATTCCTCAAGAAATTTTCAGGGGGGCTCCCTGAGGGGAGAAAAGATAAAAAAAAAAGAATAAAAAAACACCAAAAGTACCAAAGACTGGATAGCACAAAAAAACACCACCACAAAATCCAACGCTACAAGACACATAACGGCCATAATCTCATATCTGTGAGTACTCACTCTAAACGTCAATGGCATAGATGCTCCAATCAAAATACACAAGGTAATAGGGTGGGGAAAAAAACAAGATCCATCTATATGCTGTTTACAAGAGACCCATATTAGACCTAAAGGCGCCTTCAGATTGAAAGGAAGGGGCTGCAGAACCATCTATCATGCTAATGATCGCCAAAGAAAGACGGAGTAGCCTTGCTCATATCAGACAATCTAGATTTCAAAATAAAGACTGTAACAAGAGATGAATAAGTGTGTTGTATCATAATTGAGGGGGTCTATCCACCAAGAAGACCTAACAATTGTAAACATTTATGCTCCCAATGTGACAGCACACAAAGATATAAATCAATTAATCACAAATATAAGGAAGCTCATTGATAATAAAACCATAATACTATGGGACTTCAACACCCCATTATGACAACAGAAAGATCATTTAAACAGAAAATCAACAAACAAACAATGGATTTGAGTGTATATAAAAACACTATACTTGAGTGAATATACACATACATATATATACACACACATACATACACACACACACACATATACATAGTGATATATATATCACTTATATATATATATGAGATATATATATATATATATATATATATATATATATATATATATATAAGACTGAAATCTTGCCATTTGCAACTACGTGTTTAGAACTGTAGGGTATTATGTTAAGTGAAATTAGAGAAAGACAAAAATCATGACTTCACTCACATGAGGACTTTAAGAGACAAAACATGAACATAAGGTAAGGGAAACAAAAATAAAAACAGTCAGGGGGACAAAACAGAATGGACTCATAACTATGTAGGACAGACAGAGTGTTACTGGACAGGATGTGGGAGGGGGTTTGGCTAAATGGGTAAGGGGAATTAAGGAATATACTCATGAAATCATTGTTGCACTATATGCTAACTAATTTGGATGTAAATTTTAAAACATAAAAAAAAAAATGAAAAAAAAAAGGAATGAATGGGTGAACCAAGAAGTTAAAGAGAAAACTAAAAAGTACATGGAAGCCAATGAAACGGATAACACCACACCCCTAAACCTCTGGGATTCAGCAAAAGTAGTAATAAGAGGAAGTTTATAACAATCCAGGCCTTCCAAAAGAGGTAAGAGGGTCTCAGATACACAGCCCAACTTTATACCTTAAAGAGCTGGAAAAAGAACAACAAATAAAACCAAAACCAGCAGAAGACAAGAAATGATAAAGATTACAGCAAAAATCAATGCTATCGAAACTGAAAACAAAAACAAAAACACACACAGAAAAACAACAACAACAAATAACCCCCTCCACCCACACACAAAACAGTAGAACAGATCATTGAAACCAGAAGCTTGTTCTTTGAAATAATTAATAACATTGATAAACCACTAGCCAGTTGGATCAAAAAGAAAAAGGAAAGGACCCAAATAAATAAAATTACGAATGAAAGAGGAGAGGTCACAACCAACGCAGCAGAAATACAAATAATAAGAGAATATTACCAGCAAATATATGCCAATAAAATGGACAGTCTGGAAGAAAGAGACAAATTCCTAGAAATATATAAACTAACAAAACTGAAACAGGAAGAAATAGAAAATTTGAACAGATCCATAACCAGTAAAGACATTGAATTAGTAATCAAAAATTTCCCAAGAAAAAGAGCCTAGGGCCAGATGGCTTTCCAGGGGAATTCTACTAAACATTTAAGGAAGAGTTAACACCTATGCTCTTGAAGCTGTCCCAAAAAAAGAAATGGAAGTAAAACTTCCAAACATTTTCTCTGAACCCAGCTTTACCTTGATTCCAAAACCAGAAAAAGACCCACTAAAAAGGAGAAGTATACACAAATTTTCATGATGAACATGGATACAAAAATCTTCCACAAGATATGAACCAACCAGATCTAACAATACATTTAAACGTTACTCACCACGACCAAGTGGGATTAATACCTGGAATACAAATTGGGTTCAATATCCACAAAACAATCAATGTGACTTATCACATCGATAAAAGAAAGGACAAGAACCACATGATCCTCTCAATAGATGCAGAGAAAGCATTTGACAAAATACAGCATCCTTTCTTGATAACATCCCTCAAGAACGTAGGGATAGAAGGATCATACCTCGAGATCATAAAAGGCATATATGAAAGGCCCGATGCTAATATTGTCCTCAAAGGGGCAACACTGAGAGCTTTCCTCCTAAGGTCAGGAACAAGACAAGGATGTCCACTCTCGCCACTGGTATTCAACATAATATGGGAATTCTTAGCCTCAGCAATCAAACAACACAAAGAAATAAAAGGCATCCAAATCGTCCAGGAGGAGCTCAACCTTTCACTCTTCATAGATGGCATGAAACTCTATGTGGAAAACCCACAATAGTCAACAAAAAACTGCTAGATATAATACAGGAATTCAGCAAAGTGGCAGGATACAAAATCAATGCACAGAAATCAGTTGCATTCCTATGCACCAACAATGAAGCAAGAGAAAGAGGGATCAGGGAATCGATCCCATTTAAAATTGCACCAAAACCCATAAAATACCTAGGAATAAATCTAACCAAATAGGTGAAAAATCTATACACTGAAAACTATAGAAAGCTTATGAAAGAAATTGCAGATGGCAAGCACACAGAAAAGACAAATATTGCATGCTCCTGGATAGGAAGAACAAATATTGTTAAAATGTCAATAGTACCCAGAACAATCTACATAGTCAACACAATACTTATCAAAATAATACCATCATTCTTCACAGAGCTACAACAAAGAATCCTACAATTTGTATGGAACCAGAAAAGACCCGGAATAGCCAAAGCTATCTTGAAAAAGAAAACCTAAGTAGGAAGCATCACAATCCTGGACTTCAAGCTGTATTACAAAGCAGTAATCACCAAGACAGTATGCTCTTGCCACAAGAACAGACACTCAGATGAGTGGAAGAGAATACGAACACAGAAATGGACCCAGAAACGTATGGCCAACTAATCTTTGACAAAAAGGATAGAATATCCAATGGAATAAATACAGTCTCCTCAGCAAGAGTGCTGGGAAAACTGGACAGCGACATACAGAAGAATGAGTCTGGACCACTTTCTCACACTCAAAATGGATGAAAGACCCTCAAAATGGATGAAAGACCTAAATGTAACATAGGAAGCCATCAAAACCCTCGAGGAGAAAGCTGGCAGAAACCTCTTTGATGTTTGCTTCCACAACTTCTTAGTCAACAAGTCTCCAGAGGCAAGGGAAACAAAAGCAAAAATGAACGATTAAGACCTCATCAAAATAAAAAGCTTCTGCACAGTGAAGGAAACAATCAGCAAAACTAAAAGGCAACCAACAGAATGGGAGAAGATATTTGCAAACGACATATGAGATAAAGGATTAGTATACAAAATCTATAAAGAACATATCGAACTCAATACCCAAAAAACAAGTAATCCAGTGAAGAAATGAGCAAAGACATGAGCAAACATCTTCCAAGGATGACATCCAGATGGCCAAATGAAACATGAAAAAATGCTCAACATCACTCATCATCATGGAAGTACAAATCAAAAACACAATGAGATAACACCTCACCCCTGTGAGAATGGCTAACACTAACAACTCGGGCAACAACAGATGTTGGCGAGGAAGCAGAGAAAGAGTAACTCTTGCACTGCTGGCGGGAATGCAAACTGGCACAGTCACTCTGGAAACCAGTAGGTAGGTTCCTCACAAAATGAAAAAGAGGACTACTCTACAACCCAGCAGTTGCACTACTAGGTATTTATCCAAATGATACAGATGTGCTATTTTGAAGGGAAAAGTGAACCTCAAAGTTATAGAAGCACCATCAACAACAGCTAAAGTATGGAAAAAACCAAAATGTCCATCGATGGATGAATGGATAAAGAAGATGTGGTGTATACACACACACACACACACACACACACACACACACACACACACAATAGAGTATTGCTTAGCAATCCAAAAGAATAAAATGTTGCCATTTAACCTGCATGGATGGAACTAGAGGGTATTATGCTAAGCGAATTTAGTCAGAGAAAGACAAATATTATAGGACCTCACTCGTATGAGGACTTTAAGATACAAAACAGATGAATATAAAGGACGGGAAGCAAAATAATATAAAAACATGGAGGGGGACAAAAATATAAAAAAAAAACCTCTTAAGTGTGGAGAATAAACAGGGTTACTGGAGGGACTATTGGAGGGCTGATGTGCTAAATGGGTAAGGGACTTTAAGTAATCTACTACTGAGATCATTGTTCCACATTATGCTAACTTGGATGTAAATTAAAAAATAAATTAACTAAAAATTAAAAAAATTATCCCAGTAAATAAAAGACATCCCAACAGAATATTGTTGAAAAGGTGTCAGTCATGAGTCCCCACTAAGGTTTGTACCTAAGTGGCTTTCTTAATTTCCCTAGTTTCTCATAAATACGGACAGTGCGCTCTGACACAAATCTGCTCTTGCCCTGCCTCAAGGTGAGCAGAAAGAATATATTCACCTTTGACTTGGGTTGTTAAAAATAAAAGAGAAAAGCAAATTCATTTAAGATAAAGCAACTTTTACTCATGATGCAAAATCTGCTTGACTACTTTGGACATAATGTATTGCATTTGTTTATGGCTGACTTTGCCTAAATTAGTGAATCTATTTAAATGACCAAATATTGCACATTTCACTTAGTTGCAAACACACACACACACACACACACACACACACACACAAATAGCATGAAACAAAAATGAATAGTATATAACATAAATGCAGTAAGGACATAAAAGATTAGTTTTCCTATAAAACATAAAATAACTGCTTTGGCAACAGTTTTCCATTTGATAACTTCACAAGCAAATTTATATTGACTTCCAATTTATTAACCATTTTTAGAAATACTATGTTTAATGATAACTCTAAATACAAATGGGATTATTTTTCAGAAAGAGGGAAACATTTTTTTTCTCCTTAGTATATTAATTAAGCTGAAAACTGAAAGGATATCAGTTTTGTAAAAGACAATCCCAACAGACAACATTGTTGGTATCTGAACCATCATGTCAGTAAAAGTACAGTCAGTGAGGCTGTATCCTTGACTGAAAATCATGCACCATTTGTGGAGGGAACGCCAGAAACTCTCCTCCAACATGATGATTGTCATTCAGGAGCTGTATTTTTTTTTTTATTTGATGAAATGGCATGTTCAAACTATCTTTATCATGACTCCAGTCTCTGGCTTTTTAAGTCCAGGTCAGTTCTAAAATGGTCTTAATTCATTTTCCTTGGGTAACTTCTCTTAATCCTGAATACCCAAATAAAAGAGACCTCAAATTAATTTTTTGATCATTAAAGAAAATAGGTCTACCAAAACGACATATACCAAACCTTACTAGCTATGATAGTATGCTTATCTCTTCCAAGTTACTAAAAGATTACTGCTTGTATTCAGCTTAATGGTCAACCTGGCATTTAATGGGAGCCTAGGGAAACAACAGTAATGTATTTTTGGAATTTCAGGATATTTCTTTGTTTCAATCAGCAGTCACTATAAATATGTTATGGTCTACAGATTTATTCTAGACCTATTTTCTATGTTTAAGTTTATATTTGAGAGAGAGAGAAAGAGCATGATCCAGGGAGGGGCAGAGAGAGGGAACACAGAATCGCAATCAGGCTCCAGGCTCCCAGCTGCCAGCACAAAGCCCAACATGGAGTTCAAAGTCATGAGCAGTGAGATCATGACCTGTGCCAAAGTCAGATGATTAACCAACTGAGCCACACAGATGCCCGAAGACCTATTTTAAATTTGCAAATATCAGACTCCAAAAGTACTGACTATTATCTAAGCCTTTAGCTCATTCACAAGTTGCATTGATTTTGAACAAACGTAATTTTGATAAGATGTGCTAGTCTTCTATTTTTAGGAGCTACACAGACATAGAAGCAGAAAACCAACAGCTTCCTCATACACAACTTAAGAATCATCTCTACACCACTGATGCCAATTTAAAACAACCATTATATGGCCACTTGATCAACATTCATAAGGTCATGGCAATGGTTTGGAAATGCCAAATGAAACCAGAGCTCAACACGTGTAAGGAGTCACACCATGACCCTTAGGATTTCCATCTACATGTCCAAATGACAACTATTAACAGCTGCTTTCCTGTCAATTTAATGATGGTACAACTTACATGAATGCAGATATAACATACTTTTTAAAACAAAGCTCATTCTGAAATAGACAATCTATGCAGACAAATCCTAAGTTCTATTTCAAAAATCAGCTGCACCCAAAGAAAGAACGATACTCTCTTAACTATAAATAACTGACTTTCAAAATCTACGACGGGTTTTCACCAATACAGCTCAGTCATGTTACCAAGAACACATGGTAAACTCTCACAACAAAGGCAATGACCTTTTCCTCTATATTGTAGGAAAAAATAACAGCTATTATCTTGACATTATGAATTCATCCTATAATTCAGACCTGTTAAAAAGGAAACAAACTCTCTCAGTATTCTTACTGGCTAAATTTTGCAAAGGGAAGAATACGTTTATATAATCATTAAGGATAACAGAAATTCCAGCAGTAAAAAATAAAAGGATGTGATATTGAAATTCAACCTGTGGGTATAATTACTCAGATACTAAACTTAATCCCATTTCCTGAATTGTTACACCAGCTTTACACGTACCATTGCTTATATTATACCATGCTGAAATATGGCTTTTCCCCATTCATCTTGGGGACATATGGTAGATGAAAGAAAGTGGGCTTTGGAGCCCATGAGAACAAAGTTATCCAAAGGACAGCACTTACTAGTATTGTGATCTCAGA
This sequence comes from Panthera pardus, assembly GCF_024362965.1. Lineage (NCBI taxonomy): Eukaryota > Metazoa > Chordata > Mammalia > Carnivora > Felidae > Panthera > Panthera pardus. The sequence goes on from NW_026526908.1 coordinate 532,899, forward strand.
AACATGACCTACTCTCTTTTGAGCTTCAGATTGTTGATTTTCAAAATGAAAATCATACTTACCTCACGTGGAGGTTATGATGTCCGTGCTAAAGATGTAATTCCAGTGCCAGCCAGGAACTTGGAGCATAGAGGTAGAGGGAAGATGCAAGCCTATACAAATAAATAAACAGAGTTATAACTTGGGCTAAGGGCAAACTGGGATTAGCACTGTGTGAGCAAATAACGGGCACAAGGGCATAAAGAAAAAAAAACCCATGTAGGTAGTGACTAGGTACAACAGACATAAACCTGTTATGGAATGGATTTGCCCCCAAAATCCATACATTGAAGTCCTAACTACCCATGGGACTGTACTTGGATACCAGATCTTGAAAGGTAAAGTGGAGGTCGAATGAGCTCATTTGCGGGGAGGGACTCTAGTCTGATAACCGGTGTCCTATAGGAAGAGAGTGGGCAACTACACACACAGAAGGAAGACCACGTGAAGACAGTGGGAAGGAGGCCATCCACCAGTCATGGAGAGAGGACACCCACCCTGGCCACACCTTGATCTGAAGTGTGAGAAAATAAATAAATCAATTTCTGTTGCTTAAGCCACCCAGTCTGTGGTACATTGTGATGGCAGACACAGCAAAACAATACGAAATCCTAATATTTACTTGCTCAGCAAATCGTTTGTGAGCCTTTGAAGGAGTCGGGCACTGTTCGAGGGCCCTAAGGAACCAGCCCTAAACAAAGCTAGTTTGGTCTTTGGAGCCCATGGAGCCGACAATCTGGCAGGGACTGCAGTAGGCAACATCCAGCAAGCAAGAAAGAAAACAGATGGTGCCAAGGGCCAGGAAGAAAAAGAATGCAGGGAAGGGATATGGGGTGTTCAGGTCGGAGAAGGAACAGTTTTCAGTTTTACATAGAGAGCTAGCAGAGAATCCACTGAGCAGGTGATGTCAGAGCAAGGTTATGACGGAATTGAGGGAGTATGTCTTGTTGGCACGTGGAAGTATATCTCCGACAGAGAGAGGCAAACTGATTGCAAAGACCTGAAGCAGGAGTATGTGCTTGACAAGCTCAGGGAACAGGGAGGGGCCAGTGTGGCAGCAGCCCAGTAAACAACGGGAGGGGAATAGGAGAGGCCTATAGGGAGGTAGCAGAGTCTGGGGAGGGTAGCACCTGTGTGGTGCACAGCTGGAGTCAGGTGTCTGGAGACATGAACAGCTGTGGGCAGCGCATAAAGACTTAGAGGCCCCAGATGCTGGCATATAGAAGCCTGAGGCTGGCTGAGATCACCCCAAAGTAAGGGCGGGTGGAAAGCAGATGGGGGGCAGGAAGAAGACGAGGACCTACCAACACAGACACTGGTGAGCAGCGGCCCAGATGGTGGGAGGAGGAAGGAAGTAATTTTTAAAGAAAGGGGGTAATCAATTGAGACTGTAAAATGGTGCCACGTAATCCACATACTGAAGTTTGAGACTTCACTGTGACCTTCAGCGATGTGTGTCATCCATTAAAGAGATGAGAACTAGGGACAAGTGGGAGAGGAAGCCCATTCAGACTCAGCTGACAGAGAAACAAGGGAAGTTCTGCAGACACTGGCACGTGCGCTGCTAGGCGTAGGAAGACAAAGCAGGTGGTGCTGGATGGGAAGTGATTGCTCCCCGTGGGCCGGGAGAAACAGCTGCAGGTGCAAAGGAAACAATAATGCTAGTATGTGCAACACGAAATATTTGTACTTGTGTAAGCTGTATCAGAGCGGATAACCATGGATAGTTAACCATGAGATAAAAATAACCTAAATGTAAAGTCAATATCAAACTAATTGTTGACCCAACATGGATAGGCAATCAAGGAAAGATGAAACGAAGTAAAAGGAACTCAGTGAACACAAACCCCACCTGCTTACCAGTAAAATCACCTCTAGCATTTCTAGTTTTAGAGGCCCCGCCTGCCTAGGGACATTCATGAAATGGCCATGGTATCCTGACCGTGGAAAAGTAGCATAATCACTTGTTTCCTAAATAGTGACTCATTTGAATGGCCACACGAGGGTTTTACTCTCTTCGTAAAACCGTAAAACCAATCAGTGAAATGGACCTTCCCGTGAAGAGGCGGGAATAGGGCAAGAAGACAAGTAGACCGATGGAGCTGCTTTAAAATGTTTTCAGCTTCACTGTTTTTTTTGAGAGAGAGAGAGAGACAGACAGACAGACAGACAGAACACACGTGGGGAAGGGGCAGACAGAGAGTGAGACACAGGATTTGAAGCAGGCTCCATGTTCAGAGTCATCAGCACAGAGATGAAGCGAGGGTTCGAAACCACAAACCGTGAGACTATGACCTGAAGTGGGACACTTAATCCACTGAACGGCCGAGGCAGTGCAAAATACGTCTGGCCTAAAAGGAACATCAAGGCTACATCACCGATGAAGGGGTGCAGAAGGGGCACATGCATGATCCCCTCCCATGCCAAGGTGTGGGAAAGAACATGAGTGACACCCCTCCATCGCAGAGACAGTGGCGCAATGGTGACCCCCTCCCTTGATGTGGGAGAGCGCATGTGTTAACCCCCTCCTGCCCAAAGGGGGGGGAAGCTAATGCTTGAAAACCTTTCATACCCAGGGTGGAGGAAGTACTACCTAAGCCTTACCCTACCCCTTATGTCAGTGTCAACCCTAACAATTAATTACCTTAAGAGATGTGTGTTTCTTCAGCTGTGAAAGTGAAAGAACCATTCATGAAATATCACATTTAATAGTGACACCACTACTCTCCCTAAAAGGTGGCACTGTGCATGGGTGACCATCTCACACACCAACCAGGGGCAAGGCAGAATCCTGAACCACTTCTGGCATCAAGTGGGGTGGGGCACATGTTTGAACACCCTCCAATGCTGAGGGGGGTTATGTGCATGTGTGAACACCCTTCCCACCGAGGTGAGTGGGGCCAAGCATGAACACTGTCGCTTGCTGAGGGAAGGTTGTGTGCCTGTACAAATGGTCTGCCTCACAGAGCGGGGGTTGTGGGCATGCCTGAACCCCCTTTGGCAAGGGGGGGGGCTTTGCACATGTGTGAACACCATCCTGGCAAGGGGAGCGGGGAGAATATGTTAATGCCCTCCCTGGTCGCATTTCTTCAGCTGTGTTTCTTCAGCTCTGAAAGTGAAAAGAACCATTCATGAAACATCACATTCAATAGTGACATCAGTACTTCCTCCCTGAGGGGTGGCGCTGTGCATGGGTGACCGACTCACATGCTGACAGGGGGCCAGGCGGAAGCCTGAACCACCTCCTGTGCTAAGTGGGGCAGGCCGCATGCACCAACGACCTCCCTGGCTGAGGTGGTGGTTCTGTGCATGCCTGAACACCCTTCCTTGCCCAGGGGAAGGGGGCGCATGTGAAAATGCCTTCCCTCATTGAGGGGAGCTGTGTGCATGCGTGAACATACACCAGTAGGGGGGGCAGTGCGCATGCCTGTACAGCCTCCTGCGGTAGTGGGTAAGGAGCATGCATGCATGCCCTCCCTCACTGATGGGGATTGTGCTCATGTGGAAACACCCTACCTCTTGGAGCAGGAGTTTTGTGCATGTGTGAACACTCTTACGCCACTAGGGAGAGCTGTGCACATGTGTGAACAGCACCCAGTGGTATGGGGTGGGGCCAACGTGAGAATGGCATCCCTCCCCCAGCCGGGGTTGTTCAGAAGTATGAACACACTTCCGCCACAACGGGGGCTGTGCACATCTATGAACACCCTCCAGCGCTGAGGGGGTAAGGTACATAGGTCAACACCCTCCCGTGCCAAAATGGGTATGGGGCACATGCTTGAACCATTCCCTTGTTGAGGGATGCATGGCGCATATGTGAATGCCCTCCTTCATGGAGGGGTTGTTGTGCGCATGCATGAATACCGTCCCTCACTGGTGGCTGTGCGCATGCATGAACACCCTCCCGGACAGAGGGGGGCGGGGCAGATGTGTGAATATTCCCCCATGCTGATATGTCATGTCACATAGGTCAACACCTTCCCATGCCAAAGTGGGGGGATGGTGCACATGGGTGAACGCCCTTCCACCAGGAGGGGGGGCCTTACACACACGAGAACAAACTCACGCACTAATGGGGCAGGGTGCATGCACAAACAAGTTCCATCGCCAAGGAGGGTTGTGCGTGAGAACACCCTTCTACACGGATGGAGGGCTGTGCCCATCTGTGCCAGGGGGGGCAGGGAGTATTAGTGAAACACCTCTCGTGCAGAGAGGGGAAGCAAGCATGACCTAACCCTTACCCTAAAGCCTAAATGTATAGCTAACCCTAACCCTTACCTTAAGTGATGCATGCTGCTTCAGCTGTGAGAGTGAAAAGAATCATTGATGAAAGGTCACATTTAATAGTGGCAACAGTACTCCCTTGCCAAGGGGTGGCACTGTTCATGGGTGACACCATCCATCACCGAGGGGATGAGGAGCATGTGTGTACCACCTCCCATGCCGAAGGAGACAGGGCACATGTGTCAACACCCTCCCTCACCTTGGGACGGGTGGTGCAAATGTGAGAATGCGTGAATGCACTTCCAAGCTGAAGAGGATGGGGCACATGTGTGAACACCCTCCCACGCTGAAGGGGGCAGGACACATGCATGAATATTCTCCCACACTGAGGGGCGGTGCTATTGTGTGAATACACTCTAGAGAGGAGGGGGTGGGTGTGGAAGCATGACCTAACCCTTACCATAACCGTTAATGGTAATGCTAACCCAGACCCTTACCTTAAGAGTTGTCTGCTACTTCAGCTGTGAAATTGAAAAGAACCATTCATGAAACGTCACATTTAATAATGGCATCACTATTCCCTCATTGAAGGGTGGCGCTCTGCATGGGTGACCTCCTCCCACACCAAGGTGAGGCTGTGCACATGCATAAAAGCCCTCCCTGCTGAGGTGAGCAAGACACATGCATGAACCTCTCCCATGCAGAGGTGGGGTGTGCCCATGAGTGAACACCCTCCCGACCCGACAGGTGGTCATGCACATATGTGAACAATCTTTCCCGAAGGGGGGATCTACGCATGTGTGAAAGCCCTCCCCAGCGGAAGTGGAGTGGAGCACGTGCTTCAATATTTTACCACTCTCAGGGGTTGGGGTGAAAGGGTGAACACTCTCCCTTGCTCAGGATAGTAGGGTGATGCGTGAAGTCTTCCGGTGCTGAGGGGGGAGAGCAAGCATGACCTAGCCCTATTCTTAACCCCTAACTGTAATGATAACCCTACCCCTGACCTTAAGAGATGCATGCTTCTTCAGCTGTGAAAGAGAAAACAGCCGTCCATGAAACGTCAGATTTAATAGTGGCATCACTACTCCCTTGCTGACTAGTGGTGCTGGGCACAGGTAACCCCCTCCAGCGCCTGAGGGGGGAGGGCACATGCGTGAACGCCCTCCCACGCTGGGGAGCGGGTTCATGCACATACCTGAACACCTTCCCAAGCCACGGGGGCACTGTGCTCATGCGTGAACACCTCCTGAGCCAAGGAGGGCATGGTGCATGGACAAATGCCCTCCCTCACCAAGCGTTGTGGTGTCCATGCATGAACACCCTCGCACACGAGATGGGTGCAGGCGCATACATCAACATCCCCCCGCTGAAGGGGACTGGTTCCTATTGGTGAACACACTCCTGAGATGAGGGGGTCGTGGCTCATGTGTGAACGCCCTCCCACTCCAAGGGAGGGTGCAGGCATGGCCTATCCCTTACCCGAACCATGAACAGCAATCCTAACCATAACCCTTATGTTAAGAAATGCCTGCTTCTTCAGCTGTGAAAGTGAAAAGAGCCATTCATAAAACAACACATTAAGTAGTGGCATCACTACTCCCTTGTGGAGGGGAGGCAGGCTGCATGCCTGAACACCCTTCCACAAGGAGGGTGGCAGGGGTCAGGTGTGACCTTCCTCCCTTGCCAAAACGGGGGGTGCAAGCATGACCTAACCCTTACCCTAATCCTCAGAGTAATCCAAACCCTAACCCTCATCATAAGAGATGCTGCTTCTTCAGCCATCAAAATGAAAAGACTCATTCATGAAACATCAGATTTAATAGTGGCAACACTACTCCCTTGGTGTCTCTTTCAATCGGTGAAATGGACCTTCCCGTCAAGAGGCAAGAACAGGACAAGACCCTATGGAGCTTTAATTCACTGGCCTACAGAGACAACATCAATACAGTCAATAGGGACAACACATCTCCCCATGGGCCAACAATTTAGGTTGGGGTGACCTCAGAGAATATCCCCTCTGAGGGATTTAGTTGTACACTTACCAGTCAAAAGTACAACCTCACTTATTGATCCAAAATACATAACCAACACCTTAGGTTTGATACATGTACCCTGCTAGAGTTTCCTTTTGGGGGTGGGTGATTGTTGTCTCCACATTCGGTGCAGAGTTATGAAACGGTGGTGGTGGGTGTTTTCTCCTCTTCCATAAAGAGTTCCAAGGCGACCATTTGTGGGAGCGAAGCGGTAGTTGGTCTGCTCCTGAATCCCTGTGTGCTTCGGGTTCCCTGTTGAGCATCATAGCGGTGGCCTAGTGGAAACATGAGAGAAGATGTCAGAAGACACTCAGGTAACCAAAGATGCGAATGAAGAACCTCCTGAAATACCATCAGAAGACTATGGGACACTGCTACCATCCACAGTTACAGTCCAGTTTCCGAGAGCATGTGGGATGCTCTAGAGGAACGCAGTGTTACAGTGGATGAGAGGTGTCTGGCTGGTAGAAGAAATGGTGAGCATCCCCGATGCTGGCTGGGGAAATGTCGTATATGTTGTCAGCTATGCCAAAGATAACAAAAGAACAATGAATGAGACAGACGCCTTCTTCTTCAGCAATGAAAGTGAAAAGAGCCATCCAGGAAACATCGGATTGAAAATGATTTTAGGTACATTAATTTTTGAAAGACACAAAGAACACAAGTGGGGCATGGGCAGAGAGAGAGAGAGAGACAGATAGTATCTGAAGCAGGCCCCAGATTCAGAGCCATCAGCACAGAAGCTACCCAGGGCTCAAAACCAGAAACCCAGAGACCATGAACCAAGACGGAGTGGGAAGCTTAACTCAGAGACATCCAGGTGCCAAGGAAAACATCTGAATTAAAAGGACTATCACTGCTACATCGCGGATAAAGAGAAGCAGATGGGACACATTCATGAAGGCATCCCACACCAAGGGGGATTGAACCATGCGCTAAACCTTAACTCACACCTAATATTAATCCTAAACATAAACCTTACCTTAAGAAACGCCTACTTTTTCAGTTGTGAAATTGGAAAAAGATATTCATGAGTTAATACTGGCATCAGTATCAGATTTAATACTGGCATCAGTAATCCCAATCTAAGGAGGGGTGAGGCTCATGGGTGACACCATCGCATGCAGAGGGGGTGGAGGGTCGCATGTGTGAGCACACCCCATGCACCAAAAAGGATTGGGTGGTATGTGAAATCCTACCATACCGAGAGAGTGTGAGGTGATGGTGTGAAAAACTCCAGAGCAAAGCTGGAATGGGCGAGGCAAGAACAACCTGCAGTGCAGAGAGACTGGGGCCATAGCAAGAACACAATCCCTCAAACATGGAGGGCGGTATCCACGCATGAACACCTTCCCGCTCAAAGTGGGGGTGCAAGCATGACCTACTCCTTGCCCAACTCCTAACCCTATCACTAAACAAAATCCCACCACCTAAAACTAACACCTAACACTAACCATAACCCTAATGCTAAATACTGCCCCATCCTTCCCCTAACCCTAGCCCTACCTCTAACTAACCGCAAATGTAAACATAACCCGAACTCACCCTAACCTTACCCTAACGCTCTAACACTAAGCCTCTAATTCTAACCCTAAAACCCTCGTCCTAACCCTCTAACTCTACCCGCTAAGTCTAAAACTATAAACCTAAGGCCTCTCTCCCCATGGGGATCCATATCGAAAGACTGATAACAGCACACACACCAAGACCAGAAACGGTTCATGAACACTCAGCATAGAATGTGGAAATCACCATGTATTTCCAAAGCGTGGCTGCAGCTGCACAAGAGGATTCCTGAGGCCTAACTGATGGGTGGCCCATACAGTTGTCTGGCCTTGGAAGCAAAAGACTAATTCTGACCAGCACCCTCCTTTGTGTACTCCCTTCTGCCCTTCGGGGAGACAAATGCTCTGCTGTGCTTTCAGTGCCTGGAACCTCCTGGAACCTAACCCTAATGCTAACCAGAACCGTATGCTAACCCTCAACCTAAACCTAACCCTATCACTCACACTAGACACATGTATCTACACCAGACCAGATACAGTTGTCTGTCCTTAGAACCCAAAGATTAATCCTGACCCGCAGCCTCGGTTGTGCACACCACTCAGTCATTCGTGGGGGCAACTGCACTGCTGTGGGTTCAGTGCATGGAGCCTTGGGAACAAAGAAAACCCTAACCGTACCCCTAACCATAACCCTCAACCTAATCGTAACCCTATTTCTAACCCTAACCCTACACTTGAGCCACAGCCTCGCATGGGATCTCAGGTCAGCCCTTGAGGGATACCACTAGACTGGAGTTGCTTCGGCCCTGGTGGCTTCCCTGCACTGAACCCTAACCCTGGCTAAGGCTCCTTCCCCATGGGGACCCAATTCACAGTCTGACATCAGCACGCACATGGAATCGAGAAGTGGTACAGGAATACTTGGAGTGGAATGTGGAACATCATCATGTCATTTCAAAAGCCCGGCTGCCACTGCACTCGAGGATTCAACAGGCCTACCTGAAGAGTGCCCGATACAGTTGTCTGGCCTTGGAAACTGAAAACTATTCCTGACTGGCAGCCTCCGTTGTGCATTCCGCTCAACCCTTCCGGGAGACGACTGCACTGCTGTGGGTTCAGTGCCTGGAGACTACTGGGACCTAACTCTAAACCTAACCGTAAACCTAACAATAACCCTCAACCTAAATCTAACAGTTTCTATCACACTAGACTCACCTATCTACACCAGACCTTATAGAGTTGTTCATCCTTGGAACCCAAACACTAATTCTGACAAGCAGCCTCCATTGTGCACTGACTCAGCCCTTCGGGGAGATAACTGCACTGCTCTGGGTACAGCGCCTGGATCATTCTTTGACCTACCCTAACCATAACCATAACCCTGAGCATAACCCTCAATCTCACCTGACCATATATCTCACAATACCTCTACACCAGACCCACACCAGCGCATGTGCCCTCACTTCAGCCCTCCAAGGAGATCACGAGACTGGAGTCCTTTGGCCCTGGCCACATCCCTGCACTGAACCCTAACCCTAGCTAAAACTCACTCCCTAGGGGTACCCAATTACATTGTCTGACAACAGAATGCACATGGGGTCAAGAAGCAGTGCAGGATCACTCAGCTTGGAACGTGGAATATCACCATGTCATTTCCAAAGCCCGGCTGCTGCTGCATAAGAGGATTCCTGAGGTCTTCCCCAAAGAGTGTCCAATACACTTGTCTAGCCTTGGAACCCAAAGACTAATCCTGACCGGCAGCTTCCGTTGTGCCCGAGAGCATTCCTGAGGCTTACCCGAAGAGTGCCAGAAACAGTTGTCTGGCCTGGCAACCGAAAGACTAATCCTGACGCGCAGCATCCATTGTGTACTCCAGTCAGCACTTCAGGGAGACCACTGAACTGCTGTGGGTTCAGCATCTGGAGCCTCGTGGGACTTATCCCCAACGCTAACCAGAATCCTGACCCTAGCACTCAACCTAAACCTAAACCTATCTTTCACACTAACTCTATACCAGACCCATACCCTCACAAGGTTTCTCACTTCAGCCCTCATGAAATTCATGAGACTGGAGTCACTCTGCCCTGATGATGTCCCTGCACTGAACCCTAACCCTAGCTAAGTCTCCCTCCTCCTGGCAACCCAATTCCAATGACTGACAACAGCACACTCATGGTGTAAATCACTCGGCTTGGAACCTGGAACATCACCATGCCATTTCCAAAGCTCAGAGGGAGCTGCACAAGGGCGCTGCTGAGGCCCAACTAAGGAGTGTCCTACACCCAAGGAGGGCCTTCACACCCTAAGACTAAGAAGGAATGGCACCATCCTTTGCGCCCTCCACTCAACCCTCTAGGAGACCACTGCACTATTAGGTTTCTGCACTTAAGTGCCACCTGGAACCTACCCCTAACCATCACCATGACCCTAGCCATATTCCTCAACCTAAACCTCACCCCAATTCTAACACTAACCCTACACCTGACCTGCTACTGCGCATGGCCCTCATTCATACTCAGTGGAGATAAATGGACTGTTGTTGCTTCAGCCTTGCTTATGTCCCTGGATCTAACTGTAATCCTACCTATTTCTCTATCCCGATGGGGATCCAATTCCTAATGCAGAGAATATCACGCACCTGTGGCCCAGAAGCAGTGCAGGATTACTCCACATGGAGCATGGACCACCACCATGTCATGTCCAAATACCAGAGGGAGGTGCCAAAGTGCTTGCTGAGGCCCAAAAGTGGCACACACGCAAGGCTGGCACTGGTAACCAAAGACTAAACCTGACCAGAACCCTCCCATGTGCCCTCCACTGAGCCCTCCCAGGAGACCACTGCACTGCATGGAGTTCATCACCTGGGGACTCCTTGGAGCTATCTCTCACCCTAATCATGACCCACTCCATACTCCTCAATCGGAACCTCACCCTAAGTCTAACGCTAACCCTACACGTGACCTGCATCCGTGCATGAGCCCTCACTCAGCCCTCCATGGAGGTAAAGGGATTGTTGTTTCTTCAGTCTTGCTTACGTCCCGTCCCTGGATCAAACGCTTGCCCTAGCTATGGCTCATTCCCAATGGGGACCCAATTCCTAACTCGGAGAAAACCACGTACATGGGGCCCAGATGCGGTGCAGGCTTACTTGGCATGGAACGGGGAACATCATCATACCATTTCCAATGCCCAGAGGGACCTGCACAAGGGGGTTGCTGAGGACCAACCGAAGAGTGGCCCACACAAGAAGCTGGCCTTGGCACCCAAAGAATAAGCATGACAGGCACCCTCCCATGCGCCCTCCTCTGGGTCCCCCAGGGAAACAACTGCACTGCCTTGGATTCAGCACCTTGGGCCTCCTGGAACCTAGCCCTAACCCAAACCATGACCCTCCCCATACTACTCAACCTATACATCACCCCAACGCTAATGCTAACCCTACACCTGACCCTCACCTGTGCATTGGCCCTCATACAGGCTCTCATGGAGATAATGGGACCGGTGTCTCTTCAGCCCGGCTTATGTCCCTGGACAGAACCTCACCCTATCCGTGGTTCTCTCCCAATGGATATCCAGGTCCTAATTCTGAAACACCATGCATATAGGTCAAACCCCTGCAGTATTATTCGGTATGGAATTGGAACATGATCATTTCATTGCCACTGCGGGGATGGAGCTGCCCCAGGAGGCTACTGAGACCCAATGAATAGTGGCACACACGGGAGGCTGGCCTTGAAACACAAAGAATAAGTCTGAACTGAAGGCTCCCGTGCAGCCACCACTCAGCCTTCCGTGGAGACCACTGTGATGCTAGGGGTTCACCGCCTGGAATTTCTTGGGCCCTAACCCTAACACTAACCGTGACCCTCACCATACCCTGAACCTCAAACTCATTCTTACACTAACGCTAACCCTACAACTGACCTTCACCTGCACACTGGCAACCATTCATCACCCCATGGAGGTAAGTGGAATGGGGTAGCTTTGGCCCTCCTCATGGCCCTGGTCTGAAACCCAACTGTATCTAAAGCTCTCTCCAGATGGTGACCCGATTCTTAAGTCTGAGGATACCTCCCTTCCAGAAGAAGAGGCGGATTCCTCGGCATGGAATGTGGAATATCACCATGTAATATCCAAAGCCCAGATGTTGCTTCAGAAGTGGTTCCCGAGGCTCAACCAAAGCGTGGCCCACAAAGGAGGCTCACCCTGGCTCTCAAAGACTAAGCATGACCTACACCCTCCCATGTGCTCACCACTGAACCCTACAGGAAGACCAGCACTGCTGGTGCTTCAGCTTCTGGAGGACCCAGGACAAAACCTAACCATCATATTGTCCAGAACCATACACATCATCCTCAACCTCACCCCAACTCTAAAGGTAACACTACACCTGACCTGCACCCCTGCATGGGTGCTCATTCAGCCCTCCATCTAGATAATGGGACTGGTGTTGCTTCGGCCCTGCTTATGTCCCTGGACCGAATCCTGACCATAGCTAGCTATGGCTCTCCCCCAAAGGGGATCCAGTTCCTAACTCTGAGAACACCATGCACATAGTGTCCAAACCCCTGCAGTATTCTTCAGTGTAGAATTGGAACATCATCATCTCATTTGCACTGCTGGGATGGAGCTGCACAAGGAGGTTGCTGAGGCCCAACTTAAGAGTGTCACACATAGGATGCTTCCCTGGCACGCAAAGACTTAGTCTGAACTGTAGACTTCCATGCAGCTTCCACTCAGCCCTCTGTGGAGACCACTGCACTGCTAGGCGTTCACTGCCTGGAACCTCCTGGGACCTAACACTAACACTAAACTTGACCCTCACCATACACCTCAACCTAAACTTCACACCAACTCTAACGCTAACCCTACACATGACCCGCACCCAAGCATGGGCCCTATGGAGTCCTCCAGAACGATCACGGACGCATGTGGATTTGGACCTATCTACATCCCTGGGCCGATACCTAACCCTAGTAATGGCTCTCTCTCATTGAGGAACAAATTCCTAAGTCTCAGTCACCACGCATATGGGGCCCAGAAGCACTGCAGCGTTACTCGCATGGAACATGGAACATCGACAGGTAATTTCCAAAGCCCAGAGGGAGCTGCACAAGGGGGTGGCTGAAGCCCAACCAAAGTGTGGTCCATATCCGAGGCTGGCCCTAGCCCTTAAAGACTAAGCCTGGCCGGCACCCTCCAATGCGACCTCCCTCAGCCTTCCAGGGTGATCACTGCACTGCTTGGGTTTCAGCACCTAGGGCCTCCTGGACCCTAACCCTAACTGTGACCCTCGCAGTACTCCTCAACCTAAACCTCACTCCAACTCTAACACTAATCCTACACCAGACCCTCACGTGTGCATGGTCCCTCATCCAACACCCCATGTAGATAACGTGAGTAGTGTTGCTTCAGCGCTGCTTATGGCCCTGAAGCAAACCCTAACTCAAACTAAGGCTCTCTCCTGATGGTGACTCAATTCTTTTGTCTGAGGATACCACACACATGGAGTCAGAGGAGGAGGACTATTACTCGGTGTGAAATGTGGAATATCACCATGTAATATCCAAAGCCCAGATGTTGCTGCAGAAGTGGTTGCTGAGGCTCAATCAAAGAATGGCCCACGATGGAGGCTTGCCCTGGCAAACAAAGACTAAACATGACGGACAACCTGCAATATGCCCTCCACTGAGCCCTCCGGGAAGCTCACTGCATTGCTGTTGGTTTATCGCTTGGAGCCACCTAGGACTTAACCCCAAACCCAATAATGAACATAACTATACACACCAACCTCACCATGAACATAACTATGAACAGAACTATAACAATGAACATAACTATAGACACCAACCTCACCAACTCTAACCGTAACCCTACATCTGACCTGCACCTGTGCATGTGCCCTATTCAGACCTCCATGTAGCTCAAGGGACTGGTGTCGCTTCAGCCGTGCTTATGTGGCTGGAACTTACCCTAACCCTAGAGATGGCTCTCTCCCAATGAGGATCGAGTTCCGAATTCTGAGAACAACACGCCCATAGGGCCCAGAACCCTGAAGTATTATTCGGTATGGAATTGGAACATCATCATGTCAATTCCACTGCCGGCATGGAGTTGCACAAGGAGGGTGCTAAGGCCCAACTGAAGAGTGGCACACACGGGAGGCTGGCTCTGGCATGGAAAGACGAAGACTGAACTAGAGGCTTTCATGCAGTCTCCATTCAACCCTATGTGGAGACCACTGCACTGCTAGGAGTTAACTGCCTAGAACCTCCTGGGACCTAAACCTAACAGTAACCTTGACCCGCACCATACCCCTCAACCTAAAGTTCACACCAACTCTTACCATAATCCTAAACCTTACACACATTAGTGCATGGGCCCTCACTTCAGCCTTCCAGGGTGATCATGGGTCTTCTGTCCATTCAGCCCTATCTAAGTCCCTGGCCCAAACCCAAACACTAGCTAAGACTCTCTCTCTCTCTCTCGATGAGGACAAAATTCCTAAATCTGATATGACCACACACATGTGGGGCCAGAAGTGGTGCAGCATTACTTTCCATGGAAAGTGTCCTGAAGGGCACAGACGCTCCCAGTACCTGAAGGCACACCCCATGCCGGAAGTGGCTCCCCATAACTGAAGGCACTCCCCGTGCCTGAAGACAAGCTCCGTGCCTGAAGGCAAGCCACGCACCTGAAAGCAAGCCCCGTGCCTGAAGCCTTGCCCCATGCATGAAGCCCCACCCAGTGCCTGAAGGCACGCCCCTTGCCTGAAGGCACGCCCCATGCCTGAATTCTCACCCTGTGCCTGAAGGCTAGCCCCCTGCCTGAAGGGCACAGGCATGCCTAGTGCCTGAGGTCATGCCCAGTGACTGAAGTCACTCACCCCCAATGACTGAAGTCACTCCCACTGACCGAAGTCACTCTCGAAGTATCTCCCAGTGATTGAAGTCAATCCTGACGTCACTCCCACTGACTGAAGTCAAGTTACTCGCAGTGACTGATGTCATAGTCACTCCCAGTGACTGAAGTCAAAGACACACTCAGTGTCTGCGGTTACTCCGAGTGACTGCAGTCGTCAATCTCAGTGCCTGATGTCGGCACTCCAGTGAAAACAAGGCCCGCGACACTGCATCATCCAGTGAACCTAGTGCCCGTGGCAGTGGAGCCTCCAGTGAACCCAGGGCCCGCGACAGTGCATCCTCCAGTGAACACAGTGCCTGCGGCGCTGCATCATCCAGTGAACCCAGTGCCCGCGGCACTGGAGCCTCCAGTGAACCAAGTGACCGCGACACAGCAGCTTCCAGTGAACCCAGTGACTGCGACATAGCCTCCTCCAGTGAACGTAGTGCTCGTGGCACTGGTGCCTCCAGTGAAAACAGTGCCCTTGACAATGCATCCTCCAGTGAACCCAATGCCAGCGGCACTGCATCCTCCAGTGAAACCAGGACCCGCAGCACTGGAGATCCAGTGAACACACTGCCGGTGGCACTGCAGCCTCCAGTGAACCCAGTGCCCTCGACACTGCATCCTCCAGTGAACCCAATGCCCGCGGCAATGGATCCTCCAGTGTGCCCAGTGCCTGAGGCCCTGCCGCCTCAAATGAACCCATTGTCCAACGCAATGAAGCTTACAGTGAATCCACTCCCCGAAGCACTTCTTCCAGGACACCCACTGCGCCACCACTGCTGCTAACAGTGAACCCTCAGCACGAGGCATGCAGCCTCCAGTGAAACCAATGCCCACGGAGTTGCATCTTCCAGTGAACACAGTGCCTGCAGAACTGCATCATCCAGTGAACCCAGCACACGAGGCACTGGAGCCTCCAGTGAACCCACTGCCCGCAGCACTGCAGCCTCCAGTGAACCCACTGCCAACAGCATTGCAGCCTCCAGTGAACCCAGTGCCGTGGTGCTGCATCCTCCAGTGAAAGCAGGGCCACAGCACTGGATTCTCCAGTGAACCCATTGCCAGAGGCACTGGAGCATCTAGTGAACCCAGTGCCCGTGGCACTGAATCATCCAGTGAACCCACTGCCCGCGGTCCTGCAGCTTCCAGTGAAGACAACGCCTGCTGCACTGGACCCTCCAGTGAACCCAGTGCCCACAGCACTGCAGCCTCCAGTGAACAAAGTGCCCACAGCAACGCATCCTGCAGTGAACCCAGTGCACGGGCCACTGCAGCCTGTAATGCACCCAGTGCCCGCGGCACTGCATCCTCCAGTGAACGCAGCATCCGCGGCACTGCAGCCTCCTGTGAACCCCGTTGTGGCACTGCATCCTCCAGTGAACCTAGTGCCCGCAGTACTGCATCCTCCAGTGAACACAGTGCCCGCAACACTGGAGCCTCCAATGAACACAGTGCCCGCGGAATGGCATCCTGCAGTGCACCTAGTTCCTGCGGTATGGCAGCCTCCAGTGAACCCAGTGCTCGAGGCACTGCAGCCTCCAGTGAACCCACTGCCAGATGCACTCCATCCTCCAGTGAACACAGTGACCGCAGCAATGCATCCTGAAGTGAACCCAGCACTGCACCCCCCTTGAACCCAGTGTCCGTGGCACTGCACCCTCCAGTGAACCCAGTGCCAGCGGCACTGGAATCTGCAGTGAATCCAGTGCCCGCGGCACTGCACCCTCCAGTGAAACCAGTGCCAGCGGCACTGCACCCTGCAGTGAACCCAGTGCCAGCAGCACTGCAGTCTGCAGTGAACCCAGTGACCGCGGCACTGCAACCTCCAGTGAACTCAGTTCCCGCGGCACTGCACCCTCCAGTGAACACAGTGCCAGCGGCACTGCATCCTGCAGTGAACCCAGTGCCTGTGACACTGCAGTCTGCAGTGAATCCAGTGCCCGCGGCAGCGCACCGTACAGTGAACACAGTGCCTTCGGCACCGCAGCCTCCAGTGCCCCGGTGACCATGGCACTGCAGCCACCGGTACCCCAGTGCCCTCGGCCCATACCCTCCAGCTCTTGAAGCCACTCACCGTGCCTGAAGGCCCTCCCCGTGCCTGAATGCACTCCCGGTGCCTGTAGTCACTCCCATTGCCTGAATGGCATGGGTAATCTCTGAAGCTGCACCCCTGCCTGAGGGCATTCTCTGTGTCTCCTTGAGTTCCCTGTGCATGACGGGGCATCCCTTGGTGAAAGGCACATGTGCTCCCCTTGCCCGAATTGCACAGGAGCTCCCAGTGCCTGAAGACTCACCCCATGCCTGAAGAAGCTCCCAGTGCCTGGAGGCAAGCCCCATGCCTGAAGGCGCTCCCCTTGACTCAAGGGCACAGGGACTCCCTGAAGGCTTGCGCCATGCCTGCCGGTGCACCCCTCCCCTGAGGGTGCCGTGTGCCTGATGGCGAGCCCAGTGCCCGACGTCTCGCCCTGTGCCTGAAGAGCACAGAGGCTCCGCGTGCCTGAAGTCGTGCCCTGTGCACGAAGCCGCTCACTGTACCTGAAGGTGCTCCCAGTGCCCGAAGACAAGCCCCATGGTTGAAGGCGTGCACCGTGCCTGAAAATGTTCCCTGGGCCCGAAGCCGCTCCCTGTTCCTGAAGGCACGCCTCTTGCCTGAAACAGCTCCACGTGCCTGTCCTCAAGCCTCTTGCATGAAGGCGAGCCCCGTGCCCGAAGCCTTGCCCCGTGCGTGAAGCCCCGCCTGGTGCCTGAAGGCACACCCCTCGCCTGAAGGCACGCCCCGTGCCTGAATTGCACGGGCATGCCCAGTACCTGAGGGCATGCCCAGCGACTGAAGTCGGTCACCCCCGATGACTGAGTCATGCCCAGCGAACGAAGTCACTCCCAAAGTCACTCCAAGTGACTGAAGTCAAAGTCACTCCCAGTGAAGGAAGTTACTCCCAAAGTCCTTCCAAGCGACAGAAGCCTCTCCTCCCGATGTCACTCCCAGGGACGAAAGTCACTGGCTATGTCACTCCCAAGTGAGGGAAGCCTCTCCCAAAGTCACTCCCCGTGACAGAAGTCACTCCCGATGTCACTCCCAGTGACGCAAGTCACTCCCGAATTCACAACCAGTGACGGAAGTCCCTCTCGAAGTCCCTCTCCCAGTGACGGAAGTCACTCCCGAAGTCATTCCCAGGGACTGAAGTCAAAGCCACTCCCAGCTGCTGATCCAGCTGCTGAGGTCATCGTTACTCCCAGTGATGGAAGGAAATGTCACACTCGGTGTCTGAAGTGACTCCTAGTGACTGCAGTCGTCACTCCCACTCCCAGTGCCTGAAGTCTTCACTGCCAGTGCCTGAAGTCGGCACTCGCAGTGCCTGAAGGAATTGCAGGGGAAGGACCGAGAGAGCGAGACGCAGAATTCCAAGCAGCGCCTCCAGGCTCTGTGGTCTCGGCACGGAAACTCCCGGGGAAAGACAGAGACAGAGGGAGACACAGAATCCCATGCAGCCCCCAGGCTCTGTGCTCTCACCACGGAGCCTCCTGGGGAAGGAGAGAGAGGGAGGCACAGAATCCCAAGCAGCCCCTCCAGGCTCTGTGCTCGCAGCACAGAGCCTCCAGTTCCTGAAGCCACTCACCATGCCTGAAGGCACTCCCCGTGCCTGAATGCGCTCCCCGTTCCTGAAGGCATTCCCTTTGCCTGAAGGCACAAGCGCTCTCTGAGGGCGCACCCCGTGGGTGACGGCGCACCCCTTGCCTGAGGGCGCCCTGCGCCTGAGGGCGAGCCCAGTGCCTGATGACGCGCCCTGTGCCCGAAGAGCACAGGGGCTCCCCGTGCCTGAAGTCGCACCCCGTGCATGAAGCCGCTCACTGTACCTGGAGGTGCTCCCAGGGCCTGAAGACAAGCTCCATGGTTGAAGGTGCGCCCCGTGCTGGAAAACGCTCCATGTGCCCGAAGGGGCTCCTGTTCCTGAAGGCGTGCCTCTTGCCTGAAACAGCTCCACATGTCTGTACTAAAGCCCCTTGCCTGCAGGCAAGGCCCGTGCCTGAAGGAAAGCCCTGTGCCTGAAGCCTTGCCCCATGCATGAAGCCCCGCCCAGGGCCTGAAGGCACGCCCCTGGCCTGAAGGCATGCCCCATGCCTGAAGGCTTGCCCCATGCGTGAATTCTCACCCTGTGCCTGAAGTCTAGCCCCCCGCCTGAAGGGCACAGGCACGCTCAGGGCCCGAGGGCATGCCCAGGGACTGAAGTCAGTCACTCCCAATGACTGAAGTCACTCCTAGTGACGGAAGTCCCTCGCAAAGACACACACAGTGACGGAAGTCCCACTCGAAGTCACTCCCACGGACGGAAGTCACTCCCGAAGTCACCCCCAGGGACTGAAGTCACTCCCGACGTCACTCCCAGTGCCTGACGTCCGCAATCCCAGTTCCTGGAGGAACTGGAGGGGACGGACAGAGAGAGGGAGACACAGAATTCCAAGCATCCTCCAGGCTCTGTGGTCTCGGCACAGAAACTCCTGGGGAAAGAGAGAGACAGAGGGAGACACACAATCCCATGCAGCCTCCAGCTCTGTGCTCCAACCAGAGACCCCTGGGGAAAAACAGACAGGGAGACTCAGAATCCCAAGCAGCCCATCCAGGCTCCAGTGCCAGCCGTACCGGGGCACAGGACGCCCCAGCGACCGCGGGACTGGAGCTTCCGGTGACCCGAGGGACCGCGGCCCTGGAGCCTCCAGGGACCACAGTGCCCACGTCACTGCAGACTCCAATGAACCCAGTGCCCGCGGCACTGCGGCCTCCAGGGAGCCCAGCGCCCGCGGCACTGCACACTCGAGTGAACGTTGTGCCCGCGACACGGCAGTCAGCCGTGAACCAAGCGCCTGAGGCACTGCAGCGTGCAGTGAACCCAGTGCCCTCTGCACTGCAGCCTCCAGTGAACACACTGCCCGCGACACTGAAGCTTCCAGTGAAGGCAGTGCCCGACGCACTGCATCCTCCAGTGACCCCCGTGCCCGCAGCACTGCCGCTTCCAGTTATCTCAGTGACCGGTGCAATGCAGCCTGCAGTGACTCCAGTGCCCGTGCACTGCACCCTCAGGTGAAGCCAGTTCCCACTTCAGAGCAGCCTCCAGTGAACCCACTGTCCACGGCGCTGCACCCTCCAGTGAAGGCAGTGCCTGCCGCACTGCACCCTTCAGTGAACCCAGTTCCCATGGCACTGCAGCCTCCAGTGATCCCACTGCCCGCGGCACTGCAACTTCCAGTGAAGGCAGCGCCCGCTGCACTGCACCCTCCAGTGAACGCAATGCATGGGGCACTTCACCCTCCAGTGAACCAAGTGCCCTAAGCACTCCAGCCTCCAGTGAACCCAGTTCCCCTGGCACTGAACCGTGCAGTGAACCGGTGCCCACAACACTGCAGCCTCCAGTGAATAAAGTTCCCATGGCAATGCATCCAGCAGTGAACCCAGAGCCCACAGCACTGCACAATCCAGGGAACCTAGATCTCATGGCACTGCACCCTCCAGGGAACCCAGTTCCCACTGCACTGCAGCCAACAGTGAACCCACTGCCCGCGGCACTGCAGCCTCCAGTGAACAAAGTGCCCGCGGCCATTTAACCTGCAGTGAACCTAGAGCCCGTGGCACTGCACACTCCAGTGAACCAAGGGCCGGCGGCACTGCACCCTCCAGTGAACACAGTGCCTGTGGCACTGCAGGCTGCTGTGAACCCACTGCCTGCGGATCTGCAGCCTCCAGTGAACCCACTTCCCGCGACACTGCACCCTCCAGTGACCGTGGCACTGCACCCTCCAGTGCCCGTGGCACTGCACCCTCCAGTGACCCCAGTGCCCATGGCACTGCAGCCAGCCTTGAACCCAGTGCCCGCGGCACTACAGATCAAGTGAACCCAATGTCCGCATCACTTCAGCCTCCACTCATCTCAGTGACTGGTACACTGCAGCCTGCAGTGAACCCAGTGCCCGCGGTACTACAGCCCCCAGTGAACCCAGTGCCCGCAGCACTGCAGCCTCCAGTGAAGCCTGACCGCCAGGCCCTGAACCCTCCAGTGAACCCAGTGCCCACGACAATGTAGCTTCCAGTGCAGCTAGTACAGAGTGCACTGCACCCTCCTGTTCACGCAGTGACCGCAGCACTGCACCATCCAGTGAACCCAGTTCCCGCCGCACGGCAGCCTGCAGTGAACCCAGTCACGGGGAGTGCTGTCAGCCATGGTAAGGGACTCAGGACCTGGAGGCCCTGGGCTGCGAGCTCCAGGCCTGGAGGCCCAGGGTTCGCAGGGGCTGCTACAGATTCTGTGTCTCGCATCCCTCGGACCTATCCCGGGAGTTACTGAGCTGAGACCACAGGGTCTGGAGGCTGTTTGGGATTCTTGCTTGTGTCTCACTTGGGATTTTGTGCTCGCTGCACAGCCCCTGGAGTGGCTGCTTGGGATTCTGTGTCTCCCATCCCTCGGACCTTCCACGGGAGTTTCTGAGCTGAGACCACAGGGTCTGGAGGCTGTTTGGGATTCTGTGACCCCTTTCTCTCAGGTACAGGGAGCGGCTTCAGGCACACGGAGCATTTTGAGGCACGGGGCACACCTTCAACCATGGGGCTTGTCTTCAGGCACTTGGAGCAACTTCAGGTACAGGGAGATGCTTCATGCACAGTGGGCGACTTCAGGCAAGGGGAGCCTCTGTGCTCTTCAGGCACAGGGTGCGCCATCAGGCACTGTGCTCGCCATCAGGCACAGGGCGCCCTCAGGCAAGGGATGTGAAGTCAGGCATGGGGCAAGTCTTCAGGGAGTTCTTGTGCCCTTGAGGCAAGGGGAGCCCCTTGAGGATGAGGCTTGCCTTCAGGCACTGGGAGCTTTTTCAGGCATGGGGCGCAGCTTCAGGATGGGGAGCTCCTGTGCCATTCAGGAAAGTGGAGTACATGTGTTTTTCAACAAGGGGTGCCCCATCATGCACAGGGAACTCAAGGAGACAGAGAGACTACCCTCAGACATGGCGTGCATCCTCAGAGTGTGCCTGTGCATTTCAGGCAAGGGGAGTGCAGTCAGCCATGGGAAGTGACTCAGGACCTGGAGGCCCTGGGCTCGCAGCCCAACGCCTGGAGGCCGTGGGCTCTCAGCCCAGCTCCTGGAGGCCGTGGGCTCTCAGCCCAGCACATGGAGGCCCTGGGCTGCAAGCCCAGCACATGGAGGGCCTGGGCTAGAAGCCCAGCGCATGGAGGGCCTGGGCTACGAGCCCTGTGCCTAGTGGCTCTGGCCTGCGAGCCCAGGGCCTGCAGGCCCAGGGCAGCGAGCCCAGTGCCTGGAGGACCTGGGCTGCGAGCCCAGCGCCTGGAGGCCCTGGGCTCGGAGCCCAGCAGCGCCTGGAGGCCCTGGGCTCGGAGCCCAGCAGCGCCTGGAGGCCCTGGGCTCGCAGCCCAGCAGCGCCTGGAGCCCCTGTGCTCACAGAACATCAGCACATGGAGGCCCTGGGCTCGCAGCCCAGCAGCACGTACAGGCCCTGGGCTGACAGACCATCAGCACCTGGAGGCCCTGGGCTAGCAGACCAGCAGCACCTGGAGGCCCTGGGCTACCAGCCCAGCAGAGCCTGGAGGCCCTGGGCTGGCAGCCCAGCAACGCCTGGAGGCACTGGGCTTTCAGCCCAGCAGCGCCTGGAGGCCCTGGGCTCACAGCCCAGCAGGTCAGGGAGGCCCTGGGCTAGCAGGGGCTTCTTGGGATTCTGGGTCTCGCATCCCTCGGACCTATCCCGGGAGTTTCTGAGCTGAGACCACAGGGTCTGGAGGCTTTTTGGCATTCTCGCTTGTGTCTCGCTTGGGATTTTGTGCTCACTGCACAGCTCCTGGAGGGTCTGCTTGGGATTCTGTGCCTCCCATCCCTCGGAAGTTCCCCGGGAGTTTCTGAGGTGAGACCACAGGGTCAGGAGGCTGTTTGGGATTCTGTGACTCCTTTCTCTCAGGTACAGGGAGCGGCTTCATCTACCTGACGGGATGTGCCGTCAGCCATGGAAATTGACTCAGGACCTGGAGGCCCGGGGCTCGCAGGGGCTGCTACGGATTCTGTGTCTCGCATGCCTCGGACCTATCCTGGGAGTTTCTGAGCTGAGACCACAGGGTCTGGAGGCTGTTTGGGATTCTGTGACTCCTTTCTCTCAGGTACAGGGAGCGGCTTCATCTACCTGACGGGATGTGCCGTCAGCCATGGAAATTGACTCAGGACATAGGAGGCCTGGGGCTCGCAGGGGCTGCTACGGATTCTGTGTCTCGCATGCCTCGGACCTATCCTGGGAGTTTCTGAGCTGAGACCACAGGGTCTGGAGGCTGTTTGGGATTCTGTGACTCCTTTCCCTCAGGTACAGGGAGCGGCTTCAGCCATGGTAAGCCATGGTAAGTGACTCATGACCTGGAGGCCCGGGGCTCGCAGCAGCTGCTTGGGATTCAATGTCTCGCATCCCTCAGACCTATCCCGGGAGTTTCTGAGCTGAGACCTCAGGGTCTGGAGGCTTTTTGGGATTGTAGCTTGTGTCTCGCTTGGGATTTTGTGGTCGCTGAACAGCCCCTGTAGGGGCTGCTTGGGATTCTGTGTCTCCCATTTCTCGGACATTCCCTGGCAGTTTCTGAACTGCGACCCCAGGGTCTGGAGGCTGTTTGGAATTCTGGGCCCCTTTCTGTCAGTTACAGGGAGCGGCTTCAGCCATGGTAAGCCATGGTAAGTGACTCTGGCCTGGAGGCCCGGGGCTCGCAGGGGCTCTACCCATCTGTGTCTCGCATCCCTAGGACCTATACTGGGAGTTTCGGAGCTGACACCCCAGGGTCTGGAGGCTTTTTCGGATTCTAGCTTGTGTCTCACTTGGGATTTTGTGCTCACTGCACAGCCCCTGGAGGGGCTGCTTGGGAATCTGTGTCTCCCATCCCTCGGACCTTCCCCGGGAGTTTCTGAGCTGAGACCCCAGGTTCTGGAGGCTGTTTGGGATTCTGTGACTCCTTTCTCTCAGGTACAGGGAGCGGCTTCAGCCATGGTACGCCATGGTAAGTGACTCTGGCTTGGAGATCTGGGCCTCGTAGGGGCGCAACCCATTCTGTGTCTCACATCCCTCGGACCTATCCCGGGAGTTTCTGAGCTGAGACGACAGGGTCTGGAGGCTTTTTCGGATTCTAGCTTGTGTCTCGCTTGGGATTTTTACTCGCTGCACAGCCCCTGGAGTGGCTGCTTGGGATTCTGTGTCTCCCATCCCTTGGACCTTCCCCGTGACTTTCTGAGCTGAGACCACAGGGTCTGGAGGCTGTTTGGGATATTGTGACTCCTTTCTCTCAGGTCCATGGGGCGGCTTCAGCTCCCTGAAGGGGAATGCCGTCAGCCATGGTAAGTGACACAGGGCCAGGAGGCCTGGGTCTCGCAGGGGCTGCTTCGGATTCTGTGTTGCGCATCCCTCCGACCTCTCCCGGGAGTTTCTGACCTGAGACGACAGGGTCTGGAGGCTGTTTCGGTTTCTCGCTTGTGTCTCGCTTGGGATTTTGTGCTCGCTGCGCAGCCCCTGGACGCGCTGCTTGGGATTCTGTGTCTCCCATTCCTCGGAGCTTCCCCGGGAGTTTCTGAGCTGAGACCACAGGGTCTGGAGGCTGTTTGGTAAATTGTGACTCCTTTCTCTCAGGTACATGGAGCGGCTCCAGTTCCCTGACGGGGAATGCCGTCAGCCATGGTAAGTGACATAGGGCCAGGAGGTCCAGGGCTCGCAGGGGCTGCTTCGGATTCCGTGTCTCGCATCCCTTCGACCTATCCTGTGAGTTTCTGACCTGAGACCACAGGGTCTGGAGGCTGTTTCGGATTCTCGTTTGTGTTTCGCTTGGGATTTTGTGCTCGCTGCACAGCCCCTGGACGGGCTGCTTGGGATTCTGTGTCTCCCATTCCTCCCACCTTCCCCGGGAGTTTCTGAGCTGACCCACAGGGTCTGGAGGCTGTTTGGGATTCTGTGAGTCCTTTCTCTCAGGTACAGGGAGTGGCTTCAGCTCCCTGACGGGGAATGCCGTTAGTAATGGTAGGTGACGCAGGGCCTGGAGGCTCGGGGCTCGCAGGGCCTGCTTCGGATTCTGTGTCTCACATCCCTCGGACCTATCCTGGCAGGTTCTAACCTGAGACCACATGGTCTGGAGATTCTTTGGGATTCTCGCTTGGGATTTTGTGCTCGCTGCACAGCCTCTGGAGGGGGCCTGGGATTCTGTGTCTCCCATTCCTCGGACCTTCCCCGGGAGTTTCTGAGCTGAGTCTACAGGGTGTAGAGGGTGTTTAGGATTCTGTGACTCCTTTCTCTCAGGTACAGGGGGCGGCTTTAGGTACACGGAGCGTTTTGAGTCATGGGGCACACCTTCAACCATGGGGCTTGTCTTCAGGCACTGGGTGCACCTTCAGGTACAGTGAGCTGCTTTATGCACAGGGTGTGACTTCAGGCAAGGGGAGCCTCTGTGCTCTTCAGGCACGGGGCGCGCCATTAGGCACTGTGCTCGCCATCAGGCTCAGGGCACCCTCAGGCAAGGGGTGTGCAGTCAGGCATGGGGCTATTTCAGGGAGTGCCTGTGCCCTTGAGTCAAGGGGAGCGCCTTGAGTCAAGGGGCTTGCCTTCAGGCACTGGGAGCTTTTTGAGGCATGGGGCACACTTCAGGACGGCGAGCTCCTGTGCCATTCCGGAAAGGGGAGTATATGTGTCTTTCAACAAGGGGGGGCCCATCATGCACAGGGAACTCAAGGAGACAGAGAGACTACTCTCAGGCATGGCATGCATCCTCAGAGTGTGCCTGTGCATTTCAGGCACGGGGAGTGCAGTCTTCCATGGTGAGCGGCTCAGGGCCTGGAGCCTCTGGGCTCGCAGCACAGAGCCTGGAGGATCTGTGCTCGTGGCACAGATCCTGGAGGCCTGGTGCTTGCGGCACTGTACCTGGAAACCTGGTGCTCGCGGCACGGAGCTTGGATGCCCGGTGCTCGCGGCACAGAACCTGGAGGCACGGTGCTCGTGGCACAGAGCCTGGAGGCTGCATGGGATTTTATGTCTCCCTCTCTCTCTGACCTTCCCCTGGAATTTCTGTGCTGAGGCGACAGAGCCTGGATGCTGCTTGGGATTCTGTGTCTCCTGTCTCTCTGTCCTTCCTTTGCAGTTCCTTCAGCACTGGGAGTGCCGGCTTCAGTCACTGGGAATGACGACTGCCGTCACTAGGAGTAACTGCAGACACTGAGTGTGACTTTTACTTCAGTCACTGGGAGTGACTCAGGCAAGAGATTGTGCTGCTCTTTGGCAGGTAAACTCCAAGCCTGCCTTGTGGGGGGGGTGTCCTGGGGACATCTCCCTAACTGCCCCAGGCCCTGATGGATTTCCCCTCTCCCCCACCAGCTAGCCTTCCTCAAGTTCTGAACCCAGGCATCAGGCATCATGTTGCTCCCAGGTCCTGAAGTCTGTACCTGGAAGAGGTGGAATGCTGATATTGATAAAAAAAAAATTGACAATAAAGTCCATATCCTCCCTCTGGGACTAGTGGTTTGCATCCCAATCGTGGGTTGCTATCCTCCTTTCCACACAACTATCTGAGGATTCCAGAAGGTAAGTGAACACTTTAAAACACTCTAGTCTTCTCTTACATCAAATTCGAAGACACTTTCTTGTCCCAGCTTTCCTTTAATTCTGAAGAGATGGCAATTAGTAACTGAAGGCATAATGGTCCTATACGGTAATTACCTATATGACTGGTAGACATTATTTCATCCATCCGTGTCTCTAAATCATGTTTCATTGGAAATATTAGCCAAGGATACATACTATAAATTCACAACGGATTCATAGCTCCCTGTAAGTTTCATTCTGACCTTGTGACATATGTGTCATCAAAGATATTATTAGTGACTTTTCAGATAAGCCCTCCACATCAAGATGGTGATGTTAGAGAATCTGGTATAAATGGAATTTCACAGATTCCAAATGAGGAATGATTTTTCATTTTTAATGTTTCTTTTTTCTTTTTTTTTGAGAGAGCCCTGGCTGGGGAGTGGGGACAGAGTGGGAGATTCTGAATCTGAGGCAGGCTCGAGGCTCTGAGCTCTCAGAACAGAGCCTGACGCAGGGCTCAAACTCATGGACTGCAAGATCACGACTTGCGTCAAAGTCAGACGCTTAACCAACTAAGCCACCCAAGCGCCCCAGGAATGATAGTTTATTGGCAAAGAAGGAGAAATTAAAGATAGTGTAAAGGATGTCTATTTTTTTTTTTTCAACTTTTTTTTTTTTTTTTAATTTTTGGGACAGAGAGAGACAGAGCATGAACAGGGGAGGGGCAGAGAGAGAGAGAGAGACACAGAATCGGAAACAGGCTCCAGGCTCCGAGCCATCAGCCCAGAGCCTGACGCGGGGCTCGAACTCACGGACCGCGAGATCGTGACCTGGCTGAAGTCGGACGCTTAACCGACTGCGCCACCCAGGCGCCCCAAGGATGTCTATTTTTAATTGAAATATTGTTCACACATTTGATGTATGAGTTTTAGGCATATATTGTAGTCATTCCATATGTCTATAAATTATATTGTACTGAAGCACAAGTGTAGCTATCCTGTGAAACCATGCAACAGTATTATTACAGGGTTGACCCCTTACATTGGCTGTCCCTTGTATCCCTAGGACTCATTCATTCCATAGCTGACTCCGGTATCTCTCTCGAAGGTGTTCATTCTTTATCTAACCTAAGTATTTTGGTGGTAAACACAATTATCTCTTGCTCAGCAAGTGTAAATTGGCGGTCTATTTTTCTGTGAACCTTGCTTAAAACATTACAAATGATGTCATTACGTTAATAAATTCGGTTTCATTCTTCACTCACAAGAAAGGAGAAGGAAAAGATTACTTTGTGTCCCAGGCCCTGTCATTAAAACCTTTCCCAATGTGGAGAACAGATTTAGTTGCACTGAGCACCTTCAGTGTCTCAGCTGAGCGACCAGGGCCTTCCACATTGCAAGAATGCCCATAATGGCCAGCAGAGAGAGCTCGAGCACCACAGACCCGGAGGGGCGGATTCCTCTGCCCAGGCAGTGATGGCCAGCAGAGGGCGCAACATCGGCTTTACTGACCCAGGGCACCTGAGAGCAGGAAGGGCGTTGATTGCTCCCAGAGGACTCAGGACCTCTGCCGCTGCCTCAGTACAGAGAGCAGAGCTGCATTTCCAGCAGGTTGTGCCGCCCGCCCCAGGGGAGACCTTGGGAGCTTTATAGCAACTTGGCATCTCCTGAGTCACCAGAGAGAATTTGCCTTATTGTACTGAGTGCTGAGGAGTGGGCGCTGGGTGGCTTCCCTGGGCAAGCTGGTTGCTGAGCTGCACAGGCCCTTGCGTTTTCTGGGCTGTTCCAGTGTTTCATTCCTCCCCTTCCCGGTCAGTATTTGAACAAGACGTATTTTACTAAAGGTCTCGTGGATTGCAGGGTCCCACGACATCACCTCTTCGAGGAAATCGATGGTTTGTTCCAGATTCAGGCTGTTTCTGGGAAGAAACCCTGACAGAAATTCAGAAGAATTGGAGCTGCATTCCTTTAGGACATGAATACATGAAATGCTCTTGGGAACTCCTAGAAGAATGAGCTGGGACCCGCTTTCCGAGGCCTGCTGGAACCAGAGACCGAGGTAAGGGCACAAACTTTCCCCCACATCATACATGCTTTTTAAAAAATTTCATGGTTATTTTTCCAATTTAGTGAAGTGAGTGCAAAATACAGAAAACCTGGTAGGTACCAGTCATTAATGTACGTTAACTTTAATTTAAATTCCAGTGAGTAAAGATACAGTGTAGTATTACTTTCAGGTGTACAATAGAGAACAACCCTTCCACACATCACCCGGTGCTCATCCCAGGTGCACTTCTTAATCCCCAGCAGCTGTTTCACCAATTCTCCAACTTTCTCTGGAAACTCTCAGTTTCTTTCCTAGATAAAAGTCTGTTGGTCACTGTTTCCTCCCCCCTACCCCCGCTTTCTTTTATTTCCATGTGTTAGTGAAATCATCTGGTATTTGTCTTTGTCTGAAAGGCTTATTTCACCCAGGATAACATTCTCTCGCTACATCTAGCTCATGGCAAATGACAAGATTTCATGGTTTTACGGCTAAATATTACATTCCATATACCACATCTCAATTTATTCATCACTTGATGGATGCTTGGGAAGTTTCCGTAATTTGGCTGTTGTGGAAAATGCTGCTGTAAACATCACGGTGCATTTATCCCTTTGAAGATTTTGTATTCTTTGTGGAAATACCTTGTAGTGAAATTTCTGGATTGTAAGGTACTTCTATTTCCAGTTTTTTTTTTATTTTTATTTTTTTTATTTTTTGGAGATTCTCCATGATGTTTTCCAGAGTGGCTGCACCAGTTTGCATTCTTACCCACAGTCTGGTACGGTCCGTCTCAGAGTAGGGTTGGGGTTTGTGTTATGTCCCAGGAGGCTCCAGGCCCTGAACCCACAGCAGGGCAGTGGTCTCCCCGAAGGGCTGAGTTGAGGGAACAAGGGAGGGTGCAGGTCAGGATCTGTGTTTGGCTGCCAAGGCCACACACGTCGATGGGCCCCTGGTCAGGGAGGCCTCAGGAATCTTCTCGGGCAGCTGCACCCGGGCCTGGGAAATGACATTGCGAGCTGCCAGGTTCCTTGCCGAGTGAGCCTGAACTGCTTGTGGACCCCAGGGGCATGGTGTTGTCAGACTTTGGTATTGGGTCCCCATGGGGAGAGAGCCTTAACTAGGGTTAGGGTTCTGTCCAGGGCGTCGCCAGGGCTGATGCGATTCCGGTCTCATGATCTCCCTCGTGGGCTGAAATGAGGGCCCATGTGAAGGGGCGGCTCAACTGAGGGTTAGGGTTTGAGGCCGGTTTAGGTTTCAGTGGCGGGGTCCGGTTCGGAATTGGGTTAGTGTTAGTGTTCGTTCCCAGGGGCCCCCAGGCGCCGAAGCCACAGCAGGGCAGTGGTTTCCCCAAAGGGCTGAGTTGAGGGCACAACAGAGGGTGCCGATCAGGATCAATCTTTGGCTGCCAAGGCCACACAAGTCGATGGGCCCCTGGTCGAAGACACCTCAGGAATACCTTCGGGCAGCTGTGACTAGGCCTGGGAAACGACATGGTGAGATGCCAGGTTCCATGCCAAGTGAGCCTGCACTGCTTCTGGACCCCAGGCACGTGGTGTTCTCATATTTGGTATTGGGTATCTCATATTTGGTATGGGGAGAGGGCCTTAGATAGGGTTAGGGTTAGGTCCAGGAACGTCGCCAGGCCCGAAGCGAGTCCGTTCTTGTGATCTCCCTCGAGGGCTGAAGTGAGAGCCCATGTGACGGGGTGGCTCAAGTGTAGGTTAGGGTTCGAGGCCAGATTAGGTTTCGGTGTGGGGGTCCTGTTCGTGGTAGGGTTAGGGTGAGGTACCAGGAGGCTTCAGGCACCGTTCCCACAGCAGGGTAGTGGTCTCCCTGACAGGCTGCATTGAGGGCACAAGGGAGCGTGCCAGTCAGGATCAGTCTTTGATTGCCACAGGCACACAAGTTGATGGGCCCCTGGTCGGGAGGCCTCAGGACTCCTCTCGGGTAGCTGCAGCTGGGCCTTGGAAAAGACATGGTGAGCTTCCATGTTCCAGGCCGAGTGAAACTGCACTGTTTGTGCACCCCAGGCGCGTGGTGTTGTCAGACTTTGCTTTTGGATCCCCATGGGGAGAGACCATAGGCAGGGATAGGGTTTGGTCCATGGAAGTCGCCAAGGCCGAAGCGACTCAGTTCTCTTGATCTCCCTCGAGGGCTGAAGTGAGGGTCCATGCGACAAGGCGGCTTAAGTGTAGGGTTAGGGATCGAGGTTGGCTTAGGTTTCGGAGGAGGGACCCGGTTCGGGGTAGGGTTAGGGTTAGGTCTCAGGAGGCTCCCAGCTCTGAAACCACACAGGGCAGTTGTCTCCCCGAAAGGCTGAGTTGAGGGCACAAGGGAGGTTGCCGGTCACTATCAGTCTTTGGTTTCCAAGGCCACACACATCGATGGGTCCCAGGTCGGGGAGGCCTCAGGAATCCTCTCAGGAAGTTGCAGCCAGGCCCAGGAAACGACTAGTTTAGCTTCCAGGTTCCATGTCGAGTGAACCTGCACTGCTTGTGCACCCCAGGCGCGTAGTGTTGTTAGACTTTGGTATTGGGTCCCCATAGGGAGGGAGCCTTACTTATGGTTAGGGTTCTGTCCAGGGACGTCGCCAGGGCCGTACCATCTCAGTTCTCTTCATGTCCTTCGTAGGCTGAAGTGAGGGCCCATGTGACTGGACGGCTCAAGTGTAAGGTTAGGGATCCTGGCCAGTTTAGGTTTCGGTGGAGGGTCCCAGATCAGTTTAGGGTTAGGTTTAGGGTTAGGTCCCAGGAAGCACGAGGCGCCGAACCCACAGCAGAGCAGTGGTGTCCCGGATGGGCTGAGTTGAGGGCAAAAGGGAGGGTGCCGGTCAGGATTAGTCCTTGGCTGCCAATTCCACACACGTCGATTGCCCCCTGGTTGGGAGGCTTCAGGAATATTCTCGGGCAGCTGCAGCCGGGCCTGGGAAATGACATGGTGAGCTTCCACGTTCCATGCCGTGTGAACCTGCACCACTTATGCACCCCAGGCGTGTGGTGTTGTCAGATTTTGGTATTGGATACCCATAGGGAGATAGCCTTAGGTAGGGTTAGGGTTCTGTCCAGGGACGCCGCCAAGGCCAAAGCGACACCGTTCTCTTGATCTCCCTCAGGGCTGAGGTGAGGGCCCATGCGACGTGGTGGGTCAAGTGTAGGGTTAGTGTTCGAGCACACCTTAAGGTTCGTTGGAAGATCGTGTTTCAGGGCAGGGTTAGTGTTAGGGTTAGTTCTCAGGAGGCTCCAGGCGCCAAATGCACAGCAGGGCAGTGGTCTCCCCGAAGGGCTGAGTTGAGGGCACAAGGGACGGTGACAGTCAAGATCAGTCTTTGGCTGCCAAGGCCACACACGTCGATGGGCCCTGGTCGAGGAGGCCTCCGGAATCCTCTCGGGCAGCTGCAGCCGGGCCTGGGAAACAACATAGTGAGCTTCCAGGTTCCATGCCGAGTTAGCCTGTACCCCTTTTGAACCCCAGGCGCTAGGTGTTGACAGATATTGGCATTGGGTCCCCATGCAGATAGAGCCTTAGCTACGGTTAGCGTTCAGTCCAGGGACGTCGCCAGGACCGAAGCCACTCCGGTCTCATGATCTCCCTCGAGGGCTGAAGTGAGGGCCCATGAGACAAGGTGGCTCAAATGCAGGGTTAGGGTTCGAGGCAGGCTTAGATTTCGGTGGGGGGCCCGTTTAGGGTTAGGGTTAGGTCTCAGGAGGCTCCAAGCTCCAAAACCACTGCAGGGCAGTGGTCTCCCCAAAGGGCTGAGTTGAGGTCACAAGGGACGGTGACAGTCAGGATCAGTCTTTGGCTGCCCATGCCACATACGTTGATTGGCCCCTGGTCGAGGAGGCCTCCGGAATCCTCTCAGGCAGCTGCAGCCGGGACCTGGGAAAGGACATGGTGAGCTTCCAGGTTCCATGTCCTGTGAGCCTACACGGCTTGTGGACCCCAGGCGCATGGTGTTGTCAGACTCTGGTATTGGGATCTCATGGGGAGAGACACTAAGCTAGGGTTAGAATTCGGACCAGGGACATCGCCAGGTCCGAAGCGACTCCAGTATCGTGATCTCCCTCGAGGGGTGAAGTGAGGGCCTAGGTGACGGGGAGGCTCAAGTGTACGTTTTGGGTTCGAGGCCCAGTTATGTTTCGGTGGAGTGTCCCGGTTCGACGTAGGGTTACGGTTAGGGTTAGGTCTCAGGAGGCTCTAGGCGACGAACCCACAGCAGGGAATTGTTCTCCCCGAAGGGCTGAATTGAAGGCACAAGGGATGGTTCCGGTCAGGATCCGTCTTTGGCTGCCAAGGCCACACACGTCGATGCACCCCTGGTCGAGGATGCCTCCGGAATCGTCTTGGGCAGCTGCATCCGGGCCTGGGAAACGACATGGTGAGCTTCCAATTTCCATGCCGAGTCAGCCTGCACCGCTTATGTACCCCAGGCGCGTGGTGTTGTCAGATTTTGATATAGGTTCCCCATGGGGAGAGTGCCTCAGCTAGGGTTAGGGTTTAGTCCAGGGACGTCGCCAGGGCCGAAGTGACTCCAGTCTCGTGATCTCCCTTGAGGGCTGAATTGAGGGCTCCTGCGACGGGGCGGCTCCAGTGTAGGGATAGGTTTCGAGGCCGGTTTATGTTTCGGTGGACGGTCCCATTTTGGGATAGGTTTAGGGTTAGTGTTAGGTCCCAGGAGGCTCCAGGCGCTGAACCCACAGCAGGGCAGTGGTCTCCCCGAAGGGGTGAGTTGAGGGCACAAGGGACGGTGCCGGTCAGGATCCGTCTTTGGCTGCCAAGGTCACACACGTCTTTGGGCCCCTGGTCGGGAAGGTCTCAGGAATCCTCTCGGACAGCTGCTGCCGAGCCTGGGAAAAGACATGGTGAGCTTCCAGGTTCCATGCCGAGTGAGCCTGCACCGCTTCTGGACCCCAGGTGCATGGTGTTGTCAGACTTTGGTATTGGGTACCCATGGGGAGAGAGCCTTAGCTAGGGTTAGGATTCGGTCCAAGGATGTCACCACGGCCGAAGCGATTCCAGTCTTGTGATCTCCCTGGAGGGCTGATTTCTGGGCCCATGTTACTTGGGAGCCGGGGAATGTAGGGTTAGAGTCCTATATAGGGTTATATTTGGTTTAGGGTTCTGGTTAGGGTTCTGTAGGTTTAGTGTTTTTGTTAAGTCCTGTGCGGCTCCAGATGCTGAACACACAGCAGGGTAGTTGTCTCCCCAAATGGTGATTTGATTGCAGACGGGAGGGTCCCAGTCAGGACTAGTCTTTGGCTTTCAAGGCCACACAACTCTATGGGCCCCTGGTCGGGTAGGCCTCAGGAATCCTCTCGGCAAGCTGTTGCCGGTTGTGTCAAAGGATATGGTGAGGTTCCTGGTCTATGCTGAGGCATCCTGCACCGCTTCTGGACCCCAGGAGCGTAGTGTTGTCAGACTTTGGTATTAAGTCCCTAATGGGGAGAGAGCCTCAGTTAGGGTTTGTGTTCAGTCTAGGTACATCACCAGGGCCAAAGTAACACCATTCACATGAGTTCCTTGGAGGGCTAAAATGTGGGCACTTGGGCGGTTGTCGGTCTGGTGTAGAGTTAGTGTGAGAGTTTGTATTAGGTTTAGGTTTAGGGTTAAGTTTACAGTTGTGTTTAGGGGTAAGATTAGTGCCCAAGCATTTCCAAGCCCTTATTGTACAGTAGTGCAATTGTCTCCCCAAAGGGCTGACTGGTGTGCAGAAGGGTACTGATCAGCATTAGTCTTTGCGTCCAAGGCCAGACATCTATTTTTGCACTCAGGATGTAGGCCTCAAGATTCCTCCTGTGCATCAGAAGCCATGCTTTGGAAATGACATGGTGATGTTCCACGTTTCACACAGAATTATCTTGCACCGCTTCTCAACCCAGTGTGTGTGCTCTTGTCATACTGTGGTATTCAGTCCCCATGTGGAGATAGCCTCAGCTCCGTTTGGGTTTTGTGCCAGGGAAATCTCCAGGGCTGAAGTGACACCAGTCCTGTGATCTCCCTGTATCGATGATGTGTGGGCACATGCATGGTGCGAGTCAGGTTTTGGGTGAGTGTTAAAGATGAGGTGAGGTTTAGGTTCACGTATATACTGTGGGTCACTGTTAAGATTAGGGCTTGGGCACAGGAGGTTCGTGGCACTATACCCCCAGTAGGGCAGTTGTCCCCCCGCAGGGCTGAGTAGAGGGGTCTAAGGAGGGTCCCAGTCAGGCTGAGTTCTGGGTGCCAGGGTCACTCCTTGGTTAGACCTCAAGAAGTCCCCTGTGGAGCTCCTTCTAGTCTTTGGAAATGAAATTGTGATATTCCAGGTTCCATGCTGAGTAATCCTCTTCCGCTTCTGGGGCCCATGTCCGTCATGTCCTCAGACTTAGGAATTGGGTCCCCATTAGGAGAAAGCTTTAGCCAAGGTTAAGTTTTGGTCCAGGGACGTTGCCAGGGCCGAAGCGACACCATTGCCATGATCACCCTGGAAGTCTGGATGAGGGTCCATGCGCGGGTGCGGGTCATGTGTAGGGTTAGGTTTGAGTTGGGGTGAGGTTTAGTTTGAGCGGTATGTGAGTGTCACAGTTAAGGTTAGGGTTAGGTCCCACGAAGCTCCAAGCGCTGAAACTCTTGCAGGGTAGTGGTCTTCCCAGAGGATTGAGTGTAGGCCTCATTGGAGCGGGCTGTTCAGGCTTAGTCTTTGTGAGCCAGGGCCAGCTGTGTGTGGCATCTTCAGTTGGGCTTCATCAACCCCCTTGTGCAGCATCATGAGGGCATTGGAAATGTCATGATGATGTTTGATGTTCCATGCCAAGTAAGTCTGCACCGCTTTGGGCCATTTGTTTGTGGTGTTCTCAGAGATAGCAATTGGGTCCCCATCCAGAGAGATCCTTAACTAGGGTTAATGTTCTGTTCAGGGACTTCACCAGTGCCGAGGTGACACCATTCCTGTGTGTCGTGTGTGTTGGCTTAGGGTTTGGGATTGGGTTCGGTGTTAGGGGTCAGGGTTACGGTTAGGGTTGGTGTTAGGTGTTAGTGTTAGGGGCTAGAATTAGGTTTATGCTTTAGGCTTGGGTTTAGGGTTATGGTTAGTGTTTAGGGTTATGGTTAGGGGTTAGGGTTTTGAGTTAGAGTTAGGTTTAGGTGTTAGCTTTGGACTTGGATTAGGCTTAGGTTTAGGGTTATTGTTTGGGTTTGAGAGTTAGGGTTAGGGTTAGATGGTAGGGTTAGGGTTAGGTGTTAGCGTTAGTGTTAGGGTTTGCCTTAGGTTTAGGGATAAGGTGAGATCTAGGTCTAGGACTTTGGTTCGCTTACGGGTTAGGGGATTGGATCAGGGGTTAGCGTTTGGGTTAGTGTTAGGATTTTATGGTTAGGGTTAGTGTTAGTGTTTCGGTTTATAATTTTAGTGTTAGCAGGTAGAGTTAGAGCATTAGGGTTAGGGTTTTAGGATTAGAGTTGTAGGATTCTGGTAAGATGGTTAGGGTTAGTACGGGATATGTTTACCTTTACAGTTCGGTTGGGTTAGGGTTGGGTTTAGACCTAGGGATAGGGGCAGGGTTTAGAATTAGTACCATGGTTAGCGTTAGCTGCTAGGTTTAGGTGTGGGATTTGGGTTAGTGTTAGCGTTAGGGCTACAGCAAGAAGTAGGTCATGTTTGCACTCCCAAATGTAGTGGGAGGATGTTCATGTGTGGACACCGCCCTCCATCCTGAGGGATTGTGTTCATTATATCGCCCCTGTCTTCCTGCACTGGAGATTGTTTTTGCCTCGCCCCTTTCCAGCTTGGGTGTGGAGTGTTTCACGCCATCACCCTGCCCTCTCTCGGTGTGGTAGGATTTCACTTACTGCCTCATCCAATTTTGGTCCTTGGGGTGCATCCTTTTAATCTTTATATCATTTATTTCTCCTCTGCCTTTAATTATTTTCATCATTCTTCTCTTTGGGGGTTGTGTTTGTTGTCCTCTGTCTGGCTTTTATAATTATAAGCTCATGGAGTTTATTTCAGGGTTTTCTTTTTCTTGAGGCAGACATGTATTGCTGTAAAATTCCCTGTTAGAACCAGTTTTCCTGCTTTACAGAAGTTTGGATTGCTGTGTTTTCATTGTCTTTTGTTTCCATGCCATTTTGGATTTTGTCTTTGATTTCTTGGTTGAACCATTGATTGTTTAGTAGCATGTTATTTAACTTCCATGTTTTGTGCCTTTTCCAGATTTTTGTTTCTTGTTGTAGTCTTCTACTTTCATAGCATTATAGTCTGAAAAGACACATGGTATGACGTCGATCAATTTGATTTTGTTTTGGCTGGTTTTATGACCTAATTTTTTATCGAGTGTGGGAATGTTCCATGTGCACATGAAAAGAATGTGTATTGTGCTGTTTTAGGATGGAATGTCTAAAATATATCGGTTAAGTCCATCTGGTCTACTCTATCATTCAAAGTCACTACTTCCTTGTTGATTTTCTGATGGAATGATCTCTCCATTGATGTCATTGGGGTGTTAAAGTGCCCTACTATGATGGTATGACTATCGATTCTTTACTTTAGTTTTGGACTGTTTTGTGTATTTGGATGCTCTCAGGTTGAATGCTTATATGTTTACAATTGTTCCATCTTTTTGCTGGATGGTACCTTTTATTAGTATAGTGTCTTCTTTGTCTCTTGTTACCGTTTTATTTTTAAATCTATTTTGTTTGATATAGGTAGAGCTACTGCAGTTTTCTTTTGACGCTTTTGTTCCTTAACTAGTCTTTTCTAGGTAGGAAATAGATGGGTCCTATATTGTAATCATTCTATCACCCAGTGCTTTTTATTTTGAAGAGAGTGAGCACAGGCATGGTAGGGCGGGGTGGGGGGAATGGGGAAAGAGAGAGACAAAGAGAGAAAGAGGGAGAGAGAGAATAAGAATGAGAATTAATCCTCCCCAAGTTACATGCTCAGTGCAGAGCTCAATTGGGGCTCAATCCCATGATCCTGGGATCATAGCCTAAGTCGAAATCAAGAGTCTAAATTTCAAGCGATTGAGCCATCCAGTTGCCCCTCTCTGGCACCCAGTGCCTTTGGTTTGATCATTTATTTTGTTACCATTCAAAGTAATTGATAGGCATGTATGTGTCCTATTACTACTTGATGTTGGTTGTTTCTGAATTTTTCTGATCCTTTCTTCTCTCTCTTTTTTTGGTTTGCTGGGTTTCATCACAATTTCACAGTTGAAATTGCTTGTCTTTATACTCTGCATATGTATTAGTGGTGTTTGTTCTGTGGTTATTATGAGGTTTGTACCTAACCACTTCTGCATATAGAAGTCTATATTAAGTTGATAGTTGCTTAAGTTTGAACCGGTTCTTTACTCCTCTCCTCCCCGTGTTATAGCTATGTAGTGTTCCTCTTTCAAAACCTTTAATATCATGAATACCTTGACTGATGTTTTACAGATATACACCTTTTTATTGCTTCTGCATTTCGCACTTTAATATGGTCACTTTCGGTGTTTCTTTTCCACTTAAAGAGTCCCCTTTAACATTTCTTGCAGGGGTGGTTTGTTGGTGTTGAGCTCGCTGAGTATTTATTTGGGAACCTCTTGATCTCTCCTCCCACTTGAATGATAGTTTGCTGGATAGACTCTCTTTGGCTGCAGATGTTTTCCATTCCGCAACTTTACCATACCATGCTGGTCACTTACAGTTTCAAAGTTTCTTCTGAAAAACATCCAGTGATAACCTTATGGGGTTTCCCTTGTAGGTAAATGCCATCTTTTGTTTTCCTGCTTTGAAATTTTTTCTTTGTCACGATATTTTGGGTTTTAATTACTATATGACTTGGTGTGGATCTGCTTCCGTTGAATATATTGGGGGTTCTTTGTGCCTCCTGCTTCTGGATCTGTCTCCTTCCCCGCATTAGGGAAGTTTTCATCTATTGTGTCTTCAAATAAATTTTCTGATTCTAATTTCTCGGAGTTCTGAAAATGAGAAATAGGACAGAAAAGACCTATTGAAGGTTCTCTGATGAGCCACTGGATTTGCATGCGTGGAGGATAGATTTGGGAGTCACATGAACAACCTACCTTTAACTTCAAAGAACTAGAAAAAAACAACAATCTATGTACAGTGTACTCAAAAGGGAGAAAGTAATCCATACGAGAGTGCAAACCAATGAAACTGAGACCATGAAGTCAATAGAAAATATGAAGAAGACCAACAGGGGTTTTCAGAAGAGTGAAATAAAATTGTCAAGACTATACATAGACTACGCTAAGACACAGAGAGTACACAGTTCAAAATAATTATGAATAAAAGAGAAGACATTACGCCTTATACCGAAGAAACATAAAGGAGACAAAGAGGGGACTATGGCCAAATTAGATGCCAGCAAACCGCCTGCCTAGAAGAAATGGATAGGTTCTTAGAAACACACAACCTACCAAGACTGTACCAGGAAGAAATAGAAGGTTTGCACAGACCCATTAAAGGAAGACTGTATCAATACAAGAAGATAACCAATGCAAGTAAATTGAATCAGTAATCGAAGTTCTCCCAGGGAAGAAAAGCCCAGGGCCAGGTGGATTCACTGGTGAATTTGACCAAATGTTTGTAGAAGAACTAACAGCAGTCCTCTCTCAGATTGAAAAGGAATGAACACCACCAAACTCATTTCATGACACTGGAATTACCCTGGTAGGAAGCCAGAGAAGGATATTACCTGAACAGAAATCTATAGGCCAGTATCCCCGTGATGAATATAGATGAATGATTCCCAATAATGGACAGGCAAGCCAAATTCAGCAGCACATTAAAAGGATCATTGACCGTGATGAAGGATTTTTTTCCCTGCAAAGGAAGGATGTTTCAGAAATGCAAATCAATCAGTATGACCCCTCACATAATTGAATGAAAGAAAATCAACCCGAAACAAGATTCTTAATTATAAATAACAAACGGAGGGTTACTATAAGGGAGGTGGGTAAGGGGATGGGTTAAATGGGTGATGGGCTAAGGAGGGCACTAGTAGTGAGGATCACTGGGTGTTGTATGTAAGTGATGGATGACTACATTCTATACTTGACGCTAACATTACACTGTATGTTAACCAATTGGAATTTAAATAAAAACTTGAAAAAATAAATACTAAAGAAATACATAAATACATTTAAACTAAACTAAATAAGTACATGTTAAAAAAGAAAAAGAAAACTCATGTGATGATGTCAATAGACACAGAAAAACCGTTCTGAGAAAATTTGGTATCCATTTGTGCTAAAAATCTCTTTAAGATTCTGTGTAGAAGGAACATATCTCAACATAAGAAAGGCCATGTATGTGAAGCCCACAGTTAATATCATACTCAGTAGTGAAATTGTGAAAGATTTTCCACTAAGATCAGGCACAAGACAAGGATGCCCTAGATATGTGAAGGGGATTGCGTGATGCAGGCTTCTGGTGATGCAATGAATGAATCACAGCTAGAAGATATAGCATAGGGGACATAGAGAATGGTACTGGAGTAGTGATGCATGGTGACAGATGATAGCTACACCTGTGTTAGCGTAGCAGAATGTATACATCTGTCCAATCACTATGTTGTTCATCTGAAACTAATGTAACATAGTGTGTCAGCTATTTCCAAATAACATGTTTTTTTAAAACAAGGTAAAGGACTGAAATAAAAAATTTAATGTAAAATAACCTGTTAATATCTAACCAAGAAATGCAGTGAAGTTCCAAACTAGAAAGTCACCATATCAAATTCTGTATCATTCCTATACACTAACCCAATTATCTAAGAAGAAGTAAAGAAAACAATCCCATTTACAATAGCATCAAAAACAATAAAAATTATAGCAATACATTTAGCCAAGGAAATGAAACTCTCTTTACAGAAAACTATAAAACCTGTGTGCAGGAATGGAAGAAATTCAATTTGGGTGAAAGAAAGGGGAGAACACACAAGTCAGTGAAAAGCCATCCCATGTCCAACTTTCGGAGGAATTAATACAGATACAATGTCCATATTACCCAAAGCCATCTAGAGATTCAGTGCAATCTCTATCAAGACTCCAATGCAATTTTTATGCAATTAGAAAATCATATCCTAAAATTTATTTGG
This sequence comes from Panthera pardus, assembly GCF_024362965.1. Taxonomy (NCBI): domain Eukaryota; kingdom Metazoa; phylum Chordata; class Mammalia; order Carnivora; family Felidae; genus Panthera; species Panthera pardus. The sequence continues at coordinate 573,311 of NW_026526908.1, forward strand.
AACCACAAAAAGACCCCAAGTAGCCAACGCAACAAAGAACAAAACAGGAGGCATCACACTTCTTGCTTTCAAGCGTCATTCTCACACAAAGAAATCAATTATGTCACTGGCATAAGCACACACACAAGACAATGGAACAGAAATTGAGAGCCCAAACTAAACCCATGCATCACAGTCACCTAGCATTCGACAAGGGAGTCAATAATACACAGTGGAGAAGAGTAGTCTTTTGAATAACTGGTGCTGGGAAAATTGGACATTCCCATGTATAACAACAAAGTTTGGCACCGTATAATACACCACTCCCTAGAGAGTGAAAGGAAGAAATAGAGAGAGAGATGTGGTTAGAGAGAAACAGAGACAAAGAGGAAGTACAAGAAGGAAAGTAGAGACCTGGTCTGGGTATGTGGACAGGGTTAGATGGGCCAGGGGAGAGGGGATGTATGAAGTGGCTCTGAGTGCTGGGGCAGAAAGGGCGTCTATCATGGGCATCAGAGTTCCGTGGCCCCAAGACTCCAACATCCCTGGGTCCAAGTTCTGCAGAGGCCATTGGAATTGAAAAGATGGGTAGCCCTCATTTCTTCTGGAATTGTGAGGTTCAGCCTCACGTTCTGTCATGGAGAGGGATGTCTTGAGGGAGAGTGTGCTGCTCTTTGGCAGGTAAACTCCATAGCCTGCCCTGTGGGGAGGTGTCCCAGGGCCATCTCCCTCACTGCCCCAGGCTCTGTTGGATTTCCCCCCTCCCCCACCAGCTGGCCTTCCTCAAGTTCTGAACCCATGCATCAGGCATTGTGTTGCCCCCAGGTCCTGAATCTGGACCAGGCAGAGGTGGACTAGTAATATTGATTAAAAAAAATATTTGTCAATAAGATACATATCCTCCCTCTGGGACTAGCGGTGTGCATCCAAATCATAGGTTGCTATCCTTCTCTCCACAACCAATCTGAGGAATCGAGAAGGTAGGTGGACCCTTTAAAACACCATAGTCTTCTCTTACATCAAATTCAAAGACATTTTCTTGACCCAGCTTTCTTTTAGTTCTGAAGAGATGGCAATTAGTAATTGAAGGCATAATAGTCCTATAGGAAATTGACCTATATGACTGATGGACGTTATTTCATCCATCCGTATCCCTAAAGCACATTTCATTGGAAATATTAGCCAAGGATACGCACTGTAAATTCACAACAGATGTGTAGCTCCCTGGAAGTTGCATTCTGATCTTGTCACATATGTTTCATCTAAGATATTATTAGTGACTTTTCAGATAAGCTTTCAACATCAAGAAGGTGATGTTAGAGAATCTGGTATAAATGGAAATTCGCAGATTCTAAATGAGGAATGATTTTTCATTTTTAATGTTTCTTTTTTTGAGAGAACCCGAGCTGGGGAGGGGGACAGAGTGGGAGACACCGAATATGAGGCAGGCTCGAGGCTCTGAGCTCTCAGAACAGAGCCTGATGTGGGGCTCAAACTCATGGACTGAAAAATCATGACTCGAGTCAAAGTCGGACGCTTAACCGCCTAAGCCACCCAAGCGCCCCAGGAAGGATAGTTTAGTGGCAAAGAAGAAGAAATTAAAGATAGTGTAAAGGATGTCTATTTTTAATTGAAAGATTGTTCACACATTTGTTGTGTTAGTTTTAGGCATACATTTCAGTCATTCCATATGTCTATACATTATGTTGTACTCAACCACAAGTGTAGCTATCATGTGAAAGCATGCAACAATATTATGACGGGATTGACTCCATTCCATTGGCTGTCCCTTGTATCCCTAGGACTCATTCACTCCATAGCTGGACGCCGGTATCTCTCTCTCTCAAAGGTGTCCATTCTTTATCTAACCTAAGTATTTTGGTGGTAAACAAAATTACCTCTTGTTCAGCATGTGTAAATCGGTGGTCTATTTTTCTGTGAATATTGCTTAAAACATTACAAATGATGTCGTTATGTTAATAAATTCGGTTTCATTCTTCACTCACAAGAAAGAGAAGGAAAAGATTTTGTGTCCCAGGCCCTGTCACTAAAACCTTCCCAACGAGGAGAACAGGCTTAGTTGCCCAGAGCACCTTCGGTCTCTCAGCTGAGCAACCAGGGCCTTCCACATTGAAGGAATTCCCATGGTGGCCAGCAGAGAGAGCTCAAGAACCACAGACCCCCGAGGGGCGGGTTCCTCTGTTGGGCAGTGATAGCCAGCAGAGGGCGCACCATCTGCTTTTCTGACCCAGGGCACCTCAGAGCAGGAAGGGCTTAGATTGCTCTCAGAGGACGCAGGCCTCTGCTGGTGCCTCAGTACAGAGAGCAGAGCTGCATTTCCAGCAGGTTCTGCCACCCGCCCCAGGGGAGACCTTGGGAGCTTTATAGCAACTTGGCATCTCCTGAGTCGCCAGAGAGAAGCTGCCTTGTTGTACTGAGTGCTGAGGAGGGGGCGCCGGGTGGCTTCCCTGGTCAAGCTGGTTGCTGAGCTGCACAGGCCTTTGCATTTTCTGGGCTGTTCCCGTGTTTCATTCCACCCCTTCCCGGACAGTTTTTGAACAAGACGTATTTTACTAAAGGACTTGTGGATTGCGGGGTCCCACGACATCACCTCATAGATGAAGTCGATGGTTTGTTCCACATTCAGGCTTGTTTCCGGGAAGTAACCCTTACAGAAATTCAGAAGCACGGGAGCTGCATTCAATTAGGACGTGGATACATGAAATGCTCGTCTCACGACCTTCTAGAAGAATGAGCTGGGACCCATGTTCCGAGTCCTGCTGGAACCAGAGACCAAGGTAAGGGCACAAACTGTCCCACACATCATACATGCTTTTTTAAAAATTTCATGGTTATTTTTCCAACCTAGTGAAGCGATTGAAAACTACAGAAAACCTGGTAGGTAAGTCTCATTAACCTTATGTTATCTTTTAATTTAAATTCCAGTGAGTGAAGAAATAGTGTAATATTAGTTTCAGGTGTCCAATATAGAGCAAGACTTCCACAGGTCACCCGGTGCTCTTCCCAGGTGCACTTCTTAATCCCCATCAGCTGCTTCACCCATTCCCTCACCTCGCTGTGGAACTCCTCAGTTTGTTTCCTAGTTAAGAGTCCATTTGTCTCCCCCCCACCTTTGTTTTGTTTTCTTGCCATGTGTTAGTGAAATCATTGGGTATTTGTCTGTCTCTGACAGGCTTATTTCACCCAGCATAACATTCTCTCTCTCCATCCACCTCGTGGCAAATGACAAGATTTCATGTTTTTATGGCTAAATAATGTTACATTCCATATACCACATCTCAATTTATTCATCAGTTGATGGATGTTTGGATAGTTTCCGTAATTTGGCTTTTGTAAAAAATGCTGCTGTAAACATCACGGTGCATGTATCCCTTTGAAGATTTTGTATTCTTTGTGGAAATACTTTGTAGTGAAATCGCTGGATTGTAAGGTACTTCTATTTCCAGTTTGTTTTTTTTTTGACATCTCCATGTTGTTTTCCAGAGTGGCTGCACCAGTTTGCATTCTTACCCACAGTGCAAGAGGGTTATTCTTTCCACACATCCTTGGCAACACCTGCTGTTTCATCCTTCATTGATTTTCGTCATTGTGACAGATGTGATGTGTTATCTCATTGTACTTTTGAATTGTATTTCCCTGAAGATCAGTATTGTTGAGCATTTTTTCATGTGTCTCTTGGCCATGTATATGTCTTCCTTCGGGAAATGTCCATTTTTGTCTTCTGCCCATTTTTAATCAGATTTCTCATTTTTTGGGTGCTGTATAACTGTATATATTTTGGACACTAACCCTTTATCCGATGTCGTTTGCAAATATCATTCTGTTGATGTTTTAGTTTTGTTGATTATTTCCTTGGTGACAGAAGGTTTTAATTTTTATAAAGTCTCATTATTTTTGCTTGTGTTTCCCTTACCTCTAGAGATATATCTACAAAGACGTTTGTACAGGCAATGTCAAATAAGATACTACCCGTGTTATCCTCTGGGATTTTTAGTTTCGGGTTTCACGTATAGGTTTTTGTCCATGTTGGATTTATTTTTGTGTATGTTGTAAGAAAGTGGTCCGTTGTTTTTGTTTTGTTTTGCAGATTGCTGTCCAGTTTTTCCAAAACCATATGTTGAGGAGCCTTTTTTTAAATTTATGTATTTATTTTTGAGAGAGAGAGAGAGAGAGAGAGAGAGCATGCAGAAGAGGGGCAGAGAGAAATGGAGAGAGAGAATCCCACGCATGCTCTGCACTGCCCTGAGATCATGACCTGAGCTGAATCCACCATCACACGCTTTCGTGACTGGGCCACCCATGTGTCCCAAGACTATCTTTTTTTCCATTAGATGTTCTTTCCTGCTTTGTTGAGAATTAGTTGACCATAGAGGTGTGAGTTTATTTCTGGGTTTCCATGCTATTGATCTATGTGTATGAGTTTGTTGTTGTTGTTATTTTTTGTTGTTGTTTTGTCAGTACTGTTCAGTACTGACATACTGACCATACTGTTCTGATCAGTATAGCTTTGTAATGTAACCTAAAGTCTGGAATTGTGATGTCTCCAGCTTTGCTTTTCTTCTACAAGTTTGTTTTGGCTGTTTGGGGACTTTTGTCATTCCATACGTATTTTGAGATTATTTGTTCTTGTTCTGTGACAAATGTTTTTGTTAGTGTGATAGGGATTTCATTATATGTGTAGATTGTTTTGAGGAGTGTAGACATTTTAACAGTATTTTGTGCTTCCCATCCATGAACATGAAATGTATGTCCATTTCTTTGTGTCCTCTTCCATTTATTTCATCAGTGTTTCATAGCCTTTAGAGTAAAGGTCTTTCACCTCTTTGGTTAGGTTTATTCCTGGTTTCTTGTGGTATTTGTGAGCCTGTCAATGGGATTGATCCCTTACTTTCTCTCTGTGTTAATTCATGATTTGTGTTAGAAATTCAATACATCTATGTTCCTTGATTTCTGTATATTGTGACTTGTCGAATTCATATATCAATTCTAGCAATTTTTAAGGGAATATTTCATGCTTTTTATAGAACACATCATGTCAGTTCCAAATAGCGAAAGTGCTACTTCTTCCTTGCCGATTTGGATGCCTCTTATTTCTTTTTGTTGTCTGAGTGCTCTGGTTAGGGTTTCCCGTACTATGTGGGATAACAGTGGTGAGAGGGTTCATTCCTATCTTGTCCCTGACTTTGGAAGAAAACCTTTCAATTTTTCCCCATTGAGGATGAGATGAGCTGTGGGTTTTTCCTAGATGACCTTTATTATGTGCAGGTAGGTTGAGTCTCAATGTACTTTGCTGAGGGTTTTTATCATGAATGGATGTGGCATTGTATCAAATAGTTTTCCTGCATCTGTTGAAAGCATCATATTGTTCTTATCCTTTCTTCTATTACTGTGGTGCATCATGTTGATTGATCTGTGAATGTGGAACCACCCTTGCAGCCCAGGAATATATCCCACTTGATTATGGTAAATGATTCTATTAATGTATTGTTGACTTTAATTTGAAGGTATTTTAATGAGAATTTCAGCATACATAGTCATCAGGCTATCGGGCTGCAGTTTTATTTAAAAATTTTTAAACATTGTTTTAAATGTTTATTTCTTTCCTTAGATAGAGTACATAAAAGTGAGGGAGGGGCAGAGAGACAGGGAGGGAGAGAATCCTGGCCATGCCCCACACTGTCATGGCAGGGCCCAACGTGGGACTCGAACCCACGCACCGCAAGATAATGTCCTAATCCAAAATTAAGAGTTGACAGTAAACCGACTGACCCACACAGGTGCTGCTGCAGTTTTCGGTTTTAGTGGAGGATTCATCTGGTTTTGGTATCAGGGTAATGATGGCCTCATACGACGAATTTGTAAGTTTTCCTTCTTTTTTTATTTTTTGTAATAATTCGAGGAGAATACATATTACCTCTTCCTTAAATGGATGGTAGAATTCATCAATGAAGCCATCTGGCCATGAACTCTTGTGTTGGGGGGAGATTTTTTTAATTACTGATGTGGTATCTTTCTGTTTTCAGATTTTAGATATCTTCCTGTTTCAGTTTTGGTAGTTTGTGTGTTTCTAGGAATTTGTCTGTTTTTCTCAGAGTGTCCAATATGTTGCATGTAGTTGTTCATAATATTATCTTCTAATTGTATTTTTGTGGTGTTGACTGTTATTTCTCCTTTCTTATTTGTGATTTTATTTATTTGAGTCCTTTCTGTATTCTTTGTGAAGAGTCTGCCTAGGAGGTTTTCAAGTTGATTACTGTTTTCAAAGAACAAGCCCCTGGTTTCATTGATTTGGTCTAGTGTCTTTTTGGTTTCTATATTCCTTATTTCTGCCCTAAACTCTATTATTTCCTTCCTTCTGCTGCTCTTTTTTCTCATTCCTTTAGGTGTAAGTTAGGATTGTTTGAGATTTTTCTTGCTCTTTAAGGTAGGCTTGTATTGCTATATACTTCCATCATAGACTGCTTTTGCCGCATTCCAAAGGGTTTTACCAGTGTATTTTCATTTTCATTTTCATTTGTTTCAGTGTATTTTCTCATTGATTTCCTGTTTGACCCATTCATTTAGTAGCATGTTATTTAACCTCCCTTTATTCGTGGCCTTCCCCCCCCCCCCCCAGCCCTTTTTTTGTGGTTGACTTCAAGTTTCCTAGCTTTGTGGTTAGAAAAGATGCTTGGTCTGATCTCTGTCGTTGGGTACCTCTTGAGGCCTGATTTGTGACCTAGAATGTGATCAATACTGGAGAACGCCCCATGTATGCTTGAAAAGATTGTGTACTCTGCCATTTTAGTATGGAGTGTTCTGAATATATCTGTTAAACCCATCTGGTCCAGTGTGTCATTCAAAGCCATTGTTTCCTTGTTAACTTTCTGTTTATAGGTTCTGTCCATTGATGGGAGTGATGTGTTAAAGTCCTCTACTATCATCATATTATTATAAATGAGTTCCTTTATGGTTGTTGCTAAATGTTTTATATACTTGGCGATGGCATGTTGGGTGCATCAAAATTTACAATCATTGGATATTCTTGTTTGGCTGTCCCCTTTAGTATGAGATCGTGTCTGTCTTCATCTCATTATAGCTTTATTTATTTATTTATTTATTTATCTTAATTTAAGTTAATTTAAGTCTTAGTTGACATACAGTGCATTGTCAGATTCAGGAGTAGTATTCGGTGATTCATCCCTTACATACAACACCCAGTGCTCATCACAACAAGTGCTCTCCTTAATACTCGTCCTCCATCTAGCCCAGTGCTGACCCATCTCCCTCCATCAACCTTCACTTTTTTTTCTCTAACATTAAGAGACTCATGTGGTTTGTTACCACGCTTCTCTTTTCCTGTCCCCTTCCCTAGTTTTCATGTGTTTTGTTTCATAAATTCCACATGAGTGAAATCATATATTTGTCTTTCTCTGATTGACATATTTCACTTAGCAAATACATTCGAGCTCCATCCACATCGTTGCAAATGGCAAGATTTCATTCTTCTTGAAGCTGAGTTATATTTCATTGTGCATACATATGTATGTATATATGAACATACACATATGAACATATGCATATACATACGTATACACACACACACACACACACACACCACAACTTCTTTATACCTTCATCAGTTGATGGATACTTGGGCTTTCTCCATAGTTTGGCTACTGTTGATAATTCTGCTATAAATATTGGGTGCATGCAATGTCACTATTAGGTATTTACCCTAAGGGTACCAAAGTAGAGTCTCAGTTTTAAAGTTTATTTTGCCTGATATAAGTATTGCTACTGGCTTTCTTTTGACATTATTGGCATGATAAATATTTCTTTATTCCCTCACTTCAAATCTGCAGGAGACTTAAGTCCAAATAAGGCTTTGTAGGCAGCATCTAGATAGACATTGTTTTTTGTTTGTTTGTTTGTTTGTTTGTTTGTTTTGTCCATTCTGACGCCCTATCCAATGTCTTTTGATTGGAGCATTTAGTCCATTTATATTCCGAGTGATTATTGATAGGTATATATTTAGTCCCATTCTACTAGTTGTTTTGTCATTGTTTCTTGATGTTTTCTCTGATCCTTTCTTGTTTGTAACACTTTTAGTCTTTCATTTCCACTCAACAGCCCGATTTAAATATTCTTTTCTTTTGCCTGGTGGTACATTTCTTTACTTATTTTTAATATTTCTTTTTTTTTTTTAATTTAAGCCCAAGTTAGTTACCTTATAGAGGAATACAGTTTCAGCAGTAGAATTTAGTGATCCATCAAGTGCAAAATATACCCAATACTCATCCCAAGGTCCACCCCTAATGCCCATCACCCATTGAGCCCATACCCCTATTCAGTAACCCTCCAGGAACCCTGAGATTCTTCCCTCTATTTAACAGTCTTTTATCATTTGACTCCCTCTCTGTTTGTATCTTATTTTTGCTTTCCTTTCACTATGTTCATCAGTTTTTTTTTAATTCGACATAAGAGAGAAATCATAGGATGTGTGTCTTTCTCTGACACATTTTGCTTAGCTTAATAAAGTCCGGTTGCATCCACGTTGTTGCAAATAGCGAGATTTCATTCTTTTTGATCGCCAAGTAATAGTCCATTGTATGAATCTGCCATATCTTCTTTATCCATTCATCTGTCAGTGGTCATCTGGGCTCTTTGCATAACTTAGCTATTGTTGATAATGCTGCTATAAATACTGGAGTACATGTGCCACTTCGAGTCAGCATTAATGTATCTTTTGGATAAATACCCAGTAGTGCAATTGCTGGGTCCTAGTGTAGTTCTATGTTTTGTTTTTGTGACAAATCTCCATACTATTTTCCAGAATGGCTACACCACTTTGCATTCCCACCAGCATTGCAAAAGGGTTCCCTTTCCCTGCATCCTTGCCAACATCTGTCGTTTCCAGAGATGTTAATTTTAGCCATTCTGATAGGGGTGAGGGGATATCTCATTGTGGTTTTGATTTGTATTTCAGTGATGACGAGTGAGATTGAGCATCTTTTCATGTGTGACCAATCTGGATGTCATCTTTCTTAAAGTGTCTCTTCATGTCTTTTGCCCATTTTTTCACTGGATTAGTTGGTTTCTGGGTGTTGAGTGTGATACGTTTTTGTATAGATTTTGGATACTAACCCTTTATCTGATATGTCACCTGCAAATATCTTCTCCCATTTCATTCAGTTGCTTTTTAGTTTGGCTGATTTTGTCCCCTGCTGTGCAGAAGCTTTTTATCTTCAGGACCCAATAGTTCATTGTGGTTTTTATTGCCCTTGTTTCTGGAGACATGACAAGCGAGAAGTTGCTGCGGCCAGGATCAAGGAGGTACATTGCCTGTTATCTCCTCTAGGATTTTGATGGTTCCTGACTTACATTTAGATCATTCATCCATTTTGAGGTGTGTGTGTGTGTGTGTGTGTGTGTGTGTGTGTGTGTGTGAGTGTGTATGTGTGTCGTTTAAGACAAGTGTCCAGGTTCATCATTCTCACTGCCCAGTATTCCTAGTACCATTTGCTGAAGAGACTCTTATTCCATTGGATATTCTTTCTGTGTTAACAAAGATTACTCACCATATGTTGGAGGGTATATTTCTGGGTTCCATATTCTGTTCCATTGACGTCTGTCTCCGTTTCTGTGCCTGTACATACTGTCTTGATGAATGCAGCTTTCTAATACACCACAAATCCAAAATAGTTATGTTTCCACCTTTGTTTTCTTTTTCAACATGACTTTGGCTTTTGGTATCTTTTCTGGATCCTTACACATTTTAGGGTTGTTCTAGCTCTGTGGACAAAGCTCGTGTTATTTTGATAGGGATTGCATTGAGTGTGTTGATTGGTTTGGTAGTATTGACATCTTAACAAAGTTTGTTCTTCTAATTCGTGAGCATGGAATGTTTTCCATTTCTTTGGGTTTCTTCAATTTTTCTCATAGACGATTTATGGTTTGTTACTTACATCCCCATTGGGAGAGAGTCTGAGCTAGGGTTAAGGTTCGGTCCAGGACGTTGCCAGGGCCAAAGCAACTCCAGTCTCTTGATCTCCCTAGAGGAATGAAGTAAAGGACCAGGAGACAGCGGGGGTCAAGTGTTTGACTAGGTTTCAAGATTGGGTTAGGATTCGGTTGAGGTTTCAGGTTAGGGGTAGAGTTTGGTTTAGGACCCAAGAGGCTCCAGGTACTGAACCCACAGCAGGGCAGTGGTCTCCCGATTGGGCTAAGTTGAGGGCACAGGGGAGAGGGCCGGTAAGGTTCAGTCTTTGGCTTCCAAGGCCACGGAACTCTATGGGCCACTGGTCGGGTAGGTCTCAGGAATTCTCTCAGACAACTGCAGCCGGGCCTGCAAAACCTCATGCCTCCAGGCACCATGCCGAGTGACACTGCCCCGCTTCTGGAACCCCAGGCACATGGTGTTGCCAGACCTTGGAACTGGGTCCCCAAGGGGAGAGAGCCTTAGCTAGGGTTAGTGTTTGGACCAGGGACGTAGCCAGGGCCGAAGCAACTCCAGTCTTGAGATCTCCCTTGAGAGATGAAGTGAGGGCCCATGCGAGGGGGGGTTAAAACGAAGGGTTAGGGTTCAAGGCCGGCTTAGGATTTGGTGGAGGGTCCGATTAAGGGTAGGGTTGGGGTTAGGTCCCAGGAGGCCCCAAGTGCTGAAGCCAGAGCAGTGCAGTGTTCTCCCCGAAGGACTGAGTTCAGGACACAAGGGAGGGTGCCGGGCAGGATCAGACTCTGTTCTTCCAGGCAACACAACTCTAAGAGCGCCTGGTCGAGCAAGCCTCAGAAATCCTCTCTGGCAGCTGTAACCGGCATGGGAAACGATATGGTGAGCTTCCAGATACCATACCGAGTGACACTGCAAACCTTCTGGACCCCAGACGTGTGGTTTTGTCAGACGTTGGGATTGGGTCCCCATGGGGAGACAGCCTTAGCTAGGGTTAGGTTTCGGTCAAGGGACGTCACCAGGGCCGAAGCCACACTGGTCCGGCGATCTGTCTCAAGGCCTGAAATGAGTGCCCATGCGACGGGGCAGCTCAAGTGGAGGGTAAAGTTTCGAGGACGGCTGAGGTTTCGGTGGAGGGTTCCGACAAGGGTAGGGTTAGGGTTAAGTTTAGATCCAAGGAGCTCCAGGAGCCTAACGCACAGCAAGTCAGTGGTCTCCCTGAAGGTCTAAGTTGAGGACACAAGGGAGGGTGCCGGTCAGGATCAGTCTTAGGCTGCCAGGACCACACACGTGGATGGGCCCCTGGTCAGGGAGGCCTCAGGAATTCTTTCGGGCAGCTGCAGCCGGGCCTGGGCAATGTATGGTGAGCTTCCAGGTTCCATGCCGAATGAGCCTGCACCGCTTGTGGACCCCAGGATCGTGGTGTTGTCAGACTTTGGTATTGGGTCCCCATGGGGAGAGAGCCTTAACTAGGGTTAGAGTTCAGTCCAGGGTCGTCACCAGGGCCGAAGCGACTCCGGTCTCGTGATCTCCCTCGAGGGCTGAAGTGAGCGAACATGCGATGGGGCGGCTCAAGTGTAGGTTTAGGGTTCGAGGCACCCTTAGGTTTTGGTGGAGGGTTCCGGGTTGGGGTACGTTAGACTTAGGGTTAGGACCCAGGAGGCTCCAGGCGCCAAACACTCAGCAGGGCAGTTGTCTCCCCAAAGGGCTGAATTGAGGGCACAACGGAGAGTGCCTTTCAGGATCAGTCTTTGGCTGCCAAGGCCACACACGTCGATGGCCCCTGGTCGGGGAGGCCTCAGGTATCCTCTTGTGTAGCTGCAGCCGGGCCTGGGAAACAACATGGTGAGCTTCTAGGTTCCATGCCGAGTTAGCCTGTACCGCTTGTGAACCCCAGGCGCGTGGTGTTGTCAAACTTTGGCATTGGTTCCCCATGGGGAGAGAGCCTTAGCTAGGGTTAGGGTTTGGTCCAGGGACGTCGCTAGGGCTGAAGCGTCTCCGATCTCGTGAACTCCCTTGAGGGGAGAAGTGAGGGTATGTGTGATGGTGCGGCTCAAGGGTTAGGTTAGGAGGACCCCTTAGGTTTCACTGGAGGTCCCTTTTGTGGGTAGGGTTAGGGTTAGGCCCTGGAGGCTTCAGGCGCCGAACCCACAGCAGGGAACTGGTCTCCCCGATGGGCTCAGTTGAGGGCACAAGAGAGGATGCCGGTCTGGATCAGTCTTTGGCGGCCAACACCACACAAGTTGATGGGCCCCTGGTCGGGGAGCCCTCAGGAAATCTGTCGGGCTGCTGCAGCCGCACTTGGGAAAGGACATGGTGAGCTTCCAGGTTCCATGGCAAGTGTGCCTGCACAGCTTGTGGACCTCAGGCACGTGGTGTTGTTAGACTTTGGTACTGGGTCCCCATGGAGGAGAGCCTTAGCTAGGGTTAGTGTCTGGTCCAGGAACGTCGCCATACCCGAAGCGACTCCAGTGTCATGATCTCCCTTGATGGATGAAGTGAGGGCCCATGCGAAGGGGCAGCTCAACTGTAGGGTTAGAGTTCGAGCCCGGCGTAGTTTTCGGTGGAGGGTCTTGTCTCTGGGCAGAATTAATGTTAAGGTTAAGTCCCAGGAGGCCCCGGCGCCAAAGCATCAGCAAGGCAGTGGTCTCCCCAAAGGGCTAAGAGGAGTGCACAACGGAGGTGCCGGTCAAGATCAGTCTTTGGATGCCAAGGCCACACACGTCGATGGGACCCTGGTCGGGAGGCCTCAGGAATACTCTAGGGCAGATGCAACCAGGCCAGGGAAACAACATGGTGAGCTTCCAGGTTCCATGCAGAATGAGCCTCCACCGCTTGTGGACCCCAGGTGTATGATGTTGTTGGACTTTGTTATTGGGTCCCAATGGGGAGAGAGCCTTAGCTAGGGTTATGGTTCAGAGCAAGGAGGTCGCATTGGCCAAAGTGACTCAGGAATCATGATCTCCTTCAATCGCTGAAGTGAGGGCCCTTGCGACCAGGCGGCTCAAATGTAGGGTTAGAGTTCGAGGCACCCTTAGGTTTCAGTGGAGGGTCGAGTTTTGGGGTAGGGTTAGGGTTAGGGGAAGGTCCCATGAGGCTCCATGCCCCAAACCCATGGCAGGGCAGTGGTCTCCCCGAAGGGCTGAGTTGAGGGCAAAAGGGAGGGTGCCGATCAGGATCAGTCTTTGGCTGCCAAGGCCACACACGTCGATGGGCCTATGGTCAGGAGGGCCTCAGAAATCCTCTTGGGCACATGCAACCGTGCCTGGGATATGACATGGTGAGACTTCAGGTTCCATTCCGAGTGACCATGCATTGCTTGTTGACCCCAGGGACGTGGTGTTGTCAGACATTGGTATTGGATTCCCATGGGGAGAGAGTTAGTTAGGGTTAGGGTTCGGTCCAGGGTCGTGACCAGGGCCGAAGCGACTCAGGTCTCGTAATCTCCCTCGAGGACTGAAGTGAGGGCACACATATCAAGGCGGCTCAAGTCCAGGGTAGGGTTCGAGGCAGGCTTAGGTTTTGGTGGAGTGGCCCGGTATGGGGTAGGTTGAAGGTTACAGTTAGGGTTAGGGTTCGGTCAAGGGACGTCGCCAGGGCTGAAGCGACTCCAGTCGCGTGATCTCCCTCGAGGGCTGAAGTGAGGGCCCATGCCAGAAGGCGGCTCCATTGCAGGGTTAGGGTATGAGGCAGGCTTAGGTGGCGGTGGAGGGTCCCGGTTCGGGGTACGGTTAGGGTTGGGTTTGGGTCCCAGGAGGCTACAGGCGCCGAAGACACAGCAGGGCAGTGGTTTCCCCAGAAGGGCTGAGTTGAGGGCACAAGGGAGGCTGTCGGTCAGGATCCGTCTTTGGTTATCTAGGCCACACACGTGATTGGGCTCCTGGTCCAGGAGGCCTCCAGAATCCTCTCGGGCCACTGCAGCTGGGCCTGGGAAATGACATGGTGAGATTCCAGGATCCATGCCGAGTCAGTCTGCATCGCTTCTGGAACCCAGGCGCCTGGTGTTCTCAGACGTTGGAGTTGGGTCACCATGGGGAGGGAGCCTCAGATACGGTTAGGGTTTGGTCCAGGGACATCGCCAGGGCCGAAGCTACTCCGGTCTCGTGATCTTCCTCGAAGGCTGAAGTGAGGGCCCATGCCAGAGGGCGGCACCTTTGCAAGGTTAGGGTTCGAGGCAGGCTTAGGTTGTGGTGGAGGGTCCCGGATCGGGGTAAGGTTAGGGTTAAGGTTAGGTCCCAGGAGGCTCCAGGCGCCCAACCCACAGCAGTACAGTGGTCTCCCAGAAGGCCTCAGATGAGGGCACAAGGGAGGCTGCCCGTCAGGATCCGTCTTTGGCTGCCAAGGACACACACGTGATTGGGCCCCTGGTAGAGGAGGCCTCCGGAATCCTCTCGGCAGCTGCAGCCGGGCCTGGGAAACGACATGGTAAGCTTCCAGGTTCCATACCGAGTCAGCCAATACCGCTTCTGGACCCCAGGCGCCTGGTGATCTCACCAGTTGGAATTGGGTCCCCATGGGGAGGTAGCCTTATCTAGGGTTAGGGTTTGGTCCAGGGACATGGCCAGGGCCGAAGCGACTCCGGTCTCATGATCTCCCTCCAGGGCTGAAGTGAGGGCCCATGCCAGAAGAAGGCTCCATTGCAGGGTTAGGGTTCGAGGCAGGCTTACGTTGCCGTGGAGGGTCCCGGTTCGGGGTACGGTTAGGGTTAGGGTTAGGTCCCAGGAGGCTCCAGGCGCCCAACCCACAGCAGGGCAGTGTTCTCCCCGAAGGGCTGAGTGGAGGGCACAAGGGACCGTGCCGGTCAGGATCCGTCTTTGGCTGCCAAGGCCACACACGTGATTGGGCCCCTGGTCGAGGAGGCCTCCGGAATCCTCTCGGCAGCTGCAGCCGGGCCTGGGAAACGACATGGTGAGCTTCCAGGTTCCATGCCGAGTCAGCCTGCACCTCTTCCGGACCCCAGGCGCGTGGTGTTGTCAGACGTTGGCTTTGGGTCCTCTTGGGGAGAGAGCCTTAGCTAGGGTTAGGGTTCGGTCCAGGGACGTGGCCAGGGCCGAAGCGACTCCGGTCTCGTGATCTCCCTCGAGGGCTGAAGTGAGGGCCCATGCAGCAAGGCGGCTCAAGTGCAGGGTTAGGGGTCGAGGCCGGCTTAGGTTTCGGTGGAGGGTCCCCGTTCGGTGTGGGGTTAGGGTTAGGGTTAGGTCCCAGGAGGCTCCAGGCGCCGAACCCACAGCAGGGCAGTGGTCTTCCCGAAGGCCTGAGTTGAGGGCACAAGGGACCGTGCCGGTCAGGATCCGTCTTTGGCTGCCAAGGCCACAGACGTCGTTCGGCCCCT
The DNA here is from genome assembly GCF_024362965.1 of Panthera pardus. NCBI lineage: Eukaryota > Metazoa > Chordata > Mammalia > Carnivora > Felidae > Panthera > Panthera pardus. The sequence goes on from NW_026526908.1 coordinate 588,574, forward strand.
GTTCGAGGAGGCCTCCGGAATCCTCTCGGTCAGCTGCACACGGGCCTGGGAAACCACATGGTGAGCTTGCAGCTTCCATGCCGAGTCAGGCTGCACCGCCTCTAGACCCCAGGCGCGTGGTCTTGTCAGACTTTGGCATGGGGTCCCCATGGGGAGGGAGCCTTAGCTAGGGTTAGGGTTTGGTCCAGGGACGTCGCCAGGGCTCAATCGACTCCAGTCTCGTGATCTCCCTCGAGGGCTGAAGTGAGGGCCCATGCCAGAAGGCGGCTCCATTGCAGGGTTAGGGTTCGAGGCAGGCTTACGTTGCGGTGGAATGTCCCGGTTCGGGGTACGGTTAGGGTTAGGGTTAGGTCCCAGGAGGCTCCAGGCGCCCAACCCACAGCAGGGCAGTGTTCTCCCCGAAGGGCTGAGTGGAGGGCACAAGGGACCGTGCCGGTCAGGATCCGGCTTTGGCTGCCAAGGCCACAGAAGTCGATCGGCCCCTGTTCGAGGAGGCCTCCGGAATCCTCTCGGTCAGCTGCACACGGGCCTGGGAAACCACATGGTGAGCTTGCAGCTTCCATGCCGAGTCAGCCTGCACCGCCTCTGGACCCCAGGCGCGTGGTCTTGTCAGACTTTGCAATGGGGTCCCCATGGGGAGGGAGCCTTAGCTAGGGTTAGGGTTTGGTCCAGGGACGTCGCCAGGGCTGAATCGACTCAGTCTCGTGATCTCCCTCGAGGGCTGAAGTGAGGGCCCATGCCAGAAGGCGTCTCCATTGCAGGGTTAGGGTTCGAGGCAGGCTTACGTTGCGGTGGAGGGTCCCGGTTCGGGGTACGGTTAGGGTTAGGGGTAGGTCCCAGGAGGCTCCAGGCGCCGAAGCCACAGCAGGGCAGTGGTCTTCCCGAAGGCCTGAGTTGAGGGCACAAGGGACCGTGCCGGTCAGGATCCGTCTTTGGCTGCCAAGGCCACAGACGTCGATCGGCCCCTGTTCGAGGAGGCCTCCGGAATCCTCTCGGTCAGCTGTACACGGGCCTGGGAAACCACATGGTGAGCTTGCAGCTTCCATGCCGAGTCAGCCTGCACCGCCTCTGGACGCCAGGCGCGTGGTCTTGTCAGACTTTGCAATGGGGTCCCCATGGGGAGGGAGCCTTAGCTAGGGTTAGGGTTTGGTCCAGGGACGTCTCCAGGGCTGAATCGACTCCAGTCTCGTGATCTCCCTCGAGGGCTGAAGTGAGGGCCCATGCCAGAAGGCGGCTCCATTGCAGGGTTAGGGTTCGAGGCAGGCTTACGTTGCGGTGGAGGGTCCCGGTTCTGGGTACGGTTAGGGTTAGGGTTAGGTCCCAGGAGGCTCCAGGCGCCCAACCCACAGCAGGGCAGTGTTCTCCCCGAAGGGCTGAGTTGAGGGCACAAGGGACCGTGCCGGTCAGGATCCGTCTTTGGCTGCCAAGGCCACACACGTGATTGGGCCCCTGGTCGAGGAGGCCTCCGGAATCCTCTCGGCAGCTGCAGCCGGGCCTGGGAAACGACATGGTGAGCTTCCAGGTTCCATGCCGAGTCAGCCTGCACCTCTTCCCGACCTCAGGCGCGTGGTGTTGTCAGACGTTGGCATTGGGTCCTCTTGGGGAGAGAGCCTTAGCTAGGGTTAGGGTTCGGTCCAGGGACGTGGCCAGGGCCGAAGCGAGTCCGGTCTCGTGATCTCCCTCGAGGGCTGAAGTGAGGGCCCATGCAGCAAGGCGGCTCAAGTGCAGGGTTAGGGGTCGAGGCCGGCTTAGGTTTCGGTGGAGGGTCCCCGTTCGGTGTGGGGTTAGGTTTAGGGTTAGGTCCCAGGAGGCTCCAGGCGCCGAACCCACAGCAGGGCAGTGGTCTTCCCGAAGGCCTGAGTTGAGGGCACAAGGGACCGTGCCGGTCAGGATCCGTCTTTGGCTGCCAAGGCCACAGACGTCGATCGGCCCCTGTTCGAGGAGGCCTCCGGAATCCTCTGGGTCAGCTGCACACGGGCCTGGGAAACCACATGGTGAGCTTGCAGCTTCCATGCCGAGTCAGCCTGCACCGCCTCTGGACCCCAGGCGCGTGGTCTTGTCAGACTTTGCAATGGGGTCCCCATGGGGAGGGAGCCTTAGCTAGGGTTAGGGTTTGGTCCAGGGACGTCTCCAGGGCTGAATCGACTCCAGTCTCGTGATCTCCCTCGAGGGCTGAAGTGAGGGCCCATGCCAGAAGGCGGCTCCATTGCAGGGTTAGGGTTCGAGGCAGGCTTACGTTGCGGTGGAGGGTCCCGGTTCGGGGTACGGTTAGGGTTAGGGTTAGGTCCCAGGAGGCTCCAGGCGCCCAACCCACAGCAGGGCAGTGTTCTCCCCGAAGGGCTGAGTTGAGGGCACAAGGGACCGTGCCGGTCAGGATCCGTCTTTGGCTGCCAAGGCCACACACGTGATTGGGCCCCTGGTCGAGGAGGCCTCCGGAATCCTCTCGGCAGCTGCAGCCGGGCCTGGGAAACGACATGGTGAGCTTCCAGGTTCCATGCCGAGTCAGCCTGCACCTCTTTCCGACCCCAGGCGCGTGGTGTTGTCAGACGTTGGCATTGGGTCCTCTTGGGGAGAGAGCCTTAGCTAGGGTTAGGGTTCGGTCCAGGGACGTGGCCAGGGCCGAAGCGACTCTGGTCTCGTGATCTCCCTCGAGGGCTGAAGTGAGGGCCCATGCAGCAAGGCGGCTCAAGTGCAGGGTTAGGGGTCGAGGCCGGCTTAGGTTTCGGTGGAGGGTCCCCGTTCGGTGTGGGGTTAGGGTTAGGGTTAGGTCCCAGGAGGCTCCAGGCGCCGAAGCCACAGCAGGGCAGTGGTCTTCCCGAAGGCCTGTGTTGAGGGCACAAGGGACCGTGCCGGTCAGGATCCGTCTTTGGCTGCCAAGGCCACAGACGTCGATCGGCCCCTGTTCGAGGAGGCCTCCGGAATCCTCTCGGTCAGCTGCACACGGGCCTGGGAAACCACATGGTGAGCTTGCAGCTTCCATGCCGAGTAAGCCTGCACCGCCTCTGGACCCCTGGCGCGTGGTCTTGTCAGACTTTGCAATGGGGTCCCCATGGGGAGGGAGCCTTAGCTAGGGTTAGGTTTTGGTCCAGGGACGTCGCCAGGGCTGAATCGACTCCAGTCTCGTGATCTCCCTCGAGGGCTGAAGTGAGGGCCCATGCCAGAAGGCGGCTCCATTGCAGGGTTAGGGTTCGAGGCAGGCTTACGTTGCAGTGGAGGGTCCCGGATCGGGGTACGGTTAGGGTTAGGGTTAGGTCCCAGGAGGCTCCAGGCGCCCAACCCACAGCAGGGCAGTGGTCTCCCCGAAGGGCTGAGTTGAGGGCACAAGGGACCGTGCCGGTCAGGATCCGTCTTTGGCTGCCAAGGCCACACACGTGATTGGGCCCCTGGTCGAGGAGGCCTCCGGAATCCTCTCGGCAGCTGCAGCCGGGCCTGGGAAACGACCTGGTGAGCTTCCAGGTTCCATGCCGAGTCAGCCTGCACCTCTTCCCGACCCCAGGCGCGTGGTGTTGTCAGACGTTGGCATTGGGTCCTCTTGGGGAGAGAGCCTTAGCTAGGGTTAGGGTTCGGTCCAGGGACGTGGCCAGGGCCGAAGCGACTCCGGTCTCGTGATCTCCCTCGAGGGCTGAAGTGAGGGCCCATGCAGCAAGGCGGCTCAAGTGCAGGGTTAGGGGTCGAGGCCGGCTTAGGTTTCGGTGGAGGTTCCCCGTTCGGTGTGGGGTTAGGTTTAGGGTTAGGTCCCAGGAGGCTCCAGGCGCCGAACCCACAGCAGGGCAGTGGTCTTCCCGAAGGCCTGAGTTGAGGGCACAAGGGACCGTGCCGGTCAGGATCCGTCTTTGGCTGCCAAGGCCACAGACGTCGATCGGCCCCTGTTCGAGGAGGCCTCCGGAATCCTCTCGGTCAGCTGCACACGGGCCTGGGAAACCACATGGTGAGCTTGCAGCTTCCATGCCGAGTCAGCCTGCACCGCCTGTGGACCCCAGGCGCGTAGTCTTGTCAGACTTTGCAATGGGGTCCCCATGGGGAGGGAGCATTAGCTAGGGTTAGGGTTTGGTCCAGGGACGTCGCCAGGGCTGAATCGACTCCAGTCTCGTGATCTCCCTCGAGGGCTGAAGTGAGGGCCCATGCCAGAAGGCGGCTCCATTGCAGGGTTAGGGTTCGAGGCAGGCTTACGTTGCGGTGGAGGGTCCCGGTTCGGGGTACGGTTAGGGTTAGGGTTAGGTCCCAGTAGGCTCCAGGCGCCCAACCCACAGCAGGGCAGTGGTCTCCCCGAAGGGCTGAGTTGAGGGCACAAGGGACCGTGCCGGTCAGGATCCGTTTTTGGCTGCCAAGGCCACAGACGTCGATCGGCCCCTGTTCGAGGAGTCCTCCGCAATCCTCTCGGTCAGCTGCACACGGGCCTGGGAAACCACATGGTGAGCTTGCAGCTTCCATGCCGAGTCAGCCTGCACCGCCTCTGGACCCCAGGCGCGTGGTCTTGTCAGACTTTGCAATGGGGTCCCACGGGGAGGGAGCCTTAGCTAGGGTTAGGGTTTGGTCCAGGGACGTCGCCAGGACTGAATCGACTCCAGTCTCGTGATCTCCCTCGAGGGCTGAAGTGAGGGCCCATGCCAGAAGGCGGCTCCATTGCAGGGTTAGGGTTCGAGGCAGGCTTACGTTGCGGTGGAGGGTCCCGGTTCGGGGTACGGTTAGGGTTAGGGTTAGGTCCCAGGAGGCTCCAGGCGCCCAACCCACAGCAGGGCAGTGGTCTCCCCGAAGGGCAGAGTTGAGGGCACAAGGGACCGTGTCGGTCAGGATCCGTCTTTGGCTGCCAAGGCCACACACGTGATTGGGCCCCTGGTCGAGGAGGCCTCCGGAATCCTCTCGGCAGCTGCAGCCGGGCCTGGGAAACGACATGGTGAGCTTCCAGGTTCCATGCCGAGTCAGCCTGCACCTCTTCCGCACCCCAGGCGCGTGGTGTTGTCAGTCGTTGGCATTGGGTCCTCTTGGGGAGAGAGCCTTAGCTAGGGTTAGGGTTCGGTCCAGGGACGTGGCCAGGGCCGAGGCGACTCCGGTCTCGTGATCTCCCTCGAGGGCTGAAGTGAGGGCCCATGCAGCAAGGCGGCTCAAGTGCAGGGTTAGGGGTCGAGGCCGGCTTAGGTTTCGGTGGAGGGTCCCCGTTCGGTGTGGGGTTAGGGTTAGGGTTAGGTCCCAGGAGGCTCCAGGCGCCGAACCCACAGCAGGGCAGTGGTCTTCCCGAAGGCCTGAGTTGAGGGCACAAGGGACCGTGCCGGTCAGGATCCGTCTTTGGCTGCCAAGGCCACAGACGTCGATCGGCCCCTGTTCGAGGAGGCCTCCGGAATCCTCTCGGTCAGCTGCACACGGGCCTGGGAAACCACATGGTGAGCTTGCAGCTTCCATGCCGAGTCAGCCTGCACCGCCTCTGGACCCCAGGCGCGTGGTCTTGTCAGACTTTGCAATGGGGTCCCCATGGGGAGGGAGCCTTAGCTAGGGTTAGGGTTTGGTCCAGGGACGTCGCCAGGGCTGAATCGACTCCATTCTCGTGATCTCCCTCGAGGGCTGAAGTGAGGGCCCATGCCAGAAGGCGGCTCCATTGCAGGGTTAGGGTTCGAGGCAGGCTTACGTTGCGGTGGAGGGTCCCGGTTCGGGGTACGGTTAGGGTTAGGGTTAGGTCCCAGTAGGCTCCAGGCACCCAACCCACAGCAGGGCAGTGGTCTCCCCGAAGGTCTGAGTTGAGAGCACAAGGGACCGTGCCGGTCAGGATCCGGCTTTGGCTGCCAAGGCCACACACGTGATTGGGCCCCTGGTCGAGGAGGCCTCCGGAATCCTCTCGGCAGCTGCAGCCGGGCCTGGGAAACGACATGGTGAGCTTCCAGGTTCCATGCCGAGTCAGCCTGCACCTCTTCCCGACCCCAGGCGCGTGGTGTTGTCAGACGTTGGCATTGGGTCCTCTTGGGGAGAGAGCCTTAGCTAGGGTTAGGGTTCGGTCCAGGGACGTGGCCAGGGCCGAAGCGACTCCGGTCTCGTGATCTCCCTCGAGGGCTGAAGTGAGGGCCCATGCAGCAAGGCGGCTCAAGTGCAGGGTTAGGGGTCGAGGCCGGCTTAGGTTTCGGTGGAGGGTCCCCGTTCGGTGTGGGGTTAGGGTTAGGGTTAGGTCCCAGGAGGCTCCTGGCGCCGAACCCACAGCAGGGCAGTGGTCTTCCCGAAGGCCTGAGTTGAGGGCACAAGGGACCGTGCCGGTCAGGATCCGTCTTTGGCTGCCAAGGCCACAGACGTCGATCGGCCCCTGTTCGAGGAGGCCTCCGGAATCCTCTCGGTCAGCTGCACACGGGCCTGGGAAACCACATGGTGAGCTTGCAGCTTCCATGCCGAGTCAGCCTGCACCGCCTGTGGACCCCAGGCGCGTAGTCTTGTCAGACTTTGCAATGGGGTCCCCATGGGGAGGGAGCCTTAGCTAGGGTTAGGGTTTGGTCCAGGGACGTCGCCAGGGCTGAATCGACTCCAGTCTCGTGATCTCCCTCGAGGGCTGAAGTGAGGGCCCATGCCAGAAGGCGGCTCCATTGCAGGGTTAGGGTTCGAGGCAGGCTTACGTTGCGGTGGAGGGTCCCGGATCGGGGTACGGTTAGGGTTAGGGTTAGGTCCCAGTAGGCTCCAGGCGCCCAACCCACAGCAGGGCAGTGGTCTCCCCGAAGGGCTGAGTTGAGGGCACAAGGGACCGTGCCGGTCAGGATCCGTTTTTGGCTGCCAAGGCCACAGACGTCGATCGGCCCCTGTTCGAGGAGTCCTCCGCAATCCTCTCGGTCAGCTGCACACGGGCCTGGGAAACCACATGGTGAGCTTGCAGCTTCCATGCCGAGTCAGCCTGCACCGCCTCTGGACCCCAGGCGCGTGTTCTTGTCAGACTTTGCAATGGGGTCCCCATGGGGAGGGAGCCTTAGCTAGGGTTAGGGTTTGGTCCAGGGACGTCGCCAGGGCTGAATCGACTCCATTCTCGTGATCTCCCTCGAGGGCTGAAGTGAGGGCCCATGCCAGAAGGCGGCTCCATTGCAGGGTTAGGGTTCGAGGCAGGCTTACGTTGCGGTGGAGGGTCCCGGTTCGGGGTACGGTTAGGGTTAGGGTTAGGTCCCAGTAGGCTCCAGGCACCCAACCCACAGCAGGGCAGTGGTCTCCCCGAAGGTCTGAGTTGAGAGCACAAGGGACCGTGCCGGTCAGGATCCGGCTTTGGCTGCCAAGGCCACACACGTGATTGGGCCCCTGGTCGAGGAGGCCTCCGGAATCCTCTCGGCAGCTGCAGCCGGGCCTGGGAAACGACATGGTGAGCTTCCAGGTTCCATGCCGAGTCAGCCTGCACCTCTTCCCGACCCCAGGCGCGTGGTGTTGTCAGACGTTGGCATTGGGTCCTCTTGGGGAGAGAGCCTTAGCTAGGGTTAGGGTTCGGTCCAGGGACGTGGCCAGGGCCGAAGCGACTCCGGTCTCGTGATCTCCCTCGAGGGCTGAAGTGAGGGCCCATGCAGCAAGGCGGCTCAAGTGCAGGGTTAGGGGTCGAGGCCGGCTTAGGTTTCGGTGGAGGGTCCCCGTTCGGTGTGGGGTTAGGGTTAGGGTTAGGTCCCAGGAGGCTCCTGGCGCCGAACCCACAGCAGGGCAGTGGTCTTCCCGAAGGCCTGAGTTGAGGGCACAAGGGACCGTGCCGGTCAGGATCCGTCTTTGGCTGCCAAGGCCACAGACGTCGATCGGCCCCTGTTCGAGGAGGCCTCCGGAATCCTCTGGGTCAGCTGCACACGGGCCTGGGAAACCACATGGTGAGCTTGCAGCTTCCATGCCGAGTCAGCCTGCACCGCCTCTGGACCCCAGGCGCGTGGTCTTGTCAGACTTTGCAATGGGGTCCCCATGGGGAGGGAGCCTTAGCTAGGGTTAGGGTTTGGTCCAGGGACGTCTCCAGGGCTGAATCGACTCCAGTCTCGTGATCTCCCTCGAGGGCTGAAGTGAGGGCCCATGCCAGAAGGCGGCTCCATTGCAGGGTTAGGGTTCGAGGCAGGCTTACGTTGCGGTGGAGGGTCCCGGTTCGGGGTACGGTTAGGGTTAGGGTTAGGTCCCAGGAGGCTCCAGGCGCCCAACCCACAGCAGGGCAGTGTTCTCCCCGAAGGGCTGAGTTGAGGGCACAAGGGACCGTGCCGGTCAGGATCCGTCTTTGGCTGCCAAGGCCACACACGTGATTGGGCCCCTGGTCGAGGAGGCCTCCGGAATCCTCTCGGCAGCTGCAGCCGGGCCTGGGAAACGACATGGTGAGCTTCCAGGTTCCATGCCGAGTCAGCCTGCACCTCTTTCCGACCCCAGGCGCGTGGTGTTGTCAGACGTTGGCATTGGGTCCTCTTGGGGAGAGAGCCTTAGCTAGGGTTAGGGTTCGGTCCAGGGACGTGGCCAGGGCCGAAGCGACTCTGGTCTCGTGATCTCCCTCGAGGGCTGAAGTGAGGGCCCATGCAGCAAGGCGGCTCAAGTGCAGGGTTAGGGGTCGAGGCCGGCTTAGGTTTCGGTGGAGGGTCCCCGTTCGGTGTGGGGTTAGGGTTAGGGTTAGGTCCCAGGAGGCTCCAGGCGCCGAAGCCACAGCAGGGCAGTGGTCTTCCCGAAGGCCTGTGTTGAGGGCACAAGGGACCGTGCCGGTCAGGATCCGTCTTTGGCTGCCAAGGCCACAGACGTCGATCGGCCCCTGTTCGAGGAGGCCTCCGGAATCCTCTCGGTCAGCTGCACACGGGCCTGGGAAACCACATGGTGAGCTTGCAGCTTCCATGCCGAGTAAGCCTGCACCTCCTCTGGACCCCTGGCGCGTGGTCTTGTCAGACTTTGCAATGGGGTCCCCATGGGGAGGGAGCCTTAGCTAGGGTTAGGTTTTGGTCCAGGGACGTCGCCAGGGCTGAATCGACTCCAGTCTCGTGATCTCCCTCGAGGGCTGAAGTGAGGGCCCATGCCAGAAGGCGGCTCCATTGCAGGGTTAGGGTTCGAGGCAGGCTTACGTTGCAGTGGAGGGTCCCGGTTCGGGGTACGGTTAGGGTTAGGGTTAGGTCCCAGGAGGCTCCAGGCGCCCAACCCACAGCAGGGCAGTGGTCTCCCCGAAGGGCTGAGTTGAGGGCACAAGGGACCGTGCCGGTCAGGATCCGTCTTTGGCTGCCAAGGCCACACACGTGATTGGGCCCCTGGTCGAGGAGGCCTCCGGAATCCTCTCGGCAGCTGCAGCCGGGCCTGGGAAACGACCTGGTGAGCTTCCAGGTTCCATGCCGAGTCAGCCTGCACCTCTTCCCGACCCCAGGCGCGTGGTGTTGTCAGACGTTGGCATTGGGTCCTCTTGGGGAGAGAGCCTTAGCTAGGGTTAGGGTTCGGTCCAGGGACGTGGCCAGGGCCGAAGCGACTCCGGTCTCGTGATCTCCCTCGAGGGCTGAAGTGAGGGCCCATGCAGCAAGGCGGCTCAAGTGCAGGGTTAGGGGTCGAGGCCGGCTTAGGTTTCGGTGGAGGTTCCCCGTTCGGTGTGGGGTTAGGTTTAGGGTTAGGTCCCAGGAGGCTCCAGGCGCCGAACCCACAGCAGGGCAGTGGTCTTCCCGAAGGCCTGAGTTGAGGGCACAAGGGACCGTGCCGGTCAGGATCCGTCTTTGGCTGCCAAGGCCACAGACGTCGATCGGCCCCTGTTCGAGGAGGCCTCCGGAATCCTCTCGGTCAGCTGCACACGGGCCTGGGAAACCACATGGTGAGCTTGCAGCTTCCATGCCGAGTCAGCCTGCACCGCCTGTGGACCCCAGGCGCGTAGTCTTGTCAGACTTTGCAATGGGGTCCCCATGGGGAGGGAGCCTTAGCTAGGGTTAGGGTTTGGTCCAGGGACGTCGCCAGGGCTGAATCGACTCCAGTCTCGTGATCTCCCTCGAGGGCTGAAGTGAGGGCCCATGCCAGAAGGCGGCTCCATTGCAGGGTTAGGGTTCGAGGCAGGCTTACGTTGCGGTGGAGGGTCCCGGTTCGGGGTACGGTTAGGGTTAGGGTTAGGTCCCAGTAGGCTCCAGGCGCCCAACCCACAGCAGGGCAGTGGTCTCCCCGAAGGGCTGAGTTGAGGGCACAAGGGACCGTGCCGGTCAGGATCCGTTTTTGGCTGCCAAGGCCACAGACGTCGATCGGCCCCTGTTCGAGGAGTCCTCCGCAATCCTCTCGGTCAGCTGCACACGGGCCTGGGAAACCACATGGTGAGCTTGCAGCTTCCATGCCGAGTCAGCCTGCACCGCCTCTGGACCCCAGGCGCGTGGTCTTGTCAGACTTTGCAATGGGGTCCCACGGGGAGGGAGCCTTAGCTAGGGTTAGGGTTTGGTCCAGGGACGTCGCCAGGACTGAATCGACTCCAGTCTCGTGATCTCCCTCGAGGGCTGAAGTGAGGGCCCATGCCAGAAGGCGGCTCCATTGCAGGGTTAGGGTTCGAGGCAGGCTTACGTTGCGGTGGAGGGTCCCGGTTCGGGGTACGGTTAGGGTTAGGGTTAGGTCCCAGGAGGCTCCAGGCGCCCAACCCACAGCAGGGCAGTGGTCTCCCCGAAGGGCAGAGTTGAGGGCACAAGGGACCGTGTCGGTCAGGATCCGTCTTTGGCTGCCAAGGCCACACACGTGATTGGGCCCCTGGTCGAGGAGGCCTCCGGAATCCTCTCGGCAGCTGCAGCCGGGCCTGGGAAACGACATGGTGAGCTTCCAGGTTCCATGCCGAGTCAGCCTGCACCTCTTCCGCACCCCAGGCGCGTGGTGTTGTCAGTCGTTGGCATTGGGTCCTCTTGGGGAGAGAGCCTTAGCTAGGGTTAGGGTTCGGTCCAGGGACGTGGCCAGGGCCGAGGCGACTCCGGTCTCGTGATCTCCCTCGAGGGCTGAAGTGAGGGCCCATGCAGCAAGGCGGCTCAAGTGCAGGGTTAGGGGTCGAGGCCGGCTTAGGTTTCGGTGGAGGGTCCCCGTTCGGTGTGGGGTTAGGGTTAGGGTTAGGTCCCAGGAGGCTCCAGGCGCCGAACCCACAGCAGGGCAGTGGTCTTCCCGAAGGCCTGAGTTGAGGGCACAAGGGACCGTGCCGGTCAGGATCCGTCTTTGGCTGCCAAGGCCACAGACGTCGATCGGCCCCTGTTCGAGGAGGCCTCCGGAATCCTCTCGGTCAGCTGCACACGGGCCTGGGAAACCACATGGTGAGCTTGCAGCTTCCATGCCGAGTCAGCCTGCACCGCCTCTGGACCCCAGGCGCGTGTTCTTGTCAGACTTTGCAATGGGGTCCCCATGGGGAGGGAGCCTTAGCTAGGGTTAGGGTTTGGTCCAGGGACGTCGCCAGGGCTGAATCGACTCCATTCTCGTGATCTCCCTCGAGGGCTGAAGTGAGGGCCCATGCCAGAAGGCGGCTCCATTGCAGGGTTAGGGTTCGAGGCAGGCTTACGTTGC